>NC_081814.1:4360000-4980500 GCF_030704535.1 Vitis vinifera
AATGTTGCTTTTTCCCGCGCTCCCCAATATACTCTCAGTGTAAATACCCTAGAATAATCGAATTCCAAGGAGCCACATCTCTAATCCCCATATGAACTCACAAATTTACGTTATGGTAACCAAACTTAGCAAGTGCAATAAACAGCCAACATACCCTTCGGACAATCTTCTCTAGATCCCATATTGTGATAGCAGTTCCAGAATTTTGAAGCGTTTGACCTCTTTTCTGAAACTCATGACTATATGCCCATGTTTTAAAGTCACCCCCATGTGAAAAGCTGATGGCCGTGTGATGGGTAGGAAGAAAAGGCAAAACAGATATGGTAGAGAGTAGAGGAAACAATGGGAAAACAGACATGGGAGATTAAAAGAAAATAAAAGCACATCTCATGATTTTTCAATAGGCTCCGGTTAGTGGGAACTGGCATGGAGTTACATGCTTCCGAAGACATTAATGACATCCAAAATCAAAACATGGCAAACAGGCAAGTAACCAATCTCAACAAAGCAAATTGTGGCCCTTTTCGTCCACACAAAAATCAACAAGACAATCAAATACTCAGGAATCGAATACACGGAAAAATCAAATATAGATAAGAATTCCAAAAGCAACGGGGTGCATACCTGGATAGCTTTGGTTGCAATGGCTCGGCTGCTGGCTATCTTTTCTCTTCCTTCTGAAGACAATTCCCAGATAAAAATCCTCTTTTTTGCTTGTTCTTTCTTCCTCTTCCTCCCTCTCTCTAGATTCCAATACGTGCTGCTCACCAAAAAAAAGAATCTCCCCCCACCTTAAAAAAAACTCCTCTTCCGAAAAGGAAAATTCTCCTATTTCTTTTCTTCTTCTCTTCCTTTTTTAAATCTTCCAATCAAAAGCAATCTTCTCAATTTCAAATTCCCCTCCAAAACCTTCCAAGGAGAGTCCCACCTTCCTTAAACTCCAATGGTAAGTTTCCTTGCAAAAACATGAAATTCTTGAAGTTAAATCATTGAATGAATAAATAAGCGAGTAAATAAATTAGGAAACGGTAAAAATAAATAAATAAATAATAAATAAATAAATAAATTAAGGAAAATAATATAATGAGGAAGATAACCAATAAAAAGTGAACTAAAAATAAAATAAAATAAAATAAAAAAATAAACCAATAAACGAAAGCTGAGCCCAAAAGCCATGTAACCATGCAAGTCATACAAGTCACACTAAAAATGTCCAAATGGGTCAAGTGTGCCTAAATGGGCCTAGGGTGGTGCCTAATGGGCCAAGTGTATCTAAAAGCTATCCTAAAAAAAACAAGAAAAGCCTAAGTCTAAGTTCGGGCTGCCAAGGGTCACAATAAGGGATCAAATAATCCCTCAACCAAAGTCTCCAAGGTGACTCAGAAAAAGGTAAGTGGTGAGCAGTACTGGGCTACCAAGGAACTACTGTGGAGTACTGAAAACGAACTTAAAGACATGTGTTAAAGGGACAAAATTGAGGGTCTACATATCAAATGATCCAAATTAACATAACTAATAGTTAAACAAAATCCAACATAAAATCCTAAGTCAAATCCTAATGATGACCATTTCTCAGCCTAGCCATCACTCCTCACCCGAACTAAGAGTACCTGAAAAATTTTCAACAATTGGGAATGAGCTCACAGCCCAATAAGGAATATTAATGCAATTCATGGCTCAAATATTTTCATTTCAAATAGGAGATATCAATTTTTTTTTTTCTCATCAAATATCAGAGTTCCAAAAATACCAATATATTCAAAATTCAACCAACCAATTTCATATCAAATTCAAACACTTTCACATCAGACTCAATCAAATCTATTCAATTTTTCATTACTCTGGTTATCAAATATCAAATGCCCAGTTAGGTGGGACTTTTCAAATGGGTGGCTAGCCTCAAATTGTTCCTGGTGGACGGAACCAAACACTACTAGTACTAGTAACCTCTAACCGAAACCCCTAGAGGCTGGGGTCCAAATCAATTACATTCCCACCATGAAATGTAAAGGTCAACTATTATATCCCGTTGACAGGGCCGAATAGCCAACTATTATATCCCGTTGACAAGGGCCAAATAAACCAGAGTGATGTTTTTGTTCAAGTATTCAAATTTACACAACATAATATCTCCCTATTTTGTGTCATAAATAAAACAAAGTATTCCAACATACATTTAGTGCAAAATAATTTGATCCATGCATGGTAACAAAATATCATTTTCTTTTCCACAATTCAAAATAACATATAAAATAATTTAATTTTATAAATATTGCATTAACTTCCCTTACCTCAAAAGAAGTCCTCAAAAACTTTGGAGAAAAATAATCCTTAAAATCTACTCTTCACCTAACAAAACATAAGAGGAACAATTATTACTATTTATTTATAATTTAACTAATCTATTCCTTATTTAAATAAAACTAATAAATTCTCAATTTGTTTCTAATAACACATTACTAATTTAATTAAATTATAACTTTATTTCGTTATAAAATTCTATATATATATTGCTAAATCTCTTATTCTATTTATTACAAAAATACCATTATTACTATTATCTTATTTATAAATCTAAAACTAAATATTATTATTTAATTAACCAATTCCAAACCACTCAACCTCGGGTACACCAAACCAAAAAGCAAAATTATTTTTTATTTTTTATTTTTTTTTCATTGCCCTCATGATCCATTATATACATATATATATATATATATATATATATATATATATATATATATATAAAAGGGGGGCTTCCGACACACGCCCTTTTTTTTTTTTTTTTTTTCCATGCTTCCAGTAGCACAGTGCACACGCCCTTTTTCTTTTTTTTTTTTTTTTTTTTTCCATGCTTCCGGTAGCACAGTGCACGTACGCCCTTTATTTTTATTTTTTTTTTATAATAAAATTAACCCTAACCTAAAATCGAAACTTTCCAAGAATTTTTTTTTTTTTTTTCATCTAATAAAACTTAATATCTCCCAAATTCCAATAATAAAATCAAAATCTTAGATTTTCACTGTTTGATATTAAAACGAATTAAAAAAAATAATCTAACCCTAATCTAGATTTGGGGTTTTCCAAAAAATATATCTAATGCTTGAAATTAACTAATGAATCTAAAATAATAATCTAGGGGTTATAAACTTACCTATAGAGATCTGTTCTTCAACCCTGAAATCTGACTCCAACCTTACGTTCTCTGGAATTCTGCGAACAGGAACTCTATTCAGAAAAGAAGGGAAAGAATAAAATTTCTAATTTATACCTAGGGTATTTATTCGTAAAATTACACTTTTACCCATCTTCCACTTTATTAAATTAATTAATCAATTAATTTAATTATTAATAACAATTTCCTAAATTACCCTTAAGAGAAAATGCTTGGGCGTTACATCCTCCCCTCCTTAACAAAAGTTTAGTCCTCTAAACTTGACATACCTGAGTCTTGAAATAATTGAGGATGCTTTTCTCTCATCTCTTCTTCTAACTCCCAAGTAGCTTCACGAACACTATGATTGCTCCACTGGACCTTTACCAACTTGACAACAGCATGTTGTAGTACCTTATCCATCACATCCACAATTTGAACGGGTACCTCTTCATAGGTCAAGTCTTCAAAAATTTGAATAGGCTCCAACTCCACAACATGAGAAGGATCATAAATATACTTCCTTAGAGTCGAAACATGAAACACATTATGAACCTTAGACAGGCTTGGGGGCAAGGCTACTTTATATGCCAAAGTGCCTACTCTTTCTAATATTTCAAACGGACCCACAAAACGAGGACTAAGTTTTCCTTTTCTCCCAAATCTCATCACAGACTTCATAGGTGAAACTTTCAAGAACACATGATCACCCACCTCAAACTCCAAATCTCGCCTACGCTGATCAGCATAACTCTTATGTCTACTTTGAGCTGCTTTTAATCTTTCTTTAATCAAAGCAACTTTTTCAACAGTCAACTGCACAAGTTCAGGCCCCAATAGTTTCCTTTCTCCAACATCATTCCAACAGATAGGAGATCGACATTTCCTACCATACAATGCCTCAAAAGGTGCCATCCCAATGCTAGCTTGAAAACTATTGTTATAGGCAAACTCTACTAAAGGTAAATGATCATCCCAATTACCTTGCAGGTCCAAAATACAAGCTCTCAATAAGTCTTCCAAAACCTGAATTACCCTTTCTGATTGGCCATCAGTTTGAGGATGGAAAGCAGTACTAAAACTCAACTTAGTGCCCAAAGCTTTTTGTAGACTATGCCAGAATCTAGAAGTGAAACGAGGATCTCTGTCAGACACTATAGAAACTGGTACTCCATGCATTCTCACAATCTCCTTCACATAAAGAGAAGCTAAACGATCTAAAGAAAAGTTGACTTTCATAGGCAAAAAGTGAGCAGACTTTGTCAACCGATCAACAATCACCCAAATAGCATTATTACCCCCTAAGGTTCTTGGCAATCCTATCACAAAATCCATGGTAATATGCTCCCACTTCCACTCAGGAATAGCAAGTGGCTGCAAAGACCCTGCTGGTCGCTGATGTTCATCCTTCACCTGTTGAGACACTAAACACTGAGCCACAAATTGTGCAATATCACGCTTCATACCTGACCACCAATAGTTTTGCCTCAAATCCTTGTACATCTTTGTCCCTCCTGGGTGGATTGCAAACTTGGAACAATGAGCTTCCTCTAAAAGCTCCCTCCTTAAGTCTTCATCATTTGGGACACAAAGTCTAGTCCCAAATCTCAAGATCTCATCATCCGACAAAACAAAATCAGGCTTACTGCCCCTCTTAACTTCCTCCATAACTTGCACTAATCGGGAATCATTCTTTTGTAGGGTCTTAATTCTCCCAACTAAGTCTGGTTGTACTCTGAAATTTGCTACAAGTGCTCCTAAGCCCATAACTCGAAAGTGGACTTGTAAACTCCTCAACTCTTCAAGTAACTGCCCTTGACAGCCTCTAATAGCTGCTAGAGAACCAACTGACTTCCTACTCAAGGCATCAGCTACAACATTCGCCTTCCCAGGACGATACTGAATAATACAATCATAGTCCTTAAGTAGTTCAATCCACCTCCTCTGTCTCATGTTCAATTCCTTTTGGGAAAATAAATACTTCAAACTCTTATGATCTGTGAATATCTCACAAGTTTCACCAAAAAGAAAATGTCTCCAGATCTTAAGTGCAAAAACCACAGCAGCTAACTCCAAATCATGAGTAGGGTAGTTCCTTTCATAAGGCTTCAATTGTCTAGAAGCATAAGCTACAACTCTCCCATGCTGCATAAGAACACAACCCAAACCCTGATGAGAGGCATCACTATACACCACAAATCCTCCTGAACCTGAAGGAATAGTCAAAATAGGAGCTGACACTAATCTATTCTTCAACTCTTGGAAGCTACATTCACAATCATCAGACCACTCAAACTTAACTCCCTTCTGTGTCAACTTAGTTAAAGGTAGGGCAATCTTAGAGAACCCTTCTATAAACCGCCTATAGTAACCAGCAAGTCCCAAGAAACTTCGAATCTCAGTCACAGTACTAGGTCTTCTCCAATTAGCTATAGCATCTACCTTGCCAGGGTCAACTGAGATGCCATCATTGCTTACCACATGCCCAAGGAAAGAAATTCGGTCTAACCAAAACTCACACTTCTTCAATTTAGCATACAACTGCTTATATCTGAGGGTTTGTAATACAATACTCAAATGACTCTCATGCTCCTCTCTACTTCTTGAGTATACCAAGATGTCATCTATAAAAACCACCACAAACTGATCTAAATAGGGTTTGAATACCCTATTCATCAAGTCCATAAAAGCAGCAGGTGCATTAGTCAAACCAAAAGGCATAACAAGAAACTCATAGTGCCCATACCTAGTTCGAAAAGCAGTCTTGGGTACATCTTCCCCTCTAACCCTCAACTGGTGATAACCCGATCGAAGATCTATCTTAGAGAACACACAAGCACCTTGTAATTGATCAAACAAATCATCAATCCGAGGAAGGGGATACTTATTCCTCACTGTCACCTTATTCAACTCCCTATAGTCAATGCAAAGTCTCATTGAGCCATCCTTCTTTTTCACAAATAGAATAGGAGCTCCCCAAGGTGAAACACTAGGCCTGATAAAACCCTTGTCTAATAACTCCTGAAGCTGAACTTTCAACTCCTTAAGCTCCACAGGTGCCATCCTGTATGGGGCCTTAGACATAGGACCTGTTCCTGGTACCAAATCAATGGTGAACTCCACCTCTCTCTCTGGTGGCAAGCCAGACAAATCCTCTGGAAAGACATCAGGATACTCTCTTACTATGGGTATGTCTTCCAACTTCAAATCACTTTCATTACTCACCACACTAGCCAAAAATCCTTGGCAACCCTTCTTAAGCAAGCTACTAGCACGCAAGGCCGAGATCATACGCAGTGGTCTGTCCACATGCTTCCCTTCAAAGCTAAACTTAGGCTGACCAGGAATACTAAATGTCACTCTTTTCTCAAAACAGTCAACAGAGGCATGGTAGGAAGCTAACCAATCCATCCCCAAAATCACATCAAAATCCTGAAGGTCAAGGAGTACTAAATCAACTGGCATTTCCCTATAACCAATCATCACAATACAATTTCTAAGCATTCTACTAGCCACAACAGAATCTCCCACAGGAGTAGCAACAATCAAATCAAAGTCCATGCTAGCAACAGGCAAACCCAACAAACCAGCAAAAGATACTGAAACAAAAGAGTGTGTTGATCCAGGATCAATCAAGACTCTAGCAAATAAGGTGTGGATTCGGAGAGTACCTGTCACCACATCAGAAGTGGCCTGAGCATCTCGATGAGTCATAGCAAACACCCGTCCTTGGGCTTTGGGTTTTTGTTTATCCTCCTTATTTTCCTCCTTAGGCTTCCCAGTGATGAACTTCCTATTCTCTGGACAATCTCTGATCAAATGTCCTTGCTTCCCACAACCAAAGCAAGCTCCAGTCTCTCTATAGCATGGCTTACCCCCATGCTTCTTACCACAAGTAGGACAAGCCCCATCTAGATTCTGCATTGCCTTCCCTTTATTCTGATTTCTTCCTGATGTAGACCTTCGCTGTGCTTGATTACCATGAGCACCATCACTCCTATTTCGCTTCCTTTGCTGTTCCCTATACTGATGAAGCTCTTCATTATCTTTCTCTGCTATAAGGGCTCTGTCAACAACCTCTGAATAGACACCAAGCTTCAGAATAGATATCTTGTTCTTCAAATAAGGCTTCAATCCATCCTGAAACTTTAATGCCTTTTCCTCCTCTGTAGCAATCAACTGTGGGGAAAAACGTGATAACTCTGTAAATTTGGCCTCATACTGAGCCACAGTCATATCCCCCTGTTCCAAACGAATAAACTCTCCCACCTTCTGCCGTCTAACACTGTCAGGGAAATACTTCTTGTAGAAAGCCTCCCTAAATTGTCTCCATGTTATGGGCCCCTGATCCTCCAAAAGTCTCCTAGTCATACGCCACCAATGATCTGCCTCTTTATCTAACATAAAAGCTGCATAAGAGGCTTTTTGCTCCTGAGAGCAATCTATGACACCAAAGAATTTCTCCATCTTAAGGATCCAAGCCTCTGCCTCTGTGGGATCTGTAGCACCAGAAAAATAAGGAGGACCCAATTTCTTGAAGTCATCAAAAGAGCTACCCCTAGAAGATGAAGACTGTCCTTGAACATTAGTCCCAACAGCTCGAGCTTGGCGTTTAACTAAACCAGCTAGTGTCCCAAGATACCTATAGATCCCTTCTGCACTCACGGGAGGCAAACCCTCAACTGGAGGTACATCATCATTAGCCTGACTGTTTTGTGAAGAAGCTGCTCTTCTTGGTGGCATGATGTCCTAAAATAACAAGGCATAACTAAATTAGTCACTAAATAACCCATTAGGAAATTTCCAGATAAAGAAAGAATTGGAATTTATACTAAATGAAACTAAAACTTAAACAAATGCGTCACTCATCTATCCCTAATCTAAACCAATTCAAATTCCCATCAAGATCAAAACCTAGTGCTCTGATACCACTTTGTCACGCCCCAAGACCCACTCCAAGGGCGTGACGGTCATTTCACACCTCAAACCCGAAGGCTTAAAGTATAATCTGACCCAAACAGTCATATTGTAACTGGATGTTACCAATTACCAAATACCTGCTCAGAGTAGCGGAAACAAAATTTAAAATCCTCAAAATTCAATTTCCAAATAACTTCCAAATATCAAATGATCCAAATTAACATAACTAATAGTTAAACAAAATCCAACATAAAATCCTAAGTCAAATCCTAATGATGACCATTCCTCAGCCTAGCCATCACTCCTCACCCGAACTAAGAGTACCTGAAAAATTTTCAACAATTGGGAATGAGCTCACAGCCCAATAAGGAATATTAATGCAATTCATGGATCAAATATTTTCATTTCAAATAGGAGATATCAATTTTTTTTTTTCTCATCAAATATCAGAGTTCCAAAAATACCAATATATTCAAAATTCAACCAACCAATTTCATATCAAATTCAAACACTTTCACATCAGACTCAATCAAATCTATTCAATTTTTCATTACTCTGGTTATCAAATATCAAATGCCCAGTTAGGTGGGACTTTTCAAATGGGTGGCTAGCCTCAAATTGTTCCTGGTGGACGGAACCAAACACTACTAGTACTAGTAACCTCTAACCGAAACCCCTAGAGGCTGGGGTCCAAATCAATTACATTCCCACCATGAAATGTAAAGGTCAACTATTATATCCCGTTGACAGGGCCGAATAGCCAACTATTATATCCCGTTGACAAGGGCCAAATAAACCAGAGTGATGTTTTTGTTCAAGTATTCAAATTTACACAACATAATATCTCCCTATTTTGTGTCATAAATAAAACAAAGTATTCCAACATACATTTAGTGCAAAATAATTTGATCCATGCATGGTAACAAAATATCATTTTCTTTTCCACAATTCAAAATAACATATAAAATAATTTAATTTTATAAATATTGCATTAACTTCCCTTACCTCAAAAGAAGTCCTCAAAAACTTTGGAGAAAAATAATCCTTAAAATCTACTCTTCACCTAACAAAACATAAGAGGAACAATTATTACTATTTATTTATAATTTAACTAATCTATTCCTTATTTAAATAAAACTAATAAATTCTCAATTTGTTTCTAATAACACATTACTAATTTAATTAAATTATAACTTTATTTCGTTATAAAATTCTATATATATATTGTTAAATCTCTTATTCTATTTATTACAAAAATACCATTATTACTATTATCTTATTTATAAATCTAAAACTAAATATTATTATTTAATTAACCAATTCCAAACCACTCAACCTCGGGTACACCAAACCAAAAAGCAAAATTATTTTTTATTTTTTATTTTTTTTTCATTGCCCTCATGATCCATTATATACATATATATATATATATATATATATATAAAAGGGGGGCTTCCGGCACACGCCCTTTTTTTTTTTTTTTTTTTTTTTTTTTCCATGCTTCCAGTAGCACAGTGCACACGCCCTTTTTTTTTTTTTTTTTTTTTCCATGCTTCCGGTAGCACAGTGCACGTACGCCCTTTATTTTTATTTTTTTTTTATAATAAAATTAACCCTAACCTAAAATCGAAACTTTCCAAGAATTTTTTTTTTTTTTTTCATCTAATAAAACTTAATATCTCCCAAATTCCAATAATAAAATCAAAATCTTAGATTTTCACTGTTTGATATTAAAACGAATTAAAAAAAATAATCTAACCCTAATCTAGATTTGGGGTTTTCCAAAAAATATACCTAATGCTTGAAATTAACTAATGAATCTAAAATAATAATCTAGGGGTTAGAAACTTACCTATAGAGATCTGTTCTTCAACCCTGAAATCTGACTCCAACCTTACGTTCTCTGGAATTCTGCGAACAGGAACTCTATTCAGAAAAGAAGGGAAAGAATAAAATTTCTAATTTATACCTAGGGTATTTATTCGTAAAATTACACTTTTACCCCTCTTCCACTTTATTAAATTAATTAATCAATTAATTTAATTATTAATAACAATTTCCTAAATTACCCTTAAGAGAAAATGCTTGGGCGTTACACTTGCACTATAGTCTGATCATGGTTTAATCATCCATCTTACTATTAAATTCGTATTTCAGCAACTTTTTTTTATTTAATGAAAGAAAATACTTGAATATTGAATTTCAAGGTGTTAAAAAAATAGTTAGGGAATATAAGAAATTGATGATAAGTACGTTTGAAGATATCATAGCTAATTATTATTTATACATGTGGCCTCGTGGTTGGTGTGACAATATACAAACATGTTTGGTATGACGGGAGTAGAAGGAATCAATCCATTGAGCTTTGTCCCATAATTTTGTCCTAAATATAATTCATTATAAATTCGGTTATATGCTAGCAACTTGGCATCATGACCAGTTGGTGTCACTAGTCATCTCTTGTAAGTTATGTATGGCTGCTGCTGTGACAAATAAAACAAACTGGAAAGATTTGTTCAATGTTGTATTTTGGCATTGGATGCATGACACTATGTTCCAACCACCAGTAGAATATTAATTGCTTGCTTTTTATATCCCTATGTATGGTTATGTCTTGATGAAGATATAACCCTATATTCGGTTGTTGGAAGATTTGATGAAAATGTAATAGAAAGAAAGAGGGAGGAAAAATAAAAAATTAAATAAATAAATAAGTGAAGAAAAATAAAAGATAGATTTAAAGTTAATAAATTATTTTTCTTTTCTTTATAAAGGTTAATTAATTTAAAAATACATTAAAATTTTTATTAATTTTAATTATATTTAAATTTTTATGGTATTTTTGTTTTTATAATAAATTAAATATGAGGAAATCATTTCTCCTAATTTTTTTTTTCATATTATTTTCAAGAAACCAGATGTAACTTTAGATTTTTCAAGCAATTCTAACAATTATTTTGAAGTTTCTTATCCAATCAAAAATTGACATTTTTGTCTCATCAAAACAAAAAGTATGAAAGTTTCCTCGCTTTCAACTACAGGTTTTCTAATGGTTTAAGCAAATTATAATTTTTTTTAAAAGCTTAAATTTATTGGATTTTGGTTTATAATGTATATTATGTTTTTTGATGTCCTTCCTCAGGGGCGAATACCCATAAACAAATAACTATAAATTAAAAAATAAATATATGATAAAGCTTAAACACATGATCTCTCGTTAAATGAAGCTTTGACACCGTATTAAAATACCATTATATAGTTTTTAAGTAAAACTTCTCCATGTGATAACGTAAGACCACAAGCAAAAGAGATGGAGAGACGTAGAAATTGTCAAAAATTAAAAACATATACTGGATGGAAATAAAAGAGTTTAAACTGTTGTCGGTAAGAACTATATTCATATTTTCTTAAATTCCTCTACTTTTTATCCTAAATTATAATTTATTCTACTTACACGATACTTCTTTGTTCTTGGAGAAAATTTTTTGGAGGCATGTAGCAACAAGGCTCAAATTATAACATTTTTTGTTGTCTTGCTTCCCTTGTGCCCCACCTTGAAGTAATAGTGTCTTTTTAATTATTCTTTTAACACGTATTGTCGTTCATTTGTCAATGAGATTAAAAAAAAAAAATCAAGGAAAACAAAGAATAAATCTTCTCATTAGTCAGTACTTAAAAACCAACCAAATTAGGGATGCCTTAAAGTCTTTAAACCAATCCATTTTTCATCTTAAAATTATGAATATGCCGGCTTTCCCTCTTTGAACTTAACTCAATCTGTCAAGGGTTGGATGGCCCAAGTATCCTAATCAAGAGTAAAAGTCAGTTTTTTTTCTCTTTGAAGTCTTCATCATTATCATTTCTCAAATCTTTTTCCATTTCCCAATGATATTTCCCCCCTTGATTTCACATAATCAGTTCTTAACTTTGAATTTTAAGATGTTATGGATTTGAAGCCATACCTTGTACCCATGTTCGACCATCTATAGTATTTTAGAGAAAGTGGAAATCTGATGAAGAATGTATTCAAAATTTGTAAAATTATTTGCAATGAAGATGCTCATGTACTAAACATCCATCTACTGTCAAATTTGATCTCATTTGCCTTGCCCAAAACAGAAAAACATATATAATTCCCTTGTTTTCTTTTCTTTTATTAACTACCTCAAGAATCAGGACAACATTGAGATGCCTTATGGTCAAGGCAACCAACTATCCAAAATTCAAATGGGCATATATTCCCATGGTCACTCATTGCTTGATAGGAAAAGGGAATGACCCTAATAATTCATTTTAGGAACCACAGGTATGCCCTGAATATAAAAGAGGATGTCGATTTGACCATTCTAGCAAAAACGAAAATATGAGAAACATCTCATGATGGTTTTGAACCAATGCATTGCCTCCTTCCAAGTTCTTCCATTACCCATATGGGCTATTTTGTTTATCATTTGATAGATCCTATTTAGCATATCATGTGTAAAGAATTAGCTCAATTTGAACCATGTTAGTTGTATGATTGTAAGGCCTTAATGTTGAAACAGTTTATGCTCATAAATTCAATGGGGCTGATCATATTTAATCGATTGTTTGATTGTACCTACAAGTTTCCATACTCGCCCTATCTTTAAGCATACACTTAAAGAGTTGGTTAATTATCTAACTATGATCATTAAATCAAAAGGTGTTCTCTTAGTGATATCATGTATACAATTCATTGTCATGGAGGATAAACATACAACATGTGAGAGTGTAAGCATTTAACGAGGTTGAAGCAAAGTCAAGGTCACATTATTTACAGATAAAAGTCGTTCACCAGAGGATGATAAATCTTCACCCTTGTGAGTTGTTTTTGAAATAAATGTAGGCCGTTTAGGAAAAGGAAGAGCAGAGTTGTTACCCAACATGAAAATAATTGTCAACATGGTAGGTCGATCGATTGCAAATTCTTGCACACATAAGAGCCCAATTTGGATGCATCTCAATACTTCATCTATAGGGTATGACTTTTCTAGTGATGAATCAATTATATCCAAGGCTTTATCTTCTTCCCATAGGTTCCAAACCTGAGAATTTTACCATTATTAGTTTATTGTAAAGAATGAAAAGAAAAAGGTCATGCAACACACATTCAGATCACTCACATTTCCAACTAAGTTCATGGATGGGTTGTCCCGATAATGAGTGCTATTTTTTCTCCCAGTAATAATCTCTAACAACAAAACTCCGAAGCTATAAACATTGGATTTTGTTGAAAATAACCCTTCCATCGCATACTCAGGTGACATGTAACCACTGTAATAGCAAATAAACCAAACTATTAAAACATATTAACTATTATGTTTCTTTGGCATCTCAAACATAACACTTACTATGTTCCAACTACTCGATTTGTGTTTTCTTCCATTTGATTTCCTCGAAATATTCTAGCCAAGCCAAAATCTGAAATTTTTGGAAGCATTTCGGCATCTAGTAGAACATTGCTTGCTTTTAGATCTCTGTGTATGATTCGTAATCTAGAGTCCTCATGAAGATATAAGATTGCTCGAGCAATTCCGACAATAATTTCAAAGCGTTTCCTCCAATCTAACAATGACCTCTTTGTTTCATCTGGCCCAAAGATATATAAAATATCAATCAGTAAAACAATGTTAGGATATACTGATAATGATTTTTATTAGGCAAATAACTTCTCCAAGTGATTATGCAAGAACCTTAGAAGATTAAAGAAATGAAAATGGAAAAGAAGAAATGGTACACACCAAAAATGAAAGAGTCTAAACTTTTGTTTGGCAAGTACTCATAGACTAACATCTTCTCTTCTTCTGTAATGCAACAACCCAAAAGCCTCACAAGATTCACGTGCTGGAGTTTTGCAATAAGCGTAGCTTCATTCTTAAATTCTTCTTTTCCTTGTCCTGAATCCTTTGATAATTTTTTCACAGCTATTTCTTGTCCATTATATAGTTGACCCTGATAATCGTCATGTAGAATTAGCTTATTCATAGTTAGGAAAATTCAGCTTAGCGTAGTGTTTGTGCAATGAAAGAAAGTCCAACAATTTCAATAGTCATCACAGATTTGAGAATGACTGACTACCTTATAAACTGAGCCAAAACCACCACGTCCAAGTTCATTCTCAGAAGAGAAATTATTTGTGGCTGCAACTATGGTGTTCAGATCAAAGAATTGTAATTCAGAATTGGTTGTACTTTCATCACGCTCCTTAGCTCCTGGAGAGTCTTGCCACCATGTAGCGCCAGGTCTCGAATTATACAACATTTTGTTTTGTCTTCCTCTCCCTGTCATGGAAGTATAACAATAAATAATGTTTTTTTGATTGTGGGGGAAAATAAATGGGAAAAAAAAAGAAGAAATAATACAATTCCTTAATACCATGAAAGCAAGGAAAAAAGACTCAACCCCATATTAATTCACTGGGTAACTAAGCTTAGAAATGTTTGACTTTTCTTATTAATCTCTTCATGTTAATCCATGCCCAAGACACAAACATTGGATAGAAGGCTTAAATGAACCATAAGAATTTTTGTTTGATTACCTTTCATCTTCTTCCTTAAGAACCAAAATGTGGAGACCAACAGAACCATAATCACGGTAGCCCCCACCACCAAAACTGCCATCATCCCCTTTTTCGCAAGGAAACCTTTTGACTGCTTTTGATTTTCAGCTAAAAAAATACAAGAAAAAAAAAAAACATCATAAATGATCTCATAAATCTGGGAGAGAAATCATTCAACGAATCCTGACAATTAACTGCTAGCATACCTAGAGTGATGGCATCCACACGCACATATAAATCTTGGCCCCCTTCAGGAAACACTCTTGTATCCACCAAATCCCCATGCCAAGACAAGCACCCACTCCCACTTCCACTCACATTTGCAGCCGCGTATCCACTGCAAGAACACTCCTTCAGGCACTCCTCTCTACACGCTTCCACGCTGATGTTCATGTTCACACGTGCCACCGATGTATCTGGAGGCTTCGCACGTCCCACCTTCACAAACCCTTCCCCGTTCCCGCACACCTTCGCTCCTTCCTTCCTCAGACATCCTGCTGAGCCGTCTTTCAAGAACCAGTCACGTGGCGACTTGGGCTCGAACCCCGCCAGGCACGTGCACTCAAACTCGGCCTGGCTGTCGTCGCAGTTGCTGTTGGGTCCGCACAGGCCGTACCTGTCGCACCTGTCCCTTGGGGCTGTGTAGAAGCTGAACCATTTGCCTTCCCTTTCCTGCCACATGTTCCGCTGGAGATATCCCTCGTGGTCCACCGTCACCCGCTGGAGAAACGACGCGTTGACCATAGTAAACATCTCAGAGATTTCATCTTGATTGTTCAAAAAGATAATTTTGAGTTCGGATATGTACATCATCGCCGGCAGACCGCTCCACCGGAGCCCGTTCCAGTTACCGGTTCTCCATAGCGGCTCTGAACCCTGGTACAAAAATATTTGTGGAGACCCACTGGCGTTAATCCTATACGAGTATTTCCCTGTTCCTGGGTCGGTTGGGGACTTCCAAGAAGTTAGGAACACGTTGAAACCGGTTCTCCGATTCAGTCCGAATTTCATGTGGGGAATCCAATTATCTGTGGGATAATCAAAGCCTTGCCACACAACCCTCTTGTCACCGTTATGGATCAAGACTAGGTTTCCTGTATCTAAGAGCTGAGCCACAGTAGGGTTCACTGATGAGATGGAAACGTTTGTGGACCATACATGAGTGTTTCCGCGGTGCAGAAGGAGGTTTCCAGAAGTGTTGATGGAGAGGACTCCGGAGCTATCGTTGATAGGATGGTCTCTGTTAAGAACCCATACAACGGTTTGTTCACGAATTGTGTTGTACCAAACTCCAATATATCGGAGTGTAGAATTCCGTGGACTGAAGAAGCCAAGAGCGAACCTGGACTGTTTAGAGACTAGAAGGTCACCATCTCTGAAGGGTTGGTTGGGAGTTATGGTGTTAGTGGAGCTGCAAAGTGGGAGCATAAGGAATAGAAGCAAGTACTGAAGAAACATCTTTACAGGATGCATATGTGACTTCATGATAAAGTGATGACTTCCGTGTTACCGATGCTGAGCGTTGGTGGAAGAGACAGAGCAATTCTACAACACAAACTAACTAGGCATACCATGAAGGAACGCGTTGCAGGTGGATTGAAGTACTAGCGCGTGGCGACTACGTGACGGAGCTTAATGATAATAAGTAAGGTTCAAAGAATCAGAAGTGACAATGATATCTACCTAAAACTGAATCGATTGAAGAGATTTGAAGGGTAGAAGAAGTCATTACTTAAAAGAGGTGGTTGGCGATGGCCAATTGCTCAAATCGTTCAAAGTTCTCCGATGTTTGGTGCCTTTGCTGTCTCCCACGGGAAGATAAAGCTGGCACGAGCCTAGTGGATGTAAAGTCAAGGAAAGGACCCACTGATTCATATTGCTTGTAGTTGTGTGGGTTCTATTGCTCAAATTGTTCAAAGTTCTCCGATATTTGGTGCATTTGCCGTCTCCCACGGGAAGATAAGGCTGTTACGAGCCTAGTGGAATGCTCTCCGTATTTTCAATCAATATTCTTCATTTGTTATTTGTGTTCTTGCCTCTACTTTGCATTGTGAGGGAAAATCAGTCTCACAAGAATTAGATATTATCCAACTATTTTTCATTAGAATTTATTCTACTTACACGATACTTCTTTGTTCTTGGGGAAAAATTTTTGGAGGCATGTAGCAACAGGGTTCAAATTATAACACTTTTTGTTGTCTTCCTTCCCTTGTGCGTTGCATCGAAGTAATAGTGTATTTTAATTGTTCTTCTAACATGTATGGCCATTCATTTGTTAATGAGATTAAAGAAAAAAAATTCAATGGAAAACAAAAAAACAAATCTTCTCATTAGTCAGTACTAAAAAACCAACCAAATTAGGGATGCCCTAAGGTCTTTAAACCAAACCATTTTCCATCTTAAAATTTTGAATATGACGGCTTTCCCTTTCTCAACCTAACTCCATCTAGTGTCGATGGTTGGATGGTCCAACTATCCTAATCAAGAGTAAAAGCTAGATTTTCACTCTTTGAAGTCTTCGTTATTATCATCTCTCAAATCTTTTTCCATTTCCCAATGATATTTTCCCTCTTGATTTCACATCATCAGTTCTTAACTTTGAACTTTTAAATGTTTTGGATCTGAAGCCATACCTTATACCCATGTTCGACCATTTACAATATTTTAGAGAAAGTGGAAATCCGATGAAGAATGTACTGAAAATTTGTAAAATTATTTGCAATGAAGATGCTCATGTACTAAACATCCATCTACTGACTTCCGTGTTACCGATGATGAGCGCTGGTGGAAGAGACAGAGCAATTATACAACACAAACCAACAAGGCATACCATGAAGGAACGAGTGGAGCAAATGACAAAAGCTTTAGACAGAGTTGCATTTGTACTATCTCCACACCACATTTATGAATGGGACAAAGTTGAAGTTGTATTAAACGTATCATAGCATTGATCAGTTCAAAATTGCACCTACCCAACGGTTAACCTTCAATTTTGATGCAACTTGCGAGTGGCGGCTACGTTACGGAGCTTAATGATAATAAATAAGGTTCAAAAGTGAAAATGATATCTACATAAAACTGAATCGATTTAAGATATTTGAAGGGTGGAAGAAGACATTACTTAAAAAGGTGGTTGGCAATGGCCAATTGCTCAAATTGTTCAAGTTCCCATGGGAAGATAAGGCTGGCACTAGCGTACTCGATGCCAAGTCAAGGGAAAGAAATTTTATTGACCACATCGACGTATACTACGTAATCACATGTTGAGTTGGTCAAGTTAATGTTATTTTATGTTTTCACCTGTTTTTAGGACCTCCAAAAAACATAAGACCACAATTAAATCCTTCAATGTTAAATGTCAATATTGCTTTTCAATTGTGCAAGCCTATCGTCACGTATGTTACGTTTTGGAAATGGAAAAGTGTGGTTTCGTAAGTGTATCGGATATTTGGATAAATACTTTGAGTAAATAATGCGAGTAACCAAAAAAATGAGTAACTATCCCATTTCCTCACCAAATTGGGGAGCTTTATTCGCTAAAAAATGAGAATTCGAGTTCATACTCATCACGAGAAGGAATATTTCTTTGTTATTAAGAACATTTTCCAAGATAATCCATGTGTCAAAGATCGACAAAACTATAGATATATGAAGTAATTCGTGGAAAAAGACCATTGAAAAAATAAAGAATACCAAAACAATAAGCATTTAATAGTAAATCGGATAATAAAAACTAAATTTTAAAAATTCTAAATTTAATACATTTCTTTAGAAATAATTAAATTTTGTAATTTTATGTTGAGATATTTTTTATTCACATAAATATTAATTTTTAATAATATAAATATTAAATCCACTAAATATTAGAAATAATGACTTCTAGCATATAGTCCTTTTACTCATGTTCTTTGGTGCCCTAGGTTGTATGTAGTATAAATGTTTGAGAAGTTTATGAAATTTTTTATTGAAATATGTCTTGAGTGTTAACGGGCATAAAACACATATTGACTTCAAATCCTATAAGTTTAAGCTTTTAGGAAAATTAGTTGTGCAACATAATAACAGAGTTCGGTTTCTTTCAATCTCTATATGTTGGATATGAATCCAGATAATATACTCATGCAACATATATTCGTAGTAATAACACAATAGAGAAATTATTGACTTATGTTCAAACTTCTCTATTTTGATATCATCTATTATGTCTGAGATTTTCCATTTGTAAAGAAGTTCATTTTAAAACATGAGGGAAAGTTTGAAAAACGAATAAGAGTTAAAAATGGCTTAAGGGTAATCTTGAAAATTTTGCAAATGATTAGCTCAAAATACCATCATTGCATTTGTGTTTTAATTTATACAAACACCCAATAAGTACTATGTTTGTTTTCCTCCAAAAGTTTGAATTGAATTTTGACAAATTTCCTAAGTGAAAACCATTGATATTGATATTTCAATCAAGCATAAGAATACTAATGCAAATACCCATTTCCAAATTAGAATTGGTCACCTAAAAACCCTACTGAGGAGATCAATTAAGCTTTCAATGGAGTGATTATGTTTAATCAATCGTTCGACTTTGTTCCATCTTTGAGCATACATTTATGTATTTAGAAGCCTTGCAAAACCTGATGGGTCAGTTTATGGAAAAAAAAAAAAGTAATCATTTTATTTGTCATCCACATAAGCATATATAAAAAGTGATTTATAAAAATAAAGAAATTTAATGATATTGTGTGCACAATTTCTTGTCATGATAAATAAATTTACATATGAGAGCTTGAGCATTTAGCGTGCATCCATAGTTATTGTTACCTTATTTACAGAATTGACTCCTACACTAGATGAGTTTGCACCATTATGACATGTTTTCATAACAAATGTAGGTTGATTAGGAGGAGGAAGAGTAGAGTTGTTACCCAACATGAAAATAACTGTCAACATGGTAAGTCGATCTATTGTAGATTCTTGGACACATAAGAGTCCAATTTGGATGCATCTCAATACTTCATTTGCATGATTTGACTTTTCTAGTGATGGATCTACTATATCCAAGGCCTTGTCTTCTCTCCATAGGCTCCAAACCTAATTTTTTTTCTTCACTATTAGCTAGCTTATATAAGTAAATAAAATAAGGAAAAATAGAGCAACAAAGGTTCAATTTACTCACATATCCAACTAAGTTGAAAGAAGGACTATCATAATAATAAGCTGTATTTCTTCTCCCAGTAATAATCTCTAGTAGCAAAACCCCAAAGCTATATACATCAGACTTGATTGAAAATAGTCCTTCCATTGCATACTCAGGTGACATATAACCACTGTATCAACAAATGAGAAAAATTATTAAGATTTAATCATGTGTTCCTTATTACTACCTTATATATAATACTCACTATGTTCCAACAACCCGATTTGTGCTTCCTTCAATTTGATTCTTGCCAAATAATCTAGCCATACCAAAATCTGAAAATTTTGGGATCATATCAATGTCTAATAGAATATTGCTTGCTTTTAGGTCTCTATGTATGATTCTTAATCTTGAGTCTTGATGAAGATAAAAGGTCCCTTAAGCAATTCCAATAATGATTTCAAAGCGCTTATTCCATGCCAACATTGATTTTTTTGTTTCATCTATACAAAATATACGAAACATCAATTACTAATGAATGAATAGTTAAAATAGCTTCTCCAAGTGATTATGCAAGAACTAGAGGTAAAAGAGATCAACAAAATGGTATAAGATAAGACATTGATACCAAAAATGAAAGAGTCCAAACTTTTGTTCGGCAAGTACTCATAGATTAGCATTTTCTCTTCTTTTTCAATACAACAACCTAGAAGCTTTACAAGATTCTTGTGTTGGAGTTTTGCAATTAGAGTGACTTCATTCTTAAATTCTTCTACTCCTTGTCCTGAATCCTTTGATAATCTTTTCACAGCTATTTCTTGTCCATTGGATAGTAGGCCCTAACAATCATCAAAATATATATATATATATATATAGATTTAACTAATTCATTGTTTAAATATAGTGAAAAAGTCAACTTAATTAATATAATGACTATCATGAAACATGCATGTAAATTATCATTGATGATGACTACCTTATAAACTGAGCCAAAACCACCTCGTCCAAGTTTGTTAGTAAAAGAGAAATTATTTGTTGCTGCAATTACAATGCTTAGATCAAAGAATTGTAATTTAGAATTTGCTCCACTTTCATCTAGCTCCTTTGCTTTTGAATAGTGACTGAGCCTTATAGCTTTTGAGCTCATATTAAATGACATTTTACAATGTCTTCCTTTGCCCGCATGATTTCAGGATCACCAAAAAATTATCAATACTTAATTGTTATATTTTCTAGTACTTAAGAGTTTTTGGGTTCATTATACTATATTTTATTGTAATCCTAAAAAAGGAAGGTAAAATAGATGAAATTTTTCATTACTTCATTACCACAAACTTTTCAATACCTTTTCTTTTCTTCATTATCAACCAAGATGCAGAGATCATAGAAATCATGAAGAAAACAACCCCGACTGCGAGAACCACTATCATCCTTTTCTTATGAAAGAAAGTTTTTTTTCTTTCATTTTCTACTATAGAAAGGAGAAAAAAAATATGTAGAAAATCATCATTAATCTTAGAAGTCTTAAAACCTTTGTTCGATGTAAGGGTGATGAAAACCATATAACATGATAATAAGACTTAATAAAGGAAAGTGCTAGGGTGGCAACATCAATAGATGAGCCTCAAATTTAGAAAAACACAAAGTTAGGTTTCATTGATGGTTCACTAATACAACCTCAAGTCGAATCCAATCTAAACATTTTATATATTTTTTACATCAATATATTCGTAATTTTAAAATTCACAATTTGAATACTTTTTAAAAATGTATTAAATATATATAATAGTATTTGATATTTTACGTAACATTAGGTTAATTTTGTCTTTACTTTTTTCATATTTAATCATGAAGTCGGAACAAAAAATAAATAATCATATTTAATCATGAAGTCGGAACAAAAAATAAATAAAGTCAAGTATAAAACAAAAATAAGTCATCTTTTATAATAGTTATAAACATGATATTAAAATAATGTATACTAAAATTAATTTCTTTTATTATATATAATTATATTATATTGTTGTCATAGCATATTACGTATGTTATCTTTCTTCCTTTATAAGTACATTAGTTATCAAATTCATTTTGCAAGTACATTTAGTTGATTAAATATGTGAGTGGTGTTATAATTAATATCACAAAGTTTATTATTCATTTAATAAAAATGAATTATTTGATCCATTTGTCCTAATCTATCCTTGTATTGGCTTACAATATAAAATTATAAACTTTTTTTTTTCCTATTTGATGTAGGATATCAATTTGGAGTTAGAATATGGAAAGAAATAAGTCATTGTATTTAATTTCTTTGAATAATTTCAAGATAAGCTTGGATAATTAATTTTGTGAGTAAGTAGGAACGCATACCTAAAATAATAGCATCCACGCGAACAAATAAATCTTGGCCCCCTTGGGCTAAGGTTCTTATGTCCATTAAATCCCCGTACCAAGACAAGCACCCACTTCCTCCTGCGCTCACATTAGCGGTAGCGTATGCACGGCAGTTACAGTCATTCAAGCACTCCTTTTCACAGCCTTCCAAGTTTAAACTATCGTTGACACGTGCCGTCGATGCATCTGGTGGCTTCACTCCTACGAGTATTCGCGCCTTGGCTCCTCTCACACCCACCCGACCCGTCTCTCAAGGACCAGTCACGTAGCGACTTGGGCTCGAATCCCGCAAGGCATGTACACTCAAAGCCAGCTCCTGTATAGACGTCGCAGTTGCTGTTGGGCCCACACCGGCCGTAGTTGTCGCAGGGGTCCCTCGCCGCTGACCAGATCGCTACCAATTGGTGGTTTCGTTCGTCCAACGTGTAGCGCTGGTAGAGTCCATCACTGCCCAACTTAATGCTTGAGAAAGAAGAAGAATTCACGAGGGTGAATTCCATCGAGACCTCATCCACAGTGTTCCAAAACCGGATATCGAATATGAAGGTAGTTAACATCTCCGGCACACCCACGAATCCAAGACCGTTCCAGGGGCCCGTTCGCCAAATCCACTCAGAACCCATAGACAAGAACAGTTGAGAAGATCCACTCACATCCAACTTAAACGAGTATTCACCGGTTCCCGGGTCTTCCGGTGACTTCCAAGATGTTATGAACCGATTCAACCTAGTTCTCCGGTCAAGTCCTAGCTTCATGTGGGGAAGCATGGTGTCTGTCGCGTGGCGACTACGTGACGGAGCTTAATGATAATAAGGTTCAAAGAATCAGAAGTGACAATGATATCTACCTAAAACTGAATCGATTGAAGAGATTTGAAGGGCAGAAGAAGTCATTACTTAAAAGAGGTGGTTGGCGATGGCCAATTGCTCAAATCGTTCAAAGTTCTCCGATATTTGGTGCATTTGCTGTCTCCCACGGGAAGATAAAACTGGCACGAGCCTAGGGGATGTGAAGTCAAGGAAAGGACCCACTGATTCATATTGCTTGTAGTTGTGTGGGTTCTATTGCTCAAATTGTTGAAAGTTCTCCGATATTTGGTGCATTTGTCGTCTCCCACGGGAAGATAAGGCTGTCACGAGCCTACCCAACGGTTCAACTTCAATTTTGACGCATGGATTGAACTGGCGAGTGGTGACTTCGTGACGGAGCTTAATGATATGAAGTAAGGCTTAAAAATGACAACGATATCTACCTAAAACTGAATCGATTTAAGATACTTGAAGGGTGGAAGATGACATTACTTAAAGCGATGTTTGGCAATGGCCAATTGCTCAAATTGTTCTCCGTTATTTGATGCATTTGGCGTCTCCCATGGGAAGATAAGACTGGCACTAGCCTACTCGATGCCAAGTCAAGGAAAGGACTCACCGATTCATTGCTTGTGGGTTCTATTGAGCACAGTGATGCTTATATTGATGTATACGATGTAACGACGTTGAAAAGGTCAAGTCAATCTTATTTTATGTTTTCACCTGCTTTTAGGACCTTGAAAAAACCAAGACCACAAGGGTGTTGCTTTCGAAGTTTGCAATCCCGTCCCCGCCCATACGTAGTAATTAACCATTTCGAAAAGGAAAAGTTTGGCATTGTTTTTGTTGGTGTTTTCAAAATCTGTTTTTTTTTTTTATTTTTTAGAATAGGTAAGAGAATGTTTTTTGTTCTTTCAGTGTTGTCCATGTTTTCTAAAATCCGATTTTCAGATAACAAAAAAAATTGTATTCTCTATGTTTTAAAACTATTTTGACAATAAAAAAAAATGGGATGCTCTCCTTATTTTCAATTAATATTCTTCATTTGTTCTCTATGTGTTATCGTTTCTTTTTTGCACAATTAGGAAAAATTGGTTTCACAAAAATTCGATATTAACAGACCATTTTTGGATTTTTTTTTTGGTCATTTTTATTTCAACATTTTTTTTGGATATTTTAGGATTGTATCACCATATGATTTTTCAAATGCATTTCAAACCCAAAATCTTCACAATTTCTTGAATTTTCTAGAAACCAAACAAAACAAACAAAAACACAAAAGACCAAGAATGCAAAAATTAATAATAATAATAATAATAATAAAACCCTAACCAAGAATCTGTGCATCAACCACATCTCTTGATCTTGATCTTGGTCTTGGTAACTAATGTCGATCTAAAGAGGAATGATTGAGCCTCAAAGAATAAAGTTTGAATCTTGAAAGAGAAATGGAGAACAAGAGGAGATAGGGGAAGGGAAATAGAGGATTAGAAAGACAATAGTGGAGATAGAGGACTGAAGAAAAAAAAAATGATAAGATATTTGATCTTGATTTGTATCCAAAAAGGTATTAAAGTAGTAATATATATGAATATATATAAGTAGAATATATAAATATAATATATCTATACACTTAAAATATTAAAAATTAATAAATTTCTATAAATAAATTAATTTGATTTACTTCAAGAATGTTTTATCTTTCATATAATAATTAAATTAAATTTTAAACAAAAAATTATCATAAATATATCATTATTAGTTACATTTTTTATATCATTAAGTAGAAAAAATAGATCATGAGTTTCCAAGTATGATGCATTATTATTTGATATTATAAATTTTATCTTCATAAAATCCAATCATTGATATTTACCATATTTTAATGGGATTGTTTTCCGATTATTGAAATCAAACATAGTTAGGCAAGTTTACAAAGTAATCTTTGAAAAAAAAATTAAAGCCGATGTAAAAAGTTTTCAAAATGGAACAAATTTTTATTTTTTATGAATTGTAAATGTAAAATTATTTATATATTTGTAAAGTCAAGTTAATTGAAGAAATTTATGTTTTTTTTTTTAAAAAAAAAAAACAACTTTGAAATAAGTTTTTTTTTTTTTACTTTTTCCTAAAAACTGTTTTTATTAACTCAATCAAATATGTTTTTTTTTTAAACAAAAATTGTTTTTTATAATTTAGTTCCCAAATACATTTTTTTTTAAACCACAAAATATTATTTTTAAAAACACTTCCTAAACATACCTTTGGTTTCCCAAATATTTCAAAAAGATCACAAAATAAAAACTCATTCTTAAAAAATTCAAAATTAATACATTTTTAAAAAAAATAATTAAGATTTTATGTAATTTTCCATGAAGGCATTATTTTTAGTGTTATTTAATTAAAAGGGTGATGGACAACTCAAATTTGAAAATTTAACCCTTTATAATTTTTTAACCTCATTTTAATAAAAATACTTTCACTTTTTTCTTATAAAAATAATTGTTTCTTTTAAAATTACGTGTAAATGCTTAAAATGAATAGAGATATTATTTGAAAAATATGTTACTTTTCAAGTAAAACTATGAAAATTGTTAAATTTATAAATATGATCATTATTTTATCCTGATTAATCCTTTTTTTTTTAATAAATTATTTTTTAAAAGGTTTTATTTTGTGGTTATTTCCGAATGTGTGTACGAAAGGAAATGGGATTGAATTGATTGAATTGATTATGCCTCTTTAAAACAAAGAACCATCGGTGGAATTGGCTTGCATTATATGGCCCCACACTATGGGATGGATGTGCATGAAGGGCCTCAAAAGAATGCATCATCCGCCCCAATTTGCTGAAGCCCAATCCAAGCCTCGAGCCTGGAGGTACCATCTCTGTATACATTTTGCTCCTCATTTCTGATGTGGAATTCTCTTCCACAAAGATTAGAAAAATCATAAATCCAAAAGCACACCACCAGGACTTAGAACTCTGGTAAAGCTGCTCTTAGTTTCATAAAATGCATATTACTTATATATACTAGTTTATAAAATAAAATTTCTTAGTATATATGTTATAAAATAATTAAAATAAAATTATTTTAAATAGGTTAAATTTAATTATAGTAATTAAATACAAAAAAATATGAATTTGTAAATAAAATTATTAATATTTTAAATAAAAATGATTTTAAATATATATAAAAAAAAATTTCTTTTATATTCTCTAATATATCTAAATTAAATGCATTATATCTTTCCGTATATATCAAATTTTTTTGTTAAAATAACTTTAGTATATGTATTATTATTATTATTATTGAGTTTTTCCTAATATTTTAATGATTTTTTTTTATTAATTTTCATCCACTAATATTTTGTGTAAAAATAGTCATCGACATATCTGTAAAATCTAAGTACTAATATATCTTTAATTACTAATATTTTTATTATTACTTATATGAATATTACCATGACAAACATTTCTATCGTTGTATGAATGACTTATAATAGATTAAAATAAAATTAACTTCTCATTCATAAAACATATTAAGTAATAAAATTATAAAATTTAAAATTTAAAATTAATAATATGCAAATAAAAAATTAATGAAACGTGAATGAATTAATAATAAATTTTGTTTCAATTTTGTTAATAATTAGATATTATAATTGTTGGGTTGGATTATTTCCTTCTTGTGAAGGAAAGCCTAAAGACCAAACATTTAAGACTTCTTAGGCCTTAATATATAAAAAGGAAGAAGAAACCGCTTTCTCTTCTTCTTGTTCATCTTTGCAACCCTAGGAGGAGAGTAAGAAGAAAAAGGAAGAGAAAGTTAGAGAGAAAAAAAAAGAGCCACTGAATTTTTGAAGTTAGAGAGAAGAAAAACGCTAATTTCTTTTCTTCTTTTTACTGTCCAGATTTCATCAAACGGCCGATCCCGCTTCGTGTGTGGTCCAATCGACCTGAAATTTGAAAGAGAGATTTTCAACTCATTGATCTCTAATCTGAATGGTGGAGATTGAATTTGGAGTTCAGGAAGGTTGTTGTTTCAGTCCTTGAACAGTGCGTCTTTGTTGTTGAATTTTTTCTCACCCGGGCAGTTCTGATCTTCAGCTTTAATCGAGATTAATCCGTGGTCTGATCGAGATGATTTTTGGTTGGCACGTTCTTAACTCATTGATCTTCATTTTGAACGATGGAGATTGGATTTGAAGTTTGGAACAGTGGTGATTTGTGTCCTGGAACAGTGACTCTGTTTTGGTGAGATCTCTCCATTGTTTTATGCAAGTTGTTTTGTATTTGCCAAGACTAATTGTCTTGAGATATGGTTGATGTAAATCTCTAGTTTCATCTAGAGAGAATTGTGTAACCCATTGATTATATTAGTAGAGGGTTTAAGTGGTCTAAGGGTCCCGTGGTTTTTACTTCTCACATTTGGAAAGGTTTTCTACGCTAAAAATCGTTGGTGTTCATATTCTTGTTGCATTGGGTGAATTGTTATTATTCTATTAAATTGATTCCTATTAGGTTCTCACAAGAGGGGATAAAATCTGGTTGTGCATTGTTTGCGTTTATCCCATCAATAATTTTATTATAATAAAATAAAAAAATATTAACATATTTACATTTTATTTTTAACATGAAACTATTAAATAAAGACACAATCATAAAATATTTAAAAAAAATTAATTGTCTCTATATAATTTTATTTTTTATAATTAGTTTTAAATTTAATAATATATAAATTAAATATTTATAATATGATACTTGCACTATAGTCTGATCATGGTTTAATCATCCATCTTACTATTAAATTCGTATTTCAGCAACTTTTTTTTATTTAATGAAAGAAAATACTTGAATATTGAATATCAAGGTGTTAAAAAAATAGTTAGGGAATATAAGGAATTGATGATAAGTACGTTTGAAGATATCATAGCTAATTATTATTTATACATGTGGCCTCGTGGTTGGTGTGACAATATACAAACATGTTTGGTATGACGGGAGTAGAAGGAATCAATCCATTGAGCTTTGTCCCATAATTTTGTCCTAAATATAATTCATTATAAATTCGGTTATATGCTAGCAACTTGGCATCATGACCAGTTGGTGTCACTAGTCATCTCTTGTCATCAGCCGACATATAAGTTGTATATACAAATAAAACAAACTGGAAAGATTTGTTCAATGTTGTATTTTGGCATTGGATGCATGACACTATGTTCCAACCACCAGTAGAATATTAATTGCTTGCTTTTTATATCCCTATGTATGGTTATGTCTTGATGAAGATATAACCCTATATTCGGTTGTTGGAAGATTTGATGAAAATGTAATAGAAAGAAAGAAGGAGGAAAAATAAAAAATTAAATAAATAAATAAGTGAAGAAAAATAAAAGATAGATTTAAAGTTAATAAATTATTTTTCTTTTCTTTATAAAGGTTAATTAATTTAAAAATACATTAAAATTTTTATTAATTTTAATTATATTTAAATTTTTATGGTATTTTTGTTTTTATAATAAATTAAAT
Source organism: Vitis vinifera (assembly GCF_030704535.1). Classification (NCBI taxonomy): domain Eukaryota; kingdom Viridiplantae; phylum Streptophyta; class Magnoliopsida; order Vitales; family Vitaceae; genus Vitis; species Vitis vinifera. The sequence goes on from NC_081814.1 coordinate 4,388,519, forward strand.
ATGAGGAAATCATTTCTCCTAATTTTTTTTTTCATATTATTTTCAAGAAACCAGATGTAACTTTAGATTTTTCAAGCAATTCTAACAATTATTTTGAAGTTTCTTATCCAATCAAAAATTGACATTTTTGTCTCATCAAAACAAAAAGTATGAAAGTTTCCTCGCTTTAAACTACAAGTTTTCTAATGGTTTAAGCAAATTATAATTTTTTTAAAAGCTTAAATTTATTGGATTTTGGTTTATAATGTATATTATGTTTTTTGATGCCCTTCCTCACGGGCGAATACCCATAAACAAATAACTATAAATTGAAAAATAAATATATGATAAAGCTTAAACACGTGATCTCTAGTTAAATGAAGCTTTGGCACCATATTAAAATACCATTATATAGTTTTTAAGTAAAACAACTTCTCCATGTGATAACGTAAGACCACGAGCAAAAGAGATGGAGAGACGTAGAAACTGTCAAAAATTAAAAACATATATAGGATGTAAATAAAAGAGTTTAAACTGTTGTTCGGTAAGAACTATATTCATGTTTTCTTAAATTCCTCTACTTTTTATCCTAAATTATAATTTATTTTACTTACACGATACTTCTTTGTTCTTGGGGAAAATTTTTTGGAGGCATGTAGCAACAAGGCTCAAATTATAACATTTTTTGTTGTCTTCCTTCCCTTGTGCCCCACCTTGAAGTAATAGTGTCTTTTTAATTATTCTTTTAACACGTATTGTTGTTCATTTGTCAATGAGATTAAAAAAAAATTAAGGAAAACAAAGAACAAATCTTCTCATTAGTCTGTACTAAAAAACCAACCAAATTAGGGATGCCTTAAAGTCTTTAAACCAATCCATTTTTCATCTTAAAATTATGAATATGGCGGTCTCCGAACCTAACTCAATCTAGTGTCAAGGGTTGGATGGTCCAAGTATCCTAATCAAGAGTAAAAGTCAGTTTTTTCGCTCTTTGAAGTCTTCATCATTATCATTTCTCAAATCTTTTTCCATTTCCCAATGATATTTCCCCCCTTGATTTCAAATAATCAGTTCTTAACTTTGAATTTTAAGATGTTATGGATTTGAAGCCATACCTTGTACCCATGTTCGACCATCTATAGTATTTTAGAGAAAGTGGAAATCTGATGAAGAATGTATTCAAAATTTATAAAATTATTTGCAATGAAGATGCTCATGTACTAAACATCCATCTACTGTCAAATTTGATCTCATTTGCCTTTCCCAAAACACAAAAACATATATAATTCCCTTGTTTTCTTTTCTTTTATTATCTGCCTCAAGAATTAGGACAACATTGAGATGCCTTATGGTCAAGCCAACCAACTATCCAAAATTCAAATGGGCATATATTCCAATGGTCACTCATTGCTTGATAGGGAAAGGGAATGACCCTAATAATTCATTTTAGGAACCACAGGTATGCCCTGAATATAAAAGAGGATGCAGATTTGACCATTCTAGCAAAAACGAAAATATGAGAAACATCTCATGATAGTTTTGAACCAATGCATTGCCTCCTTCCAAGTTCTTCCATTACCCATATGGGCTATTTTGTTTATCATTTGATAGATCCTATTTAGCACATCACGTGTAAAGAATTAGCTCAATTTGAACCATGTTAGTTGTATGATTGTAAGGCCTTAATGTTGAAACAGTTTATGCTCATAAATTCAATGGGGCTGATCATATTTAATCGATTGTTTGATTGTACCTACAAGTTTCCATACTTGCCCTATCTTTGAGCATACACTTACAAAGTTGGTTAATTATCTAACTATGATCATTAAATCAAAAGGTGTTCGATCTCTTAGTGATATCGTGTATACAATTCATTGTCATGGAGGACAAACATACAACATGTGAGAGTGTAAGCATTTAACGAGGTTGAAGCGAAGTCAAGGTCACATTATTTACAGATAAAAGTCGTTCACCAGAGGATGATAAATCTTCACCCTTGTGAGTTGTTTTTGAAATAAATGTAGGCCGTTTAGGAAAAGGAAGAGCAGAGTTGTTACCCAACATGAAAATAATTGTCAACATGGTAGGTTGATCAATTGCAGATTCTTGCACACACAAGAGCCCAATTTGGATGCATCTCAATACTTCATCTGTAGGATATGACTTTTCTAGTGACGAATCAATTATATCCAAGGCTTTGTCTTCTTCCCATAGGTTCCAAACCTGAGAATTTTACCATTATTAGTTTATTGTAAAGAATGAAAAGAAAAAGGTCATGCAACACACATTCAGTTCACTCACATTTCCAACTAAGTTCATGGACGGGTTGTCCCGATAATGAGTGCTATTTTTTCTCCCAGTAATAATCTCTAACAACAAAACTCCGAAGCTATAAACATCGGATTTTGTTGAAAATAACCCTTCCATCGCATACTCAGGTGACATGTAACCACTGTGATAGCAAATAAACCAAACTATTAAAACATATTAACTATTATGTTTCTTTGGCATCTCAAACATAACACTTACTATGTTCCAACTACTCGATTTGTGTTTCCTTCCATTTGATTTCCTCCAAATATTCTAGCCAAGCCAAAATCTGAAATTTTTGGAAGCATTTCGGCATCTAGTAGAACATTGCTTGCTTTTAGATCTCTGTGTATGATTCTTAATCTAGAGTCCTCATGAAGATATAAGATTCCTCGAGCAATTCCGACAATAATTTCAAAGCGTTTCCTCCAATCTAACAATGACCTCTTTGTTTCATCTGGCCCAAAGATATATAAAATATCAATCAATAAAACAATGTTAGGATATACTGATAATGATTTTTATTAGGCAAATAACTTCTCTAAGTGATTATGCAAGAACCTTAGAAGATTAAAGAAATGAAAATGGCAAAGAAGAAATGGTACACACCAAAAATGAAAGAGTCTAAACTTTTGTTTGGCAAGTACTCATAGACTAACATCTTCTCTTCTTCTTGAATGCAACAACCCAAAAGCCTCACAAGATTCACGTGTTGGAGTTTTGCAATAAGTGTGACTTCATTCTTAAATTCTTCTTTTCCTTGTCCTGAATCCTTTGATAATTTTTTCACAGCTATTTCTTGTCCATTATATAGTTGACCCTGATAATCGTCATGTAGAATTAGCTTATTCACAGTTAGAAAAATTCAGCTTAGCGTAATGTTTGTGCAATGAAAGAAAGTCCAACAATTTGAGTAGTCATCACAGATTTGAGAATGACCGACTACCTTATAAACTGAGCCAAAACCACCACGTCCAAGTTCGTTCTCAGAAGAGAAATTATTTGTGGCTGCAGCTATGGTGTTCAAATCAAAGAATTGTAATTCAGAATTGGTCGTACTTTCATCATGTTCCTTAGCTCCCGGAGAGTCTTGCAGCCATGTAGCGCCAGGTCTCGAATTATACAACATTTTGTTTTGTTTTCCTCTCCCTGTCATGGAAGTATAACAATAAAGAATGCTTCTTTGATTCTGGGCAAAATAGATGTGAAAAAAAAAAAAAAAAAAGAATACAATTCCTTAATACCATGAAAGCAAGGAAAAAAAATACTCAACCCCAGATTAATTCACTGGGTAACTAAGGTTAGAAATGTTTGGCTTTTCATATTAATCTCTTCATGTTAATACATGCCCAAGACACAAACATTGGATAGAAGGCTTAAATGAACCATAAGAATTTTTTTTTTGATTACCTTTCATCTTCTTCCTTAAGAACCAATATGTGGAGATCAATAAAACCATAATCACAGTAGCCCCCACCACCAAAACTGCCATCATCCCCTTCTTCGCAAGGAAACCTTTTGACTGCTTTTGATTTTCAGCTAAAAAAATACACGAAAAAAAAACATCATAAATGATCTCATAAATATGGGAGAGAAATCATTCATGAATCCTGACAATTAAATGCTAGCATACCTAGAGTGATGGCATCCACACGCACATATAAATCTTGGCCCCCTTCAGGAAACACTCTTGTATCCACCAAATCCCCATGCCAAGACAAGCACCCACTCCCACTTCCACTCACATTTGCAGCCGCGTATCCACTGCAAGAACACTCCTTCAGGCACCCCTCTCTACACGCTTCCAAGCTCATGTTCATGTTCACACGTGCCACCGATGTATCTGGGGGCTTCACACCTTCCACCTTCACAAACCCTTCCCCGTTCCCGCACACCTTCGCTCCTTCTTTCCTCAGGCATCCCGCTGAGCCGTCTTTCAAGGACCAGTCACGTGGCGACTTGGGCTCGAACCCCGCCAGGCACGTGCACTCAAACTCGGCGCGGCTGTTGTCGCAGTTGCCGTTCAGTCCGCACCTGCCGTACCTGTCGCACTGGTCCCTTGGGACTGTGTAGAAGCTGAACCATTTGCCTTCCGTTTCCTGCCACGTGTACCGCTGGAGATAACCGTCGAGCTCGACCGTCATCCTCGAGAGAACCGACGCGTTGGCCATGACAAACATATAAGAGATTTCATCTTGATTGTTTAGAAAGCTAGTATTGATTATCATATTGTGCATCATCCTCGGCACACCGCTCCACCGGAGACCGTTCCAGTGACCGGTTCTCCATAGCCGCTCTGAACCCTGGTACAGACACAGTTGAGGAGACCCACTGGCGTTAATCCCGAACGAGTTTTCCCCGGTTCCTGGGTCGGTTGGGGACTTCCAAGAAGTTAGGAACCTGTTGAAACCGGTTCTCCGATTCAGTCCGAGTTTCATGTGGGGAATCAAATTATCTGTGGGATAATCAAAGCCTTGCCACACAACCCTCTTGTCACCGTTTTGGATCAAGACTAGGTTTCCGGTATCTAACAGCTGAGCCACAGTAGGGTTCACTGATGAGATGGAAACGTTTGTGGACCATACACGAGTGTTTCCGCGGTGCAGAAGGAGGTTTCCAGAAGTGTTGATGGAGAGGACTCCGGAGCTATCGTTGATAGGATGGTCTCTATTAAGAACCCATACAACGGTTTGTTCACGAATTGTGTTGTACCAAACTCCAATATATCGGAGTGTAGAATTCCGTGGACTGAAGAAGCCAAGAGCGAACCTGGACTGTTTAGAGACTAGAAGGTCACCATCTCTGAAGGGTTGGTTGGGAGTTATGGTGTCAGTGGAGCTGCAAAGTGGGAGCATAAGGAATAGAAGCAAGTACTGAAGAAACATATCTACAGGACGCATATGTGACTTTATGATAAAGTGATGACTTCCGTGTTACCGATGCTGAGCGCTGGTGGAAGAGACAGAGCAATTCTACAACACAAACTAACGAGGCATACCATGAAGGAACGAGTCATACCATGAAGGAACGAGTTGCAGTTGGATTGAACTAGTGATAAAAGTATGGTTCAAAAGAGGTAATGATATCTACCTAAAACTGAATCGATTTAAGATATTTGAAAGGGTGGAAGAAGACATTTACTTGAAGAGGTGTTTGGCAGTGGCCAATTGCTCAAACCATTCGAAGGTCTCCAACATTTGGTTGTGGGTTCTATTGAGCACAATGATGCTTAATGGCGTTGAAAAGGTCAAGTCAATCTTATTTTATGTTTTTACAAATAGGACCTTGAAAAAACGAAAGGGAGAATTATGTTTTGAGGGTATATGAGCCTCTAAATTAACAAAGGTTCATGTAACTCTTTAAATTGAGCCAAGACCTAATGAAAGTATGGAAATTGAGTTGAAGGATATCATCCTTCGGTATTTCCAAAAATACACTTTGTTAATTTTGAAAAAAAAATTAATATTTTTAAAAAATACTTTTATTTAATTTAATATTTTTGATTTAATTTAATATTTTTTTAAAATAATTTTATGTAATTTAATATTTTTTAAAATACTTTTATTTAATTTAATATTTTTAAAAAATAAATTTATTTAATTTAATATTTTTTAAAAATAAATTTATTTAATTTAATATTTAAAAAAATATTTTATTTAATATTTTTGAAAAAAAATTTTAATTTAATATTTTTGAAAAAAAATTTAATTTAATATTTTTGAAAAAAAATTATTTAATTTAATATTTTTGAAAACTACTTTTAATTAATTTAGTATTTTTGAAAAAAAAATTATTAAAAAAAATTTATTTAACTTAATTTTATAAAATATTTTATATGTGTTCTTAAAGGGTATATTTGTCCGTTACTATTTCATATCCTTCAACTCAATTTGAAGAGTTATATGAACCTTTTGTTAATTTGAAGCACATCTACCCCAAAAATAATTCTCCCAAAACCAAAACCACAAAGGAGTGGGCAGATACGTCAGTGTTGCTTTCCAATTTCGCAATCCCGTCCCCACCCATACTCTTCTGGTCATATCTTTCCATGTTAACACGTTGGACCAGTCAACGCCGGGCGGACGCGGATGATATCATGTGGCCGTCAACACGGGGCGGTCGAAAGTTCCAAAATGTGCTGATATTTTTGCTGCTGAGGGGACTTAAACCCAATCAAAAGATTCAACGTGCTACTGCCCAACCACTAGGGCAAACTTGCCCCCTATTATACGTATAGAGCACAATACTCTAAAATTCATAATATAAACATAATATTAAAATAATATTTTAATGAATAAATTAATAATAATTAATTTATAATCAAATTAAAAACTTTCATTTAATTAATTACCAAAAATATAAAAACTATCATGATAATTTTTTTTATAGTATTTTCAATATTATTAATATATTAATTAAATATTAAAAATTATATATATATATCATTTATTTTATATTATTTAATACAATTAAATTAAATAGATTATAATTTTAATATTAAATATATTTTTAAATTAGACATACTATAATCAAATATCACAATATTATTATCCAATAATATTTGATATAATTTAATAATAAATATACAGTTATGAAATTTATATTTTTTATCATAGCATATAATATTATTATGAAATATAATGAATTATATCATATATATATATATATATATATATATATATATATATATATCAATTTCTTGAACAAAATAACTTTAAAATATATATTATACTTCTAATTTCATTTTTAATAGTTTTTTTTTTTTTTTTACATTCTATAAGTTCTTATTCATTTTAGGTCCATCGATATTTTGTGTCAAAATATTTACCGACATATTTCCGATATATCCCTAAAATCAAAGTACCGATACATCCATAATTACTGATATTTTATCCTTACTTGTGGTCAAGTTTTTCCATGTTAAACGTTAGTGTTGCTTTCCAAGTTCACAATCCCGTCCCCCACCCATATGTAGTAATTAGCCATTTTGAAGAGGAAAAGTTTGAGCATGTTTGATTGGTGTTTTCAAAATCTATTTTTTGCTTTCGAGAACAAAAATTATGAGGTAGAGAATGTTTTTTGTTCTCAAGTGCTCTCCATGTTTTCTAAAGTCCGGTTTTCAGATAATAAAAAAATATTGTTCTTATTTTTGCCACTATTCCAAGAATAAAAAAATAGATGTTCTCAGAGTTTTCAATCGGTATTCTTCACTTCTTCTTTATGTATTCTCATGTCTTGTTTGCATTGAAAATCAGTCTCACAAAAATTTGATATTATTAGACCATTTTTTTATTTCTTGGTCATTTTCATTTCAATATTTTTTGGACATTTCGAGATTTTTATCACCATATGATTTTTCAGATGCATTTCAAATCCAAAACCTCCATAAATTCTAGGATTTCTTTAGAAACCAAACAAAACATAAATAATAACACAAAAGGGCAAGAATGCAAAGATTAAAAAATAATAAAAAATGAAACCCTAACCAATAATCCGTGCATCAACCATATATCTTGATTTTGGTCTTGGTGAGTAATGTTTTGATCTAAAAAGGAATGATTCAACCTCACTGAATAAAGTTTCAATCTTGAAAAAGAAACAAAGAATAAGAGATGGAAGACTAAAAAGAGAACAGTGGAGATAGAGGATTAAAAAAAAGAAAGGAAAGAGATGAAAAGATATTTGATCTTGATTTTTGTCCATGAGGTATTAAAGTAGTAATTCATATGAATATATATATGTAAAATAATAAAAATTAATAAATTTCTACAAATAAATTACGTTGATTTACTTTAAGAATGTTTTATCTTTTATATAATAATTAAATATAAAATTAAATTAAATTTGAAATATTGTTAAACAAAAAATTATCATAAATATATCATTATTAGTTAAGTAGAAAAAATAGATCATAAGTTTCCAAGTATGATGCATGATTATTTGATATCATAAATTTTATCTTTATAAAATCCAATTATTGAGACATTATGTAAAAAATATGTTATTTTTTAAGTAAAAATATGAAAAATATTAAATTCACAAATATAAAAATTATTTTATCATTTTTAATTAATTAATTCTATTTTTTAACAAATTATTTTTAAAAAGCTTTTATTGTGTGGTTATTTTCAAATGTGTGTAAAGGAAATGAGATTGAATTGATTTAATTCATTGTCTCTTTGAAACAAACACCGGTGGAATCGGCTTGCCTTATAAGGTCGGACACTATGGGATGGAAATGCATAAAGCACCTCAAAAGAATGCATCATCCGGCCCAATCTACTGAAGCCCAATCCAAGCCTCAAGTGTGAAGGGAGTGTTAGTGATAACGATAACGATAACGATAATTCAATTATTCAAGAAAACTCAAGTTAGTGAGTTGCGTTTCCGTCAAACCAGTGAGCCGCGTTTCCGAGTTTATCTCCAACGGCTCTATCCTATATTTGAATGTTTGTAATCTATATTTAGACGTTTATTGCTTGTAACAACCTTAGATTTTCTGAGGTTTGATCTGATCTGAATGTAATTACTCTGTTATAAATATACGTATATACGCTGTATCTGGCAAGTTTTTTCTAGAACAGTTTTGGTTTCTTTCATGGTATCAGAGCATCTATAAGCTCACGCTTTACTCGATCCTATGGTTGTTTCATCTAATGCTTTTGCTACCTTTAACCTTCCAGCATAAGTTATTTCCATCAAGCTTGATGGTACTAACTTTCTTGCATGGAGTGCCCAATTAATTCCACTTTTTCGGAGCTATGGCTTGATGGGGATTGTTGATGGTTCCAATCCCTGCCCTCCTCAATATTCTAGTGATGAGCTCTGCAAACAAGGTGTTCTTGACTCTGTCTATGTCGTTTGGCAGTATAAGGATCAAATTGTGTTGGTTGGATTGTCTCATCCCTTTCTCCTTCAATTGTTTCCACTATTTATGATCTGGAAACATCTCGGCTTGCTTGGTAGGCCCTCAATTTGCATTTTGCTGCACCTTCCACTTCTCAAATTTCTCTCATCAAGAGAAAACTTCAGTCTCTTCAGCAAGGCTCCATGTCATGCCAAAGTTTTCTGGATGAAGTCAAATCTCTCTCAGATGAATTATCAGCAGTTGGCAAACCCGTTGAGGATTCTGACTTGATTTTATCTGTGCTCAATGGACTCAACTCCTCATTTCATTCCTTTGTCGCAACATACATGTTGCTTGCAAAGGAAAAATCCACGCCTTTTTCTGACTTTCATGCCGAGCTGCTCAACTATGATCTCATGTAGAAATTTCACAATCACACCATTCAACCCTAGACTGGTTCCTATGCTCTTTACTCCCACAAAATAGTTCTAAACCAGGAACACGTAGTAACAATATCAATTTGTCTCGCTCTTTAGGTACGTCCAAATTTCCTGGCTTAGTTCCATCTTCTTCACCATTTCGGCAGCCTCTACCCCACTTTCCATCTTCATCTTGTCCACCTGTGTCCCATGATTCTCGGTCTCAATCACCTTGTCAAATCTGTAAAAGAGAAAATCACCAGGCATTAGATTGTTACAACCGAATGAACTATGCTTTCAAGGGAGGCATCCTCCAATAGAGTTGGCTGCTATGGTTTCTGAGTCCAATACCACCTACCTGAATCAACTTCAATGGTACGCTGATAGTGGTGCGAATATTCATGTTACCTCTGATGCGGCTAATTTGGCAATTTCTCAACCTTATAAAGGCAATGATACCGTGGGTGTAGGTAATGGGGCAGGTTTGATAATCTCACGTACTAGCAATGCTACTATTAAAACTCCTTCCTCTACTCTTGCTTTAAATGATGTTGCTTATTGTCCTCAAGCCTCTGCCCATATTCTTTCCATTAATAAATTTTGTAAGGACAATAATATGTTATTTGAACTTGCTGGTTCCAATTTTTCTGTGAAGGACCTCAAGACGGGAGACACGCTCATGATGGGGCCCAGTGATAAAGGATTGTACCCGATCAACCTACAACAACTATCATCATCTAAATTTCATGCTTTCTCCGTGACTGTTGGGGTTAAAGCCTTTACCGCTACTTGGCATTGTCGTTTGGGACATCCTTCGTCGTCTACTTTGCATAATGTTCTTCATAATTATTCTCTACCCGTTAGTGATTCTTTCAATAAAAGTCTATTTGTGTGTCGTGTCAACTAGGTAAGTCTAAGCAGTTACCATTTTTTGTTCCTCAAGAGAATCAATTGCTCCTCTAGAGTTAATTCATTCCGATGTATAGTCCACTTCCACTCCATCTTTGAGTGGTTGTCTCTACTATGTTATTTTTATTGATGACTTTACTCGTTTTTGTTGGCTACATCCCATTTCTAATAAATCCGATGTTTATGCTACGTTTGTCAAATTCAAAATTTTAGTAGAAAAGCAATTTAATTATCCCATTAAGCAATTACAAAGTGACAATGGTGGTGAATACTGCTCCACAATTTTTAAACAATTTCTGAGTGATAATGGGATTTTTCATCGGCTCTCTTGTCTGCATACCTCTCAACAAAACGGCCTTGCCGAGAGGAAACATCATCATATAGTCGAAATGAGACTCATTTTCCTTGCGCAATCTGGATTACCTAAGAAATTTTAGGTCGATGCCTTCTTAACATCCATATTTAATTAATCGGTTGCCCACAAAAGTTTTCAATTTTTCTTTACCCTTTGAATGTCTATTCCATCTTCCTCTAGATTTTAGCTATTTTCGTTCCTTTGGGTGTCAATGCTTTCCGTGTCTTTGACTTTACATGCCTAATAAACTCTCTTACCGTAGCACACCATGCATTTTCATTGGTTATTATTCTAATCAGAAGGGGTTTCGTTGTTATGATCCTTCTTCCCGACGTGTGTATATTTCCATAAATGTGATCTTTGATGAGGTTGTGTTCCCTGCTCGTGTACAATCTCCTCTCATGGACTTGGCAACAACATTCCCTCGACGGGTAATTCTCCACCCTTCCTTCCTTCTCCTCATTCACACGTTTTCCCTTCATCTTCTCCTTCCTCTTTAGTTTCACCACCTCACACTACTCCCATAATTCCCACTGACCATGATTTCTCTATTCCACCAGACACTCCATTAGACATCAACTCTCCTGTTTCCTCTTCTCCTAGCAACATCCTTGAGCCCTCATCTTCTGCTCTGACCAGTTCAGCCCCTTCCTATCACGTTGTCACTAGATCACAAACTGGTCATTTTAGGCCTCGAACATACCCTGATTTTCATCTCTATTACTCAACATGTCATCCCCTTTGAGCTTTGCATGTAGGTGTTATTATTTTCAAGCCCCGTTCCTATGCTCAAGCTGCTGCTATACCTAAATGGCATTTAGCTATGGAGTGTGAATTCCAAGCTTTGTAGAAGAATGAAACTTGGACTTTATGTCCTCGTCCACCCAATAAAAATGTTGTTTCGAGTAAATGGGTTTTTAAATCCAAACGCCGACCAGATGGGAGTATTGAAAGACTCAAAACACGGCTAGTTGTAGTTGGTTATCTCCAACGTAGTTGTATTGATTTCTTTGACACATTCAACCTAGTTATTAAACCATCCACAGTTCACATGGTACCATTCACTGTTCACATGGTGCTCACCCTTGTTGTCTTATTTAATTGGGACATTCGACAACTAGATGTGTCTAATGCTTTCCTTCATGGAATTTTGGATGAGGAAGTTTATATGGCTCAACCTAAAGGTTTTGAAGATCCTACCAATCCACAGTTTGTGTGTAGGTTGCATAAATCTATTTACGGATTAAAACAAGCCACTCGGGCTTGGTTTAATCGCTTATCCACTGTCTTTTTATCTCTCGGATTTGTAAGCTCTCAGGTTGATCCCTCTTTGTTCACCTATCACCGTGACTCTAATCATGTGTTCCTACTAGTTTACATAGATGAAATTCTCGTGACATCTAATGTTCGATCGTTTATTGATGAGCTGATCTCTAATCTTCAGCTAGATTTTGCTATGAAGGACCTTGGGCAATTATCATACTTCTTGGGTATTGAAGCTACCTGTGATTCTTCCGGTCTACATCTTCGGCAGACAAGATACATTATTGATCTCTTAGATTGTGTCAACCTTATTGGCATACATCCTTATCGTACCTCATGTGTTTCGGGTACTAAGCTATCCAAATTTGATGGAGATCCCCTACTTGATTCTTCCGAATATCGTCACATAGTCAGTGTCTTACAATATATAACTCTCACTCGTCCAGAAATCGCTTACTCCGTGAATCAACTTTGTTAACATATGCAAGCCCCAACTACAGCTCATTGGACAATAGCCAAGTGTGTCCTACGTTATCTGAAAAATACTCTGGACTTTGGCCTCTTTTACAAACCTGGTTCTTTTGCCATTAACACATACTGTGACTCGGATTGAGTTGGTGACCCTGATGATAGACATTCAACGTGTGGCTATGACGTGCTTGTTGGTCCCAATCTTATCTCTTGGTCGGCAAAGAAACAACCAGTGGTCTCTAAATCAAGCACTAAGGTCGAATATAGATGTCTGGCTCTAGTTACCGCTGAAGTATATTGGTTGCGTATGCTGTTATGTGAACTGAAATTTCTCTTGATTCTCCTCCTGTTATCTGGTGTGATAACATTAGTCTCTTGTACTTGCCTCTAATCCTATTTGTCATGCCCGTTCTAAGCATATCAAAGTGGACTATCATTTTGTGCATGAGAAAGTAGCATATCGAGACATCATTTTGGAGCACATTTCTACTTCTATTCAGTCTGCAGATATTTTCACTAAAGAACATATGGCTGTGTGGACCCGCATTTTTCACATGCGTGTCCCCACTCGATCGGCGAGACTCGTTTTTTATTTGTGAAAAAATAATTTTTGGAAAGAAAAATCGGAGTCACTACTTATTTTATTTTTATTTTAAAGGGAAAATTAAACAATAAATAAAACCCTAAACAAAGACTCCATAATTTTTGGAAAAGAGTGTCTTTGAAAAACCTGAGTCTAGGTCCGGGGATCAGGTTACTTATTGGGAAGGTACCTCTAGGAGGTAACACCCCTCTAAGCCCTAAAAAGGTCTCTACTGACTAAATTGGGGGAAATGTGGCAATTAATTGATTAATTGAGGATACCTAGATAGACTAAGGTGATTTAAAAAATAACATGCCAAACAAGATCAAATTACAATAAAGGAGAGTTAGGGTGCATACCTGAACTGCTTCTTAAGCGTCATCAAAAGACATCAATGATTAGTTTGGAAAATAAAACACGCAACATATATTTTATCCTAGTCTCTTAATCAAACATGGCAAGCTAAACAAACGATCAAAAAGATATGTTGAACAGGTTGAGAATCGCATACAAAGCAATACATAACGATCATATATAAAGCAATACATAATTTATGGAATTAAGATACGAAGGTAAGAAGCATACCTGAATAGCATGGGTAACTCGTAATGTGCTTCCACAAGACATGAGGGATTAGATAATAAATAATAAGATAAATCTTAGCATGCTTGTTATCTAATTAGCATAGCAAAAATTATCAGAGTATACTAATTCATCAATTATCACATACGTCTTGTATATAATTCCTAAAAAAATGGATATGATTGTATCAACCAACAAAGGTGGTAGCAAAAATAAGTTTTGAAAAGATTTTTTTTATGTAGAGGTTTCACCAATTCCCCAATTGATATACACAAATCTAACCTGGAATTATCCCATTTATGTGGGACCATAAGCTTGGATTCATGTTTGATTTAAAACCAAAATTTTCATTAAAAAACCGAGAAAGATGCAAACCGATAAAAAAAAAAATGGTTATATATTATTTTAAGAAAATGAGATTTTTGATTCTAAGGACTCTAAATGAATTTTTCAAATAGATTTTTGTAAGGAACATTTTGAGGAAAGTATTTTATTTTAAAGGGAAAGGCATTATTCACAAACAAACAATTCGGAAAGATAAAATATAGGCAACCCAAAATAAAACAAAATCACAAAATAAAATTTTCTCAGTAATCAACAAGACTAATAAAGGTGAGGGTAGAGGCCAATCTTCATGATTTTCTAATGACCTCTAAAAATTAAACTTCACAAAAAAAAACAAAGAAAACTATCAAAGCAATAAACTAAATGACTTTAGATCAAATAAAATTAGAAGATATTAATCAAGAATTAAAAATGGGGAATCGACAACAGAAGAATAATCAAAAACTAACATAAGATCAATTAAACTAATTAACTAAAATTTTAGAGAAACATATGAACTAAATTATGATCAATCCAAGGATGAAAATTTATATATTTAAGATAGAAATAATACAACTTAAGATCAATTAAACAAGTTATCTAAAGCTTTCAAAAACATACAAACTCAAAGTAAATCAACCAAGAAATAAAATTAACGAGTTCAGAATATGAAAATGACATGGAACCAATCAACTTAAACAACTCAAGTCCTAAAAACTCATGTACTAAAAAGATGAATAAAAAATAAGATTAATATTTAAAAACATGAATTCAATCGCATAGGATCAATTAAACTAATAAACTAGAATTCTAAAACCACTTAAACTAGATAACAAGAATCAAAACAAGGATAAACAATTTTAAAAGACATGAGATTAATTACATGGATCAACCAAATTGATAAACTAAAATTCTAAAAAGAAAACCTAAACTAAATAGATAAATTAAAACAAAACTAAAGCAAGGTTAAAAACATGAACTTTATCAATAGAATTGATTAAATTAATGAACTAAGATTATATAAAAAAATGCAAACCAAAAAAATAAATTGCAATTAAACTAAAACAAGATCAGAAGCATAAATTTTATCAATAAAATTAATTAATCTAATAAACTAAACTAAGATTATAAAAATACATCAACTAAACAGATGGGACAAAACAAAATCAAAACTCGTTTAACAACATAAACTATATCTAATAAAATTATTTAACTAATGAATTAAAATTATTAGCACATTCAAACTAAAACATAAACTAAAACTAAACTAATGCGGAATTAAAAATATAAACTTTATCTCACAAGATTATTTAGACTAGTAAATTAACATCAACAAGTGCATTTAAACTAAAACATAAACTAAAATTAAACTAATCCAGAATTAAAGACGCAAACTTTATTCGACATGATCAATTAAACTTGTAAATTAAAATCACTAACAAACTTAAACTAAGAAGTAGATTGAAACTAAACTAATTTGGGGTTTTAAAAAAGAAAATAATATAAACTCTAGCACAAAGAATTAATCAAAAATTAAAATTTCAAAAAATCTAGGCTAAATAAAAGTGCCATATAGAATACTAACCTGTGAAGTGAAAAAGAAAGTCCCCTCTTGATGATTAAAGTGGCAGCCCAATCTCCGCCCGAAGTTCTTGGTTCTCCTCCTGAATTCTGCGTGTCCCTCTCTAGAAAAATTGCTCTCGTGTGTCGATCTGCCAAAAAATTCCCTTGTGTGTGGATCTCTCTTGGAAGAATTCTGCTTTAATTTTCAGCCGTTGAAGACCCTCGTCAAATGCACATATATTTAACAGAAAATTCAGTCACTCCACTAACAACATGAAGTTATAATTTCCTCCACTATTCTGCCATAATTTTCAGCTCACTTATCAATGGTCCTTCACCAAATTTCCAACACATTTCATTGTGAATTTTCAGCCATGAAAAAGCTTCCATTCACAGCCACAATTCTTGTGTGTCCACCACAAAATTCAGTTTTCGAGAATTCACCTTTTGCATGAAACTACCTTCAAAGGAATTCTCCATATGCAACCATATATTCCGCGATTCATCCATGGAGATTTATAAATTCAAGGTCATTATCTCCATTAAGCTATTTTAAAATTCATCCATGGAGATTTATAAATTCAAGACCATTATCGCCATTAAGCCGTTATAAAAATCATCCATGGAGATTTTATATGCAAGGCCATTGAAACCTGATTGGAATCAAGTAATTAATATTCACAAAGTGGCTGCCCATTCTCCATCAGAATCAAAGTGTTAACACGGCTGAAAGTGAATGAAAGCCTTTCCATTTAACCAAGGCATCAACACGGCTGAATGTGTATAGAATCTTCTTTATTAAATCAAGGCGTCAACACGCGTAAAGGGGATGAAATTCCTGCCCGCTTCAATGGAGATCTCCCCTCCTTCCCAGAATAGTGCAGCTGAGTTCCAACCCTCCACCTCAAAAATCTGATTCTAAATGTCTCCGACCTGTTGTGTGTGCAGCTCTCCCGATCTGACCTGTGCGCCTGTTCTTGGAAAATCAGAATTGTGCGTGGACTCCTTAATGCGGCTGTGGAGACTTCCCGAAGTGGTGTGTGGCTGTTGTTGCATGGTCCCCATGTTTGACAAGGTGGCAAAGAAGAAGAGGATCCTCCTGGGATCAATAAGCCAGGAAGGAGAAGCCCGCCTGAAACTGTATCTCCTACTGATGCACCTGCTTTCAATGATGGTGCTGATGTTACCTGCCGTGATGGCTATGTGATGATGCACTTGTGATCCCAACAGGTGATGATCTGTTCGAGGTTCGATTATGGAAAATCCCACAAAAACTAAAGACCATGAAACTATGTTTTTTTACGAAGGAGAAGAGAGAGAAACGACACGCCCTTTTGACTCATGATGGCCTTAACGGTATAATCGGAATGAAATTCGTCGGCGCCGCTCTTTATGTTTAGCCATTTTTTCATAACCAGTTTCGGCCAAGATAACTTCAGATTCTTTCCGACTTCCGTCCTCATTGCTCCAGCGTCGGATCACAGAGGATAACACCTTACCAAAGCACAGAGACAGCAATCCAGAAGGTTTAAATATTGAGAGAGGCGGAGTAGGCCAGCTTCATCCTTTTTCGTGAAGAATATTTCTTTACAAGCTTCTGTTTGCTCTTTACAGAGGGAAGGACAGGGTGGAAGATCAACAATTAAAGAAGCAAAATATTTCAACTTTTTCTTTACCCCTCTATGTTAGTTTGTTCCCCAAGCGCCCTTTTCTTCCGAAGCTTAGAAACACGGAGATGCAACTTGCCCCTAACAGCATATTGAACCTTCTTCACGTTTTCATTCAGTGTCTCGTAGTTTAGTGCCTTATGCGACATGCTGGATCAGCTGTTGTCTTATTGGTGGCACTCAAATACACAGCAGCCTCTTGAACTAACTCTGCTACTAAGCTTTGATGTTGGGTTGACGGTGAGACGAGGTGTGGCCTCTGGAGTGGAAGCCCAAGTGCTGTGCAGAATGGCCAGGAAACAAAGTAAGAGTATAAGTCTGCCTTAAAAAAAAACTATAGCCCCTTTGTCGTATTATGAAGAGAAGTTATGAGGTATTGACTGGGCAACACCACCGCCACCGAAAAAATAGTAGATCGATTAATAGGAGAATGGCCCGAATAAAATATAAGGGGATCCCCCCTTTGATACAGAGGTGTGGTGCCGCTTTAAACGACGAGCTCTTGGTAGATAATGAGAGACCTCTCGCGCGTCCTCCTTCTCTCACACGTATCTCCTTTCCTGTGTTCTCTTCTTTCTCTATTTTTGCTCCTCTTCCAAATATGTGGTCAACCTCCTTTTTTAGAAAAATAAAAATTGTTCTTTCCATCCTCTGATCTGCTTTCCTTTCTTTAACACTATAAGTCTCTTTTTTCCATCCTCCATTCAGCCGTGATCTGCTTACCTTTCTTTAACAATATAAATCTCATTTCTATGTTACATAGAATATCCCCACATATATGCAGTCGTGTACATTACATCAAGGATCTTCTCCAATGTGTGCATAGTCGTGTACATTACATCAAGAATCTTCTCCAATGTGTGCATTCGAATCTCATGCCAAAATAAAATAAGAATTAAAATTAGTAAAGGACATGAAATTGAAAATTAAAACTAATTTAAAATTATGCAATTAAAAACATTATGTCTATCATAGGTACACAAAAATAACTAAGACATCAATTTACACAATTAATCATCAATCTCATGCAATATTCTATAAAATAAATAAATAAAAACAAATAACTAACCAAATAATAATAAATAAATAAGTAAATAAATAAATAAAATAAATAGATAAATAAAGGGAGAATTATCTTTTGGGGGTAGATGGGCCCCCAAATTAACAAAAGGTTCATATAACTCTTCAAATTGAGTTGAAGGATATGAAATAATAACGGACAAATATACCCTTTAAGAACACATATAAAATATTTTATAAAATTAAGTTAAATAATTTTTTTTCCAAAAATACTAAATTAAATAAAAGTAGTTTTCAAAAATATTAAATTAAATTTTTTTTCAAAAATATTAAATTAAATTAAAGTATTTGAAAAAAAATTAAATTAAATATATTTTTAAATATTAAATTAAATAAATTTATTTTTAAAAAATATTAAATTACATAAAAGTATTTTTTAAAAATATTAAATTAAATAAAAAATATTAAATTAAATAAAAGTATTTTTCAAAAATATTAAATTTTTTTCTCAAAATCAACAAAGGACATTTTTGGAAATACTGAAGAATGATATCCTTCAACTCAATTTTTATACTTTCATTGGGTCTTGGGCTCAATTTGAAGAGTTACATGGACCTTTTGTTAATTTAAGGGTCCATCTACCCCCAAAACATAATTCTCCCATAAATAAATGAATAAGAAATCAAGTACATGCAAGCATTAAAAATGCAAATCATGCAAATTATGTAAGTCATGTGGGAATTACCTAAAAGGTAACATAGGCGGGCCACGATACCTAAGTGGACCTAGCAAACCAAAGTGGGTCTAGATGTGCCTAAATGAGCCTAGGTGAATTTAAGTGGGTCAAGGTGGACCTAAGTGGGCTAGGTGTCCCTCGATGGGCCTAAGTGAACCTAAAAGTGCACCTAAAAGTTATCCTAAAAAGGAAGGAAAAAAACTAAGTCTAAATTAGGACTGCCAAGAATCACAATAGGGTTAGATAAATCCCTTAACCAAAATCTCCAAGGTGGCTCAAAAAAAGTAAGTAGTATGAGTAGTAATGGGCCGCCAAGGAACTACTGTGGAGCACTAGAAGTGAATTTAAAGACATGTGCTAAATGGACAAAATGGAGGGTCTACAGGCTGATAGATTTTGTTTCCTTCGTGACAAACTAGCTATCTACGATCTTCCCACCAGTTTTCGGGGGAATGTTAGTGATAACGATAATGATAATGATCATTCAAATAGTCAAGAAAACTCAAGTCAATGAGTTGCGTTTCCGTCAAACCAGTGAGCTGCTTTTCCGAGTTTATCTCCAATGGCTTTATCCTATATTTGAATGTTTGTAATCTATGTTTAGACGTTTATCTCTTGTAACAACCTTAGATTTTCTAAGGTTTGATCTGATCTGAATGTAATTACTCTGTTATAAATATAAGTATATACTCTGTATCTAGCAAGTTTTTTCTAGAACAGTTTTGGTTTCTTTCAGGGAGCATCTCTGTATTCATTTTGCTCCCCATTTCCGATCTGGGATTCACTTCCACAAAGATTAGAAAATTCATAAACCCAAAAGCACATTTAAGTAACTTGCCAGTAAAGCTTCACTACTCTTAGCTTCATAAATGCATATTACTTATATATACTAGTTTATAAAATAAAATTTATTAGTGTGTGTGTATATATATATATATATATATGTTATAAATTAATTAGAATAAAATTATTGTAAATAAATTAAATTTAATTATAGTAATTAAATATAAGAAAAATATAAATTTATAAATAAAATTATTAATATTTTTAAGTAAAAAACTTTTAAATATATAAAGATTTCTTTTATATTCTTTAATATATCCAAATTAAATGCCTTATATCCATCAAAATATATCAATTTTGTTAAAATAACTTTATTATATGTATTATTATTATTATTCATTTTTCAAGTTTTTCATAATATTTTTATAAATTTTTATCTATCGATATTTTGTGTCAAAATGTTCGCCGATATTTAATCATCCATCCTTCTATTAAATTTGTAGTCCCACAACTTTTTTAATTTAATGAAAGAAAATACTCGGATATTGAATTTCAAGGTGTTAAAAAATAATGAGGGAACATAAAGAATTGTTGATCAGTAGGTTTGAAGATATCAAAGCTAATTATCGTTTATACATGTGGCCTCGTGGTTGGTGTGACAATGTACAACTTGTTTGGCATGACGGGAGTAGAAGGCCTCAATCCATTGGGTTGTCCCATAATTTTGTCCTATATATAATTCATTATAAATTTGGGTATATGTTAGTATTTTGGCATCGGATGCATGACACTTACTCTGTTCCAACCACCAGATTTGTGTTTCATTCAATTTGATTCCATACGAAAGTCTATCTCTAATTTTTGGAATTATTTCAGTATATAGTAGAATATTAATTGCTTGCTTTTATATCCCTATGTATGGTTATGTCTTGATGAATTATGTTTTGATGAAGACATAACCCTATACTTGGTTGTTGGAAGATTTGATGAAAATATAAGGGAAAGAAATTTTAAAAAAAATGAAGAAAAATAAAAAATGGATTTAAAGTGAATAAATTATTTTTAAACATTGTTTTTTAATCTAAATCAAATAGTTTATTCTCTTTTGTAAAATGATTAACTAATTTAAAAATACATTAAAATTTTTATTAATTTTTATATTCCCATGTATGGGTTATGTCTTGATGAAAATATAACCCTATATTTGGTTGTTGGAAGATTGGATGAAAATGTATGAGAAGGAATTAGGGAGGAAAAATTAAAAATAAAAAAATAAAAAATATGTGAAGAAAAAAAAATTTAGATTTAAAGTGAATAAATTATTTTTCTATAAAAATGAACTAATTTAAAAATATATTAAAATTTTTATTAATTTTAATTATATTTAAATTTTTATGGTAGTTTCTATAATAAATTAAATATGAGGATTTTTTTTTCATATTATTATCAAGAAACCAAATGTAACTTAAGATTCTTCAAGAAATTCTAACAATTATTTTGAAGTTCTTATCCAATCTAAAATTGACATCCTTGTCTCATCAAAACAAAAGGTATGAAAGTTTCTTCACGTTAAACTACAAGTTTTCTAATAGTTTAAGCAAATTACAATTTTTTTTAAAAAGCTTAAATTCATTGGATTTTGGTTTATAATGTATATTATGCTTTTTGATGCCCTTCTTCACGTGCGATACCCATAAACAAATATCTATAAATTGGGAACAAATATATGATGAAACTTGAAAACATGATATCTTGCTAAATGAAGCTTTGGCGTTGTATTAAAATACTATTATATAATTTTCAAGTAAAACAACTGTTAGCCCAAGGGTTCTCCTAATCGGGTTTTAATGATAACAAACCATGGTTAAGTGACTAATTGGTTTAATGGTTAAGAATCTCAGGCATAAACTCAAAAATTCATCAAAGGACCAAATGGATACAAGATCGAGACGCTTGGAAGAGTTGTGATCATAGGAAACTAATGTAAAATGAATGCATGAGTGCACTTAAGATCTTCACACGTTTCATGCAACTTAGAAAACTCGGTTTATTCTTTAAAACTTCAAGTTCATTAAAACCCGAGTTTTTAACAAATGTATTTTAGGCAAAATATTTTATAATTGGCTTAATAATTCACCTAAAGACCTTGCCTAAGTGTTAAA
The DNA here is from genome assembly GCF_030704535.1 of Vitis vinifera. NCBI lineage: Eukaryota > Viridiplantae > Streptophyta > Magnoliopsida > Vitales > Vitaceae > Vitis > Vitis vinifera. The sequence goes on from NC_081814.1 coordinate 4,410,492, forward strand.
AAAGAAAGGAATTGAAAAAGATAGGTTTTCGGGGCCAAAAGGCTCAACCGATCGAGGCTATGGCCAACCGGCTCAATCGGTTGAGGAACCGGTCGATTGGTTGCCCTTGTCCGGTCCAGGACCAGTCGAGGATGCACAAAAAGTTTATCTCTTTCCCAATAGCCTTCTCTTCCCGGTTGAGGTGATTCTCTTCCCTGTCGAGGTCCGGTAGAGGCAATGGTAACCTGTCAAGCATTAAATGTTCCAACGACTAGTGAACCGGTCGACCCCTAGCTCGATCGGTCGAGGTTACCTTTTGCTGTTTTTGACTCCCGAGCTTAGAAACCTATAAATTGAGAGCTCCACTTCATTTATTGACAAGAGAACACTTGCAATCAATTGTCTACCTACTTGTTCTTGACCAAAAAGCTCTCATTTCTTTCTTAGTACATTAAATCATCACTTGCATATCCTTTAGTGCACTCTTGTGTGTCATCCTAGCTTTGTCTTGTATTTGAGCTATCCTTAAGCTAGGTTGAGGGATTCTTTCTTGTAAAATCTGAGTGTTAAAGCTTTCAAGAGGTTTGATTCTTGAAGAGATTGTGTAAGAGCCCATTGGAGTCGGAATCCAAGTGTAAGAAGATTGGAAGCTTGGTTGAAGCTTCAAGTTAGTGGAACCCTCATTAGGTTAGGAGATTGAGGAGAGTGGACATAGGCAAGGAAGTGTCGAACCACTATGAAACTCAAGTTTGAATTCTCTAATTCTATCTCTTTATTTTGTTTATATTGTGCTTGAACTTGTTGTGATTGAAAAGATTTTAAAAAACCCAATTCACCCCCGCCCCCCGCCCCCCGCGGGTGTTTTTCTTAATTAAGCATAGCCTTTATTTTCTCAACAACTTTTCCACATGATAATGCAAGACCATGAGTAAAAGAGATGGAAATATGTAGGAACTGTCAAAAATTAAAAAAACATATAGGATGGAAATAAAAGAGTTTAAACTGTTGTTCGAGTACTATATTTATGTTTTCTTAAATTCCTCTACTCTTTATCTTGAATTCTTAAAAAATTTAGAATTTATTTTACTTACACTACACTTCTTTGTTCTTGGGGATTAATTCCTACAAGCATGTAGCAATAGGGCTCAAATTATAACACTATCTGCTATCTTCCTTCCCTTGTGCACGACCTCAAAGTAATAATGTCCCTTTAATTATTCTTTTAACATGCATTGTCATTTATTTGCCAATGAGATTGAGAAAAAAAAGAAAAAGAAAAAAAGAAGAAGCAAATCTTCTCATTAGTTAGTACTAAAAACCAACCAAATTAAGGATGTCCTGAGGTATTTAAACCAATCCATTTTCCATCTTAAAACTATGAATATGGAGGCTCTTCCTTTCCCGACCTAACTCCATCTAGTGTCAATGATTGGATTGTCCAACTACACCCAAGGCCAATCAACAAATGTCATGTTGTTATCCTAATCAAGAGTAAAAGTCATCCTTTTCGCTCTTTGAAGTTTTCGTAACTGTCATTTCTCACTTTTTTTTTCCTTTTCCCCCTTGATTTCACATCATCGGCTCTTAACTTTGAATTTTAGATGTCTTGGATCCGAAGCCACTCCTTATAGTTTGCACCCATGTTCGACCATCTACAGTATTTTAGTGAAAGTGAACATTCGATGAAGAATGTTTGAAAATTTGTAAAATCATTTGCAATAAAGATGTTCAAGTACCAATCATCCATCTATTGTCAAATTTGATCTCATGTGTCATGCCCAAAGCAGAAAAACATATATAATTCCTTTGTTTTCTTTTCATTTATTGACTACTTCAGGAATCAGGACAACATTAAGAAGCCTTATGGTTAAGGCAAAACCAATTATCCAAAATTCAAATGGGAATATTTTCCAATTGTCACTCACTGTTTGACTGGAAAAGTGAATGGCCCTGGTAATTCATTTTAAGAACCATGGGTATTCCTTGAATATAAGAGAGAAGCCAGATTTGACTATCCTAGCAAGAAGGAAAATATGATAAACATCTTGTGATAGTCTCAAAATATTTTGCAAATTAATCCAAAGATTTACCAACTGAACATTTAGTCTTTCAATCAAGCATAACATAAGAACCGTAATGCATTGCCTCCTTCCAAGCTTTTCCATTACCAATATGGGACCATTTGGTTTGTCATTTGATAGATCTTGTTTAAAGAATTAGCTCCATTTGAACCAATTTATAAATTATATGAGTTTAGGGACTTAATGTTGAAACAGTTTATGCTCATAAATTCAATAGGGACAATCATACTTAATCAATTGTTTTTCCGTACCTACAAGCTTCCATACTTGCCCTATCTTTGAGCATACACTTACCAAGTTGGTTAATTATCTAACTATGATCATTAAATCAAAAGGTGTTCTCTTAATGACGTGTATACAATTCCTTGTCATGGAAGATAAATTGAGATTGTAAGCATTCAGCGAGGTTGAGACAAAGTTACAGTCACATCATTTATAGATAAAAGTCCTTTACTAGAGTATGATAGGTCTTCACCCTTGTGAGTTTTTGAAATAAATGCAGGTCGTTTAGGAAAAGGAAGAGCAGAGTTGTTACCCAACATGAAAATAATAGCCAATATGGTAGGTCAATTCGTTGCAGATTCTTGGACACATAAGAGCCCAATTTGGATGCATCTCAATACTTCATCTGTAGGGTATGACTTTTCTAATGACGAATCAATTATATCCAAGGCTTTGTCTTCTTCCCATAGGTTCCAAACCTGATAATTTTACTATTATTAGCTTACTGTAAAGAATGAAAAGAAAAAGGTAATGCAACACACATTCAGCTCACTCACATTTCCAACTAAGCTCATGGATGGACTATCTCGATAATAAGTGCTATTTTTTCTCCTAGTAATAATCTCTAACAATAAAACTCCGAAACTATAAACATAAGATTTTGTTGAAAATAACCCTTCCATCGCATACTCAGGTGACATGTAACCACTGTAATAGCAAATAAAAGAAATTATTAAGACATATTAACTAATATGTTTCTTTGGCATCTCAAACATAACACGTACTATGTTCCAACCACTTGACTTGTGTTTTCTTCCATTTGGTTTCCTCCAAATATTCTAGCCATGCCAAAATCTGAAATTTTTGGAACCATTTCAACATCTAATAGAACATTGCTTGCTTTTAGATCTTTGTGTATGATTCTTAATCTAGAGTCCTCATGAAGATATAAGATTCCTCGAGCAATTCCCATAATAATTTCAAAGTGTATTCTCCAATCTAACAATGACTTCTTTGTTTGATCAGACCCAAAGATATATAAAATATCAATCAGTAAAACAATGTTAGGATCTACTAATAATGATTTTTATTAGGCAAATAACTTCTCCAAGTGATTATGCAAGAACCTTAGAAGATTAAAGAAATGGAAATGGCAGAAAAGAAATGGTACATACCGAAAATGAAAGAGTCTAAACTTTTGTTTGGCAAGTACTCATAGACTAACATTTTCTCTTCTTCTTGAATACAACAACCCAAAAGCCTCACAAGATTCATGTGTTGGAGTTTTGTAATAAATGTTACTTCATTCTTAAATTCTTCTTTTCCTTGTCCTAAATCCTTTGATAATCTTTTCACAACTATTTCTTGTCTATTAGATAGTTGACCCTGATAATCATGATGTAGAATTAGCTTATATATTCACAATTAAGAAGATTCAACTTAGCGTAATGTTTGTGCAATGAAAGAAAGTCCAACAATTTCAGTAATCATCATAGATTTGAGAATTAATGACTAACTATCTTATAAACTGAACCAAAACCACTACGTCCAAGTTTGTTCTTAAAAGAGAAATTATTTGTGGTTCTAGCTATGGTGTTCCAATCAAACAATTGTAATTCAAAATTGGTCATACTTTCATCATGCTCCGTAGCTCCCGGAGAGTCTTCCAACCATGTAGCTCCAGGTCTCAAATTATACAACATTTTGTTTTGTTTTCCTCTCCCTGTCATGGAAGTATAACAATAAATAATGCTTCTTTGATTCTAGGCAAAATAGATGGGAAAAAATTAGGAAAGAATACAATTCCTTAATACCATGAAAGCAAGGAAAAAAATACTCAACCCCAGATTAATTCACTGGATAACTAAGCTTAGAAATGTTTGGCTTTTCATAGTAATCTCTTCATGTTAATCCATGCCCAAGACACAAACATTGGATAGAAGGCTTAAATGGACCATAAGAATTTTTGTTTGATTACCTTCCATCTTCTTCCTTAACCAAAATGAGGAGACCAATAGAACCATAATCACAGCAGCCCCCACCACCAAAACTGCCATCATCCCCTTCTTCGCAAGGAAACCTTTTGACTGCTTTTGATTTTCAGCTAAAAAAATAGACGAAAAAAGAAACCATCATAAATGATCTCATAAATCTGAGAGAGAAATCGTTCATGAATCCTGACAATTAAATGTTAGGATACCTAGAGTGATGGCATCCACACACACATATAAGTCTTATGTAGGGAATCAAATGATCTGTGGGATAATCGAAGCCCTGCCACACAACCCTCTTGTCATCGTTTTGGATCAAGACTAGGTTTCAGGTATCTAACAGCTGAGTCACAGTAGCGTTCACTGATGAGATGTGTAAAGACAAACAGTGCACAACTGAAGAACGGAATTGCAATAGCTTCAGCCATGTCCTCTCCGGAAGCTTCTGCCATGTCAGCTATTAGTTAGAGATTTGTTAGATTTTGTTTTGATCAGTTTGCAAATTAGTTGGCAACAGATTACTAGGCAAAACAGAACACTCTGCCTTTGTGTATATAAACAGAGTACAACCGACCTCTGTTCTAGTAATAAGAAAAATAAACTTCAGTCCCTCCAATATTTGTTTTCTGGCTCCATTGTTTTCTTCCATTTTCTTTTCTTAGTCACCAAACAGTTTCTTCACATGGTATCGGAGATCTCATTTTTCTTTCTTTAAGCAAGAGAATGTCTCTCTCAGTCTGGATTTGTCTCTACTGCACCAAGCCTGAATGTGTTGCAAAAGACAAATGTGTCTTCTCCATTCACAACCACTCTTAGCACAGCACTCTCAATCAAACTCGATCGGGATAATTTTCTTTTATGGAAATCTCAAGTATTACCTGCAGCTAGAGGTCATGGCATTGAAGGCTACCTGTTTGGCACAAAGCCACAACCACCAGAATTCTTGGAATCTAAACAATGTCAGGATTATCAATCCTGAATTTGAACAATAGAACAGAGAAGACCAATTACTACCAAGGATAAAAATATCAGTAATTACGGATATATTGGTACTTGAATTTTACATATATATCGGATATATCAAAGATATATCAGTGGATACACCAAAAATTCATCAAAACTTATGAAAATGTAAGAAAAAAAACTCTTAAAAATGAAATTAGAAATATAATAGACATTTTAAATTTGTTTTTGTTGAAGAAATTAATATATGTATGATATGATTTGTGATATTAAATTTAATTATATAGTGTGATAAGAAATGTGAATTTTGTAAGTATAGACTCATTATAAAGTTAAATTATTATAAATATACTAATGATGTGATTTAAATATATTATTATGTTAAGTTAATTTACTTACCTCTATTGAAAATATATTAATTAATTATAAAAATGTATTAATTTAAATTCAATGTTATACTAATTTAAAAATGTACTAAGTTAATTTATTCTTAATATACTATTATTACACTTGAATATCAAAATAAAATAAAATTATTAATTAAAAACTAAATTATTGTAAATGTACTAATTATGTTATTTAAATATATTTATGATTTTTATTTTAAAATATTGGTACATTTTGATACAAAATATTTTTATTTAAAAATATTGATAATTTTATTTATGATTTTATATTTAATTAGTATATAAAATAAATTATAAGATAATTAAAATTAACTTATTTATAATAATTTAATTTTTTACCGATTTTTCACCGATATATCTCCGAAATTTCAATGATTTTTTCCCATTTAAGGCCGAATTTTGCTTTTATCATCAATATATCCATGATTACCGATATATCGTCGATATATAGCCGATATTTACCGACATTTCCATCAGACAATATATCTTACCTATATATCATATCCATCTCCTCCGATACATGATATATCGCCGATATATCCCGATATTTTCGTCCATGATTACTACTGAGTTGGTTGCTTTCGTCTTTATCAACTGTAATTCTAAGCCAAGTTGTTCGCTATACCACTTCACATGAACTCTAGATAACCTTGGAGCACTTGTTTACCTCAAAATCAAAAGCAAAATTGCTACAACTCAAGATGCAATAACAGTCATTAAGAAAATGATTTATGACAATGAGTGATTACTTTGCTAAGATGGAAAATATTTCAGATCAATGTGCAATGGCTGGTTGTTTTGTCAGTGAAGAAGATTTGGTACTTCATATTTTAGCAGGTCTCGGATCAGAATAAGATCCAATTGTATGCAGCATTACCACCCGTAATAACAGTGATCATATTTCTCTAAAGGAGACTCATGCTCTTCTACTCAATCAAGAAAGTAGAATTGAGGAATTATATGCAACTAATTCAGATTCACACCATTTATCTGTCAATTTTGCTGCTCATAAAAATGGAGGAAATCATGGTCATGGAAAAGGAAACTTGAACCCTCGAGGTCGAGGCAAAGGAAGAAATGAAGGTTTTTCTGGCATAAGCAATGGCAATAAACCTATTTGCCAAATTTGTGGTAAACAAGGGCACATAGCTCTTAGTTGTTGGCATTGAATGAATGAGAACTTTTAGCCTACATCATCCTCTACTAGCAGCAATAGCAACTATAAGACAACAGTCTACATGGCCACACCATATACAGTGATTGATCCAAGTTGGTATGCTGATAGTGGAGCTACAAATCATGTTACAGCTAAGATGAATAATCTGAGCTTGAAGAAGCCATATGAAGGATAGGAGAAGCTGATGATTGGAAATGGTAAGAGTCTTGACATTACACACATAGGTCACTCATATTATCCAATAACTTATGCCAAATTATTACACCTCGAAAACATACTTGGAGTGCCTAAAATTACTAAAAACTTAGTCAGCATCTCCAAACTTACTGCTGATAATCATATATTCATAGAATTTCACTCTGACTTTTGCCTTGTAAAGGACAAAACTACAAAGAATGTGCTGCTGTGAGGGAGACTTAAAGATGGCATATACCTGTTGATTGAGCCTCAACCTACTGCTGCATCCCAAAATAGAAAAACTCCAAGGCCTTTTGCTTCAAATTCTAACATGTCTATTAGCAGTTATCATCCAAACAACTCTTGCAATTCAGTTTGTTGCTCAATGATTGTTTCTAATGATGAAACCAATGTCTGTCATAGAAGGCTTGGTCATCCTTCTACCAAAATTTTAAGTCAAGTGCTAAAGACTTGTGGCTCAACTTACCAATATGGTAAAAGTCATGTGTTACCTTTTCCAAGTTTAGAAACCAAAACTGCTGCCCCTTTCAAGCTCATTCACTCGGATATGTGGGGAGCATCACCTGTAAATTCCACATTACTTAAAGAGGTGATTGGCAATGGCCAATTGCTCAAATTGTTCAAAGTTCTCCAATATTTGGTGCATTTGTCGTCTCCCATGGGAAGACAAGGCTGGCACTAGCCTACATGATGGTAAGTCAAGGGAAGAAAATTCTATTGACCACACTGAAACTTATATCGACGTAATCACACGTTGAGTTGGTGTCAATGTTATTTTATTGCTTTTCAAGTTTGCAAACCTATCGTCATGTATGTTAACGTTTTGGAAATGGAAAAGTTTGGTTTCGTAAGCATTTAAAAATAAATCATAAAATAAAAACTCAATTTTAAAAATTATAAATATAATACATTTCTTTAATAATAATTAAAATTTTGTAATTTTAAGTTGCTGTACTTTTTTATTTACATAAATATTATTTTTTTAATGATATAAATATTACATTAGCCCTAAATATTATTTTTGATTTTAGAATACATAAAACTTCAATTACTTTTTAAAAAAATTATTTTGTGGTTATTTTTAAATTTGATTATGAAGAACACTTTTTCTTTTTGAAATGAGATTGATTTGATTTAATCGAGGATTAATTATGTCTCCAATTCGATTTCTTGTTGGACGAAAGAACCACCGCCTGCAGGGAGGTCGAGTATATTGGCTTGCCTCATATGAGTGGCGCCAATATGACAAAAATATTTCTGCTGTTGGACGAAATGGCTCATAATAAATTTAGAAGTAAAGTTAACTTCCCATACATACAACATGTAAAGTGATAAAATGATAAATTATAAAATTAATAATATGCAAATAAAAAATAAAAAATAAAAAATATAAAATTTTATTTTTATAATTTTATGAAAATTTATAGAATTTTATATAAAATATAAAATTTTAATAATATGCAAATAAAAAATAAAAAATATAAAAAATTTGTGAAATTTTTATAAAATTGAAGCGTGAATAAGATAAATAATGAAATTTTATTTCAATTTTGAATACCTTTTGAATAATTAGATATTATAATTTTATGATTTAATAAAATAAAAAGTATAAATATATTTACATTTTATCATTGATATGGTAATATTAAACAAATGTTTTAAAATTTGTAATCATTTATATATTGTTTTAATTTTTAATGATTGTTTTAAATTTAATAATATATAAATTAAATATTTGTAATATGATACTTACACCATCATGGTTTGATTGTCAATCTTAAATTATAGTTGGACAACTTTTTTGATTTAATGATTAGTCCAATTTTGAAAATATTAGAAATAATGACTTCTAGCACAAACTCCTTTTACTTATATTCTTTGGTGCCGTGAGTTGTATGTAATATAAATGTTTGAGGAGTCTATGAAATTTCTTATTGAAATATGTGTTGAGTGTTAATGAGCATGAAATACATATTGACCCCAAATCCTATAAACTTAATCTTTTAAGAAAATTGGTTGTTCAAAATGATATTAGAGTTCAGTTTGTCTCTATCTCTGTCTGTTGAATATCAATCCAAATTATATACTCAAGTAACATATATTCATAGTAATAACACAATAGAGAAATTATTGACTTATGTTCAAACTAGGGATGGCAATGGGGCGGGTTCGAGACGGGTCGCCCCCATCCCAACCCTGTCCCATTTATTTGAAACAATTCTCATCCTCGTTCTATTTAAAAAATTAAACGGGGCGGGGCAGGGCGGGGCGAGGCAGGGCGGGCGGGTATGATAAATTCCCATACCCGCCTTGTTTAACTTTTTTTTTTTTTTTTTTAAAAAAAAAAATTACTTTTAAAATTTTTAATTATATTAAAATAAATATATTTTATAAATAATTAAATTATTATATTTTTTTATAACTTATTTTATTAAAAATATTTTATTATTATCTATATATTAAAAATTAAAAAATAAAATTTAAATTAAATTAATTTTAAATTTTAAATTTAATTTTATATATAATCGAGGCGGGGCAATACGCGAACCTGCCCCAGGTTTTTAAAAAAATTCTCAAACCCGTTCCAAACCCGTTTATTAAAATTAAACCTCGTCCCATTAGGGGCGGGGCAGGGCGGGTACCCGAAAAGACCCGCCCCATTGTCATCCCTAGTTCAAACTTCTCTATTTTGATATCATCTATTATGTTAAGTTTTGGGATTTTCCATTTGTAAAGAAGTTCATTTTAAAACAAGAGGGAAAGTTTACAAATAAGAGTCAAATATGGCTTAAGGGTAATCTTGAAAATTTTGCCAATAATTAGCTCAAAATTCCATCATTATTTTTGTGTTTTAATTGATACAAACACCCAATAAGTACTATGTTTTTTTTTCTCCAAAAGTTTGAATTGAACTTTGATGGATTTCCTAACTAAAAACCATCGATATTTCAATCAAGCATAAGAATACTAGTTTAATTGGTCACCTAAATTAGAATTGGTCACCTAAAGACCCTACTGAGGGACTCAATTAAGCTTTCAATGGAGTGAATATGTTTAATCAATTGTTTGACTTTATTCCATTTTTTAGCATACATTTATGTATTTAGAAGCCTTGCAAAACATGATGGGTCAATTTATGTAAAAAAAATATATATAATCATTTTATTTGTCATTCACATAAGCATGTATAAAAAGTGATCTATAAAAATAAATAAATTTAATGATATTGTGTGCACAATCTCTTGTCATGGTAAATAAATTTACATATGAGAGTTTGAGCATTTAGCGTGCATCCATAGTTATTGTTACCTCATTTATAGAATTGACTACTACATTAAATGAGTTTGCACCATTATGACATGTTTTCATAACAAATGCAGGTTGGTTAGGAAGAGGAAGAGTAGAGTTATTACCCAACATGAAAATAATTGTCAACATGGTAGGTCGATCTATTGCAGATTCTTGGACACATAAGAGTCCAATTTGGATGCATCTCAATACTTCATTTGCATGATTTGACTTTTCTAGTGATGGATCTACTATATCCAAGGCTTTGCCTTCTCTCCATAGGCTCCAAACCTAAAAAAAAAAAAAAAATTCTTCACTATTAGGTAGCTTATATGAGTGAATAAAGTAAGGAAAAATAGAGCAACAAAGGTTCAATTTACTCACACATCCAACTAAGTTGAAAGATGGACTATCATGATAATAAGTCGAGTTTCTTCTCCCAGTAATAATCTCTAATAGCAAAACCCCAAAGCTATATACATCAGACTTTATTGAAAATAGTCCTTCCATTGCATACTCAGGTGACATATAACCACTGTAGCAAAAAACAAGAAAAATTATTAAGATTTAATCATGTGTTCCTTATTAGCTCCTCATATATGATACTTACTATGTTCCAACTACCCGATTTGTGCTTCCTTCAACTTGATTCTTGCCAAATAATCTAGCCATGCCAAAATCTGAAATTTTTGGGATCATATCAATATCTAATAGAATATTGCTTGCTTTTAGATCTCTATGTATGATTCTTAATCTTGAGTCTTGATGAAGATATAATATCCCTCGAGCAATTCCAATAATGATTTCAAAGCGCTTCCTCCAAGTCAACATTGATCTTTTTGTTTCATCTGTACAAAAAATATGAAGCATCAATTACTAATGAATGAATAGTTAAAATAGCTTCTCCAAGTGATTATGCAAGAACTAGAGGTAAAAGAGATCAACAAAATGGTAGAAGATAAGACATTGATACCAAAAATGAAATAGTCAAAGCTTTTGTTTGGCAAGTACTCATAGATTAGCATTTTCTCTTCTTCTTCAATACAACAACTTAGAAGCTTCACAAGATTCTTGTGTTGGAGTTTTGCAATTAGAGTGACTTCATTCTTAAATTCTTCTACTCCTTGTCCTGAATTCCTTGATAATCTTTTCACAGCTATTTCTTGTCCATTGGATAGTAGACCCTAACAATCATCAAAATATATATAGATTTAGCTTATTCATTGTTTGAATATAGTGAAAAAAATTCAACTTAATTAATATAATGACTATCATGAAACATGCATGCAAATTCAAAACACACCATTGATGATGACTACCTTATAAACTGTGCCAAAACCACCTCGTCCAAGTTTGTTAGTAAAAGAGAAATTATTTGTTGCTGCAATTACAATGCTTAGATCAAAGAATTGTAATTCAGAATTTTCTCCATTTTCATCTATCTCCTTTGCTTTTGAATAGTGTTTGAGCCTTGTAGCTTTTGAGCTCATATTAAACAACGTTTTACATTGTCTTCCTTTACCTGCATGATATCAAGATAACCAACAAATTATCAATGTTTAATTGTTATATTTTCTAGTACTTCAGAGTTTTTGGAATCATTCTACTCTATTTTATTGCGGTAATCTTAAAAGAAGAAGGCAAAATAAATGAAAATTGTCATTACTTCATTACCACAAACTTTGAAATACCTTTTCTTTTCTTCATTATCAACCAAGATGAACAAATCGTGGGAATCATGAAGAAAACAACCCCGACGGCGAGAATCACTATCATCATCTTCTTGTGAAAGAAAGTTTTTTTTCTTTCATTTTCTGCTATAGAAGGGAAAAAAAATGTAGAAAAATCATCATTAATCTTAAAAGTCTTAAAACCTTTGTTTGATGTAAGGGAGACGAAAACCATATAACATGATTATAAAACTTAATAAAGAAGAGTGCTAGGGTGAACATCAATAGATGAGCCTCAAATTTAGAAAAATACGAAGCTAGGTTTCATTGACGGTTTACTAATACAACCTCAAGTTGAACCCAATCTAATATATATATATATATTCATAATTTTAAAATTCACAAGTTGAATACTTTTTTAAAATGTATTAAATATTTATAATTGTGATGAACTACTAATAGTATTTGATATTTTTAGTAACATTAGGTTAATTTAATTTGTCTTTACTTTTTGTCATATTTAATCATGAAGTTGGAACAAAAAATAAATAAAGTTAAGTATAAAACAAAAATAAATCATCTTTTATAATACTTATGAACATGATATTAAAATAATCTGTACCAAAATTAATTTCTTTTATTATATATAATTGTATTATATTGTTGTCATAGCATATTACGTATGTTATCTTTCTTCATTTATAAGTCATTAGTAATTATAAAATTTATTTTGCAAGGACATTTAGTTGATTAAATATGTGAGTGATGTTATAATTAATATCAAAAGGTTTATTATTCATTTAATAAAAATGAATTATTTGATCAATTTGTCCTAATCTATCCTTGGATTGGTTTACAATACTACATTATAAACTTTTTTTTTTTCTATTCCATGTAGGATATCAATTTGGAGTTAGAATGTGGAAAGAAATAAGTCATTGTATTTAATTTCTTTGAATAATTTCGAGTAAGATAAGCTTGGATAATTAATTTTGTGAGTAAGTAGGAACGCATACCTAAAATAATAGCATCCACGCGAACAAATAAATCTTGGCCCCCTTGGGCTAAGGTTCTGATGTCCATTAAATCCCCGTACCAAGACAAGCACCCACTTCCTCCTGTGCTCACATCAGCGCTAGTGCATGCACGGCAGTTACAGTCATTCAAGCACTCCTTTTTACAGCCTTCCAAGTTCAAACTCTCGTTAACACGTGCCGTCGATGCATCTGGTGGCTTCACACCTGCTATTTTTATGAACCCTTCCCCACTCCTACAGGTATTCGTGCCTTGGATCCTCACACACCCACCCGACCCGTCTCTCAAGGACCAGTCACGTTGCGACTTGGGCTCGAATCCCGCAAGGCATGTGCACTCAAAGCCAGCTCCTGTGTAGACGTCGCAGTTGCTGTTGAGCCCACACCGACCGTAGTTGTCGCAGGGGTCCCTCGCCGCCGACCGGATCGCTACCAATTGGTGGTTTCGTTCGTCCAACGTGTAGCGCTGGTAGAGTCCATCACTGCCCAACTTAATGCTTGAGAAAGTGGAAGAATTCACGAGGGTGAATTCCATCGAGACCTCATCCCCAGTGTTCCAAAACCGGATGTCGAATATGAAGGTAGTTAACATCTCCGGCACACCCACGAATCCAAGACCGTTCCAGGGGCCCGTTCGCCAAATCCACTTGGAACCCATAGACAAGAACAGTTGAGGAGATCCATTCACATCCAACTTAAACGAGTATTCACCTGCTCCCGGGTCTTCCGGTGACTTCCAAGATGTTAAGAACCGATTCAACCCAGTTCTCCGGTCAAGTCCTAGCTTCATGTGGGGAAGAATGGTGTATGTCGGGTGATCGAAGCTTTGCCAAACAACCCTCTTGTCATCGTTTTGGATCAAGACTAGGTTTCCGGTATCTAACAGCTGAGCCACAGTAGCGTTGACTGATGAGATGGAAACGTTTGTGGACCATACATGATACGTTCTTCCTACAAAATGACCGGTTAGCACAAGGGCACTCTTCGAGCGAGTGTCAGCTCCAATATCTCCAGAACGAAGAAGGGAGAAAACAGAGAAAAGATTGAGCAGAAAAAAAAAGAATAAGGAAAAAAGAGAGAGTTCTGATCCAAAATCTCATATCCCCCCTGCAGACCTCCTCCGAGAGTTTTATGCCTTCTCTTCGGAAAAAACAAAACCAACGCGGCACAACCCTCTAACAGAATTGGTTACAACCAGAAATAGTAAATTGCAGGAAAAATAAAACCAGAGCTTCACGTCCCTTTCCTTACACGACGTAATCGTTCATCCACGTTGGTGGTTTTCTGGGCCTGCGTGGGCCTGAGTTGGACTGGGCCTTGGAATGCTTGGTGACTAGCTGAGTGGCAGCATTGAGCTCTTCTGTGGGAGGTACTTTAGGTGTATTGGGCTCTTCCACAACGGATGCTTCAGTTGTCTGTACATGTTGCTGTAACGGGATGGCCACGAATGTATCATTCCCCACTCCATGAAAATCGACCTTGTCCTCAAGGTGGTAATCAGGGTAAAGTCTACAGAATGCGACAAAATCTTCCCAGGTTGCGTTCTCAGGGTCACTGGCGGTCCACTGCACCAGAATTTGTTGGACTTCTTTTCCCTGTCGGAGAATCGTTCGAACAGCACAAATAGCCGCTGGTACTAATAGAGGATGGATGCCCATAGTTGCGGTCGGGAGTGGATAAACTTTGTCAGGAACGGGTCCTCGAAAAGGCTTAAGGGCAGATATGTGAAACACGGGATGGATCTTGCAGCCACTGGGTAATGCTAAACGATAAGCGACGGCCCCAATCCGCTCAAGCACTTGGTACGGTCCATAATACCGTTTGGCCAATTTTTGGTAGGGACGATGAGCTGCAGTAGTTTGCCGATACGGTTGTAAGCGAACAAGAACCATATCTCCTACTTCAAGCTGCAGGTCGCGCCGATGTGCATTAGCCTTTTGCGTCATCCGGTGTTGAGCTTGACGTAGATTCTCCTTCAAGGTACGGAGCAAGGTATCGCGCTCCACAAGTGCCTCATCGAGGGCTTGGATTGAAGTAGAGCCCTGGGTATAAGCTGGAATGATCGGAGGGGGACGTCCGAATAAGGCCTGAAAAGGAGTCATTTTTAGGCCACTATGATAACTGGAATTATAACAAAATTCAGCCCATCCGAGAAAAGAGATCCACGAGTGTGGTTTCTCATTCGTGAATGCACGTAAGTACTGCTCTAGTCCCCGATTGACGACTTCGGACTGCCCGTCCGTTTGTGGGTGGTAAGCCGTACTATGGCGCAAGGATGTCCCGCTAAGCTTAAAAAGTGTCTGCCAAAATTTACTCATGAAGACAGGGTCGCGATCGGATATGATCGAACTCGGAAACCCATGAATCTTGACCACAATTGCCGCAAAAACTTCCGCTGATTTGGCGGCTGTGAACTGAGTTGGCAAAGCCCCGAAGTGCGCTGACTTGGTGAGACGGTCGACCACCACCATGATAACTGTAAAATTGCGGGAAGGGGGCAGGTTGGTAATGAAGTCCATGGTGACTTCGTTCCATACCAACGAAGGAACTGGGAGTGGCTGGAGGAGTCCAGCTGGTGCTTGGGTTGAATACTTCGTCTGTTGACAAACTAAGCATGCTGAAACATATTGCTCCACATCTGCCCGCATGCGTGGCCAATAAAAAAGAGTAGCCAAGAGAACCAAGGTACGTTTTACTCCACCATGACCCGCGAATGGTGTAGCATGAAACTCGTGCAACAGTAGGGCCTTTAAGGAAGAGTTGGGGCTGATGTAGTATCTAAGCTTGAAGAACAACAAGCCATCATGAAGGGAATAGTCCGAAGAAAGGGAACCTGTCGTGAACTGTTGATGAAGGGAGACTAAGTCCGAGAGTGTAGAGTTTTCTTGACGAAGGGTGGTCAAAAACTCTAAGGAGGGGTGGCTCGAGAACGACAGACATGAAGGCGCGGATAGCGCAGGCTGTTCCAATTCCTCTTCATGGACCCGAGACAAAGCGTCCGCCGCTTGATTAGCACGCCCCGGCTTATATTCGATCCGAAAATGGTAGCCCAACAACTTCCGGATATAAATCTGTTGATCTGGAGTTTGTACCACCTGCTGCAATAATTCTTTGATGCTTTTGTGATCCGTTCGAATAATGAAAAACCTGCCCAATAGGTATTGGCGCCATTTATGTACTGCCTCAGCAATGGCGTGAAGTTCCTTGAGGTATGTTGATGAAGCTTGTAGGCGTGGACCCAATTTCTTGCTGAAATAAGAGATTGGATGACCTACTTGCATGAGAACGGCGCCTATTCCCACATTAGACGCGTCAGTCTCGATCACGAAGGTCTTATTGAAATCTGGCAACCGTAAAACTGGCGCTGCAACCATTGCACTTTTCAGGGCATCAAAAGCCACGGTAACCTCCGGAGTCCAATTAAAAGCGTCTTTGCGTAACAAATCCGTGAGTGGAGCCGCGATTGAAGCATAACCGTGAATGAACCGCCGATAATAGCCAGTAAGGCCGAGGAAACCTCGGAGGTGCTTCAAGGTGCGGGGTATGGGCCACTTCATCATGGCATCGAGTTTTTGCGGATCAGCACGTACCCCGCCAGCAGAAACTATGTGTCCCAAATACTCAATTGTCTCCTGGCAAAAGTGGCATTTGGAGAGCTTGACGTAAAAACTACCCTTGTGAAGGCAAGTCAAAACCTGCTCCAGATGAGTAACATGCTCAGAAATAGTAGTACTGTAAACCAGAATATCGTCAAAAAAAACGATTACAAACTTGCGCAAGAATGCAGCAAACAACTGGTTCATTGTGGCTTGAAAAGTGGATGGGGCATTCGACAACCCAAAAGGCATGACGAGAAATTCGTAGTGGCCCTCATGAGTCCGAAACGCTGTTTTATAGACGTCCCGATTATGTACCCTGATTTGGTGGTAACCAACCCGGAGGTCCAGTTTGCTAAAAATAGTAGCGCCTCCTAGTTCGTCCAAAAGCTCGTCAATGGTTGGAATCGGGAATTTATCTTTGATCGTTACTGCATTGAGAGCGCGATAATCGACACAAAAGCGATAGGTACCGTCCTTTTTTTTAACCAATAACACCGGAGAGGAGAAAGGACTTTGACTTGGCCGAATTATACCTTGATCAAGCATCTCTCGAATTAATTTTTCCATCTCATTTTTTTGGAAGTGTGGATATCGATAAGGACGAACATTCACTGGCTTTGAATTAGGAATGAGATGGATCTTATGGTCAATGGTGCGGTGCGGGGGAAGGCCTGTTGGCGGAAGGAACAGGGCACGAAATTTCTGCAAAGTAGTAGAGATAGCCACGGGCAAGGTATTGGGAAAAATAAGTGTATTCTCTTTGGTAACCAAAGAGGCAGTTTCCAACTCTTCTGTTGCTAGTGGCTGCAAGGCAAACATGCTGTGGACATTTGAACTGTGGATCAGTGCCTGAAATTGATTAAAAGTAATCAAGCTAGAAGACTGGTGCAAATCCCCATGGAGAATGATCGGACGCCCTTCCCAACAAAACTCCATTGACAGGGCTGCATAATCATGGGCAACACGACCCAATTGTTGCAGCCATTGAATTCCAAGAACGACGTCAGGTCCTTCAATTGGCAGGATAAAAAGATCTAAGGGAAACACATTCCCTTGCAACGTCAAAGCAACTTGGGGGCAAGTGTGCTGGCAAATTAAATAATCTCCATTGCCAATGTAAACTCGAAATTTAGGAGTTGGTTGAATAGGGAGGCCCAAACGCTCCACCAAAGCCGGTTTAATAAAATTGTGAGTACTACCACTGTCGATGAGCACATGGAAGCAATGAGACCCAAACTCACCAACTAAACGCAGGGAGCGAGGATTACCTTGGCCCGCCAAGGCATTGAGGCTGGAAATGTCGCCCGTGACCAAGTCCTCGGTCGGTTCGGTCGCCACACCATCTTCATCTATAGCCTCATCAATATCATCCGTTCCCAAAAGAAGCAAAAATTTGCTGCGACAACGATGATTAGCAGAATATTTTTGGTCACAATTATAGCATAATCCCTTTTCGCGCTTTTCTCGTAACTCAGTAGGGGTGAGGCGACGAATAGGTAAAGCAGGGGTCGGAGCTATGGGTGGTGTTTGCTTATGCCCGATTGTTGTCGGTGGTGAGGCCGGAACGGGGGTGGTTGTCTGAAACGGGCCCGTCGAAACGGCCGTTACAACATGCTGTCTAGTGGAACTCACCGTGGACGTGTTGGCAGCATTGGAAGATGACCACTTATGCCAAGGGCGAGCGCTCTGCTTGATCTCCTCACAGCGAGTTTCATAGGCTCGAGCTAAGGCAAAAGCCTCCATCAACGTGGACGGCCGTGAGAAAAGTAGCTCACGACGAATATCCGATTTCAAGCCGGTAATGAAAAAACTAATCAACAACGGCTCAGAAATTCCCGTGACTTTATTCATCAGGTCCTCGAAGGCCGACTGAAATTCCGCCACAGTCGAAGTCTGAGTGAGCTTAGATAGATTACCTTGATGGTCTTCATAGAGGGAAGCTCCAAAACGGTGCTTCAGACTGAGTAAAAATGCCTTCCACGAAGACAACAGATTATTGGCCTTCATCCATTGATACCAACCTGCTGCCGGACCTTCCATATGGAAGGAGACAATCCGCAACCGGAGCGGCTCAGGTGTTCCATGAAAATCAAAAAATTCCTCAACGCGAAATACCCACCCGTGTGGATCGGTTCCGTTAAACTTCGGAATCTCCATTTTCATAAAACGTAAGGCAGTGGCTAACTCATTACTTCCAACACCCATCTCAGGAACAGGCGGCGGGGCCGGTGGAGGACCCAAAAGACCCGCAGACGATCCACGAAACTGAGAACGAAACTCCTCCAGTCGTGAATCAACAGTAGACATATATTGTTGGAGTATTTGATGAAACGACACCGTTTGGCTCTCAAATTGAGCTTCAAATTGATCCTGCAAAGCCTTAACCGCTGAAAGCACATCCGAGTCCGCCATCAAAGGAGTCGATGAAAGCACCAATTGATACGTTCTTCCTACAAAATGACCGGTTAGCACAAGGGCACTCTTCGAGCGAGTGTCAGCTCCAATATCTCCAGAACGAAGAAGGGAGAAAACAGAGAAAAGATTGAGCAGAAAAAAAAAAGAATAAAGAAAAAAGAGAGAGTTCTGATCCAAAATCTCATATCCCCCCTGCAGACCTCCTCCGAGAGTTTTATGCCTTCTCTTCGGAAAAAACAAAACCAACGCGGCACAACCCTCTAACAGAATTGGTTACAACCAGAAATAGTAAATTGCAGGAAAAATAAAACCAGAGCTTCACGTCCCTTTCCTTACACGACGTAATCGTTCATCCACGTTGGTGGTTTTCTGGGCCTGCGTGGGCCTGAGTTGGACTGGGCCTTGGAATGCTTGGTGACTAGCTGAGTGGCAGCATTGAGCTCTTCTGTGGGAGGTACTTTAGGTGTATTGGGCTCTTCCACAACGGATGCTTCAGTTGTCTGTACATGTTGCTGTAACGGGATGGCCACGAATGTATCAATACATGAGTGTTTCCGCGGTGCAGAAGGAGGTTTCCAGAAGTGTTGATGGAGAGGACTCCGGAGCTATCGTTGATAGGATGGTCTCTGTTAAGAACCCATACAACGGTTTGTTCACGAATTGTGTTGTACCAAACTCCAATATATCGGAGTGTAGAATTCCGTGGACTGAAGAAGCCAAGAGCGAACCTGGACTGTTTAGAGACTAGAAGGTCACCATCTCTGAAGGGTTGGTTGGGAGTTATGGTGTTAGTGGAGCTGCAAAGTGGGAGCATAAGGAATAGAAGCAAGTACTGAAGAAACATCTTTACAGGATGCATATGTGACTTCATGATAAAGTGATGACTTCCGTGTTACCGATGCTGAGCGCTGGTGGAAGAGACAGAGCAATTCTACAACACAAACTAACGAGGCATACCGTGAAGGAACGAGTTGCAGGTGGATTGAAGTACTAGCGCGTGGCGACTACGTGACGGAGCTTAATGATAATAAGTAAGGTTCAAAGAATCAGAAGTACTGACAATGATATCTACCTAAAACTGAATCGATTGAAGAGATTTGAAGGGCAGAAGAAGTCATTACTTAAAAGAGGTGGTTGGCGATGGCCAATTGCTCAAATCGTTCAAAGTTCTCCGATATTTGGTGCATTTGCTGTCTCCCACGGGAAGATAAAACTGGCACGAGCCTAGGGGATGTGAAGTCAAGGAAAGGACCCACTGATTCATATTGCTTGTAGTTGTGTGGGTTCTATTGCTCAAATTGTTGAAAGTTCTCCGATATTTGGTGCATTTGTCGTCTCCCACGGGAAGATAAGGCTGTCACGAGCCTACCCAACGGTTCAACTTCAATTTTGACGCATGGATTGAACTGGCAAGTGGTGACTTCGTGACGGAGCTTAATGATATGAAGTAAGGCTTAAAAATGACAACGATATCTACCTAAAACTGAATCGATTTAAGATACTTGAAGGGTGGAAGATGACATTACTTAAAGCGATGTTTGGCAATGGCCAATTGCTCAAATTGTTCTCCGTTATTTGATGCATTTGGCGTCTCCCATGGGAAGATAAGACTGGCACTAGCCTACTCGATGCCAAGTCAAGGAAAGGACTCACCGATTCATTGCTTGTGGGTTCTATTGAGCACAGTGATGCTTATATTGATGTATACGATGTAACGACGTTGAAAAGGTCAAGTCAATCTTATTTTATGTTTTCACCTGCTTTTAGGACCTTGAAAAAACCAAGACCACAAGGGTGTTGCTTTCGAAGTTTGCAATCCCGTCCCCGCCCATACGTAGTAATTAACCATTTCGAAAAGGAAAAGTTTGGCATTGTTTTTGTTGGTGTTTTCAAAATCTGTTTTTTTTTTTTATTTTTTAGAATAGGTAAGAGAATGTTTTTTGTTCTTTCAGTGTTGTCCATGTTTTCTAAAATCCGATTTTCAGATAACAAAAAAAATTGTATTCTCTATGTTTTAAAACTATTTTGACAATAAAAAAAAATGGGATGCTCTCCTTATTTTCAATTAATATTCTTCATTTGTTCTCTATGTGTTATCGTTTCTTTTTTGCACAATTAGGAAAAATTGGTTTCACAAAAATTCGATATTAACAGACCATTTTTGGATTTTTTTTTTGGTCATTTTTATTTCAACATTTTTTTTGGATATTTTAGGATTGTATCACCATATGATTTTTCAAATGCATTTCAAACCCAAAATCTTCACAATTTCTTGAATTTTCTAGAAACCAAACAAAACAAACAAAAACACAAAAGACCAAGAATGCAAAAATTAATAATAATAATAATAATAAAACCCTAACCAAGAATCTGTGCATCAACCACATCTCTTGATCTTGATCTTGGTCTTGGTAACTAATGTCGATCTAAAGAGGAATGATTGAGCCTCAAAGAATAAAGTTTGAATCTTGAAAGAGAAATGGAGAACAAGAGGAGATAGGGGAAGGGAAATAGAGGATTAGAAAGACAATAGTGGAGATAGAGGACTGAAGAAAAAAAAAATGATAAGATATTTGATCTTGATTTGTATCCAAAAAGGTATTAAAGTAGTAATATATATGAATATATATAAGTAGAATATATAAATATAATATATCTATACACTTAAAATATTAAAAATTAATAAATTTCTATAAATAAATTAATTTGATTTACTTCAAGAATGTTTTATCTTTCATATAATAATTAAATTAAATTTTAAACAAAAAATTATCATAAATATATCATTATTAGTTACATTTTTTATATCATTAAGTAGAAAAAATAGATCATGAGTTTCCAAGTATGATGCATTATTATTTGATATTATAAATTTTATCTTCATAAAATCCAATCATTGA
Organism: Vitis vinifera; assembly: GCF_030704535.1. Taxonomy (NCBI): domain Eukaryota; kingdom Viridiplantae; phylum Streptophyta; class Magnoliopsida; order Vitales; family Vitaceae; genus Vitis; species Vitis vinifera. The sequence goes on from NC_081814.1 coordinate 4,432,416, forward strand.
TATTTACCATATTTTAATGGGATTGTTTTCCGATTATTGAAATCAAACATAGTTAGGCAAGTTTACAAAGTAATCTTTGAAAAAAAAATTAAAGCCGATGTAAAAAGTTTTCAAAATGGAACAAATTTTTATTTTTTATGAATTGTAAATGTAAAATTATTTATATATTTGTAAAGTCAAGTTAATTGAAGAAATTTATGTTTTTTTTTATAAAAAAAAAAACAACTTTGAAATAAGTTTTTTTTTTTTTACTTTTTCCTAAAAACTGTTTTTATTAACTCAATCAAATATGTTTTTTTTTAAACAAAAATTGTTTTTTATAATTTAGTTCCCAAATACATTTTTTTTTAAACCACAAAATATTATTTTTAAAAACACTTCCTAAACATACCTTTGGTTTCCCAAATATTTCAAAAAGATCACAAAATAAAAACTCATTCTTAAAAAATTCAAAATTAATACATTTTTAAAAAAAATAATTAAGATTTTATGTAATTTTCCATGAAGGCATTATTTTTAGTGTTATTTAATTAAAAGGGTGATGGACAACTCAAATTTGAAAATTTAACCCTTTATAATTTTTTAACCTCATTTTAATAAAAATACTTTCACTTTTTTCTTATAAAAATAATTGTTTCTTTTAAAATTACGTGTAAATGCTTAAAATGAATAGAGATATTATTTGAAAAATATGTTACTTTTCAAGTAAAAATATGTAAAGGATTAAATTTACAAATATGAGAATTATTTTATCCTTATTAATCCTAGTTTGTAATAAATTATTTTTTAAAAGGTTTTATTTTGTGGTTATTTTCGAATGTGTGTACGAAAGGAAATGGGATTGAATTGATTTAATTGATTATGCCTCTTTAAAACAAAGAACCACCGGTGGAATTGGCTTGCATTATATGGCCCCATACTATGGGATGGATGTGCATGAAGGGCCTCAAAAGAATGCATCGTCCGCCCCAATTTGCTGAAGCCCAATCCAAGCCTCGAGCCTGGAGGTACCATCTCTGTATACATTTTGCTCCTCATTTCTGATGTGGGATTCTCTTCCACAAAGATTAGAAAAATCATAAATCCAAAAGCACACCACCAGGACTTAGAACTCTGGTAAAGCTGCTCTTAGTTTCATAAAATGCATATTACTTATATATACTAGTTTATAAAATAAAATTTATTATTATTGAGTTTTTGAGTTTTTCCTAATATTTTTATGATTTTTTTATTAATTTTCATCCCCTGATATTTTATGTAAAAATATTCATCGACATTTCCTCGATATATTTAATGTATCTATAAAATCTAAGTATTAATATATCTTTAATTATTAATATTTTTATTCTTACTTATATGAATATTACCATGACAAATATTTCTATCGTTGTATGAATGACTTATAATAGATTAAAATAAAATTAACTTCTCATTCATAAAACATATTAAGTAATAAAATTAAAAAATTTAAAATTAATAATATGTAAATAAAAAATTAATGAAACGCGAATGAATTAATAATAAATTTTGTTTCAATTTTGTTAATAATTAGATATTATAATTTTATTATAATAAAATAAAAAAATATTAACATATTTACATTTTATTTTTAACATGAAACTATTAAATAAAGACACAATCATAAAATATTTTAAAAAATTTAATTGTCTCTATATAATTTTATTTTTTATAATTAGTTTTAAATTTAATAATATATAAATTAAATATTTATAATATGATACTTGCTGTCACGCCCCAAGACCCACTCCAAGGGCGTGACGGTCATTTCACACCTCAAACCCGAAGGCTTAAAGTATAATCTGACCCAAACAGTCATATTGTAACTGGATGTTACCAATTACCAAATACCTGCTCAGAGTAGCGGAAACAAAATTTAAAATCCTCAAAATTCAATTTCCAAATAACTTCCAAATATCAAATGATCCAAATTAACATAACTAATAGTTAAACAAAATCCAACATAAAATCCTAAGTCAAATCCTAATGATGACCATTTCTCAGCCTAGCCATCACTCCTCACCCGAACTAAGAGTACCTGAAAAATTTTCAACAATTGGGAATGAGCTCACAGCCCAATAAGGAATATTAATGCAATTCATGGATCAAATATTTTCATTTCAAATAGGAGATGTCAATTTTTTTTTTCTCATCAAATATCAGAGTTCCAAAAATACCAATATATTCAAAATTCAACCAACCAATTTCATATCAAATTCAAACACTTTCACATCAGACTCAATCAAATCTATTCAATTTTTCATTACTCTGGTTATCAAATATCAAATGCCCAGTTAGGTGGGACTTTTCAAATGGGTGGCTAGCCTCAAATTGTTCCTGGTGGACGGAACCAAACACTACTAGTACTAGTAACCTCTAACCGAAACCCCTAGAGGCTGGGGTCCAAATCAATTACATTCCCACCATGAAATGTAAAGGTCAACTATTATATCCCGTTGACAGGGCCGAATAGCCAACTATTATATCCCGTTGACAAGGGCCAAATAAACCAGAGTGATGTTTTTGTTCAAGTATTCAAATTTACACAACATAATATCTCCCTATTTTGTGTCATAAATAAAACAAAGTATTCCAACATACATTTAGTGCAAAATAATTTGATCCATGCATGGTAACAAAATATCATTTTCTTTTCCACAATTCAAAATAACATATAAAATAATTTAATTTTATAAATATTGCATTAACTTCCCTTACCTCAAAAGAAGTCCTCAAAAACTTTGGAGAAAAATAATCCTTAAAATCTACTCTTCACCTAACAAAACATAAGAGGAACAATTATTACTATTTATTTATAATTTAACTAATCTATTCCTTATTTAAATAAAACTAATAAATTCTCAATTTGTTTCTAATAACACATTACTAATTTAATTAAATTATAACTTTATTTCGTTATAAAATTCTATATATATATTGCTAAATCTCTTATTCTATTTATTACAAAAATACCATTATTACTATTATCTTATTTATAAATCTAAAACTAAATATTATTATTTAATTAACCAATTCCAAACCACTCAACCTCGGGTACACCAAACCAAAAAGCAAAATTATTTTTTATTTTTTATTTTTTTTTCATTGCCCTCATGATCCATTATATACATATATATATATATATATATATATATATAAAAGGGGGGCTTCCGGCACACGCCCTTTTTTTTTTTTTTTTTTTTCCATGCTTCCAGTAGCACAGTGCACACGCCCTTTTTCTTTCTTTTTTTTTTTTTTTTTTTTCCATGCTTCCGGTAGCACAGTGCACGTACGCCCTTTATTTTTATTTTTTTTTATAATAAAATTAACCCTAACCTAAAATCGAAACTTTCCAAGAATTTTTTTTTTTTTTTCATCTAATAAAACTTAATATCTCCCAAATTCCAATAATAAAATCAAAATCTTAGATTTTCACTGTTTGATATTAATAAAACGAATTAAAAAAAATAATCTAACCCTAATCTAGATTTGGGGTTTTCCAAAAAATATATCTAATGCTTGAAATTAACTAATGAATCTAAAATAATAATCTAGGGGTTAGAAACTTACCTATAGAGATCTGTTCTTCAACCCTGAAATCTGACTCCAACCTTACGTTCTCTGGAATTCTGCGAACAGGAACTCTATTCAGAAAAGAAGGGAAAGAATAAAATTTCTAATTTATACCTAGGGTATTTATTCGTAAAATTACACTTTTACCCCTCTTCCACTTTATTAAATTAATTAATCAATTAATTTAATTATTAATAACAATTTCCTAAATTACCCTTAAGAGAAAATGCTTGGGCGTTACATCCTCCCCTCCTTAACAAAAGTTTAGTCCTCTAAACTTGACATACCTGAGTCTTGAAATAATTGAGGATGCTTTTCTCTCATCTCTTCTTCTAACTCCCAAGTAGCTTCACGAACACTATGATTGCTCCACTGGACCTTTACCAACTTGACAACAGCATGTCGTAGTACCTTATCCATCACATCCACAATTTGAACGGGTACCTCTTCATAGGTCAAGTCTTCAAAAATTTGAATAGGCTCCAACTCCACAACATGAGAAGGATCATAAATATACTTCCTTAGAGTCGAAACATGAAACACATTATGAACCTTAGACAGGCTTGGGGGCAAGGCTACTTTATATGCCAAAGTGCCTACTCTTTCTAATATTTCAAACGGACCCACAAAACGAGGACTAAGTTTTCCTTTTCTCCCAAATCTCATCACAGACTTCATAGGTGAAACTTTCAAGAACACATGATCACCCACCTCAAACTCCAAATCTCGCCTACGCTGATCAGCATAACTCTTATGTCTACTTTGAGCTGCTTTTAATCTTTCTTTAATCAAAGCAACTTTTTCAACAGTCAACTGCACAAGTTCAGGCCCCAATAGTTTCCTTTCTCCAACATCATTCCAACAGATAGGAGATCGACATTTCCTACCATACAATGCCTCAAAAGGTGCCATCCCAATGCTAGCTTGAAAACTATTGTTATAGGCAAACTCTACTAAAGGTAAATGATCATCCCAATTACCTTGCAGGTCCAAAATACAAGCTCTCAATAAGTCTTCCAAAACCTGAATTACCCTTTCTGATTGGCCATCAGTTTGAGGATGGAAAGCAGTACTAAAACTCAACTTAGTGCCCAAAGCTTTTTGTAGACTATGCCAGAATCTAGAAGTGAAACGAGGATCTCTGTCAGACACTATAGAAACTGGTACTCCATGCATTCTCACAATCTCCTTCACATAAAGAGAAGCTAAACGATCTAAAGAAAAGTTGACTTTCATAGGCAAAAAGTGAGCAGACTTTGTCAACCGATCAACAATCACCCAAATAGCATTATTACCCCCTAAGGTTCTTGGCAATCCTATCACAAAATCCATGGTAATATGCTCCCACTTCCACTCAGGAATAGCAAGTGGCTGCAAAGACCCTACTGGTCGCTGATGTTCATCCTTCACCTGTTGAGACACTAAACACTGAGCCACAAATTGTGCAATATCACGCTTCATACCTGACCACCAATAGTTTTGCCTCAAATCCTTGTACATCTTTGTCCCTCCTGGGTGGATTGCAAACTTGGAACAATGAGCTTCCTCTAAAAGCTCCCTCCTTAAGTCTTCATCATTTGGGACACAAAGTCTAGTCCCAAATCTCAAGATCTCATCATCCGACAAAACAAAATCAGGCTTACTACCCCTCTTAACTTCCTCCATAACTTGCACTAATCGGGAATCATTCTTTTGTAGGGTCTTAATTCTCCCAACTAAGTCTGGTTGTACTCTGAAATTTGCTACAAGTGCTCCTAAGCCCATAACTCGAAAGTGGACTTGTAAACTCCTCAACTCTTCAAGTAACTGCCCTTGACAGCCTCTAATAGCTGCTAGAGAACCAACTGACTTCCTACTCAAGGCATTAGCTACAACATTCGCCTTCCCAGGACGATACTGAATAATACAATCATAGTCCTTAAGTAGTTCAATCCACCTCCTCTGTCTCATGTTCAATTCCTTTTGGGAAAATAAATACTTCAAACTCTTATGATCTGTGAATATCTCACAAGTTTCACCAAAAAGAAAATGTCTCCAGATCTTAAGTGCAAAAACCACAGCAGCTAACTCCAAATCATGAGTAGGGTAGTTCCTTTCATAAGGCTTCAACTGTCTAGAAGCATAAGCTACAACTCTCCCATGCTGCATAAGAACACAACCCAAACCCTGATGAGAGGCATCACTATACACCACAAATCCTCCTGAACCTGAAGGAATAGTCAAAATAGGAGCTGACACTAATCTATTCTTCAACTCTTGGAAGCTACATTCACAATCATCAGACCACTCAAACTTAACTCCCTTCTGTGTCAACTTAGTTAAAGGTAGGGCAATCTTAGAGAACCCTTCTATAAACCGCCTATAGTAACCAGCAAGTCCCAAGAAACTTCGAATCTCAGTCACAGTACTAGGTCTTCTCCAATTAGCTACAGCATCTACCTTGCCAGGGTCAACTGAGATGCCATCATTGCTTACCACATGCCCAAGGAAAGAAATTCGGTCTAACCAAAACTCACACTTCTTCAATTTAGCATACAACTGCTTATATCTGAGGGTTTGTAATACAATACTCAAATGACTCTCATGCTCCTCTCTACTTCTTGAGTATACCAAGATGTCATCTATAAAAACCACCACAAACTGATCTAAATAGGGTTTGAATACCCTATTCATCAAGTCCATAAAAGCAGCAGGTGCATTAGTCAAACCAAAAGGCATAATAAGAAACTCATAGTGCCCATACCTAGTTCGAAAAGCAGTCTTGGGTACATCTTCCCCTCTAACCCTCAACTGGTGATAACCCGATCGAAGATCTATCTTAGAGAACACACAAGCACCTTGTAATTGATCAAACAAATCATCAATCCAAGGAAGGGGATACTTATTCCTCACTGTCACCTTATTCAACTCCCTATAGTCAATGCAAAGTCTCATTGAGCCATCCTTCTTTTTCACAAATAGAACAGGAGCTCCCCAAGGTGAAACACTAGGCCTGATAAAACCCTTGTCTAATAACTCCTGAAGCTGAACTTTCAACTCCTTAAGCTCCACAGGTGCCATCCTGTATGGGGCCTTAGACATAGGACCTGTTCTTGGTACCAGATCAATGGTGAACTCCACCTCTCTCTCTGGTGGCAAGCCAGACAAATCCTCTGGAAAGACATCAGGATACTCTCTTACTATGGGTATGTCTTCCAACTTCAAATCACTTTCATTACTCACCACACTAGCCAAAAATCCTTGGCAACCCTTCTTAAGCAAGCTACTAGCACGCAAGGCCGAGATCATACGCAGTGGTCTGTCCACATGCTTCCCTTCAAAGCTAAACTTAGGCTGACCAGGAATACTAAATGTCACTCTTTTCTCAAAACAGTCAACAGAGGCATGGTAGGAAGCTAACCAATCCATCCCCAAAATCACATCAAAATCCTGAAGGTCAAGGAGTACTAAATCAACTGGCATTTCCCTATAACCAATCATCACAATACAATTTCTAAGCATTCTACTAGCCACAACAGAATCTCCCACAGGAGTAGCAACAATCAAATCAAAGTCCATGCTAGCAATAGGCAAACCCAACAAACCAGCAAAAGATACTGAAACAAAAGAGTGTGTTGATCCAGGATCAATCAAGACTCTAGCAAATAAGGTGTGGATTCGGAGAGTACCTGTCACCACATCAGAAGTGGCCTGAGCATCTCGATGAGTCATAGCAAACACCCGTCCTTGGGCTTTGGGTTTTTGTTTATCCTCCTTATTTTCCTCCTTAGGCTTCCCAGTGATGAACTTCCTATTCTCTGGACAATCTCTGATCAAATGTCCTTGCTTCCCACAACCAAAGCAAGCTCCAGTCTCTCTATAGCATGGCCTACCCCCATGCTTCTTACCACAAGTAGGACAAGCCCCATCTAGATTCTGCATTGCCTTCCCTTTATTCTGATTTCTTCCTGATGTAGACCTTCGCTGTGCTTGATTACCATGAGCACCATCACTCCTATTTCGCTTCCTTTGCTGTTCCCTATACTGATGAAGCTCTTCATTATCTTTCTCTGCTATAAGGGCTCTGTCAACAACCTCTGAATAGACACCAAGCTTCAGAATAGATATCTTGTTCTTCAAATAAGGCTTCAATCCATCCTGAAACTTTAATGCCTTTTCCTCCTATGTAGCAATCAACTGTGGGGAAAAACGTGATAACTCTGTAAATTTGGCCTCATACTGAGCCACAGTCATATCCCCCTGTTCCAAACGAATAAACTCTCCCACCTTCTGCCGTTTAACACTGTCAGGGAAATACTTCTTGTAGAAAGCCTCCCTAAATTGTCTCCATGTTATGGGCCCCTGATCCTCCAAAAGTCTCCTAGTCATACGCCACCAATAATCTGCCTCTTTATCTAACATAAAAGCTGCATAAGAGGCTTTTTGCTCCTCAGAGCAATCTATGACACCAAAGAATTTCTCCATCTTAAGGATCCAAGCCTCTGCCTCTGTGGGATCTATAGCACCAGAAAAATAAGGAGGACCCAATTTCTTGAAGTCATCAAAAGAGCTACCCCTAGAAGATGAAGACTGTCCTTGAACATTAGTCCCAACAGCTCGAGCTTGGCGTTCAACTAAACCAGCTAGTGTCCCAAGATACCTATAGATCCCTTCTGCACTCACGGGAGGCAAACCCTCAACTGGAGGTACATCATCATTAGCCTGACTGTTTTGTGAAGAAGCTGCTCTTCTTGGTGGCATGATGTCCTAAAATAACAAGGCATAACTAAATTAGTCACTAAATAACCCATTAGGAAATTTCCAGATAAAGAAAGAATTGGAATTTATACTAAATGAAACTAAAACTTAAACAAATGCGTCACTCATCTATCCCTAATCTAAACCAATTCAAATTCCCATCAAGATCAAAACCTAGTGCTCTGATACCACTCTGTCACGCCCCAAGACCCACTCCAAGGGCGTGACGGTCATTTCACACCTCAAACCCGAAGGCTTAAAGTATAATCTGACCCAAACAGTCATATTGTAACTGGATGTTACCAATTACCAAATACCTGCTCAGAGTAGCGGAAACAAAATTTAAAATCCTCAAAATTCAATTTCCAAATAACTTCCAAATATCAAATGATCCAAATTAACATAACTAATAGTTAAACAAAATCCAACATAAAATCCTAAGTCAAATCCTAATGATGACCATTCCTCAGCCTAGCCATCACTCCTCACCCGAACTAAGAGTACCTGAAAAATTTTCAACAATTGGGAATGAGCTCACAGCCCAATAAGGAATATTAATGCAATTCATGGATCAAATATTTTCATTTCAAATAGGAGATATCAATTTTTTTTTTTTCTCATCAAATATCAGAGTTCCAAAAATACCAATATATTCAAAATTCAACCAACCAATTTCATATCAAATTCAAACACTTTCACATCAGACTCAATCAAATCTATTCAATTTTTCATTACTCTGGTTATCAAATATCAAATGCCCAGTTAGGTGGGACTTTTCAAATGGGTGGCTAGCCTCAAATTGTTCCTGGTGGACGGAACCAAACACTACTAGTACTAGTAACCTCTAACCGAAACCCCTAGAGGCTGGGGTCCAAATCAATTACATTCCCACCATGAAATGTAAAGGTCAACTATTATATCCCGTTGACAGGGCCGAATAGCCAACTATTATATCCCGTTGACAAGGGCCAAATAAACCAGAGTGATGTTTTTGTTCAAGTATTCAAATTTACACAACATAATATCTCCCTATTTTGTGTCATAAATAAAACAAAGTATTCCAACATACATTTAGTGCAAAATAATTTGATCCATGCATGGTAACAAAATATCATTTTCTTTTCCACAATTCAAAATAACATATAAAATAATTTAATTTTATAAATATTGCATTAACTTCCCTTACCTCAAAAGAAGTCCTCAAAAACTTTGGAGAAAAATAATCCTTAAAATCTACTCTTCACCTAACAAAACATAAGAGGAACAATTATTACTATTTATTTATAATTTAACTAATCTATTCCTTATTTAAATAAAACTAATAAATTCTCAATTTGTTTCTAATAACACATTACTAATTTAATTAAATTATAACTTTATTTCGTTATAAAATTCTATATATATATTGCTAAATCTCTTATTCTATTTATTACAAAAATACCATTATTACTATTATCTTATTTATAAATCTAAAACTAAATATTATTATTTAATTAACCAATTCCAAACCACTCAACCTCGGGTACACCAAACCAAAAAGCAAAATTATTTTTTATTTTTTATTTTTTTTTCATTGCCCTCATGATCCATTATATACATATATATATATATATATATATATATATATATATATAAAAGGGGGGCTTCCGGCACACGCCCTTTTTTTTTTTTTTTTTTCCATGCTTCCAGTAGCACAGTGCACACGCCCTTTTTTTTTTCCATGCTTCCGGTAGCACAGTGCACGTACGCCCTTTATTTTTTATTTTTTTTTTATAATAAAATTAACCCTAACCTAAAATCGAAACTTTCCAAGAATTTTTTTTTTTTTTTTTTCATCTAATAAAACTTAATATCTCCCAAATTCCAATAATAAAATCAAAATCTTAGATTTTCACTGTTTGATATTAAAACGAATTAAAAAAAATAATCTAACCCTAATCTAGATTTGGGGTTTTCCAAAAAATATATCTAATGCTTGAAATTAACTAATGAATCTAAAATAATAATCTAGGGGTTAGAAACTTACCTATAGAGATCTGTTCTTCAACCCTGAAATCTGACTCCAACCTTACGTTCTCTGGAATTCTGCGAACAGGAACTCTATTCAGAAAAGAAGGGAAAGAATAAAATTTCTAATTTATACCTAGGGTATTTATTCGTAAAATTACACTTTTACCCCTCTTCCACTTTATTAAATTAATTAATCAATTAATTTAATTATTAATAACAATTTCCTAAATTACCCTTAAGAGAAAATGCTTGGGCGTTACACTTGCACTATAGTCTGATCATGGTTTAATCATCCATCTTACTATTAAATTCGTATTTCAGCAACTTTTTTTTATTTAATGAAAGAAAATACTTGAATATTGAATTTCAAGGTGTTAAAAAAATAGTTAGGGAATATAAGAAATTGATGATAAGTACGTTTGAAGATATCATAGCTAATTATTATTTATACATGTGGCCTCGTGGTTGGTGTGACAATATACAAACATGTTTGGTATGACGGGAGTAGAAGGAATCAATCCATTGAGCTTTGTCCCATAATTTTGTCCTAAATATAATTCATTATAAATTCGGTTATATGCTAGCAACTTGGCATCATGACCAGTTGGTGTCACTAGTCATCTCTTGTAAGTTATGTATGGCTGCTGCTGTGACAAATAAAACAAACTGGAAAGATTTGTTCAATGTTGTATTTTGGCATTGGATGCATGACACTATGTTCCAACCACCAGTAGAATATTAATTGCTTGCTTTTTATATCCCTATGTATGGTTATGTCTTGATGAAGATATAACCCTATATTCGGTTGTTGGAAGATTTGATGAAAATGTAATAGAAAGAAAGAGGGAGGAAAAATAAAAAATTAAATAAATAAATAAGTGAAGAAAAATAAAAGATAGATTTAAAGTTAATAAATTATTTTTCTTTTCTTTATAAAGGTTAATTAATTTAAAAATACATTAAAATTTTTATTAATTTTAATTATATTTAAATTTTTATGGTATTTTTGTTTTTATAATAAATTAAATATGAGGAAATCATTTCTCCTAATTTTTTTTTTCATATTATTTTCAAGAAACCAGATGTAACTTTAGATTTTTCAAGCAATTCTAACAATTATTTTGAAGTTTCTTATCCAATCAAAAATTGACATTTTTGTCTCATCAAAACAAAAAGTATGAAAGTTTCCTCGCTTTCAACTACAGGTTTTCTAATGGTTTAAGCAAATTATAATTTTTTTTAAAAGCTTAAATTTATTGGATTTTGGTTTATAATGTATATTATGTTTTTTGATGTCCTTCCTCAGGGGCGAATACCCATAAACAAATAACTATAAATTAAAAAATAAATATATGATAAAGCTTAAACACATGATCTCTCGTTAAATGAAGCTTTGACACCGTATTAAAATACCATTATATAGTTTTTAAGTAAAACTTCTCCATGTGATAACGTAAGACCACAAGCAAAAGAGATGGAGAGACGTAGAAATTGTCAAAAATTAAAAACATATACTGGATGGAAATAAAAGAGTTTAAACTGTTGTCGGTAAGAACTATATTCATATTTTCTTAAATTCCTCTACTTTTTATCCTAAATTATAATTTATTCTACTTACACGATACTTCTTTGTTCTTGGAGAAAATTTTTTGGAGGCATGTAGCAACAAGGCTCAAATTATAACATTTTTTGTTGTCTTGCTTCCCTTGTGCCCCACCTTGAAGTAATAGTGTCTTTTTAATTATTCTTTTAACACGTATTGTCGTTCATTTGTCAATGAGATTAAAAAAAAAAAATCAAGGAAAACAAAGAATAAATCTTCTCATTAGTCAGTACTTAAAAACCAACCAAATTAGGGATGCCTTAAAGTCTTTAAACCAATCCATTTTTCATCTTAAAATTATGAATATGCCGGCTTTCCCTCTTTGAACTTAACTCAATCTGTCAAGGGTTGGATGGCCCAAGTATCCTAATCAAGAGTAAAAGTCAGTTTTTTTTCTCTTTGAAGTCTTCATCATTATCATTTCTCAAATCTTTTTCCATTTCCCAATGATATTTCCCCCCTTGATTTCACATAATCAGTTCTTAACTTTGAATTTTAAGATGTTATGGATTTGAAGCCATACCTTGTACCCATGTTCGACCATCTATAGTATTTTAGAGAAAGTGGAAATCTGATGAAGAATGTATTCAAAATTTGTAAAATTATTTGCAATGAAGATGCTCATGTACTAAACATCCATCTACTGTCAAATTTGATCTCATTTGCCTTGCCCAAAACAGAAAAACATATATAATTCCCTTGTTTTCTTTTCTTTTATTAACTACCTCAAGAATCAGGACAACATTGAGATGCCTTATGGTCAAGGCAACCAACTATCCAAAATTCAAATGGGCATATATTCCCATGGTCACTCATTGCTTGATAGGAAAAGGGAATGACCCTAATAATTCATTTTAGGAACCACAGGTATGCCCTGAATATAAAAGAGGATGTCGATTTGACCATTCTAGCAAAAACGAAAATATGAGAAACATCTCATGATGGTTTTGAACCAATGCATTGCCTCCTTCCAAGTTCTTCCATTACCCATATGGGCTATTTTGTTTATCATTTGATAGATCCTATTTAGCATATCATGTGTAAAGAATTAGCTCAATTTGAACCATGTTAGTTGTATGATTGTAAGGCCTTAATGTTGAAACAGTTTATGCTCATAAATTCAATGGGGCTGATCATATTTAATCGATTGTTTGATTGTACCTACAAGTTTCCATACTCGCCCTATCTTTAAGCATACACTTAAAGAGTTGGTTAATTATCTAACTATGATCATTAAATCAAAAGGTGTTCTCTTAGTGATATCATGTATACAATTCATTGTCATGGAGGATAAACATACAACATGTGAGAGTGTAAGCATTTAACGAGGTTGAAGCAAAGTCAAGGTCACATTATTTACAGATAAAAGTCGTTCACCAGAGGATGATAAATCTTCACCCTTGTGAGTTGTTTTTGAAATAAATGTAGGCCGTTTAGGAAAAGGAAGAGCAGAGTTGTTACCCAACATGAAAATAATTGTCAACATGGTAGGTCGATCGATTGCAGATTCTTGCACACATAAGAGCCCAATTTGGATGCATCTCAATACTTCATCTATAGGGTATGACTTTTCTAGTGATGAATCAATTATATCCAAGGCTTTATCTTCTTCCCATAGGTTCCAAACCTGAGAATTTTACCATTATTAGTTTATTGTAAAGAATGAAAAGAAAAAGGTCATGCAACACACATTCAGATCACTCACATTTCCAACTAAGTTCATGGATGGGTTGTCCCGATAATGAGTGCTATTTTTTCTCCCAGTAATAATCTCTAACAACAAAACTCCGAAGCTATAAACATCGGATTTTGTTGAAAATAACCCTTCCATCGCATACTCAGGTGACATGTAACCACTGTAATAGCAAATAAACCAAACTATTAAAACATATTAACTATTATGTTTCTTTGGCATCTCAAACATAACACTTACTATGTTCCAACTACTCGATTTGTGTTTTCTTCCATTTGATTTCCTCGAAATATTCTAGCCAAGCCAAAATCTGAAATTTTTGGAAGCATTTCGGCATCTAGTAGAACATTGCTTGCTTTTAGATCTCTGTGTATGATTCGTAATCTAGAGTCCTCATGAAGATATAAGATTGCTCGAGCAATTCCGACAATAATTTCAAAGCGTTTCCTCCAATCTAACAATGACCTCTTTGTTTCATCTGGCCCAAAGATATATAAAATATCAATCAGTAAAACAATGTTAGGATATACTGATAATGATTTTTATTAGGCAAATAACTTCTCCAAGTGATTATGCAAGAACCTTAGAAGATTAAAGAAATGAAAATGGAAAAGAAGAAATGGTACACACCAAAAATGAAAGAGTCTAAACTTTTGTTTGGCAAGTACTCATAGACTAACATCTTCTCTTCTTCTGTAATGCAACAACCCAAAAGCCTCACAAGATTCACGTGCTGGAGTTTTGCAATAAGCGTAGCTTCATTCTTAAATTCTTCTTTTCCTTGTCCTGAATCCTTTGATAATTTTTTCACAGCTATTTCTTGTCCATTATATAGTTGACCCTGATAATCGTCATGTAGAATTAGCTTATTCATAGTTAGGAAAATTCAGCTTAGCGTAGTGTTTGTGCAATGAAAGAAAGTCCAACAATTTCAATAGTCATCACAGATTTGAGAATGACTGACTACCTTATAAACTGAGCCAAAACCACCACGTCCAAGTTCATTCTCAGAAGAGAAATTATTTGTGGCTGCAACTATGGTGTTCAGATCAAAGAATTGTAATTCAGAATTGGTTGTACTTTCATCACGCTCCTTAGCTCCTGGAGAGTCTTGCCACCATGTAGCGCCAGGTCTCGAATTATACAACATTTTGTTTTGTCTTCCTCTCCCTGTCATGGAAGTATAACAATAAATAATGTTTTTTTGATTGTGGGGGAAAATAAATGGGAAAAAAAAAGAAGAAATAATACAATTCCTTAATACCATGAAAGCAAGGAAAAAAGACTCAACCCCATATTAATTCACTGGGTAACTAAGCTTAGAAATGTTTGACTTTTCTTATTAATCTCTTCATGTTAATCCATGCCCAAGACACAAACATTGGATAGAAGGCTTAAATGAACCATAAGAATTTTTGTTTGATTACCTTTCATCTTCTTCCTTAAGAACCAAAATGTGGAGACCAACAGAACCATAATCACGGTAGCCCCCACCACCAAAACTGCCATCATCCCCTTTTTCGCAAGGAAACCTTTTGACTGCTTTTGATTTTCAGCTAAAAAAATACAAGAAAAAAAAAAAACATCATAAATGATCTCATAAATCTGGGAGAGAAATCATTCAACGAATCCTGACAATTAACTGCTAGCATACCTAGAGTGATGGCATCCACACGCACATATAAATCTTGGCCCCCTTCAGGAAACACTCTTGTATCCACCAAATCCCCATGCCAAGACAAGCACCCACTCCCACTTCCACTCACATTTGCAGCCGCGTATCCACTGCAAGAACACTCCTTCAGGCACTCCTCTCTACACGCTTCCACGCTGATGTTCATGTTCACACGTGCCACCGATGTATCTGGAGGCTTCGCACGTCCCACCTTCACAAACCCTTCCCCGTTCCCGCACACCTTCGCTCCTTCCTTCCTCAGACATCCTGCTGAGCCGTCTTTCAAGAACCAGTCACGTGGCGACTTGGGCTCGAACCCCGCCAGGCACGTGCACTCAAACTCGGCCTGGCTGTCGTCGCAGTTGCTGTTGGGTCCGCACAGGCCGTACCTGTCGCACCTGTCCCTTGGGGCTGTGTAGAAGCTGAACCATTTGCCTTCCCTTTCCTGCCACATGTTCCGCTGGAGATATCCCTCGTGGTCCACCGTCACCCGCTGGAGAAACGACGCGTTGACCATAGTAAACATCTCAGAGATTTCATCTTGATTGTTCAAAAAGATAATTTTGAGTTCGGATATTTACATCATCGCCGGCAGACCGCTCCACCGGAGCCCGTTCCAGTTACCGGTTCTCCATAGCGGCTCTGAACCCTGGTACAAAAATATTTGTGGAGACCCACTGGCGTTAATCCTATACGAGTATTTCCCTGTTCCTGGGTCGGTTGGGGACTTCCAAGAAGTTAGGAACACGTTGAAACCGGTTCTCCGATTCAGTCCGAATTTCATGTGGGGAATCCAATTATCTGTGGGATAATCAAAGCCTTGCCACACAACCCTCTTGTCACCGTTATGGATCAAGACTAGGTTTCCTGTATCTAAGAGCTGAGCCACAGTAGGGTTCACTGATGAGATGGAAACGTTTGTGGACCATACATGAGTGTTTCCGCGGTGCAGAAGGAGGTTTCCAGAAGTGTTGATGGAGAGGACTCCGGAGCTATCGTTGATAGGATGGTCTCTGTTAAGAACCCATACAACGGTTTGTTCACGAATTGTGTTGTACCAAACTCCAATATATCGGAGTGTAGAATTCCGTGGACTGAAGAAGCCAAGAGCGAACCTGGACTGTTTAGAGACTAGAAGGTCACCATCTCTGAAGGGTTGGTTGGGAGTTATGGTGTTAGTGGAGCTGCAAAGTGGGAGCATAAGGAATAGAAGCAAGTACTGAAGAAACATCTTTACAGGATGCATATGTGACTTCATGATAAAGTGATGACTTCCGTGTTACCGATGCTGAGCGTTGGTGGAAGAGACAGAGCAATTCTACAACACAAACTAACTAGGCATACCATGAAGGAACGAGTTGCAGGTGGATTGAAGTACTAGCGCGTGGCGACTACGTGACGGAGCTTAATGATAATAAGTAAGGTTCAAAGAATCAGAAGTGACAATGATATCTACCTAAAACTGAATCGATTGAAGAGATTTGAAGGGTAGAAGAAGTCATTACTTAAAAGAGGTGGTTGGCGATGGCCAATTGCTCAAATCGTTCAAAGTTCTCCGATGTTTGGTGCCTTTGCTGTCTCCCACGGGAAGATAAAGCTGGCACGAGCCTAGTGGATGTAAAGTCAAGGAAAGGACCCACTGATTCATATTGCTTGTAGTTGTGTGGGTTCTATTGCTCAAATTGTTCAAAGTTCTCCGATATTTGGTGCATTTGCCGTCTCCCACGGGAAGATAAGGCTGTTACGAGCCTAGTGGAATGCTCTCCGTATTTTCAATCAATATTCTTCATTTGTTATTTGTGTTCTTGCCTCTACTTTGCATTGTGAGGGAAAATCAGTCTCACAAGAATTAGATATTATCCAACTATTTTTCATTAGAATTTATTCTACTTACACGATACTTCTTTGTTCTTGGGAAAAAATTTTTGGAGGCATGTAGCAACAGGGTTCAAATTATAACACTTTTTGTTGTCTTCCTTCCCTTGTGCGTTGCATCGAAGTAATAGTGTATTTTAATTGTTCTTCTAACATGTATGGCCATTCATTTGTTAATGAGATTAAAGAAAAAAAATTCAATGGAAAACAAAAAAACAAATCTTCTCATTAGTCAGTACTAAAAAACCAACCAAATTAGGGATGCCCTAAGGTCTTTAAACCAAACCATTTTCCATCTTAAAATTTTGAATATGACGGCTTTCCCTTTCTCAACCTAACTCCATCTAGTGTCGATGGTTGGATGGTCCAACTATCCTAATCAAGAGTAAAAGCTAGATTTTCACTCTTTGAAGTCTTCGTTATTATCATCTCTCAAATCTTTTTCCATTTCCCAATGATATTTTCCCTCTTGATTTCACATCATCAGTTCTTAACTTTGAACTTTTAAATGTTTTGGATCTGAAGCCATACCTTATACCCATGTTCGACCATTTACAATATTTTAGAGAAAGTGGAAATCCGATGAAGAATGTACTGAAAATTTGTAAAATTATTTGCAATGAAGATGCTCATGTACTAAACATCCATCTACTGACTTCCGTGTTACCGATGATGAGCGCTGGTGGAAGAGACAGAGCAATTATACAACACAAACCAACAAGGCATACCATGAAGGAACGAGTGGAGCAAATGACAAAAGCTTTAGACAGAGTTGCATTTGTACTATCTCCACACCACATTTATGAATGGGACAAAGTTGAAGTTGTATTAAACGTATCATAGCATTGATCAGTTCAAAATTGCACCTACCCAACGGTTAACCTTCAATTTTGATGCAACTTGCGAGTGGCGGCTACGTTACGGAGCTTAATGATAATAAATAAGGTTCAAAAGTGAAAATGATATCTACATAAAACTGAATCGATTTAAGATATTTGAAGGGTGGAAGAAGACATTACTTAAAAAGGTGGTTGGCAATGGCCAATTGCTCAAATTGTTCAAGTTCCCATGGGAAGATAAGGCTGGCACTAGCGTACTCGATGCCAAGTCAAGGGAAAGAAATTTTATTGACCACATCGACGTATACTACGTAATCACATGTTGAGTTGGTCAAGTTAATGTTATTTTATGTTTTCACCTGTTTTTAGGACCTCCAAAAAACATAAGACCACAATTAAATCCTTCAATGTTAAATGTCAATATTGCTTTTCAATTGTGCAAGCCTATCGTCACGTATGTTACGTTTTGGAAATGGAAAAGTGTGGTTTCGTAAGTGTATCGGATATTTGGATAAATACTTTGAGTAAATAATGCGAGTAACCAAAAAAATGAGTAACTATCCCATTTCCTCACCAAATTGGGGAGCTTTATTCGCTAAAAAATGAGAATTCGAGTTCATACTCATCACGAGAAGGAATATTTCTTTGTTATTAAGAACATTTTCCAAGATAATCCATGTGTCAAAGATCGACAAAACTATAGATATATGAAGTAATTCGTGGAAAAAGACCATTGAAAAAATAAAGAATACCAAAACAATAAGCATTTAATAGTAAATCGGATAATAAAAACTAAATTTTAAAAATTCTAAATTTAATACATTTCTTTAGAAATAATTAAATTTTGTAATTTTATGTTGAGATATTTTTTATTCACATAAATATTAATTTTTAATAATATAAATATTAAATCCACTAAATATTAGAAATAATGACTTCTAGCATATAGTCCTTTTACTCATGTTCTTTGGTGCCCTAGGTTGTATGTAGTATAAATGTTT
The DNA here is from genome assembly GCF_030704535.1 of Vitis vinifera. NCBI lineage: Eukaryota > Viridiplantae > Streptophyta > Magnoliopsida > Vitales > Vitaceae > Vitis > Vitis vinifera. The sequence goes on from NC_081814.1 coordinate 4,451,440, forward strand.
GAGAAGTTTATGAAATTTTTTATTGAAATATGTCTTGAGTGTTAACGGGCATAAAACACATATTGACTTCAAATCCTATAAGTTTAAGCTTTTAGGAAAATTAGTTGTGCAACATAATAACAGAGTTCGGTTTCTTTCAATCTCTATATGTTGGATATGAATCCAGATAATATACTCATGCAACATATATTCGTAGTAATAACACAATAGAGAAATTATTGACTTATGTTCAAACTTCTCTATTTTGATATCATCTATTATGTCTGAGATTTTCCATTTGTAAAGAAGTTCATTTTAAAACATGAGGGAAAGTTTGAAAAACGAATAAGAGTTAAAAATGGCTTAAGGGTAATCTTGAAAATTTTGCAAATGATTAGCTCAAAATACCATCATTGCATTTGTGTTTTAATTTATACAAACACCCAATAAGTACTATGTTTGTTTTCCTCCAAAAGTTTGAATTGAATTTTGACAAATTTCCTAAGTGAAAACCATTGATATTGATATTTCAATCAAGCATAAGAATACTAATGCAAATACCCATTTCCAAATTAGAATTGGTCACCTAAAAACCCTACTGAGGAGATCAATTAAGCTTTCAATGGAGTGATTATGTTTAATCAATCGTTCGACTTTGTTCCATCTTTGAGCATACATTTATGTATTTAGAAGCCTTGCAAAACCTGATGGGTCAGTTTATGGAAAAAAAAAAAAGTAATCATTTTATTTGTCATCCACATAAGCATATATAAAAAGTGATTTATAAAAATAAAGAAATTTAATGATATTGTGTGCACAATTTCTTGTCATGATAAATAAATTTACATATGAGAGCTTGAGCATTTAGCGTGCATCCATAGTTATTGTTACCTTATTTACAGAATTGACTCCTACACTAGATGAGTTTGCACCATTATGACATGTTTTCATAACAAATGTAGGTTGATTAGGAGGAGGAAGAGTAGAGTTGTTACCCAACATGAAAATAACTGTCAACATGGTAAGTCGATCTATTGTAGATTCTTGGACACATAAGAGTCCAATTTGGATGCATCTCAATACTTCATTTGCATGATTTTACTTTTCTAGTGATGGATCTACTATATCCAAGGCCTTGTCTTCTCTCCATAGGCTCCAAACCTAATTTTTTTTCTTCACTATTAGCTAGCTTATATAAGTAAATAAAATAAGGAAAAATAGAGCAACAAAGGTTCAATTTACTCACATATCCAACTAAGTTGAAAGAAGGACTATCATAATAATAAGCTGTATTTCTTCTCCCAGTAATAATCTCTAGTAGCAAAACCCCAAAGCTATATACATCAGACTTGATTGAAAATAGTCCTTCCATTGCATACTCAGGTGACATATAACCACTGTATCAACAAATGAGAAAAATTATTAAGATTTAATCATGTGTTCCTTATTACTACCTTATATATAATACTCACTATGTTCCAACAACCCGATTTGTGCTTCCTTCAATTTGATTCTTGCCAAATAATCTAGCCATACCAAAATCTGAAAATTTTGGGATCATATCAATGTCTAATAGAATATTGCTTGCTTTTAGGTCTCTATGTATGATTCTTAATCTTGAGTCTTGATGAAGATATAAGGTCCCTTAAGCAATTCCAATAATGATTTCAAAGCGCTTATTCCATGCCAACATTGATTTTTTTGTTTCATCTATACAAAATATACGAAACATCAATTACTAATGAATGAATAGTTAAAATAGCTTCTCCAAGTGATTATGCAAGAACTAGAGATAAAAGAGATCAACAAAATGGTATAAGATAAGACATTGATACCAAAAATGAAAGAGTCCAAACTTTTGTTCGGCAAGTACTCATAGATTAGCATTTTCTCTTCTTTTTCAATACAACAACCTAGAAGCTTTACAAGATTCTTGTGTTGGAGTTTTGCAATTAGAGTGACTTCATTCTTAAATTCTTCTACTCCTTGTCCTGAATCCTTTGATAATCTTTTCACAGCTATTTCTTGTCCATTGGATAGTAGGCCCTAACAATCATCAATATATATATATATATATATATATATATATATATATATATATATAGATTTAACTAATTCATTGTTTAAATATAGTGAAAAAGTCAACTTAATTAATATAATGACTATCATGAAACATGCATGTAAATTATCATTGATGATGACTACCTTATAAACTGAGCCAAAACCACCTCGTCCAAGTTTGTTAGTAAAAGAGAAATTATTTGTTGCTGCAATTACAATGCTTAGATCAAAGAATTGTAATTTAGAATTTGCTCCACTTTCATCTAGATCCTTTGCTTTTGAATAGTGACTGAGCCTTATAGCTTTTGAGCTCATATTAAATGACATTTTACAATGTCTTCCTTTGCCCGCATGATTTCAGGATCACCAAAAAATTATCAATACTTAATTGTTATATTTTCTAGTACTTAAGAGTTTTTGGGTTCATTATACTATATTTTATTGTAATCCTAAAAAAGGAAGGTAAAATAGATGAAATTTTTCATTACTTCATTACCACAAACTTTTCAATACCTTTTCTTTTCTTCATTATCAACCAAGATGCAGAGATCATAGAAATCATGAAGAAAACAACCCCGACTGCGAGAACCACTATCATCCTTTTCTTATGAAAGAAAGTTTTTTTTCTTTCATTTTCTACTATAGAAAGGAGAAAAAAAATATGTAGAAAATCATCATTAATCTTAGAAGTCTTAAAACCTTTGTTCGATGTAAGGGTGATGAAAACCATATAACATGATAATAAGACTTAATAAAGGAAAGTGCTAGGGTGGCAACATCAATAGATGAGCCTCAAATTTAGAAAAACACAAAGTTAGGTTTCATTGATGGTTCACTAATACAACCTCAAGTCGAATCCAATCTAAACATTTTATATATTTTTTACATCAATATATTCGTAATTTTAAAATTCACAATTTGAATACTTTTTAAAAATGTATTAAATATATATAATAGTATTTGATATTTTACGTAACATTAGGTTAATTTTGTCTTTACTTTTTTCATATTTAATCATGAAGTCGGAACAAAAAATAAATAATCATATTTAATCATGAAGTCGGAACAAAAAATAAATAAAGTCAAGTATAAAACAAAAATAAGTCATCTTTTATAATAGTTATAAACATGATATTAAAATAATGTATACTAAAATTAATTTCTTTTATTATATATAATTATATTATATTGTTGTCATAGCATATTACGTATGTTATCTTTCTTCCTTTATAAGTACATTAGTTATCAAATTCATTTTGCAAGTACATTTAGTTGATTAAATATGTGAGTGGTGTTATAATTAATATCACAAAGTTTATTATTCATTTAATAAAAATGAATTATTTGATCCATTTGTCCTAATCTATCCTTGTATTGGCTTACAATATAAAATTATAAACTTTTTTTTTTCCTATTTGATGTAGGATATCAATTTGGAGTTAGAATATGGAAAGAAATAAGTCATTGTATTTAATTTCTTTGAATAATTTCAAGATAAGCTTGGATAATTAATTTTGTGAGTAAGTAGGAACGCATACCTAAAATAATAGCATCCACGCGAACAAATAAATCTTGGCCCCCTTGGGCTAAGGTTCTTATGTCCATTAAATCCCCGTACCAAGACAAGCACCCACTTCCTCCTGCGCTCACATTAGCGGTAGCGTATGCACGGCAGTTACAGTCATTCAAGCACTCCTTTTCACAGCCTTCCAAGTTTAAACTATCGTTGACACGTGCCGTCGATGCATCTGGTGGCTTCACTCCTACGAGTATTCGCGCCTTGGCTCCTCTCACACCCACCCGACCCGTCTCTCAAGGACCAGTCACGTAGCGACTTGGGCTCGAATCCCGCAAGGCATGTACACTCAAAGCCAGCTCCTGTATAGACGTCGCAGTTGCTGTTGGGCCCACACCGGCCGTAGTTGTCGCAGGGGTCCCTCGCCGCTGACCAGATCGCTACCAATTGGTGGTTTCGTTCGTCCAACGTGTAGCGCTGGTAGAGTCCATCACTGCCCAACTTAATGCTTGAGAAAGAAGAAGAATTCACGAGGGTGAATTCCATCGAGACCTCATCCACAGTGTTCCAAAACCGGATATCGAATATGAAGGTAGTTAACATCTCCGGCACACCCACGAATCCAAGACCGTTCCAGGGGCCCGTTCGCCAAATCCACTCAGAACCCATAGACAAGAACAGTTGAGAAGATCCACTCACATCCAACTTAAACGAGTATTCACCGGTTCCCGGGTCTTCCGGTGACTTCCAAGATGTTATGAACCGATTCAACCTAGTTCTCCGGTCAAGTCCTAGCTTCATGTGGGGAAGCATGGTGTCTGTCGCGTGGCGACTACGTGACGGAGCTTAATGATAATAAGGTTCAAAGAATCAGAAGTGACAATGATATCTACCTAAAACTGAATCGATTGAAGAGATTTGAAGGGCAGAAGAAGTCATTACTTAAAAGAGGTGGTTGGCGATGGCCAATTGCTCAAATCGTTCAAAGTTCTCCGATATTTGGTGCATTTGCTGTCTCCCACGGGAAGATAAAACTGGCACGAGCCTAGGGGATGTGAAGTCAAGGAAAGGACCCACTGATTCATATTGCTTGTAGTTGTGTGGGTTCTATTGCTCAAATTGTTGAAAGTTCTCCGATATTTGGTGCATTTGTCGTCTCCCACGGGAAGATAAGGCTGTCACGAGCCTACCCAACGGTTCAACTTCAATTTTGACGCATGGATTGAACTGGCGAGTGGTGACTTCGTGACGGAGCTTAATGATATGAAGTAAGGCTTAAAAATGACAACGATATCTACCTAAAACTGAATCGATTTAAGATACTTGAAGGGTGGAAGATGACATTACTTAAAGCGATGTTTGGCAATGGCCAATTGCTCAAATTGTTCTCCGTTATTTGATGCATTTGGCGTCTCCCATGGGAAGATAAGACTGGCACTAGCCTACTCGATGCCAAGTCAAGGAAAGGACTCACCGATTCATTGCTTGTGGGTTCTATTGAGCACAGTGATGCTTATATTGATGTATACGATGTAACGACGTTGAAAAGGTCAAGTCAATCTTATTTTATGTTTTCACCTGCTTTTAGGACCTTGAAAAAACCAAGACCACAAGGGTGTTGCTTTCGAAGTTTGCAATCCCGTCCCCGCCCATACGTAGTAATTAACCATTTCGAAAAGGAAAAGTTTGGCATTGTTTTTGTTGGTGTTTTCAAAATCTGTTTTTTTTTTTTATTTTTTAGAATAGGTAAGAGAATGTTTTTTGTTCTTTCAGTGTTGTCCATGTTTTCTAAAATCCGATTTTCAGATAACAAAAAAAATTGTATTCTCTATGTTTTAAAACTATTTTGACAATAAAAAAAAATGGGATGCTCTCCTTATTTTCAATTAATATTCTTCATTTGTTCTCTATGTGTTATCGTTTCTTTTTTGCACAATTAGGAAAAATTGGTTTCACAAAAATTCGATATTAACAGACCATTTTTGGATTTTTTTTTTGGTCATTTTTATTTCAACATTTTTTTTGGATATTTTAGGATTGTATCACCATATGATTTTTCAAATGCATTTCAAACCCAAAATCTTCACAATTTCTTGAATTTTCTAGAAACCAAACAAAACAAACAAAAACACAAAAGACCAAGAATGCAAAAATTAATAATAATAATAATAATAATAAAACCCTAACCAAGAATCTGTGCATCAACCACATCTCTTGATCTTGATCTTGGTCTTGGTAACTAATGTCGATCTAAAGAGGAATGATTGAGCCTCAAAGAATAAAGTTTGAATCTTGAAAGAGAAATGGAGAACAAGAGGAGATAGGGGAAGGGAAATAGAGGATTAGAAAGACAATAGTGGAGATAGAGGACTGAAGAAAAAAAAAATGATAAGATATTTGATCTTGATTTGTATCCAAAAAGGTATTAAAGTAGTAATATATATGAATATATATAAGTAGAATATATAAATATAATATATCTATACACTTAAAATATTAAAAATTAATAAATTTCTATAAATAAATTAATTTGATTTACTTCAAGAATGTTTTATCTTTCATATAATAATTAAATTAAATTTTAAACAAAAAATTATCATAAATATATCATTATTAGTTACATTTTTTATATCATTAAGTAGAAAAAATAGATCATGAGTTTCCAAGTATGATGCATTATTATTTGATATTATAAATTTTATCTTCATAAAATCCAATCATTGATATTTACCATATTTTAATGGGATTGTTTTCCGATTATTGAAATCAAACATAGTTAGGCAAGTTTACAAAGTAATCTTTGAAAAAAAAATTAAAGCCGATGTAAAAAGTTTTCAAAATGGAACAAATTTTTATTTTTTATGAATTGTAAATGTAAAATTATTTATATATTTGTAAAGTCAAGTTAATTGAAGAAATTTATGTTTTTTTTTTTAAAAAAAAAAAACAACTTTGAAATAAGTTTTTTTTTTTTTACTTTTTCCTAAAAACTGTTTTTATTAACTCAATCAAATATGTTTTTTTTTTAAACAAAAATTGTTTTTTATAATTTAGTTCCCAAATACATTTTTTTTTAAACCACAAAATATTATTTTTAAAAACACTTCCTAAACATACCTTTGGTTTCCCAAATATTTCAAAAAGATCACAAAATAAAAACTCATTCTTAAAAAATTCAAAATTAATACATTTTTAAAAAAAATAATTAAGATTTTATGTAATTTTCCATGAAGGCATTATTTTTAGTGTTATTTAATTAAAAGGGTGATGGACAACTCAAATTTGAAAATTTAACCCTTTATAATTTTTTAACCTCATTTTAATAAAAATACTTTCACTTTTTTCTTATAAAAATAATTGTTTCTTTTAAAATTACGTGTAAATGCTTAAAATGAATAGAGATATTATTTGAAAAATATGTTACTTTTCAAGTAAAACTATGAAAATTGTTAAATTTATAAATATGATCATTATTTTATCCTGATTAATCCTTTTTTTTTTAATAAATTATTTTTTAAAAGGTTTTATTTTGTGGTTATTTCCGAATGTGTGTACGAAAGGAAATGGGATTGAATTGATTGAATTGATTATGCCTCTTTAAAACAAAGAACCATCGGTGGAATTGGCTTGCATTATATGGCCCCACACTATGGGATGGATGTGCATGAAGGGCCTCAAAAGAATGCATCATCCGCCCCAATTTGCTGAAGCCCAATCCAAGCCTCGAGCCTGGAGGTACCATCTCTGTATACATTTTGCTCCTCATTTCTGATGTGGAATTCTCTTCCACAAAGATTAGAAAAATCATAAATCCAAAAGCACACCACCAGGACTTAGAACTCTGGTAAAGCTGCTCTTAGTTTCATAAAATGCATATTACTTATATATACTAGTTTATAAAATAAAATTTATTATTATTGAGTTTTTGAGTTTTTCCTAATATTTTTATGATTTTTTTATTAATTTTCATCCCCTGATATTTTATGTAAAAATATTCATCGACATTTCCTCGATATATTTAATGTATCTATAAAATCTAAGTATTAATATATCTTTAATTATTAATAATTTTATTCTTACTTATATGAATATTACCATGACAAATATTTCTATCGTTGTATGAATGACTTATAATAGATTAAAATAAAATTAACTTCTCATTCATAAAACATATTAAGTAATAAAATTAAAAAATTTAAAATTAATAATATGTAAATAAAAAATTAATGAAACGCGAATGAATTAATAATAAATTTTGTTAATAATTAGATATTATAATTTTATTATAATAAAATAAAAAAATATTAACATATTTACATTTTATTTTTAACATGAAACTATTAAATAAAGACACAATCATAAAATATTTTAAAAAATTTAATTGTCTCTATATCATTTTATTTTTTATAATTAGTTTTAAATTTAATAATATATAAATTAAATATTTATAATATGATACTTGCTGTCACGCCCCAAGACCCACTCCAAGGGCGTGACGGTCATTTCACACCTCAAACCCGAAGGCTTAAAGTATAATCTGACCCAAACAGTCATATTGTAACTGGATGTTACCAATTACCAAATACCTGCTCAGAGTAGCGGAAACAAAATTTAAAATCCTCAAAATTCAATTTCCAAATAACTTCCAAATATCATGTGGACCCGCGTTTTTCACGTGCGCCCCCACTTGATCGGCAAGACTCGCTTTTTATTTGTGAAAAATTAATTTTTGGAAAAAAGTTGGAGTCGCCACTTATTTTATTTTTATTTTAAAGGGAAAATAAAACAAGAAAGAAAAACCCTAAAAAAGTGACTCCATAATTTTTGGAAAAGCATGTCTTTGAAAACCCAAGTCTTGGTTCGGGGATCAGGTTACTTATTGGGAAGGTACCTCTAAAAGGTAGCACCCCTCTAAGCCCTATGAAGGTCTCTACTAACTAAGTTAAGGGGAATGTGGCAATTAATTGATTAACTAAAGGTACCTAGGTTGACTAAGGTGATCATAAAAAAATGGCATGTCTAACAAGAAAATCTGATTACAAGATAGAGTCGAAGTGCGTACCTGAACGGCTTCTCAAGCGCCATCATAAAACATAAAAGTTAGTGTAAAATTGTAGCACACAACATATGTTTTATCCAAGATAATAAAACAAGCATCAAATATGCATCAAGGCAATCAGGCATGTCATCAAGCAAGGGCATGGTACACAAAGATATGGATATTCATGGAATATCGAAAGTGGGGAGATGGAGAGTGTACCTGGATAGCAAGCTAATACTCCTCTATGGGAAGCAAAGTTAGCTCAATAACTAATTCAAAATAATCTCATATATAACTCAAAGAGGAAGCACAATCAATCAATTATCAAACAAACACTATCGAAGAGAATATCATGAATGTCGGGCTCCCACCAAGGCCCTAATTAATTTTGCATGAATTGATTCCATAAATTCCATGATTTGGAATTATGAAGTTTGTTCATGCTTGAGAAAATCGAGAAAAATCAAGAAAATCATGAAAAATAGTTGAAAATGGTGAAAATGCATGCCGGAAGGGAAAATGGCAGCAAATAGTATGTTAAAAATCTGGATTTTAGTGACTAGAAGGGCTCTAAAGATTGATTTCTCAAAGCTGGAAATGTTTAATTGAGAAAAAGATTCAAAGATTCAATTTAAAATAGTGAATTCCTAATCAAAGAAACAAAAGGAGGAGGTGTGTGTAGCAAGGTAGGTATGATGGAGGGGAGTTGGGAGGTTTGGCTGTGACTGCATTGCTGGTGATTGCAGGTGTTGCTGTTATTCTCTCTAAATTTTTCCTTTCTACTCTGGTTGCATGCATTCCAGCACCATACGTCGCTGCATTCCCGGGCCTTTTCCGATTCCTTGAAATTCCTTATATGCGGACTTACTTCCAAGAGCTTTGGCATTAATTCCCCATATGAATCTCTGAAATTTGCTGAGAAATTTAGTCTTTCTGGACTGCCATTTCTGATAACTAGAGCACTTCATATTCATCTGTTAGCAGCCTGTTTCAAACTATCCCGTTATTGCACCAAGGACTTCCCTTTTCTAACTGCAACATTTAACTTCTTTCGCGAAGAAGCTGACTTCTGCTCCTCCTGATCAAGTGGAACTTGCATCTCCTTCCTTTTCTGATCCAATGCTTCAACTTCACATAGCAAAGATTGCATCTTCTCCATATACCTATCTCTCTCCCCTTTGCTTCTTTCTTTTCTTTTCAATGTTGCTTTTTCCCGCGCTCCCCAATATACTCTCAGTGTAAATACCCTAGAATAATCGAATTCCAAGGAGCCACATCTCTAATCCCCATATGAACTCACAAATTTACGTTATGGTAACCAAACTTAGCAAGTGCAATAAACAGCCAACATACCCTTCGGACAATCTTCTCTAGATCCCATATTGTGATAGCAGTTCCAGAATTTTGAAGCGTTTGACCTCTTTTCTGAAACTCATGACTATATGCCCATGTTTTAAAGTCACCCCCATGTGAAAAGCTGATGGCCGTGTGATGGGTAGGAAGAAAAGGCAAAACAGATATGGTAGAGAGTAGAGGAAACAATGGGAAAACAGACATGGGAGATTAAAAGAAAATAAAAGCACATCTCATGATTTTTCAATAGGCTCCGGTTAGTGGGAACTGGCATGGAGTTACATGCTTCCGAAGACATTAATGACATCCAAAATCAAAACATGGCAAACAGGCAAGTAACCAATCTCAACAAAGCAAATTGTGGCCCTTTTCGTCCACACAAAAATCAACAAGACAATCAAATACTCAGGAATCGAATACACGGAAAAATCAAATATAGATAAGAATTCCAAAAGCAACGGGGTGCATACCTGGATAGCTTTGGTTGCAATGGCTCGGCTGCTGGCTATCTTTTCTCTTCCTTCTGAAGACAATTCCCAGATAAAAATCCTCTTTTTTGCTTGTTCTTTCTTCCTCTTCCTCCCTCTCTCTAGATTCCAATACGTGCTGCTCACCAAAAAAAAGAATCTCCCCCCACCTTAAAAAAAACTCCTCTTCCGAAAAGGAAAATTCTCCTATTTCTTTTCTTCTTCTCTTCCTTTTTTAAATCTTCCAATCAAAAGCAATCTTCTCAATTTCAAATTCCCCTCCAAAACCTTCCAAGGAGAGTCCCACCTTCCTTAAACTCCAATGGTAAGTTTCCTTGCAAAAACATGAAATTCTTGAAGTTAAATCATTGAATGAATAAATAAGCGAGTAAATAAATTAGGAAACGGTAAAAATAAATAAATAAATAATAAATAAATAAATAAATTAAGGAAAATAATATAATGAGGAAGATAACCAATAAAAAGTGAACTAAAAATAAAATAAAATAAAATAAAAAAATAAACCAATAAACGAAAGCTGAGCCCAAAAGCCATGTAACCATGCAAGTCATACAAGTCACACTAAAAATGTCCAAATGGGTCAAGTGTGCCTAAATGGGCCTAGGGTGGTGCCTAATGGGCCAAGTGTATCTAAAAGCTATCCTAAAAAAAACAAGAAAAGCCTAAGTCTAAGTTCGGGCTGCCAAGGGTCACAATAAGGGATCAAATAATCCCTCAACCAAAGTCTCCAAGGTGACTCAGAAAAAGGTAAGTGGTGAGCAGTACTGGGCTACCAAGGAACTACTGTGGAGTACTGAAAACGAACTTAAAGACATGTGTTAAAGGGACAAAATTGAGGGTCTACAAATATGCCCCTCTTCGGTATAGATCACGAGTGTAGAGAATGTGAGTAGAAATACGAGTAATGAGCAGAATGAAGTGAACTATACCGAAGAATTAGAGAAGGACCAGAGATTTTGTCCTAGCACATGAAGAGGTAAGATCAAAAGATGGGGTCTCAATGACATGGATGGGACAACTCTATGCGGGGGAAAATGACAATAAAGAGAGAAGGCATGTGATGAGTAGCACAAAGATGGAAAAAGGTGAAAAGGATGATTCAAAGTCATGGATGATATGAATGACTGTGGATCATGGACAAAGTGAACGACTCTGGATCTAAAATAGGATAAAAGACTCTGGGTCATGATGGAAAACGACTCTAGGTCGAGAGCCCTAGGCTCTAAATGGAAAAAACATGACTCTGGGTCAAAATGGAAAATGACTCTGGGTCGAGAGCTTTGGGCTTTAAATAGATAGCCGATCAGGATACTTTCCGACTCAAGGTGTCGGGTCGAGGCCACTCACAAGTGGCTAGAACGATGAAATCAAAACATCTCAGGGATGTCAATGATGCAATTGACTCCGGGTCGTGAGCTCAGGGCTCGGGGTGCTATGAATGACTCTGGGTCAAGATGGAAAATGACTCTGGGTCGATGAATAGCTCAGGGCTATGAGCTCCGGGCTCTATGACTGATCGGCTAGAAGGAGGATGCGATATGCAAACTCCAGGTCAAACCACTCATGGGCGACCAAATGATGAAAGCTCAGCTAAGAGCTGGAAAGACTCCGGGTCTATAGGAAATAATAGCTCAGGGCTAGCGGGCTCAGGGCCTAAGGGAAAGTGACTCTGGGTCGAGAGCTCCAAGCTCTAAAATAGGAAATAATGACTCTGGGTCGAAATGGAAAGTGACTCTGGGTCGAGAGCTCCGGGCTCTAAATGGAAAGGAATGACTCTGGGTCAAAATGGAAAATGACTCTGGGTCGAGAGCTCCGGGCTCTAAATAGAAAGGAATGACTCTGGGTCAAAATGGAAAATGACTCTGGGTCGAGAGCTCCGGGCTCTAAATAGATAGCCGATCAGGATACTTTCCGACTCAAGGTGCCGGGTCGAGGCCACTCACAAGTGGCTAGAATGATGTAAATGACTCCGGGTCGTGAGCTCAGGGCTCGGGGTGCTACAAATCACTCTGGGTCAAGATGGAAAATGACTCTGGGTCGAGAGCTCTGGGCTCTAACTAGGAAAGAATGACTCTGGGTCAAGATGGAAAATGACTCTGGGTCGATGAATAGCTCAGGGCTATGAGCTCCGGGCTCTATGACTGATCGGCTAGAAGGAGAATGCGATATGCAAACTCCAGGTCAAACCACTCATGGGCGACCAAATGATGAAAGCTCAGCTAAGAGCTGGAAAGACTCCGAGTCTATAGGAAATGATAGCTCAGGGCTAGCGGGCTCAGGGCCTAAAGGAAAAGGATAGCTCAGGGCTATAAGACTCAGGGTCTAGAAGGAATGGATAGCTCATGGCTGCAAGGCTCAGGGCCTAAAAAAAGGATAACTCATGGCTAGCGGGCTCAGGGCCTAAGGGAAAAAGGATAGCTCAGGGCTATAAGACTCGAGGTCTAGAAGGAATGGATAGCTCATGGTTACGAGGCTCAGGGCCTAAAAAAAAAGGATAGCTCAAGGCTAGCGGGCTCAGGGCCTAAGGGAAAAAGGATAGCTCAGGGCTATAAGACTCAGGGTCTAAGGGAAAAAAGATAAGACCAACTCGAAAATGGACACGAAATAAATTGGCTTAAAGTCATATACTCAAAATGTCAAGGGTCGGACTACTGAAACCAAGAAGGGAAATATGCCCCAGTATCCAGGGTGCTCACACTGCCGAAACAACCAGTAAATCAATCATCCGCTGAAATCAATAGGTCAGAAACTGATGCATCGTGACAAACCTCTGAAAAGTCTAAACTGAAGGAACCCTCTATATCTGAAAAGCTGCTCTGTCGGTGAATCTCAAAAGGTAAATCTCAAAGAGTGTATATCATGGCTCATCTAAAAGTAAACCTCAAAGTACGTAAAATGCTGCTCATCTGGATAATCCAATCTGCAAGGTAACAATGATGAAAACAAATCTGTCTCATGAACATCTAGCTAAAGGATCCACCCACGCTCCTCGGGTGAAACCTGATGCGATCCATCTCTATCTCAACAAATCCATGTAGGGAGGCCCTGATACAGTCGATCATCAAAAGCTCTGGGCTAGTGCTCAATCTAAAACCAAGCTGGCCACTGTCTCAATCTCAAGGATACTCAAAGAAAATGGGGGAAATATGCCCCAGTATAAGATCTAATGTCAAAGTCGTGAGGCAAACAACAAACAATGATCGTCCATCCTCATACCACTGCCCAAACACAATCTCATCAAGGAGAAGGGAATATGCCCCAGTGTGGATAATCTAATGTCGAAGTCGTGAGGTAAACAACAAACAATGATCGTCCATCCTCATACCACTACCCAAACACAATCTCATCAAGGAGAAGGGAATATGCCCCAGTGTGGATAATCTAATGTCGAAGTCGTGAGGTAAACAAACTAACAATGATCATCCATCCTCGTACCGTATACAATAACAGATAAGAATCTCGGAGGAAGGGGGGAATATGCCCCAGTGTGAATGTATGATGCATAACCAAAGGATGAATCCGACATCATCAATCAACTATCCTCAGCTCAACAATAATCCGCTAAGAAGTCAGAATGATGTATCGACCAATGCCTCAAGGGAGACACTCTAAATCTAATCTCAAATGAATAGCCAAAATGATGAGGAATGTGGTAATCTCAAAAGTAGAAACATGTCTCTGATGAATCCCTGACTGAATCTGATAGGAATCTGGTAACCTCAAAATGGGGAAATATGCCCCAGTATGCCTGGTCTATACACTGCACCGAAAACTGCCTCCAACTAGTAATAATCCACTAGTCTATCTTAGAAGCACTCCGGGAGTGGAACCACTAGGGTCCTGAAAACTGTCAATGAGCTCAATAATGCTCCACTGGAACTGATATCATCTCAACATGCTCCACTAGGAATCTCGGATCAATGAAAAAATGCCCGGACTCAAAGAAAGCGCTCCACTAGAACTGATATAGTCTCAACATACCTCACTAGGGATCTCTGATCGGTGAAAATGCTCAGACTCAAAGAAAGTGCTCCACTAGGGGCTCATCTCAACCAAATGAAAGGGGAATATGCCCCAGTATGGATATCTGATGTGCAGTAGAATGGGAAGCCAAACAACGTCAAATATCATCCATAAAAATGAAGCAATCGTCTACATCCAACACTAGATCACCTCCAAGCATCAAAGAAGCATCTCCTAGAAGAAGAAACAGAACGACGTCTATATATCAACCAAATCCCAAACACCAGCCTAAGTAGAGGCTGTCAAAGATAACATCTGATCTCATAGCCTCAGGGTGGTCTTAAGACACGGGACGTAACGTAGGCCAGGGTGATAGGGTGAAAGAAATGAAGGGAAACTAGGCTCAAATACCCAACGATCAAACCCGTACCCTCGTGTACAAGATGTAATGCATAGAAAAATCTCATGAGTCATGGACTTAGAAGTAACCAAAGGGAATGCTGATAACGAAATGAGAGAAAGGATGAATGGTCAAACCATCAATGAAATATGTGAATGATGTGAAGAAGGTATCAAATCAGTAATGGGTATCAATATGTAGGGAATGAATAACAGGTGAAACAAAGATCTGGAATGCGGTAATGGGATACAAAAGAAAGCAATGAGAAAGTGGAATGAGTGATGATCAACCCATGTTAGTACAATAAAGGAAAGTCATATCACCAATGATGGAATGGTCGGTAAGACAATGATCCGGAGACCCTAGTAAAAAGGTCACTCATCTCTCATACCTAATATATATCAATCATGATCCAAACAGCATAGGATCTCATAGAACTCTCACATGAACCCTTGACACTCCAAATGCGTAACAAGAGTGGCTCAAGGAGTGAAAACTCATATAAACATCCCACAAGAACCCACAATGTCAAATATACCCAGTAAATAGACCTCAAAAGGTGATATAAGTACCTAATGGAGCAAGATACCATACACAAACATGTCATTGCGCTTTTTTTTTCTTTTTTTTTTTATTCTTCTTTTTTTTTGTTTTTTTTTTTTGTTTGTTTTTTTTTTTGATTTTTTTTTTTTTTTTTTTTTTTTTGCGCATGCTCTGATCATCAATAAATCAAACTCCAATGGAAAAATATAAGGAATGAACAAACTCTCTCTGACCACTGATGAATACATGAACCCCAACCCATGAGACAACCTCTCAAACTAAGATCTCCGAATCAATGTCAAATGATGGAATGAATAGAGTGATATGACTGCCTTCTTTGCACTAAGACGTGAAGAATCATCAACCCAAGGAAGAGAATAATAAGATGAAGCAAATAATGATAGGGAAAAGAAAGAGAATGAATATATGATGATAATAAAATAGAATAAATAGGGTGATAAGAGGATGGTAACAAAATGAGAAGATAGACCTATAAGTCTAAAGCTCATGAGACTTTCCTAGCAAAGCATCCATGTACATCAAAGGGCCCCAACCCGGGTGTAGAAATGGTAATCAAAGCTATAAGAAAGAAATAAGGCTATAATATACCACGTGAGGCTCAATGGGCTAGCAATGGTTTAATATTTCAATAAAGGTGATAAGGTGTAAGGTTAACCGAAATTATGGCCACCCATCCTGCGACTACGGTCTCAAACATAATACTTCTTCAGCTGATCCACGTTGGTAGGCTCTGAAAATTGGTTTCCATCTAAGTCTGTCAACCATGCAGCCCCTTCTGGAGTCAACTCTCGGATAACATAAGGCCCACTCCAACTAGGTCTAAACTTTCCTCTAGGGTCTCCAATCAAACATCTGAGAATCCTCAAAACTAAGTCCCCTTTTTGCAATGGTCTAGGCTTGACACGTTTCTTGAAGGCACGAGCCATCTTTCTCTGATAGGCTTGAACATGATCTGCCGCTCTCAATCTCCTCTCATCTAAAAGGTTAAGCTGATCAAATCGAGCCTGAGCCCACTCTGTCTCAGGTATCTGCTACTCAAGGGCTACTCTCAATGAACCCATCTCTGTCTCGACTGGCAAAACAGCCTCCATACCATACACTAGAGAGTAAGGCGTAGCTCTTGTAGAAGTACGAAAAGAGGTACGATATGCCCACAATGCAAAAGGAAGCTTCCCTGACCAATCTCGAGAAGTCTCAACCATCTTCCTCAAAATCTTCTTAATATTCTTGTTTGCAGCCTCTACTGCCCCATTGGTCTGTGGCCTATATGCTGAAGATCTATGATGTCGGATGCCATACTCCTGCAACAAAGTGTCTACCTCAGCTCGGAAGTGCGCCCCTCTGTCGGAAATCAACTCATGAGGAACCCCATAGCGGCAAATGATGTGTGATCTGATGAAACTAGCAACCCTAGCAGATGTCAACCTCGCATATGATGCAGCCTCCACCCACTTGGTGAAATAATCTATGGCAACCAGGATGAACTCATGACCACTGGAAGATTTTGGTGAAACCTTCCCAATAATATCAATACCCCATACTGAAAACGGCCATGGCGAGGTCAAAGCGTGTAATTCTGATGGTGGTGCGTGTATGAGATCACCATGAATTTGACACTCTAGGCATTTCTGAACAAACTGACAGCAATCTGTCTCCATAGTCAACCAGAAATAGCCCGTCCTCATAATCTTACGGGCTAGCATGTGTCCTCCCATATGCGGACCACAAACTCCTGAATGAACCTCTCTCATCACTCGATCTACAGAGGCTCGATCTAAACGCAATAAAAGCATACCATCGGCCGATCGTCTATACAAGGTATCTCCGCAAATCACAAATCTAGTAGCCAAATGCCTCAGTGCTCTCCGATCCTTGGTAGTGGCTACCTCAGGGTATGTGCCAGATCTAAGGAACTGATAGATGTCATGATACCAAGGTAGGTCATCTTGGACCTCTGTCTCTCCAATCAAACAACAATAGGCGGGTGCAGACCTGGACTCAATCAGTAATGGACGTATGACTACATCAATCGGAATGTCCACGGAGGAAGCTAAAGTGGCTAAGGCGTCAGCAAATCGATTCTGCGCTCTAGGCAGATGAACATATCTCAAGTCGTCAAATCTCGCAACCAACAACTCTAAATAAGCATGATATGGCCTAAGCTTCACGTCCCTAGTCTTCCAATCCCCCTGAATCTGCCTGAGTACCAAATTGGAGTCACCAAACACCTCCATCTGTCTAATGTCAAGCTCCAATGCAGTCTCTAAACCAAGGATACAAGCCTCATACTCAACTATGTTATTCGTGGCAGGATGTCGATCAGAGAATGCCAAACGAACGGACCTCGGAATATGATCACCCTGAGGGGATACCAATAGAACACCTATCCCATACCCTGACTGATTGGCTGCACCGTCGAAGTACATGCACCATCCTGATAAGCTGGTCATAGCAACAAACTCCTCATCTGGAAAATCATCATCAAATGGTCTATCCTCAGATGTCGGTAGTGAGGCTAAGTGATCGGCGACAATACTCCCCTTAATAGACTTCTGAGAAACATACTGAATATCGAACTCTGTCAAAAGTACAAGTCATCTCATCAATCTACCAGTCAATGTAGGTCTATCAAACAAGTATCTCAACGGGTCCAGGCGGGATATCAAATGTACTGAGTACTCTGTCATGTAATGCCTCAATCTCCTAGTAGCTCAAACTAGTGCTAAGCATAGGCGCTCAATCATAACATATTTCATCTCATACTCCAACATCCTCTTACTTAGGTAGTAAATAGCTCGCTCCTTTCCTAAGTCATCAATCTGAGCTAACATACATCCCAAGGCCATGTCTGAAACTGACAAATATAGAAGAAGTGGACGTCCTGGCGTAGGAGGCACTAAAACAGGAGGAGAAAGCAAATACTCCTTGATCTTCTCAAATGCAAACTGACAGTCATCATTCCAAACTGTTGGCTGGTTCTTCCTCAAAAGACGAAAGATAGGCTCACATATGTCTGTCAATCTGGCTATGAACCGACTAATGTACTGTAATCTACCCAGAAAACCTCTAATCTCTTTCTCAGTCTTTGGTGTAGGCATGTCAAGTATGGCTTTGATTTTATCTGGGTCGACCTCTATGCCCCGTTCACTGACTATATGTCCCAATAACTTCCCAGAAGTCACTTCAAATGTACACTTCTTGGGATTCAACCTCAATCTAAACTTCCGGATCCTCTCAAAGAATCTCTCTAAAGCATCTAGGTGATCTGCTCTACCTCGGGATTTCACAATCATATCATCCACGTAAACCTCGACATCCCTATGCATCATGTCATGAAACAAAGTGGTAGCGGCTCTCTGATAAGTGGCTCCTGCGTTCTTCAACCCAAATGGCATAACTCTGTAACAATAGGTACCCCACTCAGTAATAAAGGCTGTCTTCTCCATATCCTCTGGAGCCATCAAAATCTGATTATACCCTGAAAACCCATCCATGAAAGACAACATCGAATGGCCTGCGGTGCCATCAACCAACAAATCAATATGTGGAAGGGGAAAGACATCTTTAGGGCTGGCTTTATTGAGATCTCTGAAGTCAACACAAACCCTAACTTTGCCATCCTTTTTAGGAACAGGGACGACATTAGCCAACCACTCTGGATACTCAACTACTGATATGAACCCAACACTGAGTTGTTTCTGAATCTCCTCTTTTACCTATAGACTCCAACGTGGATGCAACCGTCTCAATTTCTGCTTAACTGGTCTAGCATGTGGTAGGGTAGGTAAATGGTGCTGGACTATAGAGGGATCAAGACCTGGCATGTCCTCATAAGACCATGCAAAGACATCCAAGTATGACCTGAGTAAATGGATGAGTCTATCTCTCTCATCTGTAGATAGGGGTGAACCAATCTTCAGCTCTCTAGGCTGATCCTCCGTGCCAAAATCAACAGTCTCAATGTCCCCTGCAGCAGGTGAAACTCTCTCATCTATGGGACCAGAGTCATGATAAAAAAAGTCCCTATCCGAACTGGGATGTGCAATCTCATCATCTATATCAAATATCTGTGTAATGGGTGAGTGAGATGCAGATGTAGAGATACTATCACAAGAGACAGGCGAATACTCAAAAATGCTCAAATCCATAAATGAAGCAACAGAAACATCGTCAGAGCGGGAGACAAATCCCGATAAAACATCAAAAGAAAGAGGTGGGTCCACAACGTCGGACGCTCCCTCAACTGGGCTAACAATGCCCTCAAACAAACTACTATCATCCTCTGGAAGCTCTGGAACAGGAAGAGTCTGAGTCCCCTCAAACACCTCAATGGTAGACACCCCAAACATATCAAATGCTGAAACAGGCTGAAACTGAACAATGCCGGCAATCTGGCTCACGGTCATCATGTCCATCTCATCACGGTACTCATCATGGGGAACAACTCCATCAATCACCTCAGTAGGATCAACAATCACCCCATCACTCGTGATCTCCTCTGGAAAGCATAGAGACAACATGCTAGCTCGACCTGGAGACGTGGGAGTAATCGTCAAAGGGAAAGAAGAGTCGGGAGCCCCATCACTCAACTATAGCTGGTGAAATAGATGCTGAAACTTGGTCTCTCTGTCTGTATGAACCACACTATCAATCTCCTCTAGATGAGGTCGAGTCTCTGATCCTCTAACAAAGTAGTCAGCCAAACTCATCCTATAGGGTCGAATAGGATAATCAAATGGTGTGTGGGATAAACGGGCTCTCACCTTCTCCTTGCGCAGCCGCGCCATGTGACGGTAATCGGCCTCAGTAGGGATGAATCCAAGTCCAAATGTCGTATCATGGTCAATGGAAGCTATGAACTTGCTCGGTCCCTGCTGACGTCGTCCTAACCCCATGCCAGGTAGAAAGGTCATACCCCTCATCATATCAAGGACCACCGTGCTACTGTGCTGATCAAATGACATAGCCACAAAGTCTCTATGAAAATCCTCAATATCGAGAGTTTGTATCTCATCAAAAGTAAATCCAGTCAAAAATAGGTCATCCTCACTGTGACTAATCTGAAGTACCGGCTCAGAAGCGGCAAATATATCCCTGGTAGAGCGCACTGTGATGACCTGCCCATCATGAATAAACTTCAGCTTCTGATGAAGGGAAGAAGGAATAGCTCCAGCTACATGAATCCATGGTCGGCCTAGTAACAGGTTAAAGGATGCAGGAATCCTCAAAACCTGGAACAAAGTGGAGAATGTGGCTGGACCAATCTGTAAATCAATCATCAAGGTACCCATAACCTCCCTCTTGGTGCTATCATACGCCCTGACTGTCTGAGTAGAAGGACCAAAATCTGAAGGCGCGAAACCAAGGGCTATAGCATTGGCTAAAGGGCAAACATTCAGGGCTGAGCCGTTGTCCAATAGGACAGACGGGACTCTACGACCTGAGCATCCAACTGTGATGTATAGAGGGCGCACGTGGTCTGAACCATCAGGTGGCAAGTCATCATCTGAAAATACAATGCAAGTGGCCCTGCCAGCCGTCATCATATGAATCAATCCCTCTGGAGTAGTGGTAGTCTCTACTCTGATCTGACTCAAGGCTCGAATCAAAGCATCTCTATGAGTACTGGATGATGCTAATAAACTCCAGATGGAAATGCGAGCCTGAGTGCTCTGTAGCTGTCTCAAAACCTCATCATCCTCTCTTCTAACCTCCTCATGAGAGGCTGTACCCTCAAATGGTCTGACTGCTGGTGGTGGTGGCTGAGCTATCCTCCCACTACGAGTCACAATCTATATCTCTCTCCCCTCTGAATCATCATCCTCTGGCCATAAGGTGAAAGGGACAAAAGTATCCTGACATCCGATAACTAAGGGTGTAGGATGAGTCAACTGGAATGGTGCCTCGTCCGGGATCAAACTGAATGGTGCAGGAGTCTGAGGGACCAATGAAACCCCATCAATCTCATAGCTGTCATGCAAAACAATCGGCTCGGGTAATCCATCATCCCAACTCAACATGTGTATACTGTCATCCTCTATAAGGTCCATGTGATGAATATCTCCTGAAGATGGATGCACTGCGTGTGTAGAATGAGCAGGAAGAGGGTTAGTGGTCACACTTGGCTGCCCCAAGTTGACCAAACCCTGATCTATCAAATCCTGAATAGCATGTCTCAAAGCAGTGCAATGGTCCGTGTCATGCCCTGGTCCCTGATGGTAGGAACAATGTAAGTCCATCCTGAAGCGAGGTGGTATGGGTTGGGGTAAAGGCCTGGATGCTAATGGAATCAGTAATCCACCCTCTGTGAGCTTCTGAAAAGCTCGACTCAAAGGCATACCCAACTGAGCAAACTGACGTGGTGGCCTCTGCACATAAGTAGTGGTCTGTGGAGCTCGGGGTCGAGTATATGGGGCAGGAGGCCTCTCTGCGACGTGTGCAGCAAAAACAGGCTGTGAGTCCGGATGCAGATAAGTAGGAGTCATAGGTCTGGAAGGAGCGGGTGGTCTGTAATGCGCATGAGGTGAAGGTGGATAGTAGTACCCAGGAGTCTGCCCAACTGTCTGATAGCGTCTAGAAGGTCTCATCCCTGCTGAACTGATAGCACCAACATCTCCTGATCTCTGTCCTCCTGAAGGCCTCTTCCCCTTAGAATCAGTAGGGGAAGACTCAGACCATAGTCCTCTAGCAATGCCCTCCTCTATACCGTACAAAGCCTGTACCAAAGATCCAAAATCCGTATGGGGAAATCCCATCAAGTGTCTAGCAAATCTAGGCTGCAAGCTCCTCATGATCATGCTAATCTGATCTCTCTCTGAAGGACGATCTATAATCTGTGAAATCTTCTCCCTCCAGCGGGAGATAAATGAAGTGACTGACTCCTCCGGCCTCTGTCTCAAAGCCTCCAACTCTCTCCTCGAAATATCAATGACAGTGTTAAATGCAAACTGTCTCAAAAACTCCTGGGCTAAGTCATCCCAAGTCCTACGACGTGATACCTCCAATGAAGCGAACCAATGCTGTGCAGCTCCACTCAATGACATAGGGAAGAGCATAACCATCTGGGCATCATCCAGCCCATGGGCCCTCATAACAGTACTATAGAGTCTCAAATGGATGCGAGGGCATCCCATGCCTGTGTATCTCTCAATCTCAGGCATCCTGAACTTGGCCGGTAGACTGGCCATTGGTGCTCCATCAAAATCTTCCCAAGTAATAGCTCCCTCTGAAGTCCTCATCTGTCTCAACTTCTGCTCAAGTTTATCCATACGAGCATGTGGGTCCTCTGAGATCGGAGTAGGCACTATGGCAGGAGGTGGTGCAACCTCAGTCTGACTATGCAGAGTAAAAGGTATAGTCTGTGGTGCTGGCTAACTGTGCGAAGGTGGTGGTGGTACTGTGGCATCAAAATGGGTATCCTCCTGAACTGGGACCTGTTGGGCCTGCTGCCCATCTATCCTCTGGCCAAGGCTAGCTATAGCCTCCTGGATCGAAGCCATGGCCGCAGCAAACTGGTCAACGGTAACTATCTGAGAATCCATATCCCCCTGATCTGATCTCCGGTCTAACTGGTCTGATGCTCTGGTCAATCTGCCTCCAACTCTAATCCACAACGGTGAATCCAGATCGGTCAAAGTAAATCCTCCTACAAATATGGAAACACTGGATAAGGTGCGGTACGAGGGTGACTCTGTATGAATCAAAGGCGTAGAAGCAAAGCCCAAATATACTCAATCTGATACCCTCCTCTGATTACACCAAAAGGAGACTAAGGAAGGGATAACCAAATCCAATTGTGACCAAGGCAGCTCTGAAGGTCCACAGATGCACCCACGTGTAGGAATGAAATCTTAATTGGGTCTAGGCTAACCTACAAGGTTAAGGTGGCTCTATAAGATAAAATGGGCGGGTCAAAGGATCCCTAGCAGAAGCGATCGTACCCTCCGGCGGTACGCAACCCTCTGCACGCCTCCAAGGAGACGGGGTGCTTCCATGCAAGGTGGTCATCACCTCCACACATGCACTTCCTCGCGTTCCCAGGGGGTTTCTTAATGGTGAAGGCTCTCCCATCTCTCAACACTCAGGGATAATCTAAAGTGCACAATGAAGGATGTGGGTGCATTCGAAAAACCTAAGATCTAAAGTGAGATAGTGAACAAAGACAAGCAATCATACGAATATGCAAAGGAAAGGGATGTCATGCAACAAGCAGTCATATCAAGTAGATGAATATCATACAATCAAAGTCCTATCTAGCATATGTGAGAGTAAATCATGCTGAAGTGAGCAAACAATCAAGTGATCATCCAAGGCAATCAAACATGTTAAGATAGCAAACCAAACAAGCAAGCAAAATGAATCACCTTGCCTAAAAAAGAGGTACCCCCTAATCAACCAATTAAACGCCACATTTTCCTCAACTAGTGTTCAAGCTTGATCCTCAAAATCCCCAGTGGAGTCGCCAATTTGTGGACCCGCGTTTTTCACGTGCGCCCCCACTTGATCGGCAAGACTCGCTTTTTATTTGTGAAAAATTAATTTTTGGAAAAAAGTTGGAGTCGCCACTTATTTTATTTTTATTTTAAAGGGAAAATAAAACAAGAAAGAAAAACCCTAAAAAAGTGACTCCATAATTTTTGGAAAAGCATGTCTTTGAAAACCCAAGTCTTGGTTCGGGGATCAGGTTACTTATTGGGAAGGTACCTCTAAAAGGTAGCACCCCTCTAAGCCCTATGAAGGTCTCTACTAACTAAGTTAAGGGGAATGTGGCAATTAATTGATTAACTAAAGGTACCTAGGTTGACTAAGGTGATCATAAAAAAATGGCATGTCTAACAAGAAAATCTGATTACAAGATAGAGTCGAAGTGCGTACCTGAACGGCTTCTCAAGCGCCATCATAAAACATAAAAGTTAGTGTAAAATTGTAGCACACAACATATGTTTTATCCAAGATAATAAAACAAGCATCAAATATGCATCAAGGCAATCAGGCATGTCATCAAGCAAGGGCATGGTACACAAAGATATGGATATTCATGGAATATCGAAAGTGGGGAGATGGAGAGCATACCTGGATAGCAAGCTAATACTCCTCTATGGGAAGCAAAGTTAGCTCAATAACTAATTCAAAATAATCTCATATATAACTCAAAGAGGAAGCACAATCAATCAATTATCAAACAAACACTATCGAAGAGAATATCATGAATGTCGGGCTCCCACCAAGGCCCTAATTAATTTTGCATGAATTGATTCCATAAATTCCATGATTTGGAATTATGAAGTTTGTTCATGCTTGAGAAAATCGATAAAAATCAAGAAAATCATGAAAAATAGTTGAAAATGGTGAAAATGCATGCCGGAAGGGAAAATGGCAGCAAATAGTATGTTAAAAATCTGGATTTTAGTGACTAGAAGGGCTCTAAAGATTGATTTCTCAAAGCTGGAAATGTTTAATTGAGAAAAAGATTCAAAGATTCAATTTAAAATAGTGAATTCCTAATCAAAGAAACAAAAGGAGGAGGTGTGTGTAGCAAGGTAGGTATGATGGAGGGGAGTTGGGAGGTTTGGCTGTGACTGCATTGCTGGTGATTGCAGGTGTTGCTGTTATTCTCTCTAAATTTTTCCTTTCTACTCTGGTTGCATGCATTCCAGCACCATACGTCGCTGCATTCCCGGGCCTTTTCCGATTCCTTGAAATTCCTTATATGCGGACTTACTTCCAAGAGCTTTGGCATTAATTCCCCATATGAATCTCTGAAATTTGCTGAGAAATTTAGTCTTTCTGGACTGCCATTTCTGATAACTAGAGCACTTCATATTCATCTGTTAGCAGCCTGTTTCAAACTATCCCGTTATTGCACCAAGGACTTCCCTTTTCTAACTGCAACATTTAACTTCTTTCGCGAAGAAGCTGACTTCTGCTCCTCCTGATCAAGTGGAACTTGCATCTCCTTCCTTTTCTGATCCAATGCTTCAACTTCACATAGCAAAGATTGCATCTTCTCCATATACCTATCTCTCTCCCCTTTGCTTCTTTCTTTTCTTTTCAATGTTGCTTTTTCCCGCGCTCCCCAATATACTCTCAGTGTAAATACCCTAGAATAATCGAATTCCAAGGAGCCACATCTCTAATCCCCATATGAACTCACAAATTTACGTTATGGTAACCAAACTTAGCAAGTGCAATAAACAGCCAACATACCCTTCGGACAATCTTCTCTAGATCCCATATTGTGATAGCAGTTCCAGAATTTTGAAGCGTTTGACCTCTTTTCTGAAACTCATGACTATATGCCCATGTTTTAAAGTCACCCCCATGTGAAAAGCTGATGGCCGTGTGATGGGTAGGAAGAAAAGGCAAAACAGATATGGTAGAGAGTAGAGGAAACAATGGGAAAACAGACATGGGAGATTAAAAGAAAATAAAAGCACATCTCATGATTTTTCAATAGGCTCCGGTTAGTGGGAACTGGCATGGAGTTACATGCTTCCGAAGACATTAATGACATCCAAAATCAAAACATGGCAAACAGGCAAGTAACCAATCTCAACAAAGCAAATTGTGGCCCTTTTCGTCCACACAAAAATCAACAAGACAATCAAATACTCAGGAATCGAATACACGGAAAAATCAAATATAGATAAGAATTCCAAAAGCAACGGGGTGCATACCTGGATAGCTTTGGTTGCAATGGCTCGGCTGCTGGCTATCTTTTCTCTTCCTTCTGAAGACAATTCCCAGATAAAAATCCTCTTTTTTGCTTGTTCTTTCTTCCTCTTCCTCCCTCTCTCTAGATTCCAATACGTGCTGCTCACCAAAAAAAAGAATCTCCCCCCACCTTAAAAAAAACTCCTCTTCCGAAAAGGAAAATTCTCCTATTTCTTTTCTTCTTCTCTTCCTTTTTTAAATCTTCCAATCAAAAGCAATCTTCTCAATTTCAAATTCCCCTCCAAAACCTTCCAAGGAGAGTCCCACCTTCCTTAAACTCCAATGGTAAGTTTCCTTGCAAAAACATGAAATTCTTGAAGTTAAATCATTGAATGAATAAATAAGCGAGTAAATAAATTAGGAAACGGTAAAAATAAATAAATAAATAATAAATAAATAAATAAATTAAGGAAAATAATATAATGAGGAAGATAACCAATAAAAAGTGAACTAAAAATAAAATAAAATAAAATAAAAAAATAAACCAATAAACGAAAGCTGAGCCCAAAAGCCATGTAACCATGCAAGTCATACAAGTCACACTAAAAATGTCCAAATGGGTCAAGTGTGCCTAAATGGGCCTAGGGTGGTGCCTAATGGGCCAAGTGTATCTAAAAGCTATCCTAAAAAAAACAAGAAAAGCCTAAGTCTAAGTTCGGGCTGCCAAGGGTCACAATAAGGGATCAAATAATCCCTCAACCAAAGTCTCCAAGGTGACTCAGAAAAAGGTAAGTGGTGAGCAGTACTGGGCTACCAAGGAACTACTGTGGAGTACTGAAAACGAACTTAAAGACATGTGTTAAAGGGACAAAATTGAGGGTCTACATATCAAATGATCCAAATTAACATAACTAATAGTTAAACAAAATCCAACATAAAATCCTAAGTCAAATCCTAATGATGACCATTTCTCAGCCTAGCCATCACTCCTCACCCGAACTAAGAGTACCTGAAAAATTTTCAACAATTGGGAATGAGCTCACAGCCCAATAAGGAATATTAATGCAATTCATGGATCAAATATTTTCATTTCAAATAGGAGATATCAATTTTTTTTTTTCTCATCAAATATCAGAGTTCCAAAAATACCAATATATTCAAAATTCAACCAACCAATTTCATATCAAATTCAAACACTTTCACATCAGACTCAATCAAATCTATTCAATTTTTCATTACTCTGGTTATCAAATATCAAATGCCCAGTTAGGTGGGACTTTTCAAATGGGTGGCTAGCCTCAAATTGTTCCTGGTGGACGGAACCAAACACTACTAGTACTAGTAACCTCTAACCGAAACCCCTAGAGGCTGGGGTCCAAATCAATTACATTCCCACCATGAAATGTAAAGGTCAACTATTATATCCCGTTGACAGGGCCGAATAGCCAACTATTATATCCCGTTGACAAGGGCCAAATAAACCAGAGTGATGTTTTTGTTCAAGTATTCAAATTTACACAACATAATATCTCCCTATTTTGTGTCATAAATAAAACAAAGTATTCCAACATACATTTAGTGCAAAATAATTTGATCCATGCATGGTAACAAAATATCATTTTCTTTTCCACAATTCAAAATAACATATAAAATAATTTAATTTTATAAATATTGCATTAACTTCCCTTACCTCAAAAGAAGTCCTCAAAAACTTTGGAGAAAAATAATCCTTAAAATCTACTCTTCACCTAACAAAACATAAGAGGAACAATTATTACTATTTATTTATAATTTAACTAATCTATTCCTTATTTAAATAAAACTAATAAATTCTCAATTTGTTTCTAATAACACATTACTAATTTAATTAAATTATAACTTTATTTCGTTATAAAATTCTATATATATATTGCTAAATCTCTTATTCTATTTATTACAAAAATACCATTATTACTATTATCTTATTTATAAATCTAAAACTAAATATTATTATTTAATTAACCAATTCCAAACCACTCAACCTCGGGTACACCAAACCAAAAAGCAAAATTATTTTTTATTTTTTATTTTTTTTTCATTGCCCTCATGATCCATTATATACATATATATATATATATATATATATATATATATAAAAGGGGGGCTTCCGACACACGCCCTTTTTTTTTTTTTTTTTCCATGCTTCCAGTAGCACAGTGCACACGCCCTTTTTCTTTCTTTTTTTTTTTTTTTTCCATGCTTCCGGTAGCACAGTGCACGTACGCCCTTTATTTTTATTTTTTTTTTATAATAAAATTAACCCTAACCTAAAATCGAAACTTTCCAAGAATTTTTTTTTTTTTTTTTCATCTAATAAAACTTAATATCTCCCAAATTCCAATAATAAAATCAAAATCTTAGATTTTCACTGTTTGATATTAAAACGAATTAAAAAAAATAATCTAACCCTAATCTAGATTTGGGGTTTTCCAAAAAATATATCTAATGCTTGAAATTAACTAATGAATCTAAAATAATAATCTAGGGGTTATAAACTTACCTATAGAGATCTGTTCTTCAACCCTGAAATCTGACTCCAACCTTACGTTCTCTGGAATTCTGCGAACAGGAACTCTATTCAGAAAAGAAGGGAAAGAATAAAATTTCTAATTTATACCTAGGGTATTTATTCGTAAAATTACACTTTTACCCCTCTTCCACTTTATTAAATTAATTAATCAATTAATTTAATTATTAATAACAATTTCCTAAATTACCCTTAAGAGAAAATGCTTGGGCGTTACATCCTCCCCTCCTTAACAAAAGTTTAGTCCTCTAAACTTGACATACCTGAGTCTTGAAATAATTGAGGATGCTTTTCTCTCATCTCTTCTTCTAACTCCCAAGTAGCTTCACGAACACTATGATTGCTCCACTGGACCTTTACCAACTTGACAACAGCATGTTGTAGTACCTTATCCATCACATCCACAATTTGAACGGGTACCTCTTCATAGGTCAAGTCTTCAAAAATTTGAATAGGCTCCAACTCCACAACATGAGAAGGATCATAAATATACTTCCTTAGAGTCGAAACATGAAACACATTATGAACCTTAGACAGGCTTGGGGGCAAGGCTACTTTATATGCCAAAGTGCCTACTCTTTCTAATATTTCAAACGGACCCACAAAACGAGGACTAAGTTTTCCTTTTCTCCCAAATCTCATCACAGACTTCATAGGTGAAACTTTCAAGAACACATGATCACCCACCTCAAACTCCAAATCTCGCCTACGCTGATCAGCATAACTCTTATGTCTACTTTGAGCTGCTTTTAATCTTTCTTTAATCAAAGCAACTTTTTCAACAGTCAACTGCACAAGTTCAGGCCCCAATAGTTTCCTTTCTCCAACATCATTCCAACAGATAGGAGATCGACATTTCCTACCATACAATGCCTCAAAAGGTGCCATCCCAATGCTAGCTTGAAAACTATTGTTATAGGCAAACTCTACTAAAGGTAAATGATCATCCCAATTACCTTGCAGGTCCAAAATACAAGCTCTCAATAAGTCTTCCAAAACCTGAATTACCCTTTCTGATTGGCCATCAGTTTGAGGATGGAAAGCAGTACTAAAACTCAACTTAGTGCCCAAAGCTTTTTGTAGACTATGCCAGAATCTAGAAGTGAAACGAGGATCTCTGTCAGACACTATAGAAACTGGTACTCCATGCATTCTCACAATCTCCTTCACATAAAGAGAAGCTAAACGATCTAAAGAAAAGTTGACTTTCATAGGCAAAAAGTGAGCAGACTTTGTCAACCGATCAACAATCACCCAAATAGCATTATTACCCCCTAAGGTTCTTGGCAATCCTATCACAAAATCCATGGTAATATGCTCCCACTTCCACTCAGGAATAGCAAGTGGCTGCAAAGACCCTGCTGGTCGCTGATGTTCATCCTTCACCTGTTGAGACACTAAACACTGAGCCACAAATTGTGCAATATCACGCTTCATACCTGACCACCAATAGTTTTGCCTCAAATCCTTGTACATCTTTGTCCCTCCTGGGTGGATTGCAAACTTGGAACAATGAGCTTCCTCTAAAAGCTCCCTCCTTAAGTCTTCATCATTTGGGACACAAAGTCTAGTCCCAAATCTCAAGATCTCATCATCCGACAAAACAAAATCAGGCTTACTGCCCCTCTTAACTTCCTCCATAACTTGCACTAATCGGGAATCATTCTTTTGTAGGGTCTTAATTCTCCCAACTAAGTCTGGTTGTACTCTGAAATTTGCTACAAGTGCTCCTAAGCCCATAACTCGAAAGTGGACTTGTAAACTCCTCAACTCTTCAAGTAACTGCCCTTGACAGCCTCTAATAGCTGCTAGAGAACCAACTGACTTCCTACTCAAGGCATCAGCTACAACATTCGCCTTCCCAGGACGATACTGAATAATACAATCATAGTCCTTAAGTAGTTCAATCCACCTCCTCTGTCTCATGTTCAATTCCTTTTGGGAAAATAAATACTTCAAACTCTTATGATCTGTGAATATCTCACAAGTTTCACCAAAAAGAAAATGTCTCCAGATCTTAAGTGCAAAAACCACAGCAGCTAACTCCAAATCATGAGTAGGGTAGTTCCTTTCATAAGGCTTCAATTGTCTAGAAGCATAAGCTACAACTCTCCCATGCTGCATAAGAACACAACCCAAACCCTGATGAGAGGCATCACTATACACCACAAATCCTCCTGAACCTGAAGGAATAGTCAAAATAGGAGCTGACACTAATCTATTCTTCAACTCTTGGAAGCTACATTCACAATCATCAGACCACTCAAACTTAACTCCCTTCTGTGTCAACTTAGTTAAAGGTAGGGCAATCTTAGAGAACCCTTCTATAAACCGCCTATAGTAACCAGCAAGTCCCAAGAAACTTCGAATCTCAGTCACAGTACTAGGTCTTCTCCAATTAGCTATAGCATCTACCTTGCCAGGGTCAACTGAGATGCCATCATTGCTTACCACATGCCCAAGGAAAGAAATTCGGTCTAACCAAAACTCACACTTCTTCAATTTAGCATACAACTGCTTATATCTAAGGGTTTGTAATACAATACTCAAATGACTCTCATGCTCCTCTCTACTTCTTGAGTATACCAAGATGTCATCTATAAAAACCACCACAAACTGATCTAAATAGGGTTTGAATACCCTATTCATCAAGTCCATAAAAGCAGCAGGTGCATTAGTCAAACCAAAAGGCATAACAAGAAACTCATAGTGCCCATACCTAGTTCGAAAAGCAGTCTTGGGTACATCTTCCCCTCTAACCCTCAACTGGTGATAACCCGATCGAAGATCTATCTTAGAGAACACACAAGCACCTTGTAATTGATCAAACAAATCATCAATCCGAGGAAGGGGATACTTATTCCTCACTGTCACCTTATTCAACTCCCTATAGTCAATGCAAAGTCTCATTGAGCCATCCTTCTTTTTCACAAATAGAATAGGAGCTCCCCAAGGTGAAACACTAGGCCTGATAAAACCCTTGTCTAATAACTCCTGAAGCTGAACTTTCAACTCCTTAAGCTCCACAGGTGCCATCCTGTATGGGGCCTTAGACATAGGACCTGTTCCTGGTACCACATCAATGGTGAACTCCACCTCTCTCTCTGGTGGCAAGCCAGACAAATCCTCTGGAAAGACATCAGGATACTCTCTTACTATGGGTATGTCTTCCAACTTCAAATCACTTTCATTACTCACCACACTAGCCAAAAATCCTTGGCAACCCTTCTTAAGCAAGCTACTAGCACGCAAGGCCGAGATCATACGCAGTGGTCTGTCCACATGCTTCCCTTCAAAGCTAAACTTAGGCTGACCAGGAATACTAAATGTCACTCTTTTCTCAAAACAGTCAACAGAGGCATGGTAGGAAGCTAACCAATTCATCCCCAAAATCACATCAAAATCCTGAAGGTCAAGGAGTACTAAATCAACTGGCATTTCCATATAACCAATCATCACAATACAATTTCTAAGCATTCTACTAGCCACAACAGAATCTCCCACAGGAGTAGCAACAATCAAATCAAAGTCCATGCTAGCAACAGGCAAACCCAACAAACCAGCAAAAGATACTGAAACAAAAGAGTGTGTTGATCCAGGATCAATCAAGACTCTAGCAAATAAGGTGTGGATTCGGAGAGTACCTGTCACCACATCAGAAGTGGCCTGAGCATCTCGATGAGTCATAGCAAACACCCGTCCTTGGGCTTTGGGTTTTTGTTTATCCTCCTTATTTTCCTCCTTAGGCTTCCCAGTGATGAACTTCCTATTCTCTGGACAATCTCTGATCAAATGTCCTTGCTTCCCACAACCAAAGCAAGCTCCAGTCTCTCTATAGCATGGCTTACCCCCATGCTTCTTACCACAAGTAGGACAAGCCCCATCTAGATTCTGCATTGCCTTCCCTTTATTCTGATTTCTTCCTGATGTAGACCTTCGCTGTGCTTGATTACCATGAGCACCATCACTCCTATTTCGCTTCCTTTGCTGTTCCCTATACTGATGAAGCTCTTCATTATCTTTCTCTGCTATAAGGGCTCTGTCAACAACCTCTGAATAGACACCAAGCTTCAGAATAGATATCTTGTTCTTCAAATAAGGCTTCAATCCATCCTGAAACTTTAATGCCTTTTCCTCCTCTGTAGCAATCAACTGTGGGGAAAAACGTGATAACTCTGTAAATTTGGCCTCATACTGAGCCACAGTCATATCCCCCTGTTCCAAACGAATAAACTCTCCCACCTTCTGCCGTTTAACACTGTCAGGGAAATACTTCTTGTAGAAAGCCTCCCTAAATTGTCTCCATGTTATGGGCCCCTGATCCTCCAAAAGTCTCCTAGTCATACGCCACCAATAATCTGCCTCTTTATCTAACATAAAAGCTGCATAAGAGGCTTTTTGCTCCTCAGAGCAATCTATGACACCAAAGAATTTCTCCATCTTAAGGATCCAAGCCTCTGCCTCTGTGGGATCTATAGCACCAGAAAAATAAGGAGGACCCAATTTCTTGAAGTCATCAAAAGAGCTACCCCTAGAAGATGAAGACTGTCCTTGAACATTAGTCCCAACAGCTCGAGCTTGGCGTTCAACTAAACCAGCTAGTGTCCCAAGATACCTATAGATCCCTTCTGCACTCACGGGAGGCAAACCCTCAACTGGAGGTACATCATCAT
Organism: Vitis vinifera; assembly: GCF_030704535.1. Classification (NCBI taxonomy): domain Eukaryota; kingdom Viridiplantae; phylum Streptophyta; class Magnoliopsida; order Vitales; family Vitaceae; genus Vitis; species Vitis vinifera. The sequence goes on from NC_081814.1 coordinate 4,484,697, forward strand.
TAGCCTGACTGTTTTGTGAAGAAGCTGCTCTTCTTGGTGGCATGATGTCCTAAAATAACAAGGCATAACTAAATTAGTCACTAAATAACCCATTAGGAAATTTCCAGATAAAGAAAGAATTGGAATTTATACTAAATGAAACTAAAACTTAAACAAAGGCGTCACTCATCTATCCCTAATCTAAACCAATTCAAATTCCCATCAAGATCAAAACCTAGTGCTCTGATACCACTCTGTCACGCCCCAAGACCCACTCCAAGGGCGTGACGGTCATTTCACACCTCAAACCCGAAGGCTTAAAGTATAATCTGACCCAAACAGTCATATTGTAACTGGATGTTACCAATTACCAAATACCTGCTCAGAGTAGCGGAAACAAAATTTAAAATCCTCAAAATTCAATTTCCAAATAACTTCCAAATATCAAATGATCCAAATTAACATAACTAATAGTTAAACAAAATCCAACATAAAATCCTAAGTCAAATCCTAATGATGACCATTCCTCAGCCTAGCCATCACTCCTCACCCGAACTAAGAGTACCTGAAAAATTTTCAACAATTGGGAATGAGCTCACAGCCCAATAAGGAATATTAATGCAATTCATGGATCAAATATTTTCATTTCAAATAGGAGATATCAATTTTTTTTTTTTCTCATCAAATATCAGAGTTCCAAAAATACCAATATATTCAAAATTCAACCAACCAATTTCATATCAAATTCAAACACTTTCACATCAGACTCAATCAAATCTATTCAATTTTTCATTACTCTGGTTATCAAATATCAAATGCCCAGTTAGGTGGGACTTTTCAAATGGGTGGCTAGCCTCAAATTGTTCCTGGTGGACGGAACCAAACACTACTAGTACTAGTAACCTCTAACCGAAACCCCTAGAGGCTGGGGTCCAAATCAATTACATTCCCACCATGAAATGTAAAGGTCAACTATTATATCCCGTTGACAGGGCCGAATAGCCAACTATTATATCCCGTTGACAAGGGCCAAATAAACCAGAGTGATGTTTTTGTTCAAGTATTCAAATTTACACAACATAATATCTCCCTATTTTGTGTCATAAATAAAACAAAGTATTCCAACATACATTTAGTGCAAAATAATTTGATCCATGCATGGTAACAAAATATCATTTTCTTTTCCACAATTCAAAATAACATATAAAATAATTTAATTTTATAAATATTGCATTAACTTCCCTTACCTCAAAAGAAGTCCTCAAAAACTTTGGAGAAAAATAATCCTTAAAATCTACTCTTCACCTAACAAAACATAAGAGGAACAATTATTACTATTTATTTATAATTTAACTAATCTATTCCTTATTTAAATAAAACTAATAAATTCTCAATTTGTTTCTAATAACACATTACTAATTTAATTAAATTATAACTTTATTTCGTTATAAAATTCTATATATATATTGCTAAATCTCTTATTCTATTTATTACAAAAATACCATTATTACTATTATCTTATTTATAAATCTAAAACTAAATATTATTATTTAATTAACCAATTCCAAACCACTCAACCTCGGGTACACCAAACCAAAAAGCAAAATTATTTTTTATTTTTTATTTTTTTTTCATTGCCCTCATGATCCATTATATACATATATATATATATATATATATATATATATATATATATATATATATATATATATATATATATATATATATATATAAAAGGGGGGCTTCCGGCACACGCCCTTTTTTTTTTTTCCATGCTTCCAGTAGCACAGTGCACACGCCCTTTTTTTTTTTTTTTTTTTTCCATGCTTCCGGTAGCACAGTGCACGTACGCCCTTTATTTTTATTTTTTTTTTATAATAAAATTAACCCTAACCTAAAATCGAAACTTTCCAAGAATTTTTTTTTTTTTTTTCATCTAATAAAACTTAATATCTCCCAAATTCCAATAATAAAATCAAAATCTTAGATTTTCACTGTTTGATATTAAAACGAATTAAAAAAAATAATCTAACCCTAATCTAGATTTGGGGTTTTCCAAAAAATATACCTAATGCTTGAAATTAACTAATGAATCTAAAATAATAATCTAGGGGTTAGAAACTTACCTATAGAGATCTGTTCTTCAACCCTGAAATCTGACTCCAACCTTACGTTCTCTGGAATTCTGCGAACAGGAACTCTATTCAGAAAAGAAGGGAAAGAATAAAATTTCTAATTTATACCTAGGGTATTTATTCGTAAAATTACACTTTTACCCCTCTTCCACTTTATTAAATTAATTAATCAATTAATTTAATTATTAATAACAATTTCCTAAATTACCCTTAAGAGAAAATGCTTGGGCGTTACACTTGCACTATAGTCTGATCATGGTTTAATCATCCATCTTACTATTAAATTCGTATTTCAGCAACTTTTTTTTATTTAATGAAAGAAAATACTTGAATATTGAATTTCAAGGTGTTAAAAAAATAGTTAGGGAATATAAGAAATTGATGATAAGTACGTTTGAAGATATCATAGCTAATTATTATTTATACATGTGGCCTCGTGGTTGGTGTGACAATATACAAACATGTTTGGTATGACGGGAGTAGAAGGAATCAATCCATTGAGCTTTGTCCCATAATTTTGTCCTAAATATAATTCATTATAAATTCGGTTATATGCTAGCAACTTGGCATCATGACCAGTTGGTGTCACTAGTCATCTCTTGTAAGTTATGTATGGCTGCTGCTGTGACAAATAAAACAAACTGGAAAGATTTGTTCAATGTTGTATTTTGGCATTGGATGCATGACACTATGTTCCAACCACCAGTAGAATATTAATTGCTTGCTTTTTATATCCCTATGTATGGTTATGTCTTGATGAAGATATAACCCTATATTCGGTTGTTGGAAGATTTGATGAAAATGTAATAGAAAGAAAGAGGGAGGAAAAATAAAAAATTAAATAAATAAATAAGTGAAGAAAAATAAAAGATAGATTTAAAGTTAATAAATTATTTTTCTTTTCTTTATAAAGGTTAATTAATTTAAAAATACATTAAAATTTTTATTAATTTTAATTATATTTAAATTTTTATGGTATTTTTGTTTTTATAATAAATTAAATATGAGGAAATCATTTCTCCTAATTTTTTTTTTCATATTATTTTCAAGAAACCAGATGTAACTTTAGATTTTTCAAGCAATTCTAACAATTATTTTGAAGTTTCTTATCCAATCAAAAATTGACATTTTTGTCTCATCAAAACAAAAAGTATGAAAGTTTCCTCGCTTTCAACTACAGGTTTTCTAATGGTTTAAGCAAATTATAATTTTTTTTAAAAGCTTAAATTTATTGGATTTTGGTTTATAATGTATATTATGTTTTTTGATGTCCTTCCTCAGGGGCGAATACCCATAAACAAATAACTATAAATTAAAAAATAAATATATGATAAAGCTTAAACACATGATCTCTCGTTAAATGAAGCTTTGACACCGTATTAAAATACCATTATATAGTTTTTAAGTAAAACTTCTCCATGTGATAACGTAAGACCACAAGCAAAAGAGATGGAGAGACGTAGAAATTGTCAAAAATTAAAAACATATACTGGATGGAAATAAAAGAGTTTAAACTGTTGTCGGTAAGAACTATATTCATATTTTCTTAAATTCCTCTACTTTTTATCCTAAATTATAATTTATTCTACTTACACGATACTTCTTTGTTCTTGGAGAAAATTTTTTGGAGGCATGTAGCAACAAGGCTCAAATTATAACATTTTTTGTTGTCTTGCTTCCCTTGTGCCCCACCTTGAAGTAATAGTGTCTTTTTAATTATTCTTTTAACACGTATTGTCGTTCATTTGTCAATGAGATTAAAAAAAAAAAATCAAGGAAAACAAAGAATAAATCTTCTCATTAGTCAGTACTTAAAAACCAACCAAATTAGGGATGCCTTAAAGTCTTTAAACCAATCCATTTTTCATCTTAAAATTATGAATATGCCGGCTTTCCCTCTTTGAACTTAACTCAATCTGTCAAGGGTTGGATGGCCCAAGTATCCTAATCAAGAGTAAAAGTCAGTTTTTTTTCTCTTTGAAGTCTTCATCATTATCATTTCTCAAATCTTTTTCCATTTCCCAATGATATTTCCCCCCTTGATTTCACATAATCAGTTCTTAACTTTGAATTTTAAGATGTTATGGATTTGAAGCCATACCTTGTACCCATGTTCGACCATCTATAGTATTTTAGAGAAAGTGGAAATCTGATGAAGAATGTATTCAAAATTTGTAAAATTATTTGCAATGAAGATGCTCATGTACTAAACATCCATCTACTGTCAAATTTGATCTCATTTGCCTTGCCCAAAACAGAAAAACATATATAATTCCCTTGTTTTCTTTTCTTTTATTAACTACCTCAAGAATCAGGACAACATTGAGATGCCTTATGGTCAAGGCAACCAACTATCCAAAATTCAAATGGGCATATATTCCCATGGTCACTCATTGCTTGATAGGAAAAGGGAATGACCCTAATAATTCATTTTAGGAACCACAGGTATGCCCTGAATATAAAAGAGGATGTCGATTTGACCATTCTAGCAAAAACGAAAATATGAGAAACATCTCATGATGGTTTTGAACCAATGCATTGCCTCCTTCCAAGTTCTTCCATTACCCATATGGGCTATTTTGTTTATCATTTGATAGATCCTATTTAGCATATCATGTGTAAAGAATTAGCTCAATTTGAACCATGTTAGTTGTATGATTGTAAGGCCTTAATGTTGAAACAGTTTATGCTCATAAATTCAATGGGGCTGATCATATTTAATCGATTGTTTGATTGTACCTACAAGTTTCCATACTCGCCCTATCTTTAAGCATACACTTAAAGAGTTGGTTAATTATCTAACTATGATCATTAAATCAAAAGGTGTTCTCTTAGTGATATCATGTATACAATTCATTGTCATGGAGGATAAACATACAACATGTGAGAGTGTAAGCATTTAACGAGGTTGAAGCAAAGTCAAGGTCACATTATTTACAGATAAAAGTCGTTCACCAGAGGATGATAAATCTTCACCCTTGTGAGTTGTTTTTGAAATAAATGTAGGCCGTTTAGGAAAAGGAAGAGCAGAGTTGTTACCCAACATGAAAATAATTGTCAACATGGTAGGTCGATCGATTGCAAATTCTTGCACACATAAGAGCCCAATTTGGATGCATCTCAATACTTCATCTATAGGGTATGACTTTTCTAGTGATGAATCAATTATATCCAAGGCTTTATCTTCTTCCCATAGGTTCCAAACCTGAGAATTTTACCATTATTAGTTTATTGTAAAGAATGAAAAGAAAAAGGTCATGCAACACACATTCAGATCACTCACATTTCCAACTAAGTTCATGGATGGGTTGTCCCGATAATGAGTGCTATTTTTTCTCCCAGTAATAATCTCTAACAACAAAACTCCGAAGCTATAAACATTGGATTTTGTTGAAAATAACCCTTCCATCGCATACTCAGGTGACATGTAACCACTGTAATAGCAAATAAACCAAACTATTAAAACATATTAACTATTATGTTTCTTTGGCATCTCAAACATAACACTTACTATGTTCCAACTACTCGATTTGTGTTTTCTTCCATTTGATTTCCTCGAAATATTCTAGCCAAGCCAAAATCTGAAATTTTTGGAAGCATTTCGGCATCTAGTAGAACATTGCTTGCTTTTAGATCTCTGTGTATGATTCGTAATCTAGAGTCCTCATGAAGATATAAGATTGCTCGAGCAATTCCGACAATAATTTCAAAGCGTTTCCTCCAATCTAACAATGACCTCTTTGTTTCATCTGGCCCAAAGATATATAAAATATCAATCAGTAAAACAATGTTAGGATATACTGATAATGATTTTTATTAGGCAAATAACTTCTCCAAGTGATTATGCAAGAACCTTAGAAGATTAAAGAAATGAAAATGGAAAAGAAGAAATGGTACACACCAAAAATGAAAGAGTCTAAACTTTTGTTTGGCAAGTACTCATAGACTAACATCTTCTCTTCTTCTGTAATGCAACAACCCAAAAGCCTCACAAGATTCACGTGCTGGAGTTTTGCAATAAGCGTAGCTTCATTCTTAAATTCTTCTTTTCCTTGTCCTGAATCCTTTGATAATTTTTTCACAGCTATTTCTTGTCCATTATATAGTTGACCCTGATAATCGTCATGTAGAATTAGCTTATTCATAGTTAGGAAAATTCAGCTTAGCGTAGTGTTTGTGCAATGAAAGAAAGTCCAACAATTTCAATAGTCATCACAGATTTGAGAATGACTGACTACCTTATAAACTGAGCCAAAACCACCACGTCCAAGTTCATTCTCAGAAGAGAAATTATTTGTGGCTGCAACTATGGTGTTCAGATCAAAGAATTGTAATTCAGAATTGGTTGTACTTTCATCACGCTCCTTAGCTCCTGGAGAGTCTTGCCACCATGTAGCGCCAGGTCTCGAATTATACAACATTTTGTTTTGTCTTCCTCTCCCTGTCATGGAAGTATAACAATAAATAATGTTTTTTTGATTGTGGGGGAAAATAAATGGGAAAAAAAAAGAAGAAATAATACAATTCCTTAATACCATGAAAGCAAGGAAAAAAGACTCAACCCCATATTAATTCACTGGGTAACTAAGCTTAGAAATGTTTGACTTTTCTTATTAATCTCTTCATGTTAATCCATGCCCAAGACACAAACATTGGATAGAAGGCTTAAATGAACCATAAGAATTTTTGTTTGATTACCTTTCATCTTCTTCCTTAAGAACCAAAATGTGGAGACCAACAGAACCATAATCACGGTAGCCCCCACCACCAAAACTGCCATCATCCCCTTTTTCGCAAGGAAACCTTTTGACTGCTTTTGATTTTCAGCTAAAAAAATACAAGAAAAAAAAAAACATCATAAATGATCTCATAAATCTGGGAGAGAAATCATTCAACGAATCCTGACAATTAACTGCTAGCATACCTAGAGTGATGGCATCCACACGCACATATAAATCTTGGCCCCCTTCAGGAAACACTCTTGTATCCACCAAATCCCCATGCCAAGACAAGCACCCACTCCCACTTCCACTCACATTTGCAGCCGCGTATCCACTGCAAGAACACTCCTTCAGGCACTCCTCTCTACACGCTTCCACGCTGATGTTCATGTTCACACGTGCCACCGATGTATCTGGAGGCTTCGCACGTCCCACCTTCACAAACCCTTCCCCGTTCCCGCACACCTTCGCTCCTTCCTTCCTCAGACATCCTGCTGAGCCGTCTTTCAAGAACCAGTCACGTGGCGACTTGGGCTCGAACCCCGCCAGGCACGTGCACTCAAACTCGGCCTGGCTGTCGTCGCAGTTGCTGTTGGGTCCGCACAGGCCGTACCTGTCGCACCTGTCCCTTGGGGCTGTGTAGAAGCTGAACCATTTGCCTTCCCTTTCCTGCCACATGTTCCGCTGGAGATATCCCTCGTGGTCCACCGTCACCCGCTGGAGAAACGACGCGTTGACCATAGTAAACATCTCAGAGATTTCATCTTGATTGTTCAAAAAGATAATTTTGAGTTCGGATATTTACATCATCGCCGGCAGACCGCTCCACCGGAGCCCGTTCCAGTTACCGGTTCTCCATAGCGGCTCTGAACCCTGGTACAAAAATATTTGTGGAGACCCACTGGCGTTAATCCTATACGAGTATTTCCCTGTTCCTGGGTCGGTTGGGGACTTCCAAGAAGTTAGGAACACGTTGAAACCGGTTCTCCGATTCAGTCCGAATTTCATGTGGGGAATCCAATTATCTGTGGGATAATCAAAGCCTTGCCACACAACCCTCTTGTCACCGTTATGGATCAAGACTAGGTTTCCTGTATCTAAGAGCTGAGCCACAGTAGGGTTCACTGATGAGATGGAAACGTTTGTGGACCATACATGAGTGTTTCCGCGGTGCAGAAGGAGGTTTCCAGAAGTGTTGATGGAGAGGACTCCGGAGCTATCGTTGATAGGATGGTCTCTGTTAAGAACCCATACAACGGTTTGTTCACGAATTGTGTTGTACCAAACTCCAATATATCGGAGTGTAGAATTCCGTGGACTGAAGAAGCCAAGAGCGAACCTGGACTGTTTAGAGACTAGAAGGTCACCATCTCTGAAGGGTTGGTTGGGAGTTATGGTGTTAGTGGAGCTGCAAAGTGGGAGCATAAGGAATAGAAGCAAGTACTGAAGAAACATCTTTACAGGATGCATATGTGACTTCATGATAAAGTGATGACTTCCGTGTTACCGATGCTGAGCGTTGGTGGAAGAGACAGAGCAATTCTACAACACAAACTAACTAGGCATACCATGAAGGAACGAGTTGCAGGTGGATTGAAGTACTAGCGCGTGGCGACTACGTGACGGAGCTTAATGATAATAAGTAAGGTTCAAAGAATCAGAAGTGACAATGATATCTACCTAAAACTGAATCGATTGAAGAGATTTGAAGGGTAGAAGAAGTCATTACTTAAAAGAGGTGGTTGGCGATGGCCAATTGCTCAAATCGTTCAAAGTTCTCCGATGTTTGGTGCCTTTGCTGTCTCCCACGGGAAGATAAAGCTGGCACGAGCCTAGTGGATGTAAAGTCAAGGAAAGGACCCACTGATTCATATTGCTTGTAGTTGTGTGGGTTCTATTGCTCAAATTGTTCAAAGTTCTCCGATATTTGGTGCATTTGCCGTCTCCCACGGGAAGATAAGGCTGTTACGAGCCTAGTGGAATGCTCTCCGTATTTTCAATCAATATTCTTCATTTGTTATTTGTGTTCTTGCCTCTACTTTGCATTGTGAGGGAAAATCAGTCTCACAAGAATTAGATATTATCCAACTATTTTTCATTAGAATTTATTCTACTTACACGATACTTCTTTGTTCTTGGGGAAAAATTTTTGGAGGCATGTAGCAACAGGGTTCAAATTATAACACTTTTTGTTGTCTTCCTTCCCTTGTGCGTTGCATCGAAGTAATAGTGTATTTTAATTGTTCTTCTAACATGTATGGCCATTCATTTGTTAATGAGATTAAAGAAAAAAAATTCAATGGAAAACAAAAAAACAAATCTTCTCATTAGTCAGTACTAAAAAACCAACCAAATTAGGGATGCCCTAAGGTCTTTAAACCAAACCATTTTCCATCTTAAAATTTTGAATATGACGGCTTTCCCTTTCTCAACCTAACTCCATCTAGTGTCGATGGTTGGATGGTCCAACTATCCTAATCAAGAGTAAAAGCTAGATTTTCACTCTTTGAAGTCTTCGTTATTATCATCTCTCAAATCTTTTTCCATTTCCCAATGATATTTTCCCTCTTGATTTCACATCATCAGTTCTTAACTTTGAACTTTTAAATGTTTTGGATCTGAAGCCATACCTTATACCCATGTTCGACCATTTACAATATTTTAGAGAAAGTGGAAATCCGATGAAGAATGTACTGAAAATTTGTAAAATTATTTGCAATGAAGATGCTCATGTACTAAACATCCATCTACTGACTTCCGTGTTACCGATGATGAGCGCTGGTGGAAGAGACAGAGCAATTATACAACACAAACCAACAAGGCATACCATGAAGGAACGAGTGGAGCAAATGACAAAAGCTTTAGACAGAGTTGCATTTGTACTATCTCCACACCACATTTATGAATGGGACAAAGTTGAAGTTGTATTAAACGTATCATAGCATTGATCAGTTCAAAATTGCACCTACCCAACGGTTAACCTTCAATTTTGATGCAACTTGCGAGTGGCGGCTACGTTACGGAGCTTAATGATAATAAATAAGGTTCAAAAGTGAAAATGATATCTACATAAAACTGAATCGATTTAAGATATTTGAAGGGTGGAAGAAGACATTACTTAAAAAGGTGGTTGGCAATGGCCAATTGCTCAAATTGTTCAAGTTCCCATGGGAAGATAAGGCTGGCACTAGCGTACTCGATGCCAAGTCAAGGGAAAGAAATTTTATTGACCACATCGACGTATACTACGTAATCACATGTTGAGTTGGTCAAGTTAATGTTATTTTATGTTTTCACCTGTTTTTAGGACCTCCAAAAAACATAAGACCACAATTAAATCCTTCAATGTTAAATGTCAATATTGCTTTTCAATTGTGCAAGCCTATCGTCACGTATGTTACGTTTTGGAAATGGAAAAGTGTGGTTTCGTAAGTGTATCGGATATTTGGATAAATACTTTGAGTAAATAATGCGAGTAACCAAAAAAATGAGTAACTATCCCATTTCCTCACCAAATTGGGGAGCTTTATTCGCTAAAAAATGAGAATTCGAGTTCATACTCATCACGAGAAGGAATATTTCTTTGTTATTAAGAACATTTTCCAAGATAATCCATGTGTCAAAGATCGACAAAACTATAGATATATGAAGTAATTCGTGGAAAAAGACCATTGAAAAAATAAAGAATACCAAAACAATAAGCATTTAATAGTAAATCGGATAATAAAAACTAAATTTTAAAAATTCTAAATTTAATACATTTCTTTAGAAATAATTAAATTTTGTAATTTTATGTTGAGATATTTTTTATTCACATAAATATTAATTTTTAATAATATAAATATTAAATCCACTAAATATTAGAAATAATGACTTCTAGCATATAGTCCTTTTACTCATGTTCTTTGGTGCCCTAGGTTGTATGTAGTATAAATGTTTGAGAAGTTTATGAAATTTTTTATTGAAATATGTCTTGAGTGTTAACGGGCATAAAACACATATTGACTTCAAATCCTATAAGTTTAAGCTTTTAGGAAAATTAGTTGTGCAACATAATAACAGAGTTCGGTTTCTTTCAATCTCTATATGTTGGATATGAATCCAGATAATATACTCATGCAACATATATTCGTAGTAATAACACAATAGAGAAATTATTGACTTATGTTCAAACTTCTCTATTTTGATATCATCTATTATGTCTGAGATTTTCCATTTGTAAAGAAGTTCATTTTAAAACATGAGGGAAAGTTTGAAAAACGAATAAGAGTTAAAAATGGCTTAAGGGTAATCTTGAAAATTTTGCAAATGATTAGCTCAAAATACCATCATTGCATTTGTGTTTTAATTTATACAAACACCCAATAAGTACTATGTTTGTTTTCCTCCAAAAGTTTGAATTGAATTTTGACAAATTTCCTAAGTGAAAACCATTGATATTGATATTTCAATCAAGCATAAGAATACTAATGCAAATACCCATTTCCAAATTAGAATTGGTCACCTAAAAACCCTACTGAGGAGATCAATTAAGCTTTCAATGGAGTGATTATGTTTAATCAATCGTTCGACTTTGTTCCATCTTTGAGCATACATTTATGTATTTAGAAGCCTTGCAAAACCTGATGGGTCAGTTTATGGAAAAAAAAAAAAGTAATCATTTTATTTGTCATCCACATAAGCATATATAAAAAGTGATTTATAAAAATAAAGAAATTTAATGATATTGTGTGCACAATTTCTTGTCATGATAAATAAATTTACATATGAGAGCTTGAGCATTTAGCGTGCATCCATAGTTATTGTTACCTTATTTACAGAATTGACTCCTACACTAGATGAGTTTGCACCATTATGACATGTTTTCATAACAAATGTAGGTTGATTAGGAGGAGGAAGAGTAGAGTTGTTACCCAACATGAAAATAACTGTCAACATGGTAAGTCGATCTATTGTAGATTCTTGGACACATAAGAGTCCAATTTGGATGCATCTCAATACTTCATTTGCATGATTTGACTTTTCTAGTGATGGATCTACTATATCCAAGGCCTTGTCTTCTCTCCATAGGCTCCAAACCTAATTTTTTTTCTTCACTATTAGCTAGCTTATATAAGTAAATAAAATAAGGAAAAATAGAGCAACAAAGGTTCAATTTACTCACATATCCAACTAAGTTGAAAGAAGGACTATCATAATAATAAGCTGTATTTCTTCTCCCAGTAATAATCTCTAGTAGCAAAACCCCAAAGCTATATACATCAGACTTGATTGAAAATAGTCCTTCCATTGCATACTCAGGTGACATATAACCACTGTATCAACAAATGAGAAAAATTATTAAGATTTAATCATGTGTTCCTTATTACTACCTTATATATAATACTCACTATGTTCCAACAACCCGATTTGTGCTTCCTTCAATTTGATTCTTGCCAAATAATCTAGCCATACCAAAATCTGAAAATTTTGGGATCATATCAATGTCTAATAGAATATTGCTTGCTTTTAGGTCTCTATGTATGATTCTTAATCTTGAGTCTTGATGAAGATATAAGGTCCCTTAAGCAATTCCAATAATGATTTCAAAGCGCTTATTCCATGCCAACATTGATTTTTTTGTTTCATCTATACAAAATATACGAAACATCAATTACTAATGAATGAATAGTTAAAATAGCTTCTCCAAGTGATTATGCAAGAACTAGAGGTAAAAGAGATCAACAAAATGGTATAAGATAAGACATTGATACCAAAAATGAAAGAGTCCAAACTTTTGTTCGGCAAGTACTCATAGATTAGCATTTTCTCTTCTTTTTCAATACAACAACCTAGAAGCTTTACAAGATTCTTGTGTTGGAGTTTTGCAATTAGAGTGACTTCATTCTTAAATTCTTCTACTCCTTGTCCTGAATCCTTTGATAATCTTTTCACAGCTATTTCTTGTCCATTGGATAGTAGGCCCTAACAATCATCAAAATATATATATATATATATATATATAGATTTAACTAATTCATTGTTTAAATATAGTGAAAAAGTCAACTTAATTAATATAATGACTATCATGAAACATGCATGTAAATTATCATTGATGATGACTACCTTATAAACTGAGCCAAAACCACCTCGTCCAAGTTTGTTAGTAAAAGAGAAATTATTTGTTGCTGCAATTACAATGCTTAGATCAAAGAATTGTAATTTAGAATTTGCTCCACTTTCATCTAGCTCCTTTGCTTTTGAATAGTGACTGAGCCTTATAGCTTTTGAGCTCATATTAAATGACATTTTACAATGTCTTCCTTTGCCCGCATGATTTCAGGATCACCAAAAAATTATCAATACTTAATTGTTATATTTTCTAGTACTTAAGAGTTTTTGGGTTCATTATACTATATTTTATTGTAATCCTAAAAAAGGAAGGTAAAATAGATGAAATTTTTCATTACTTCATTACCACAAACTTTTCAATACCTTTTCTTTTCTTCATTATCAACCAAGATGCAGAGATCATAGAAATCATGAAGAAAACAACCCCGACTGCGAGAACCACTATCATCCTTTTCTTATGAAAGAAAGTTTTTTTTCTTTCATTTTCTACTATAGAAAGGAGAAAAAAAATATGTAGAAAATCATCATTAATCTTAGAAGTCTTAAAACCTTTGTTCGATGTAAGGGTGATGAAAACCATATAACATGATAATAAGACTTAATAAAGGAAAGTGCTAGGGTGGCAACATCAATAGATGAGCCTCAAATTTAGAAAAACACAAAGTTAGGTTTCATTGATGGTTCACTAATACAACCTCAAGTCGAATCCAATCTAAACATTTTATATATTTTTTACATCAATATATTCGTAATTTTAAAATTCACAATTTGAATACTTTTTAAAAATGTATTAAATATATATAATAGTATTTGATATTTTACGTAACATTAGGTTAATTTTGTCTTTACTTTTTTCATATTTAATCATGAAGTCGGAACAAAAAATAAATAATCATATTTAATCATGAAGTCGGAACAAAAAATAAATAAAGTCAAGTATAAAACAAAAATAAGTCATCTTTTATAATAGTTATAAACATGATATTAAAATAATGTATACTAAAATTAATTTCTTTTATTATATATAATTATATTATATTGTTGTCATAGCATATTACGTATGTTATCTTTCTTCCTTTATAAGTACATTAGTTATCAAATTCATTTTGCAAGTACATTTAGTTGATTAAATATGTGAGTGGTGTTATAATTAATATCACAAAGTTTATTATTCATTTAATAAAAATGAATTATTTGATCCATTTGTCCTAATCTATCCTTGTATTGGCTTACAATATAAAATTATAAACTTTTTTTTTTCCTATTTGATGTAGGATATCAATTTGGAGTTAGAATATGGAAAGAAATAAGTCATTGTATTTAATTTCTTTGAATAATTTCAAGATAAGCTTGGATAATTAATTTTGTGAGTAAGTAGGAACGCATACCTAAAATAATAGCATCCACGCGAACAAATAAATCTTGGCCCCCTTGGGCTAAGGTTCTTATGTCCATTAAATCCCCGTACCAAGACAAGCACCCACTTCCTCCTGCGCTCACATTAGCGGTAGCGTATGCACGGCAGTTACAGTCATTCAAGCACTCCTTTTCACAGCCTTCCAAGTTTAAACTATCGTTGACACGTGCCGTCGATGCATCTGGTGGCTTCACTCCTACGAGTATTCGCGCCTTGGCTCCTCTCACACCCACCCGACCCGTCTCTCAAGGACCAGTCACGTAGCGACTTGGGCTCGAATCCCGCAAGGCATGTACACTCAAAGCCAGCTCCTGTATAGACGTCGCAGTTGCTGTTGGGCCCACACCGGCCGTAGTTGTCGCAGGGGTCCCTCGCCGCTGACCAGATCGCTACCAATTGGTGGTTTCGTTCGTCCAACGTGTAGCGCTGGTAGAGTCCATCACTGCCCAACTTAATGCTTGAGAAAGAAGAAGAATTCACGAGGGTGAATTCCATCGAGACCTCATCCACAGTGTTCCAAAACCGGATATCGAATATGAAGGTAGTTAACATCTCCGGCACACCCACGAATCCAAGACCGTTCCAGGGGCCCGTTCGCCAAATCCACTCAGAACCCATAGACAAGAACAGTTGAGAAGATCCACTCACATCCAACTTAAACGAGTATTCACCGGTTCCCGGGTCTTCCGGTGACTTCCAAGATGTTATGAACCGATTCAACCTAGTTCTCCGGTCAAGTCCTAGCTTCATGTGGGGAAGCATGGTGTCTGTCGCGTGGCGACTACGTGACGGAGCTTAATGATAATAAGGTTCAAAGAATCAGAAGTGACAATGATATCTACCTAAAACTGAATCGATTGAAGAGATTTGAAGGGCAGAAGAAGTCATTACTTAAAAGAGGTGGTTGGCGATGGCCAATTGCTCAAATCGTTCAAAGTTCTCCGATATTTGGTGCATTTGCTGTCTCCCACGGGAAGATAAAACTGGCACGAGCCTAGGGGATGTGAAGTCAAGGAAAGGACCCACTGATTCATATTGCTTGTAGTTGTGTGGGTTCTATTGCTCAAATTGTTGAAAGTTCTCCGATATTTGGTGCATTTGTCGTCTCCCACGGGAAGATAAGGCTGTCACGAGCCTACCCAACGGTTCAACTTCAATTTTGACGCATGGATTGAACTGGCGAGTGGTGACTTCGTGACGGAGCTTAATGATATGAAGTAAGGCTTAAAAATGACAACGATATCTACCTAAAACTGAATCGATTTAAGATACTTGAAGGGTGGAAGATGACATTACTTAAAGCGATGTTTGGCAATGGCCAATTGCTCAAATTGTTCTCCGTTATTTGATGCATTTGGCGTCTCCCATGGGAAGATAAGACTGGCACTAGCCTACTCGATGCCAAGTCAAGGAAAGGACTCACCGATTCATTGCTTGTGGGTTCTATTGAGCACAGTGATGCTTATATTGATGTATACGATGTAACGACGTTGAAAAGGTCAAGTCAATCTTATTTTATGTTTTCACCTGCTTTTAGGACCTTGAAAAAACCAAGACCACAAGGGTGTTGCTTTCGAAGTTTGCAATCCCGTCCCCGCCCATACGTAGTAATTAACCATTTCGAAAAGGAAAAGTTTGGCATTGTTTTTGTTGGTGTTTTCAAAATCTGTTTTTTTTTTTTATTTTTTAGAATAGGTAAGAGAATGTTTTTTGTTCTTTCAGTGTTGTCCATGTTTTCTAAAATCCGATTTTCAGATAACAAAAAAAATTGTATTCTCTATGTTTTAAAACTATTTTGACAATAAAAAAAAATGGGATGCTCTCCTTATTTTCAATTAATATTCTTCATTTGTTCTCTATGTGTTATCGTTTCTTTTTTGCACAATTAGGAAAAATTGGTTTCACAAAAATTCGATATTAACAGACCATTTTTGGATTTTTTTTTTGGTCATTTTTATTTCAACATTTTTTTTGGATATTTTAGGATTGTATCACCATATGATTTTTCAAATGCATTTCAAACCCAAAATCTTCACAATTTCTTGAATTTTCTAGAAACCAAACAAAACAAACAAAAACACAAAAGACCAAGAATGCAAAAATTAATAATAATAATAATAATAATAAAACCCTAACCAAGAATCTGTGCATCAACCACATCTCTTGATCTTGATCTTGGTCTTGGTAACTAATGTCGATCTAAAGAGGAATGATTGAGCCTCAAAGAATAAAGTTTGAATCTTGAAAGAGAAATGGAGAACAAGAGGAGATAGGGGAAGGGAAATAGAGGATTAGAAAGACAATAGTGGAGATAGAGGACTGAAGAAAAAAAAAATGATAAGATATTTGATCTTGATTTGTATCCAAAAAGGTATTAAAGTAGTAATATATATGAATATATATAAGTAGAATATATAAATATAATATATCTATACACTTAAAATATTAAAAATTAATAAATTTCTATAAATAAATTAATTTGATTTACTTCAAGAATGTTTTATCTTTCATATAATAATTAAATTAAATTTTAAACAAAAAATTATCATAAATATATCATTATTAGTTACATTTTTTATATCATTAAGTAGAAAAAATAGATCATGAGTTTCCAAGTATGATGCATTATTATTTGATATTATAAATTTTATCTTCATAAAATCCAATCATTGATATTTACCATATTTTAATGGGATTGTTTTCCGATTATTGAAATCAAACATAGTTAGGCAAGTTTACAAAGTAATCTTTGAAAAAAAAATTAAAGCCGATGTAAAAAGTTTTCAAAATGGAACAAATTTTTATTTTTTATGAATTGTAAATGTAAAATTATTTATATATTTGTAAAGTCAAGTTAATTGAAGAAATTTATGTTTTTTTTTTTAAAAAAAAAAACAACTTTGAAATAAGTTTTTTTTTTTTTACTTTTTCCTAAAAACTGTTTTTATTAACTCAATCAAATATGTTTTTTTTTTAAACAAAAATTGTTTTTTATAATTTAGTTCCCAAATACATTTTTTTTTAAACCACAAAATATTATTTTTAAAAACACTTCCTAAACATACCTTTGGTTTCCCAAATATTTCAAAAAGATCACAAAATAAAAACTCATTCTTAAAAAATTCAAAATTAATACATTTTTAAAAAAAATAATTAAGATTTTATGTAATTTTCCATGAAGGCATTATTTTTAGTGTTATTTAATTAAAAGGGTGATGGACAACTCAAATTTGAAAATTTAACCCTTTATAATTTTTTAACCTCATTTTAATAAAAATACTTTCACTTTTTTCTTATAAAAATAATTGTTTCTTTTAAAATTACGTGTAAATGCTTAAAATGAATAGAGATATTATTTGAAAAATATGTTACTTTTCAAGTAAAACTATGAAAATTGTTAAATTTATAAATATGATCATTATTTTATCCTGATTAATCCTTTTTTTTTTAATAAATTATTTTTTAAAAGGTTTTATTTTGTGGTTATTTCCGAATGTGTGTACGAAAGGAAATGGGATTGAATTGATTGAATTGATTATGCCTCTTTAAAACAAAGAACCATCGGTGGAATTGGCTTGCATTATATGGCCCCACACTATGGGATGGATGTGCATGAAGGGCCTCAAAAGAATGCATCATCCGCCCCAATTTGCTGAAGCCCAATCCAAGCCTCGAGCCTGGAGGTACCATCTCTGTATACATTTTGCTCCTCATTTCTGATGTGGAATTCTCTTCCACAAAGATTAGAAAAATCATAAATCCAAAAGCACACCACCAGGACTTAGAACTCTGGTAAAGCTGCTCTTAGTTTCATAAAATGCATATTACTTATATATACTAGTTTATAAAATAAAATTTCTTAGTATATATGTTATAAAATAATTAAAATAAAATTATTTTAAATAGGTTAAATTTAATTATAGTAATTAAATACAAAAAAATATGAATTTGTAAATAAAATTATTAATATTTTAAATAAAAATGATTTTAAATATATATAAAAAAAAATTTCTTTTATATTCTCTAATATATCTAAATTAAATGCATTATATCTTTCCGTATATATCAAATTTTTTTGTTAAAATAACTTTAGTATATGTATTATTATTATTATTATTGAGTTTTTCCTAATATTTTAATGATTTTTTTTTATTAATTTTCATCCACTAATATTTTGTGTAAAAATAGTCATCGACATATCTGTAAAATCTAAGTACTAATATATCTTTAATTACTAATATTTTTATTATTACTTATATGAATATTACCATGACAAACATTTCTATCGTTGTATGAATGACTTATAATAGATTAAAATAAAATTAACTTCTCATTCATAAAACATATTAAGTAATAAAATTATAAAATTTAAAATTTAAAATTAATAATATGCAAATAAAAAATTAATGAAACGTGAATGAATTAATAATAAATTTTGTTTCAATTTTGTTAATAATTAGATATTATAATTGTTGGGTTGGATTATTTCCTTCTTGTGAAGGAAAGCCTAAAGACCAAACATTTAAGACTTCTTAGGCCTTAATATATAAAAAGGAAGAAGAAACCGCTTTCTCTTCTTCTTGTTCATCTTTGCAACCCTAGGAGGAGAGTAAGAAGAAAAAGGAAGAGAAAGTTAGAGAGAAAAAAAAAGAGCCACTGAATTTTTGAAGTTAGAGAGAAGAAAAACGCTAATTTCTTTTCTTCTTTTTACTGTCCAGATTTCATCAAACGGCCGATCCCGCTTCGTGTGTGGTCCAATCGACCTGAAATTTGAAAGAGAGATTTTCAACTCATTGATCTCTAATCTGAATGGTGGAGATTGAATTTGGAGTTCAGGAAGGTTGTTGTTTCAGTCCTTGAACAGTGCGTCTTTGTTGTTGAATTTTTTCTCACCCGGGCAGTTCTGATCTTCAGCTTTAATCGAGATTAATCCGTGGTCTGATCGAGATGATTTTTGGTTGGCACGTTCTTAACTCATTGATCTTCATTTTGAACGATGGAGATTGGATTTGAAGTTTGGAACAGTGGTGATTTGTGTCCTGGAACAGTGACTCTGTTTTGGTGAGATCTCTCCATTGTTTTATGCAAGTTGTTTTGTATTTGCCAAGACTAATTGTCTTGAGATATGGTTGATGTAAATCTCTAGTTTCATCTAGAGAGAATTGTGTAACCCATTGATTATATTAGTAGAGGGTTTAAGTGGTCTAAGGGTCCCGTGGTTTTTACTTCTCACATTTGGAAAGGTTTTCTACGCTAAAAATCGTTGGTGTTCATATTCTTGTTGCATTGGGTGAATTGTTATTATTCTATTAAATTGATTCCTATTAGGTTCTCACAAGAGGGGATAAAATCTGGTTGTGCATTGTTTGCGTTTATCCCATCAATAATTTTATTATAATAAAATAAAAAAATATTAACATATTTACATTTTATTTTTAACATGAAACTATTAAATAAAGACACAATCATAAAATATTTAAAAAAAATTAATTGTCTCTATATAATTTTATTTTTTATAATTAGTTTTAAATTTAATAATATATAAATTAAATATTTATAATATGATACTTGCACTATAGTCTGATCATGGTTTAATCATCCATCTTACTATTAAATTCGTATTTCAGCAACTTTTTTTTATTTAATGAAAGAAAATACTTGAATATTGAATATCAAGGTGTTAAAAAAATAGTTAGGGAATATAAGGAATTGATGATAAGTACGTTTGAAGATATCATAGCTAATTATTATTTATACATGTGGCCTCGTGGTTGGTGTGACAATATACAAACATGTTTGGTATGACGGGAGTAGAAGGAATCAATCCATTGAGCTTTGTCCCATAATTTTGTCCTAAATATAATTCATTATAAATTCGGTTATATGCTAGCAACTTGGCATCATGACCAGTTGGTGTCACTAGTCATCTCTTGTCATCAGCCGACATATAAGTTGTATATACAAATAAAACAAACTGGAAAGATTTGTTCAATGTTGTATTTTGGCATTGGATGCATGACACTATGTTCCAACCACCAGTAGAATATTAATTGCTTGCTTTTTATATCCCTATGTATGGTTATGTCTTGATGAAGATATAACCCTATATTCGGTTGTTGGAAGATTTGATGAAAATGTAATAGAAAGAAAGAAGGAGGAAAAATAAAAAATTAAATAAATAAATAAGTGAAGAAAAATAAAAGATAGATTTAAAGTTAATAAATTATTTTTCTTTTCTTTATAAAGGTTAATTAATTTAAAAATACATTAAAATTTTTATTAATTTTAATTATATTTAAATTTTTATGGTATTTTTGTTTTTATAATAAATTAAATATGAGGAAATCATTTCTCCTAATTTTTTTTTTCATATTATTTTCAAGAAACCAGATGTAACTTTAGATTTTTCAAGCAATTCTAACAATTATTTTGAAGTTTCTTATCCAATCAAAAATTGACATTTTTGTCTCATCAAAACAAAAAGTATGAAAGTTTCCTCGCTTTAAACTACAAGTTTTCTAATGGTTTAAGCAAATTATAATTTTTTTAAAAGCTTAAATTTATTGGATTTTGGTTTATAATGTATATTATGTTTTTTGATGCCCTTCCTCACGGGCGAATACCCATAAACAAATAACTATAAATTGAAAAATAAATATATGATAAAGCTTAAACACGTGATCTCTAGTTAAATGAAGCTTTGGCACCATATTAAAATACCATTATATAGTTTTTAAGTAAAACAACTTCTCCATGTGATAACGTAAGACCACGAGCAAAAGAGATGGAGAGACGTAGAAACTGTCAAAAATTAAAAACATATATAGGATGTAAATAAAAGAGTTTAAACTGTTGTTCGGTAAGAACTATATTCATGTTTTCTTAAATTCCTCTACTTTTTATCCTAAATTATAATTTATTTTACTTACACGATACTTCTTTGTTCTTGGGGAAAATTTTTTGGAGGCATGTAGCAACAAGGCTCAAATTATAACATTTTTTGTTGTCTTCCTTCCCTTGTGCCCCACCTTGAAGTAATAGTGTCTTTTTAATTATTCTTTTAACACGTATTGTTGTTCATTTGTCAATGAGATTAAAAAAAAATTAAGGAAAACAAAGAACAAATCTTCTCATTAGTCTGTACTAAAAAACCAACCAAATTAGGGATGCCTTAAAGTCTTTAAACCAATCCATTTTTCATCTTAAAATTATGAATATGGCGGCTTTCCCTCTCCGAATCTAACTCAATCTAGTGTCAAGGGTTGGATGGTCCAAGTATCCTAATCAAGAGTAAAAGTCAGTTTTTTCGCTCTTTGAAGTCTTCATCATTATCATTTCTCAAATCTTTTTCCATTTCCCAATGATATTTCCCCCCTTGATTTCAAATAATCAGTTCTTAACTTTGAATTTTAAGATGTTATGGATTTGAAGCCATACCTTGTACCCATGTTCGACCATCTATAGTATTTTAGAGAAAGTGGAAATCTGATGAAGAATGTATTCAAAATTTATAAAATTATTTGCAATGAAGATGCTCATGTACTAAACATCCATCTACTGTCAAATTTGATCTCATTTGCCTTTCCCAAAACACAAAAACATATATAATTCCCTTGTTTTCTTTTCTTTTATTATCTACCTCAAGAATTAGGACAACATTGAGATGCCTTATGGTCAAGCCAACCAACTATCCAAAATTCAAATGGGCATATATTCCAATGGTCACTCATTGCTTGATAGGAAAAGGGAATGACCCTAATAATTCATTTTAGGAACCACAGGTATGCCCTGAATATAAAAGAGGATGCAGATTTGACCATTCTAGCAAAAACGAAAATATGAGAAACATCTCGTGATAGTTTTGAACCAATGCATTGCCTCCTTCCAAGTTCTTCCATTACCCATATGGGCTATTTTGTTTATCATTTGATAGATCCTATTTAGCAGATCATGTGTAAAGAATTAGCTCAATTTGAACCATGTTAGTTGTATGATTGTAAGGCCTTAGTGTTGAAACAGTTTATGCTCATAAATTCAATGGGGTTGATCTTATTCAATGGATTGTTTGACCGTACCTACAAGTTTCCATACTTGCCCTATCTTTGAGCATACACTTAAAGAGTTGGTTAATTATCTAACTATGATCATTAAATCAGAAGGTCATGTTCACTTAGTGATATCGTGTATACAATTCATTGTCATCAAGGATAAACATACAACATGTGAGAGTGTAAGCATTTAACGAGGTTGAAGCAAAGTCAAGGTCACATTATTTCCAGATAAAAGTCGTTCACCAGAGGATGATAAATCTTGACTCTTGTGAGTTGTTTTTGAAATAAATGTAGGCCGTTTAGGAAAAGGAAGAGCAGAGTTGTTACCCAACATGAAAATAATTGTCAACATGGTAGGTCGATCAATTGCAGATTCTTGCACACACAAGAGCCCAATTTGGATGCATCTCAATACTTCATCTGTAGGATATGACTTTTCTAGTGACGAATCAATTATATCCAAGGCTTTGTCTTCTTCCCATAGGTTCCAAACCTGAGAATTTTACCATTATTAGTTTATTGTAAAGAATGAAAAGAAAAAGGTCATGCAACACACATTCAGATCACTCACATTTCCAACTAAGTTCATGGATGGGTTGTCTCGATAGTGAGTGCTATTTTTTCTCCCAGTAATAATCTCTAACAACAAAACTCCGAAGCTATAAACATCGGATTTTGTTGAAAATAACCCTTCCATCGCATACTCAGGTGACATGTAACCACTGTAATAGCAAATAAACCAAACTATTAAAACATATTAACTATTATGTTTCTTTGGCATCTCAAACATAACACTTACTATGTTCCAACTACTCGATTTGTGTTTCCTTCCATTTGATTTCCTCCAAATATTCTAGCCAAGCCAAAATCTGAAATTTTTGGAAGCATTTCGGCATCTAGTAGAACATTGCTTGCTTTTAGATCTCTGTGTATGATTCTTAATCTAGAGTCCTCATGAAGATATAAGATTCCTCGAGCAATTCCGACAATAATTTCAAAGCGTTTCCTCCAATCTAACAATGACCTCTTTGTTTCATCTGGCCCAAAGATATATAAAATATCAATCAGTAAAACAATGTTAGGATATACTGATAATGATTTTTATTAGGCAAATAACTTCTCCTAGTGATTATGTAAGAACCTTAGAAGATTAAAGAAATGAAAATGGCAAAGAAGAAATGGTACACACCAAAAATGAAAGAGTCTAAACTTTTGTTTGGCAAGTACTCATAGACTAACATCTTCTCTTCTTCTTGAATGCAACAACCCAAAAGCCTCACAAGATTCACGTGTTGGAGTTTTGCAATAAGCGTGACTTCATTCTTAAATTCTTCTTTTCCTTGTCCTGAATCCTTTGATAATTTTTTCACAGCTATTTCTTGTCCATTATATAGTTGACCCTGATAATCGTCATGTAGAATTAGCTTATTCACAGTTAGGAAAATTCAGTTTAGCGTAATGTTTGTGCAATGAAAGAAAGTCCAACAATTTTAGTAGTCATCATAGATTTGAGAATGATTGACTACCTTATAAACTGAGCCAAAACCACCACGTCCAAGTTCGTTCTCAAAAGAGAAATTATTTGTGGCTGCAACTATGGTGTTCAGATCAAAGAATTGTAATTCAGAATTGGTTGTACTTTCATCATGCTCCTTAGCTCCTAGAGAGTCTTGCAGCCATGTAGCACCAGGTCTCGAATTATACAACATTTTGTTTTGTCTTCCTCTCCCTTCATGGAAGTATAACAATAAATAATGCTTTTTTGATTGTGGGGGAAAATAAATGGGAAAAAAATTAAGAAATAAAACAATTCCTTAATACCATGAAAGCAAGGAAAAAAAGACTCAACCCTAGATTAATTCACTGGGTAACTAAGCTTAGAAATGTTTGGCCTTTCATATTAATCCCTTCATGTTAATCCATGCCCAAGACACAAACATTGGATAGAAGGCTTAAAATAAACCATAAGAATTTTTGTTTGATTACCTTTCATCTTCTTCCTTAAGAACCAAAATGAGGAGACCAAGAGAACCATAATTACAGCAGCCCCCACCACCAAAACTGCCATCATCCCCTTTTTCGCAAGGAAACCTTTTGACTGCTTTTGATTTTCAGCTAAAAAAATACACGAAAAAAAAAAAAACATCATAAATGATCTCATAAATCTGGGAGAGAAATCATTCAACGAATCCTGACAATTAACTGCTAGCATACCTAGAGTGATGGCATCCACACGCACATATAAATCTTGGCCCCCTTCAGGAAACACTCTTGTATCCACCAAATCCCCATGCCAAGACAAGCACCCACTCCCACTTCCACTCACATTTGCAGCCGCGTATCCACTGCAAGAACACTCCTTCAGGCACTCCTCTCTACACGCTTCCATGCTGATGTTCATGTTCACACGTGCCACCGATGTATCTGGGGGCTTCGCACGTCCCACCTTCACAAACCCTTCCCCGTTCCCGCACACCTTCGCTCCTTCCTTCCTCAGACATCCCGCTGAGCCGTCTTTCAAGAACCAGTCACGTGGCGACTTGGGCTCGAACCCCGCCAGGCACGTGCACTCAAACTCGGCCTGGCTGTCGTCGCAGTTGCTGTTGGGTCCGCACAGGCCGTACCTGTCGCACCTGTCCCTTGGGGCTGTGTAGAAGCTGAACCATTTGTCTTCCCTTTCCTGCCACATGTTCCGCTGGAGATATCCATCGTGGTCCACCGTCACCCGCTCGAGAAACGACGCGTTGGCCATAGTAAACATCTCAGAGATTTCATCTTGATTGTTCAAAAAGATAATTTTGTGTTGGATTATGTACTTCATCACCGGCAGACCGCTCCACCGGAGCCCGTTCCAGTTACCGGTTCTCCATAGCGGCTCTGAACCCTGGTACAAAAATATTTGAGGAGACCCACTGACGTTAAATCCAAGCGAGTATTTCCCGGTTCCTGGGTCGGTTGGGGACTTCCAAGAAGTTAGGAACCTGTTGAAACCGGTTCTCCGATTCAGTCCGAGTTTCATGTAGGGAAGCCAACTATCTGTGGGATAATCAAAGCCTTGCCACACAACCCTCTTGTCACCGTTATGGATCAAGACTAGGTTTCCGGTATCTAACAGCTGAGCCACAGTAGGGTTCACTGATGAGATGGAAACGTTTGTGGACCATACATGAGTGTTTCCGCGGTGCAGAAGGAGGTTTCCAGAAGTGTTGATGGAGAGGACTCCGGAGGTATCGTTGATAGGATCGTCTCTGTTAAGAACCCATACAACGGTTTGTTCACGAATTGTGTTGTACCAAACTCCAATATATCGGAGTGTAGAATTCCGTGGACTGAAGAAGCCAAGAGCGAACCTGGACTGTTTAGAGACTCGAAGGTCACCATCTCTGAAGGGTTGGTTGGGAGTTATGGTGTCAGTGGAGCTGCAAAGTGGGAGCATAAGGAGTAGAAGCAAGTACTGAAGATGCATTTGTGACTTCATGATAAAGTGATGACTTCCGTGTTACCGATGCTGAGCGCTGGTGGAAGAGACAGAGCAATTCTACAACACAAACTAACGAGGCATACCATGAAGGAACGAGTTGCAGTTGGATTGAACTAGTGATAAAAGTAAGGTTCAAAAAAGATAATGATATCTACCTAAAACTGAATTGATTTAAGATATTTGAAAGGGTGGAAGAAGACATTTACTTGAAGAGGTATTTGGCAGTGGCCAATTGCTCAAACCATTCGAAGGTCTCCAACATTTGGTGCATTTGCCGTCTCCCACGGGAAGATAAGGCTGGCACGAGCCTAGTGGATGCCAAGTCAAGGAATGGAGGACCCACTGATTCATTGCTTGTGGGTTCTATTGAGCACAATGATGCGTAATGACGTTGAAAAGGTCAAGTCAATCTTATTTTATGTTTTCACCTATTTTTAGGACCTTGAAAGAGCCAAAACCACAACGGAGTGGGCAGATATTTCCATGTTAAACGTCGGTGTTGCTTTCCATGTTAACACGTTGGACCAGTCAACGCCGGGCGGACGCGGATGATATCATGGGCCAAAATGTGCTGATATTACAGCATGCATATGTAACTGCATGATAAAGTGATGACTTCCGTGTTGCCGATGCTGAGCGCTGGTGGATGAGACAGAGCAATTCTACAACACAAACTAACGAGGCATACCATGAAGGAACGAGTGGAGCAAATGGCAAAAGCTTTACAGAGTTGCATTTGTACTATCTCCACACCGCATTTATGAATTGGGCAAAGTTGCAGTTGTATTATATCTATCATAGAATTGATGACTTCAAAATTGCACCTACCCAACGGTTCAACTTCAATTTTGACGCATGGATTGAACTGGCGAGTGGTGACTACGTGACGGAGCTTAATGATATGAAGTAAGGCTTAAAAATGACAACGATATCAACCTAAAACCGAATCGATCGATTTAAGATACTTGAAGGGTTGAAGAAGACATCACTTAAAGCGATGTTTGGCAATGGCCAATTGCTCAAATTGTTCTCCGTTATTTGATGCATCTGTCGTCTCCAAGGGGAAGATAAGGGTGGCACGAGCGTAGTCGATGTCAAGTCAAGGAGAGAAGGACCCACTGATTCATTGCTTGTGGGTTCTATTGAGCACAGTGATGCTTATATTGACGTATACGATGTAATGACGTTGAAAAGGTCAAGTTAATCTTAGTTTTTAGGAACTTGAAAAAACCAAGACCACAAGGGAGTGGACAGATCTTTCCATGTTAAATGTGAGTGTGGCTTTCCAAGTTTACAATCCCGTCCCCACCCATAAGTATTGACCATTTTGAAAAGGAAAAGTGTGAGCTTTGGTTGGTGTTTTAAAAATTTGTTTTTTGTTTTTGAGAATAAAAAATGTGTTGGATAAGAAAATGTTTTTTGTTCTTTAAGTGTTAACTACGTTTTCTAAAGCCTGGTTTTTAGATAACAAAAAAATGTTCTTCCTATTTTTGCCACTATTCTGAGAAGAAAAAAATGTGATGCTCTCCATATTTTAAGTCAATATTCTTCATTTGTATTTTGTGTGCTCTCGCCTCTTCTTTGCTCGGAAAATCGATCTCACAAAAATTTGATATTATCTGACCATTTATCGATTTTTTGGTAATTTTTATTTCAATATTTTTTGGATATTTCGAGATTTTATCAGTATATGATTTTTCGGATGCATTTCAAACCCAAAACCTCTATAAATTTTAGGATTTCCTAGAAACCAAACAAAACATAAACAATAATACAAAAGGTCAAGAATGCAAAATAAAATAAAATTTAAAATAAGAAAATAAAAAACTAAAACCCTAACGAAGAATCCATGCCTCAACCACATATCTTGATTTTGGTCTTAGTGAGTAATGTTTTGATTTAAAGAGATATGATTCAACCTCAATGAATAAAGTTTGAATTTTGGAAGAGAAACAGAGAATAAGAAGAGATAGAAGAAGAGAAATCAAGAATAAGAGGAGATAGAGGACTAAAAAAAAGAGTGGAGATACTGAAGAGAAAAAAAAAAGGGAAAGAAATAAAAGCATTTTTTATCTTAATTTATGTCCATGAGGTATTAAAGTGGTAATATATATGAATATTATATATATTTTTTATGACGAGTAAATGTATATATATTTACAATATCAAGTCAAATGAGGAAAACACTACTCAATTTAAAATGAAAATAAAAAATTCAAACAACAACAATTTCGGAACAAGTTTTTTGTTTTACTTGTTCTTAAAAACTGTTTTTATTAACTCAATCAAATATGGTTTTTTTTTCAAAAAAAAAAAAACTATTTTTTTTTAAATTTAGTTCCCAAATACATATTTTTTTTTTAAGAACACAAAAAATTGTTTTTAAAAACACTTCCAAAATAGACCCTTGATTTCTCAAATATTTCAAAAAGATCACAAATAAAAACTCATTCTTAAAAAATTCAAAATTAATACATTTATTTTAAAATAATTAAGATTTTATATAATTTTCCATGAAGGTATTATTTTTTAGTGTTATTTGATTAAAAGGGTGATGGATAACCTAGATTTGGAAATTTAATCCTCTATCATTTTCTAACCCCATTTTAATAAAAATACCCTCACTTTTTTATTTTTTATTTTATAAAAATAACAATTTCTTTTAAAATTACGTGTAAATGCTTGACATTATGTGAAAAATATGTTACTTTTCAAGTAAAAGTATGAAAAAGGTTAAATTAACGAATATGAGAATTATTTTATTCTTTTTAACTAATTAATTCTATTTTTTAACAAATTATTTTTAAAAAGCTTTTATTTTGTGGTTATTTTCAAATGTGTGTAAAGGATATGGAATTGAATTGATTTAATTGATTCTCTTTGAAAGAAAGAAACACCGGTGGAATTGGCTTGCCTTATATGGCCCGATACCATGGGATGGAAATGCTTGAAGGGCCTCAAAAGAATACATTATCCGGCTCAATTTGCTGAAGCCCAATCCAAGCCTCAAGCGTGAAGGGAGCATCTCTGTATTCATTTTGCTCCCCATTTCCGATGTGGGATTCACTTCCACAAAGATTAGAAAAACCATAAACCCAGAAAGCACACCACCAGGACTTGAACCCTGGTATTCTACATCGAAGTTAAGTAAAGGTTGCAATGCTCTTAGTTTTATCAAATGCATATTACTTTTATAAAATAAAATTTATTAGTGTGTGTGTGTGTGTGTTTGTTATAGATTAATTAAAATAAAATTATTGTAAAGAAGTTAAATTTAATTATAGTAATTAAATACAAGAAAAATATAAATTTATAAATAAAATTATTAAAATTTTTAAATAAAAATACTTTTAAATAGATATATATAAACATTTCTTTTATATTCTGTAATATGTCCAAATTAAATACATTATATCCTTCAATGTATATCAAATTCTTTTGTTTAAATAACTTTAATATATGTATTATTATTGTTTATCATTTTTGGAGTTTTTCCTAATATTTTTATGATTTTTTAATTAATTCTTATCAATCAATATTTTATGTCAAAATATCCACCGATATTTTTATAATATATCTAATATATCCATAAAATCTAAATACTAATATATGCATAATTACCAATATTTTCATCCTTACTTATATGAGTATCATGACAAACATTTCTATTATTGTAGGAACGACTTATAATAAATTGGAATACTGTTAACTTCTCATACATAAAACATATTAAGTAATAAAATTATAAAATATAAAATTAATAATATGTAAATAAAAAATAAAAAATAAAAAATTAATGAAACAAGAATGAAATAATAGTGCAATTTTATTTCAATTTTGCATATCTTTTTAATAATTAGATAGTATACTTTTATTATTTAATAAATTAAAAAATATTAATATATTTACATTTTATTTTTAATATGAAAATATTAAAGATGCAATCATCAAAATATTTTAAAAAATTTAATTGTCTATATATAATTTTAATTTTTTATAATTAGTTTTAAATTTAATAATATATAAATTAAATATTTATAATATGATACTTGCACCATAGTTTGATCATGGTTTAATCATCCATCTTACTATTAAATTCATAGTGCCACAACTTTTTTTTATTTAATGAAAGAAAATACTTGAATATTGAATTTCAATTTTCAGGGTTCCCTAATCGATGGTGTTAGTTTCTTATGCTTTAAAGTTAAAATTGAGGGGTCTTTTTAGGGCATACGTAATCGTGTTAGGATTAGGCTTAGTTTAATTAGAGTATATCTAATTTTATGGGATGATGGGAGTAAATGAAAATAGGTTATAGAAGAATCAAACTTTATGTTTTTTGTTAAGCAGAGCTTTCAAGATTAATTACACTAAATGGTAGTAGAACCAAGAAAAACAATTGACAATGTGGAAGCCATGGTTGGAATGTTCATTTCTAATAAATATGGTTTAAGCAAGTTGTCAATAAAGTAAATTGATTAACTACTTCAATACTAACATATTAGAAGAGCTGTGCATATAATTAGGTGAAGGCTTTTCCGAGAACACATACGCATGATGACGACGTGTCTCAAGAAGACTAATTTATTTGAATTTGAGCCCAAGTGAATATGATTGAAAAATATCTCAAATTTCTACTTCAGATAATTACTTGATGTGGAAGATGGCTGATTAAATTAAGCAAATTAATCACCTTAGAGTGGGGGAAGGAAGGAAGGGGGTGAATGGAGTTTTATAAAACTTTTTAAAATTGTTTAAACAAATTCAATGAGACAAGTAGAGTTAAGTAAGACAATAGAAGAGTTAAGAGTAGAGAGAAAGAAAATGCAAACTATTTTATGGTGGTTCGAAAATCCATCTAAGTCCATTCTCTTCAAACGCCTAATCAAGTAAGAGTTCCGCTATCTCCAAGACTTAAAAGTTCAAGTTTTCAACCTTCTTTCGCTTAGATTGTAAGGTTTCAATGGATTTTCACTCTCTTCAAGTTTACATATATTTGAAGTCTTTTTTCTCAAGATAAAATAGATTAGGGAAGAATTTAATACTTTCAATCCTAGAAAGAATTTAACTTTCTTTCTGTCAATGTGGAGAGCCTGGAAAACCACCTATCCAAAACCAAGTAAATGGTCCAAAAGAGAATAGCAATACAACTTTCAACAACAACTAGTTTAAGAAAAATAACAATGAAAAAATGTTTCTCATACAAATTTATTTTCTTAAGAAAAACCCAAAATCATGTTTCCATTATTTTACTATTAATTTAACATGTGCTAAAATAAAATATAGCATAAAAATAAATAATAAAATAAAATATAACATAAAAAAAAATAAATAAATAAAGCAATTGCTCCCATGGCCTTAGGGACCTATTGTATAAATTTGGTAACCCATTTGGATAATCATCCAAATTTACCTAATATAATATTTGCAACACAAAGTAGGGTTAGTGAGTGTTTACAATCAAATCCTATGTTATTACATAAGTCCCCAAGATGCCATGACCCTTTTTCTTTACTGTGTGACCGTTATCATAAGCATTCGAAGGCCGCTCAAGCACCTAAAAAGTTGAGAAGGGTGTTGAAAGCAACTTTCATTACTACCGTTTGAGTGCTCGGGCACTTATTTAGCCGCTTGAGTGCTCAAACACTTATTTAGCCGCTTGAGCACTCGACGCGTATTTAGTCGCTTGAGCGCTTGACACCACCGCTTGAGCACTAATATAAGCATTCAAGCACTACACCCTTTTCTTATGTACCTGATACTACTACCATAACAATTTTTGGTCATTTTTCTATCTAAAAACTTACCTTAGCCAGTCCAAATCTCCATGTGGAACATGATGGCACGTTTAAAATGTTTTCTCCTCCTCTTTGGGTTATAAGATTGATAAAAAAACTAGAGCTTTTGCAACAAAAGTTCTTATACTTCTCAAAACAGAGTTTACAATCAATCTAATAATTAAAAACTAGATTTTTACAATATAGAAAAAATCTTATGCCCCTAAACATGAAGCTTACAACTCAATCTAAGAGAAAGCAAAAGAAAATTACAATTATAACCATCATATTAAAAAAAAAAAAAAACCATAAACATTCATCTTTGAGGCAATGGGATGAAATAAACAACCTTACAAAATAGAGTTAGCATACCTTAGAGTATATCTAACAAATAAAAACCTATCCTACAACTTGGATTCTATAGGGAGCATGCAAACTACCCTAGGCTTCTCTAGCTTTAGAAATTATTTTGATGAAAACAATGGTAATAAAAACCATATAGAATAATTATCTAAAGAAATAGAAACCATACCTAGATTTGGATGTTCCC
Source organism: Vitis vinifera (assembly GCF_030704535.1). Lineage (NCBI taxonomy): Eukaryota > Viridiplantae > Streptophyta > Magnoliopsida > Vitales > Vitaceae > Vitis > Vitis vinifera. The sequence continues at coordinate 4,516,919 of NC_081814.1, forward strand.
AGATCAAATCCGTGTGGTGAAGATCAAATCGAAGTTGTTAAAGATCTCATCCACCTACTAGTTTTCTACATAATCTCTCCTCAAATGTAACTAGCAATGAGAAAAGTGTGGGTTTTTCTCTTTAGAGGGTAGCTAAGGTTTTTCTCTAGAGGCTTTCTTTAGAAAATGACAAGCAAAAATTGAAATCTTAGCCCCTAACAAGGGTATTTATAAGGTTTCTTGTAAACTTAAGTGACTTAAGCCCAAAATGGGTTTGGATAACCTAATCTAACCTAACTAAGTCCTAATTAATTAATTAACCCTTACTACAAAAACAGTTCAAAAAAACTAGTGCAACCTTACATTTTTATCAAAATGCCCTTATGCACACTTATGAACCAGAAACTCAAATCTCTCAAAATAAACATACATATATGTAATAGGAGCTTAAATGGAGACCACTGGGACTAAAAGGAAAATACTAGCTCTCTTATAATCTAATTATTAATCAACTACACTTTAGTATCCTATGAAATTACAATGAACATAGCTCGGATTTGTGCCCACAATCCACTACATGCAGACTTCATGAATTGATGTTTGTAATCTAACAAGGTAGTGTTATTACCTATTAAGATTACCTCTTTAATCCTTAAGTTACAAATTCTCTTTATTATGTGATCAATTAATATACTCTATCTCCAAGGAGCATATATCAAATTTGACTAAGTAAAATGATATGACCATAGTTTTTTAAATCACATGTCTTTTAGATCACCCAATGAAACACATTGTTTCAATACCATGAGATATCATGGTACCTTTATTGAGAATATCTACCTCCACTAACCTTCATCAACAATGACCCAATCCATAGGGATATAAGACCACTTTAGGGTTTTACCCATAAGTCAAAGCTTCTTGTTGATTTTGATGTAAGTTCAATACCATCTCAAGATTAAGAATCCACGCAGTATAGTAGCTTGGTGAATTATAAAAATTGATAGGCTTACGTCATGATTTATTATAGATCCTATCTAGTGTGCATCACATACACTATTGCACTCACCATGAGAAAACCATCTTGATGACTAAAACAAGTCATCTTTCTAATTATAAGGTAGTGCATTACAGTCTTAGATGGATTGCTTAAATGCCATGAACGGACTGTGAACTATTCATCACTTAGAAAGAAATCTATGTCTTAAACACTCACTATCCAAGAATCATTTGTCTTTCTTTAAACTCTACAAGACAAGTTAAGATAATCTAGATACTCATATTTTTTTGCATCCTTGGGGATTAGTGCACTTTGATTTTTCAACTCAAAACTTTTTTTTTTTTTTAATTTCTAAGAGAACAAGTTCTACTTATGTAACCTTCTCTTCCATAAAAGTTACAAATAGTGGATAGACTTGTACTAGATGTATTTTTGACAAAATAATTTTTGAAATATTTTTTCTTCTTAAATGACTCATAGCCTAATCCATTTTTATCAAAAATGCATTTTTGACTTGAAAGAATTAGGTCAAAGGATTTTTGTCTACAAGAAATGATTGAGAGAAAAGAGGTCAACCAATAATTTTTCATTTTCAAAATCTTATTTTCCTTTTTAAGAGAAATCTTTTCGTTTTCAACATTTGCAAAACTTTCTTACATATCCTTGCGTTCTTTTTCAATACGTAGGATTTTCCTTTTAAGAGACATTTTTTAAGGTCTCTATAGAGTTCCTCAAAAGCATCTTGCAAATCCTCAAATTTACCTCATCCACTTCATCAATTGCCATGAAGCACATGTTGATCACTTTATTTTCATTTTCCTCTTCCATGGAGTTGTCTTCACTATTACTCCAAGTAGTCACCATAGTCTTCTTTTTTTCTTTTCTTTTCTTTATTTTTGTAGAGAGGACAATCATACTTGATATGTCTAGGTTTCTTGCATTTGTAGCATATGAAGTCCCTTTTTTTTTCTCCATTTGTTAACTCCTTCTTTTGAGAGTTTTTCAATGGTTGGAATTTTTTTCCTTGTTCTTATTAGATCTAATAAACTTTTTATCTTCCTTTTGATGAGTGCAAGATCCTCACCTTCTTTGCTAGCTTCTTTCCCGTCAGTTTTTTTCATCAATGGTGGAAATCCTACTTTTTTTCTTTTTGTCTTCTATTTTTTTTTTTTATGACTTTTCATTATAATCTCACGAGTCATTAAGGATCCAATTAATTCCCTTAAAGGAAGTTTTGAGAGATCCTTGGCTTTGCAGTGATTTTTTATTTCCACTTTCCAAAAAAGATCTTAAAATCTTCACCACTTTCTTCAATTCTTTATAGATCTTTCACAATGCTTGAAGTCCATTGATGATATCGATGAACATAGTGATCATTTCCCTGATGGATTGGTTATTTTTCATAGAAAATAACTCATAACTATGCATAAGAATATTAATCTTAGATCCTTTGACATGATTGGTTCCCTCATTAGTTGTTTCAAGTAGTTTTCAAATATCCTTAATGGATTCACATTGACATACATTATTATACTCATTTCTATTTATTACACAATGTAAATAATAAATAACTCTTTCATTTTATTGAGTTTTCTTTTTATCAAGCTTGTCATATTCTTGACTTGGTTTAGGAATAACTACTCCATTTTCTACTTTAGTTGGAACATGGGAACCGTTTTGAATGAAATTCCAAATATCATAGTTAATGGATTTTAAAAACTATGTCATTTTAATTTCCCAATAAGAATAATCAACTCTCGAAAAGAATAGAGGTCAATTAATTGAAAGTCTTTCCATATGAGATGAGTTGTAAGAATTTGTTATATCCTCTTAGATTATTAAATTAAAAGAAAAAGTCCTACCTTTGATACTATGTCATGAAAGATGACTAATAAAATTAAGCAAATCATCCTAAAAAAGGTGAGAGGAAGGTGAATTCAATGTTATAAAACCATTTGAAAATGTTTTAAAAAGTTTAATGAGACAAGAAGAGTTAAGTAAGATAGTAGAAGAAAGTTCAAAGTAGAGAGAAAAATTGCGAACTCTTTTATAATGGTTTAACAATCCACCTACGTTCACTCTCTTTAAGTTCTTAATCGAATAAAAGTTTCACTATCTCCAAGACTTTAAGGCCAAAGTTTTCAACCTTCTTACTCTTGTATTACAAGATTCTGATGGATCTTCACACTCTCTTCAAGTTTCCATAGAGTTAAAGCATTTTTTTTCTCAAGATAGAACAAATGGGAGGAGAATTCAATACTTCCAAATCCTAGAAAGAATTTGGCTCATAATACAAGAAAAACTAGAATGGATTTTTTGGTGCACTAAGAAAGCAAGTTGAAATTCAATGCACTTAAATGAAAAGCTTTAAAAGTAAGAAAGTTGGTGATTTTCATTAATTCAATGAATGTGTGTGTGTTTTTTTTTTTTTAATAAATGTAGTAGGACTTCAATTTATAGAAAACAACTTTGGACACTTAAAACCACAAAAAGTAGCCTCAACCATTCTAGCTATAGTTCAAATGGTTGACTAGTCATGGATGCATTTAATACTTTGTAGGTGATCATTGATTTTTTGTTTTAAGTTTGACTAACCCTCGACTGATGCTTGACTGAGTGAGTCAAAACCTCAATCGATATCATATTAGCTACTAGAAGAGTGAAAATTTTGTGCACCATTAACCAGTCCTTGATCAGGTGAGCCTAATCGATTGAGTTGGTTTCTTAATTGGTTTGATTGATTCAGGTTACCCTCAACTAGTTACACCCAAAAGTGCATAAAAACTTTCAATTTTTTATTCCAATCTTCTATGAAGTAACCCCTTTAAAAACTTTTTAAAATCGGCTTAAAAAGAAATAGGCTTAAGGTTTTAAATTAAAACACATTCATCCAATTTTATTTTATTTTTAGCAAATTTCATTTTTAATCTTAAATAAGGATGAAGAAAACAAATTTAAAGTATATGAAAAAAAATTTAAACCTAAGTGTACCATAAAATACTATCTTATAGATTTCTTAGACACTTTTAAGTTTTCAAGGGATTCACATCTTCATGTTATTTGATTTTCTCTCAAGGTTGTTTAAGATTTCTCTGGAATTTTTCATTGAAACCTAAAAATTTCATGACTTGATTTAAAATGTTAATGAACTTAACCTTGTTTTGTAATAATTAAAACTTGATTAGGAGAATCCTTGGGCTAACACTTGATATATAATTATAGGTTCTTGTATGACTAAGAACCCAATTTAAATGTATCTCAAGAGTACTTGGAAAAACTGGAATACCACTTTAATAGTGATGAATCAATTATATCCAAGGCTAACTCTTCTTTTCATATATTCCATACCTAAAATATTTTATATCTTCTTAGAATTAGTGTTCACAAGGAGTAATTAGGTAAGTAAATGATTGAAATAACTATCCATTTAATTAATCACATGACCAACCAAAATAAATTAATATCAATCCATTTAATTGTACACATGACTAACAAAATGCAATGAGGAATTGTCTTGATAATAAGTAGTGTTTTTCCTCCACAAGTTATCTCTAATTGTAATGCCCCATATGGTAGGCACCAGAGTTTACAAAAAATAAATTTCTCATTACATATTCATATATCTGTTAATTGCAATAACACAAAAAAGAAACCATTGAGTTATGCTCAAATTTCTCTATTATGTTATCATTTATTATATGAAATTTTAGGATTTTTAATTTGTAAAAAAGTTCATTTTAAGACACAAGAAAAGTTCAAAAATCAAATAAGAGTCAAATTGGGCCCAAGGATAATCCTAAAATTTTTTCAAATTAGCTCAAAATAACAACATTGCTTCTGTGTTCTAATTTATATCGACACCCTACAAGTATTATGTTTTTTTTCAAAATTTGGAATTGAACTTCGACAAATTTCTTAAGTGAAAACCATTGATATTTCAACCAAGTATAAGAATACTAGTGCAAATGCTCATTTCCAAATTAGAATTGGTGAACTAATCAAAGACCCTGCTTAAAGGCTTAATTAAGCTTTCAATGAAGAAAATATGTTTGATCAATTGCTCAACTACGTATCCAAAAGCCTTGCAAAACAACAAGACTTGGTCAATTATGTAAATAAACAAATTATTTTATTTGTCATCCACATAAGCATATATATTACCTTATAATTGCATTTAATTAAAAAGGAAAAATGAGTTACAAAAGTAGAGAAATTTAATGATATTGTGTGCACAATTTCTTGTCATGGTAAATAAATTTACACATGAGAGCTTGAGCATTTAGCACGCATCCATAGTTATTGTTACCTCATTTATGGAACAAGCTCCTACATTAGGTGACTTTGCATCATTATGACATGTTTTCATGATAAATGCAGGTTGATTAGGAGGAGGAAGAGTGGAGTTGTTACCCAACATGGAAATAATTGTCAACATGGTAGGTCGATCTATTGCAAATTCTTGCACACATAAGAGTCCAATTTGGATGCTTCTCAATCCTTCGTTTGCATGATTTGACTTTATTAGTGATACATCTACTACATCCAAGGCTTTCCCTTCATTCCATAGGCTCCAAACCTGATTTTTTCTTTCAATATTAGGTAGCTTATAAAAGTAAATAATATAAGGAAAAATAAAGCAACAAAGGTTCAATTTACTCACATATCCAACTAAGTTGAAGGAGGGACTATCACAATAATAAGTTGTGTTTCTTCTCCCAGTAATAATCTCTAATAGCAAAACCCCGAAACTATATACATCATATTTGATTGAAAATAGTCCTTCCATTGCATATTCAGGTGACATATAACCACTACAGCAACAAATAAGAAAAACTATTAAGATTTAATCACGTGTTCCTTATTGGTATCTCATATATGGTACTTACTATGTTCCAACTACCCGATTTGTGCTTCCTTCAATTTGATTCCCACCAAATAATCTAGCCATACCAAAATCTGAAATTTTTGGGATCATATCAACATCTAATAGAACATTACTTGCTTTTAGATCTCTATGTATGATTCTTAATCTTGAGTCTTGATGAAGATATAAGATCCCTCGGGCAATTCCAATAATGATTTCAAAGCGCTTCTCCCAAGTCAACATTGATCTTTTTGTTTCATCTATATAAAAGACATGAAGCATCAATTAGTAATGAATGAATGGTTAAAATAGTTTTTCCAAATGATATTTATGCAAGAACCAAAGGTAAAAGATATTAGCAAAATGGTAGAAGATAAAACATCAATACCAAAAATGAAAGAGTCCAAGCTTTTGTTTGGCAAGTACTCATAGATTAACATTTTCTCTTCTTCTTCAATACAACAACCTAGAAGCTTCACAAGATTCCTGTGTTGGAGTTTTGCAATTAAAGTGACTTCATTCTTAAATTCTTCTACTCCTTGCCTTGAATCCTTTGATAATCTCTTCACAGCTATTTCTTGTCCGTTAGATAGTTGACCCTAATGCTCATTAGAATCAAAATTTAGCTTATTCATGATCCATATAGTGGAAAATTCAACTTAATATAGTGGTTGTCATGAAGCATGTATGTAGAAGTGGTTGACAAGCCATACAAATTCAATACACATCATTGAGAATGAGTACCTTATAAACCGAGCCAAAACCGCCCCGTCCAAGTTTATTAGTGAAAAAGAAATTATTTGTTGCTGCAACTATAGTACTTAGATCAAATAATTGCAATTCAGAATTTGTCCCGCTTTCATTGACTTGCTTTGCTTTTGAATAGTGTGCAAGTCATGTATCATTCAAGCTTAAATTAAACAACACTTTGTGTTGTCTTCCTTTGCCTGCATATGTTGAGAATTAGTAACAAATAGTTCATGCATGTTAAAATTTTAAGTACTTAGGTTTGTGGAATTATTCTACATTATTTGATTATGGTAAAAATAGAAACTAAGAGCATTGTTTGATGATGTTTAAAAAAAAAAAAGTTCTAAGTTGTTATTAAGAACAAAGTACTATTTGAAAACTTGAATATGAAGAACAATTTTTTCAACCTATTCTTCATAAAGACACCAAGCATTTATGTACCATATAAAACTTGTCAACTTATTTTCATGTCTCTAGCTATTTGTAAAAACAATCTACAAAAAAATTTTAAAAACATGCTGAATTTGTTTTAAAAAACCATTATATTTTTACCATGAATTCTTAAATATCTATTTTCAATCTAAAACTCACTAACCAAACATGTCTTTTAAGTTGAAGCATTGTTTTGTTCAAAAGAAAAGAAAATAGTTTATCAATTTTTTTTTTTCAAATAAAGACAATTTTCAAGTGTTTAGAGTTTTTAGAATTATTCTATTTTATTTGATTATGGTAAGGAAAAAGGGAAAAGAAATAGGAAACAAAGGAAGAAAGTTTCACCATAGTTTTACCTTAGAATTTTAATTACCTTTTCTCTTCTTCGTTGCCAACCAAGATAAGGAGACCATGAGAACCGTGACTAAAGCAACCCCCATTGTGAGAATCCCGATCATCCATTTCTTGTGAAATATATTTTTCTTTCTTTTACTTTGAGCTAAAAATGAAAAGGTCATAGGAGAAAAAAAATCATTTGTTGGTAAGTCTCAAAGCCCTTTCTCAAAACAAAATGATATAATATGACACGTAGCTCTTACGACAACTTGAAATAATAATAATAATAATAAGTAATATAAGAATTTAATTTAAATAAGATTAAATTGAACTTGAATCGATTTTGAATCCAACAAATTCAATAAAATTATGACTCTAAATAGTGTTAATTTGTTCAAATATGTTTAAATAAATTTTTAAAAATTTTAGTATTGCAGAAAAATAATTTTGAGTAATTAAGATAATAAGATGGGTGTAATTAACGCTGTGAAAAATAAATACCTAAAGTAACAGCATCCACACGAAGAAATAAGGCTTGGCCCCCTTTGGTGAATACTCTTGTGTCCATCAAATCCCCATACCAGGACAAGCACCCACTCCCTCCTCCACTCACGTTAGCGCTTGTGTACGCACTGCAGTTGCAGTTATTCAAGCACTCCTCTCTGCACTCTTCCAAGCTCAAGGTCGTGTCAACACGCGCCGCCGATGTGTCCGGTACCTTCACTTGTGCCACTTTTATGAACCCTTCCCCACTCCTACACAAGTTCGCGCCTTGGATCCTCACACACCCGCCCGACCCGTCTCTCAATGACCATTCACGTGCTGACTTGGGCTCGAATCCCGCAAGGCACGTGCACTCAAAGTCGTCTGCTGTATAGAGGTTGCAATTGCCGTTGGGCCCACGCCGGCCATAATTGTCGCAGCGTTCCCCCGGCGCGAACCAGAATGCTACCCATTTACGGTCCGATTCCTGCCACGTGTAGCGGGGGACGAGTCCATCACTGTCCACCGTTAATCTGGACAAAATTGAGGGCTGCACCATGCCGAATACCACAGAGACCTCATCCTCGTTGTTCAAAAAACTGGCGTTGAATAAGAAGCCGATATTCATCTCCGGCACACCCGCCAACCGTAGACCATTCCAGGGGCCGTTTCGCCAAATCAGATCGAAACCCTTTTGCAAGAATAGTTGAGGAGACCCACTTACCTCCATCTTGTACGAGTATTCACCGGTTCCTGGGTCACTCGGTGACTTCCAAGATGTTAGGAACCGATTCAACCCGGTTCTCCTATCAAGTCCTAGCTTCATGTAGGGAAGCATGGTATCTGTGGGATAATCAAAGCCTTGCCATACAACCCTTTTACCATCATTTTGGATCAAAACTAGGTTACCTGTGTCCAAAAGCTGAGCTACCGTGCTGTTGACCGATGAGACAGAGACGTTTGTGGACCAGAGAGGAGAGTCTCGGCGGTAGAGAACGAGGTTTCCTCTGGTATGAATTGAGAGCACTCCGGAGGTGTCATTGATTGGATCGTCTCTGTTAAGGACCCATACAACTGTTTGTTTTGAAATATTGTAATACCAAATTCCAACGTAGCGGTGGTTGAGGTTGCCGAGGGAGAAGAACCCAAGAGCGAAGCGTGCTCCTTTAGACACCAGAAAGTCTCCGTCCCTTAGGGGTCGGGTCGGAGTTATGGTGTCAGCAGGAGTACAAAACGGAAGCGCAAGGAGTAGAAGCAAGAATTGCAGAAACATTTTCGGAGGCGGCATATACGGTCTTACACAGCGATGATTCCGTGATATGTGTTGGTACCTGATTTCGCTAGCTCCAATGGATGATCTCAATACCTGCACAAAAGGATATTCCGGGAATCCCCTCCAACGAGTTAGGCAGGTCGCTGTGTGAAAGAGAAGATGGGATCAGTATGCTTCCCCGGTTCACTGTGGTAGTGACTTTGTCATACTATTCTGCTTTGATTGACTGCTATCCTGCTAGGGCGACAAGTGGCCTATTAATGCTTTTTGAAGTGCCTGTTCACAACTGCCATTGCGATTTTCAGCTGAGAGAGTGGCTGACAGCACTTGGAGGTGGTCGCGGCTGTTCAGGACGCCGGCCACATCCATGCTTTGGTCCCACAACTGCCCTACCACATTCATGCTCTGGTCCCCACAATATTGGAAATGTTCAATCTAAGCAGCAAACACTTAACGCAGCTTTGAGACTGGTTTAAGCCGTGTGCGACATGTCAATAATAAATTAACACACTGGGTTTCGTCCATCAGGTTTGACTTTTAAGATTTCGTCCATCACAGACTTGACTTCTAAGATTTCTGTGTGAGAAAATCATTGGCTCCGTCGTCAATATTATTGCCCAGTTTTGCTACATCTTAATACTTTTTATTTAATTATTGAAACTAATTTTAAATTAATAAATTAAAACTTGTAATTTGATTTTAATTTGATATTAAGTATTAAGATTATTTAATAAAATTAATTTAACTTTTTAAATTATTAAATTAACATATTTATTTCTATTAAATTTAATTAATATTTGTCTTTGTTAATCTTAAGTAATAACTTATTTATTAAATATTCATATTAAAATATTATAAACAAGTAAATTAATTATAAAATATAAAAAGAGTTTATTATTAGATGTGGATAAATTAAACAAAATTAAATTTGAAATTTAAAATAAGTTAATTGTTTTAATTTAATACTTAAAAGCTTTTAACTTTAAATTGTGCCATTAAAAGATTCTTTTTCTTTGTTTTCTTTTTGTACTTTAAGTCTTAAAATAAGTTGTTTTAAAACTTGATATATTTTTAAATTTATTTTTCTTTTTAAATTAATACATTTTTAAAACAATTCTATCTTACCATTTTTTTTTCCTTTTTCACTTTTGTTTTAATGGAAAAGTCAATTTTCTCCTTGTTTATTTTTTCTATTCAACTTTTAACTTTGTTATAATTTTTAAATTCAACTTCTCAGACAAAATAAAATCAAATTCACTTTTTAAAATTTTGAAAAACAAGATTAACAGTCATTAATTTGAATGAATTTGTTTTTAATTAGAACTCGAACCATAATTCCCATTCATCTCAATATTCATTGGTATTAGCATTTCCTATTAATTTTAAAAAATAGAAAGGTAGAATTTGAAACTTTTTCCCAAATAAAAAATCCCAAATTAATGAAGTTATTTCAATAATGGAACAGATATTTCTTTAATGAATCCATAAATAAGAAGGCACACCACATAAAATTCTAACATTTTCTTAGTAACCAAGTATAAGTATCCTAATTATTATCAAATTGCTAATTTCCTGTTCATCACATAATTAATGATCATTAGAAAAATTTTATTATGAAAAAAAAATCTCATATTTTGAGATATTTGGAAATGAGTTAAACCACTATTTTTATTTTTCAAATAAGTAGTTTTTAAATTAAAATAATAAAAATATAACAATAAATTTTATAGATGTTTTGACATAAAAAAAATTAAAATAAATAAATGGAATATTTATTAAATATATGATTTATTTATTTATTTATTAATTTAAGTTAAGTTATTAAATTATATCATATTAGCTTATTAAGTGGATTTAACAAATACTCCGCTAAATGTTACTAACTTTTTGCAGCAACAAGTGTCCATGCAGCCTAGATTTTTGGTTGTTGCTCTTTCCAAAAACTGGTCCCTTCCCACCTTGAGGTGGGACATCAATCATATTGTTGGAGTTAAAAAAAAAAAAAAAAAAAAAAAAAAAAAGGGAAAAAATGTAGTGCTGCGATTCTGCAAAACAAAAGATGTTTGAGGGGGTCTTCGACCCTTTTCGATCAAGTTAGGCCAAAGAAAGAAAGGTAATTGTTTTTTGAAGAATTAGAACACTTGATTTGTTCTGATAATAAGACTACGACCATAATGATAATAACAATGATGATGATAAATTTAATTATTAAAATAAAGTTAAAGTTAAATAATAAAGTTTTATTTTAATTTTTTGTATCTTCTTAATATTTATAAATGAATCGTAAAATAGAAAATAAAATATTTTAAGTATGTATAAAAGATATTTTATATTTCTTAATATTAATAATATATAAATTATATACTTTTGTGATTTTATGCCGATGTTACCGTTAAATCATGATTGAACTACTACTTTGATGGATAAAAAGTATAAAAATATTATGCAAAATTGTTTTTTAACTCAAAAAGTAAGTTTAGTAAACTTTTGGTGTAAAATAATTTTTAAAATATATATATATATATAAAAAAAATTGTGCTATTTTTAATTATTTTTTCATAAAATGTTTTGAAAAATAAATAAAAATATAAAAAATATTTTGATAACTTTTACATTATATATTTAGATAATAAATTGACTATTTTTTTTTATTTGACTTCTCTAAAGGAATTTTGTCCTTAAAAGAACTAACAAAAAAACTTTTTTTTTAAAAAAAAAGCCTAAAATTATTATTGAAAATATTGTAAACAAGTCCAAAAGTCTGCAATGCCCGCCCCCGCCCCGCCCCCCCAATATAATGGGATGCCAACTGTCTGAAGGCAACAAGAAAAAGACTCAAATTATTGGTTTTCACAAACAACTAAAAATTCAAATTATTCCTTTTCAAAGAAGACTAATAATTCATTTTCTTGTATGAATTTGTTTATTATCTCGTTTTGACAAAAATATCCCCCCACCCCACCCCCATAATGGGATGCCAACTGTCTGAAGGCAACAAGAAAAAGACTGAAAATTCAAATTATTGGTTTTCACAAACAACTAAAAATTCAAATTATTCCTTTTCAAAGAAGACTAATAATTCATTTTCTTGTATGAATTTGTTTATTATCTCGTTTTGACAAAAATATCATTATTATTTTCTTATAAAAATAGAATTTTCTTTAAAAACCTATATGTAAATATTTGGAAAAGTAAATAATATTTATATTAAAAATAAATTACTTTTTAAATAAAATAAAAAAAAAGAAAAAATTAGATTCACAATTTAGGATTATTTCATCCCTTTTAATCAAATATTTCTTTAAATTATTAATGACCAAAAAAGTTTTAAAGTCGTTTTTATATACCCCTTAAGAACATAGAAAATATTGGGAGGGTTAGAAGGAGTAGTTTAAAAGATTATATTTGATTCAAACTCTAGATTAGAGACAAAAAAAATAAACTAACTCTCACAGCCTTTCAAAGTCTCACAAAGAATTTGCACACCACATTTAAGAAATGAACAAAGTTCCTTGTTGTATTAAACGTAGCATACCATTAATCACTTCAAAATTGCAGTGACCCAATGGTTAAACTTCAATTTTAAAGCATGGATTGAACTGAGGAGTGGCGACTACTTGAAAGAGCTTAATGATGAAAAGTAAGGATAAAAAATGATGATGATATCTTCGATGTCAAATATTTGAAGGGTGAGAGAAGACATTACTTGAAGAGGTGTTGGGCAATGGCTAATTGATCAAATTAAGTTCCCCAACTTTTGGGTTCTCTTGACCACGGTGAAACATCTATGACATGAAGATGTAATAAGCCTAATGACACGTTGAATGGGTCAAATCAAATCTTATTTTATGCATAATATGATAAACTGTAATATTAATAATATGTAAATTAATTATAAGAAAAAAATGCCTCTTTCTCTATTAAAAAAATAAAAAAGAAGGCATGAAGAAAATTTCCAAATTTTCTAATGATACCTGACAAGTATCATGCCTTTTTCAAACTTTCCAAATTAAATTTTAGTGGATTTCTGAAGGGAAAATTACCTTTGCACTTCAACATAGCACTCAGTGGAATCAATTGCTGGACTCCATCTCGTCTTTGAGCATACATGTATCGAGAAACCATGCAAAACACAAGAATTGGTTTAGTTATGTAAAAAATAATCATCTTATTTATTGTCCACATATGCATATGTATCACTATATTATTACATCTAAATGAAAGAGAAAAAAAGTGATCTATAAAAGAAATTCAATGTTTCGTGTGTATGATTTCTTGCCATAGTTTACAACATACGAGAGCCTTATCATTTAGCACACTTTCACCATAGTTATTGTTACTTCATTTATGGAACAAGCTCTTACATTATATGTTGATGGGCTTGCACCATTAGGACATGTTTTTAGAATAAATGTAGGTTGATTAGGGGAAGGAAGAGTGGAGTTGTTATCAAACGTTGTCAACATGGTAGGTCGATGTGTTGCACATTCTTGCACACATAAGAGCCCAATTTGGATCCATCTCAATGCTTCATCTATAGAGTACGCATTTTCTAGCAATGGATTACTATATCTGAGGCATTGCCTTCTCTCCATAGATCCCAAATCTGATATTTATTTATTTATTTTTATCGAGAAGCCATATATTTTCCATTGACGTCGCAGCTGCTGTTTGGCCCACACCGACTCGTCGCAGCGGTGCATTGGCAAAGACCAGAACCTTACCCATTGGTGGGTCGATTCGTCCCTCGTGTAGCGCTGGATGCATGCGTCCGTCAGCGTCACCTTTACATGTGAGAAAATGGAGGCATTCGCGATGGTGAAGTTAAACAAGATCTCATCCTCAGTGTTCCAAAAACGACTGTTGAATATGGGGATCTTAAACATCGCCGGCAACAGTCCGCTTCGCCATATCTCTCGGAACCCTTAGACAAGAGCAGTTGTGGAGATCCACCCACCTCCATCTTACACGAGTACTCTCCGGTTCCTGGGTCGTCCGGTGACTTCCAAGATGTGAGGAACCGATTCAAACCGGTTCTCCGGTCAAGTCCTAGCTTCATATAGGGAAGCATGGTGTCCGTCGGGTAATCGAAGCCTTGCCAAACAACCCTTTTACCATCATTTTGGACCAAAACTAGATTACCTGTGTCCAAGAGCTGAGCTACCATGTCTTTCACTGATGAGGCTGAGAAGTTTGTGAATCAGAGACGGGAGTCTCAGCGATAGAGGACGAGATTTCCTCCGGCATCAATTGAGAGGACTCCGGAGGTGTCATTGATCGGATGGTCTCTGTTAAGGACCCATACGACAGTTTTTTCTGAAACATTGTTGTACCAAATTCCAACGTAGTGGCGGTTGGAATTACCGGGGCAGAAGAACCCAAGAGCGAAGCTTGCCCCTTTAGACACCAGAACGTCACCGTCTCTTAGGGGCTGGGTCGGCGTTATGGTGTCCGCATAAGCACAAAGCCGAAGCACAAGGAATAGAAGGAATAGAAGTAAGCATTGCAGAAACATTTTCGCACGATGCATACATGGTCTTACACAGCGATGGTTCTGTGATCAGGCCGGTGGTGGGAATGCTCAACTGGCAGCAACCAATAATGTACGTCAAATGCTCCGACTGGTCTAAGCCGTGTGGGACATGTAAACTGAGATCTCTCTATCACAGACCTAACTTAATTTATCAGCTCATACTGTAGATGAGGCGTTGAAAAATCGTATGCTTCCTCTGCAACTTGATGGCATAAATGCCAGCGATTTTCTGCAGTTGACGGGTGTCTTTCATAATATAAAAACAAAAGAATCCCATCTCCGGTGGCATCGGTGCCATTGAGTTTTCTTGCTCTTGTTTTTCCAAATAACGACACTCCACAACAAATGAGAGCCTAGTTATCATTTAATCATTTGAGACTCCAAAACTCAAATCAAACAATTTTCTTGACAACTAGTTGAGATTTCTACATCCAGTGGATTATAAGCCCATATGGAAAAGAGATTGGCGCATCCTTAAATTCAAACATAACTTCCCCATTGTCACCCATGCTGAAAGAGACAATTAAAGGGATGACTAAAAAATTGAAATTGTTGGTTTTCCTTTATGACTTCCAGGCCACTATTGGCTTAAGACTATACGGAACATTGGAAGGGCAAATGGTTGATAAATCTTTGTTGTCAGTTACATGAAAATTTGAAATCCTAGTATATAGTATTTATGATTTACTTTACTATTAAGAAAATATATCTTGATGAAATCAAGTCAACTTTATTGAATATGTGTCATTCTAGTAGCTTTAAAACTATGAAATGTATTTTATTACATAAATATTTAGTTCTCTTTTAGATACACTTCTTATTTTCCTTTTTTAAACTTAAAAAATAATAGAAATTTTCATTTAAAATATGATAATTTTGTATATAAAAATATAAATATACCTTGTGTCTTTAAAAATTTTAATATTTGAGCTAACATAAATTTTTTAATACCTGAATTTGGTATTAAATAGTTCGATATTATCCTTCTATATTTGTAAAAATAGAAAATAAGAAGAAAAGAGGCCTTAGTTATTAAAAATAATAACATACAGGTATTCAACCAAAATAGTAGAACATCACAACATGGTCACAAAATAGCATCCAGACTAATGGTATGTGTTTTGCATCCTCACTGCCTGGGTTCATGTGGTCGAGGAAAAAGGGGGTTCACCTCCGGCTCAATGCCTAGAATGGTCTGATAGGTAGATTGAAGTCAGTCTGACCCGATTTTAAGAACCATGGTTATGGCCACCCATTACGGTGCCAAAGAACTCACTAATTAAGAAAACTGAGAAATCTAATGATATTGTCTGCACACAGCCATTGACATCACAAACGTTTATATAGGCAAAGCCAAGCAGTTAGCGTGCTTCAACCATAGATACTGTCACCTCATTTACAGAGCTAACTCCCTGACTAGATGTTGTTTTTATAACAAAGGCAGGTTGCTGAGGAGAAGGAAGAGTGGAGTTGTTACCCAACATGAAAATGATCGTTAGCATGGTAGGTCGATCAGTTGCACATTCTTGCACACATAAGAGCCCAATTTGGATGCATCTCAATACCTCATCTGCAGGATATGTCTTCTCCATTGATGGATCAATTACATCCAATGCTCTGTCTTCTCTCCACAGCTTCCAAACCTGAAATAGAGTAAGTAATTAATGATAAGGAAAAGCACTTGATTAGCAATGCCCTGTGGTCGAAAAGATATGTCCAATTAATTTACTCACATGTCCAACCAAATTTTGTGAAGAATTATCCTCATAATAGGTGCTGTTTTTCCTCCCAGTAATGATCTCTAACAGCAAAATCCCGAAGCTGTAGACATCAGATTTTATGGAAAATTGTCCTTCCATTGCATACTCAGGTGACATATACCCACTGGATGAACACGAGAAAAAAAAAGAAGAACCGCTTAGTTTTGTTTAATTAATGTCATGTAGGTACTACCTTTTTGTCCATAGCACATGAAAATAATATCCTTCCATTGCATGTATACCCAGGTGATATATACTGGCCCACTCTAGCTAGTAGTAACACATGAAGAGAGAACCGGTAAGTTTTGTTTAATTTCATGTATGTACCTCGTTGTGAATAACACTTACTATGTCCCAACCACCCGACTTGTGTTTCCTTCAATTTGGTCTCCTCCAAATATTCTAGCCATGCCAAAATCTGAAATTTTTGCGTTCATTTCAGCATCTAGTAGAACATTGCTTGCTTTTAGATCTCTATGAATGATTCTTAATCTTGAGTCTTGATGAAGGTATAAGATCCCACGAGCAATCCCAAGAATAATTTCAAATCGCTTTTTCCAATCTAACAATGATCTTTTTGTTTCGTCTGGACCAACAGATGAGAAAGTTTGGTCAATTTATGTGAGCTAGAACCCTATAAATAAGAGATGGCGATAACTAAAAATTAAATGTAAAAGATGAGAGTGATACCAAAAATACAGAAGTCCAAGCTTTTATTTGGCAAATACTCATAGATTAACATCTTTTCACCTCCTTCAATGCAACAACCTAAAAGCCTCACAAGATTCCTATGCTGTAGCTTTGCAATTAAGGAAACTTCATTCTTAAACTCTTCTGTTCCCTGCCTTGAAGTACTTGATAATCTTTTTACAGCTATTTCTTGCCCACTAGGTAGTTGACCCTGATAATCATAATGTAGATAACTTAGTTATATTTCAATCATGCTGTGAAAATTAAATTCAAGTTAACAAAATAGTTGTTTCAAGAAACTCTACACCTCTATATACTGAGAATCTGAGGGAAGACTACAACCTTATAAACCGGGCCGAAACCACCTTGTCCGAGTTTGTTAGCAAACGAAAAATTTCTTGTGGCAGCAGCTATGGTGCCCAAATCAAAGAATTGCAATTCTGAGTTTCTTCTACTTTCATCATGCTTCTTTGCTGCTGGAGAGCCTTGGAACAACGAAGAACTAGAAATAAAACTTATCTCCAATCCACGCTGTCTTGCTTTGTCTGTGATGATTTAACATAAAGGAACAATGCATGATAAGTTTTAATCGACACCATCCTGTTAAGTTTAGGCTGACAGAAAAAGAAATTTCCCTATATGTGATACATGTGTATGGAACATAGAAAGGAAAATTTTTCATTATGAAGAAGAGAAACAGGAATGAAGATAGCAATTTGTTTAAATTTTAATTACCTTTTCTCTTCTTTCTTATGAACCGGCAGGCCAAGGAGACAATGAAAAACAATAAGACAGCACCCACTATTACCAGAATTGCCAACAGCCACTTCTTTTGAAGAATGCCTTTCGGCCTCTCTGTATTTTCGGCTGAAATGAAGGAAACAATATTCCCATTGGTCAGAGATAAAAATTTTGAGAAGCTGAACTCTGATATAGTTTAACAATGGTGCAACCACATGAGAGATGAAAACAATTCCATATCATCAAAGAACAAATAAAGCAGATGTGTAAGGCAAAGCAATTAACATATATAGGATAAGTTTCTACCTATATAAGAGTTGCTATATTTTATAGAGGTTTTAGTTTTTAAAAACAATAAATTAATGAAAACAAAAACAAAAAAATAATAACGTTAGCCATTTATTTTTGTTTTTATTCCGTCCACGAAAGACTTACCTTTTTGTGGTCTGCCCTTTTATCCTAGTTTTATGATAACCAGAAATAAATAAAGGTAGATTATGTCACTTTCTTTTGTTGTAAATGTATGGTACGGTATAATAAATAATGAAGTTAGGGGTTCTGACAATTTTGTAGGAAAGAGAGATGAATGAGAGTTTGGTAAGGAGGGCCCAGAGCAGGTTAAATGCGTACCTAAAACAGCTGCATCAACTCGCACAAATAAATCTTGGCCCCCTTCTGTATAGTCTCTCGTGTCCATCAAGACTCCGTGCCAACTCACGCATCCGCTCTCTCCTCCACTCACGTTCGCACTTGTGTACCCACTGCAATTACAGTTTCTCAAGCACTCCTCCCTACACGCTTCCATCCCCATGCTCATCTCCACACGTGCCTCAGATGTGTCCGGAATTTTCACACTTCTCACCTTCACGAACCCTTCTCCACTCCCACACAACTTCGCTCCTGCCTTCCTCACGCACCCCGCCGACCCGTCTCTCAGGTACCAGTCACTTGGCGACTTGGGTTGGAACCCCGGGAGGCACGTGCACTCGAAGTTGGGGGCGCTGTTGGCGTTGCAGCTGCCATACGGCCCGCACCGGCCGTAATTGTCGCAGTCGTCCTTGGGTGCCGACCAGAACCCCATCCACTGGTGGCCGGATTCGTGCCACGTCTTGCGTTGGACGTGTCCGCTGCCGTCCACCATGAGTCTCGAGAAAAACGAGCTGTTATGCAGAGTGTATATCACGGAGGCCTCATCGGGAGTGTTTAAGAAATTGATGTGGAATATGAAGGTGTTTATCATCTCCGGTACCCCGCTCCACCTGAGGCCGTTCCAGGGACCGGTTCGCCACAAACGGTCTGTACCCTTGCACAGGAAGAATTGAGGGGAGCCATTGACATCAATCTTAAAGGAGTAATCCCCGGTTCCTGGGTCTTCCGGCGACTTCCAAGATGACAGGAAGCGGTTCAGACCGGTTCTCCGGTCTACTCCCAGTTTCATGTTGGGAAGCATAGTGTCGGTGGGATAATCGAATCCTTGCCACAGAACCCTTCTGCTCTCTCTCTCGAACAAAACTAGGTTACCTGTGTCTAAGAGCTGGGCAACCGTGGCGTTCACTGACAAGATTGAAACGTTTGTGGACCAGATAGGAGTGTGTCTGTGGTAGAGGACGAGGTTTCCTGTGCTGCTAACTGAGAGGACACCGGAGGTGTCGTTGATTGGAAGGTCTCTGTTAAGGACCCATACAACGGTTTTTTCTGAAACGTTGTTGAACCAGAGCCCAACGTAGCGGAGGGTAGAATTGCCGGGGCTGAAGAACCCAAGAGCGAAGCTTGCTGCAGGGGAGACTAAAACGTCACCGTCTCTTATGGGTTGATTGGGAGTTATGGTGTCGGCTGAACTGCAATATGGGAGAGCAAGGAAGAGAAGCAAGTAATGGAAAAACATGACCAGTAGTCGGGTGTTGCTGTTGGTGAGATTTCAAGAAAGCTCCACCCCATTTAAATTTCATCACCTATAAGGCTATAACGTACGTGTCTAATGTTGGTGCATACATCCATGTGAGAAGACTGTACAAGATAGACGACTTTTATAAGCTCTGATGACATCGACCCTGGAACTAACAAGGCAGCCAGGGCACCAAAAATTCACATGGTGAATCGCACTGAATGGTTTGAATTAAATCTTAATTTTTAGGTTCACAGAAAAAGAAAAAGAAAATGAGATACTTCATGAGATGAGTTAGCTAAGATATTTTCCAAACCCAAAGCTGAAACAATTGGTTGTTGTAGACTTGTATGATTGATTCATACATTAATTTCGGTGGATATGCTCTGGAAATACCTTTGAACTCGGCTTCCCTTTTCCTTTCTAAATGTGATATTCAGTTTAACTTCAAATTTTGAACTTGTGATATCCAACAATCAAAAACCTCCCAGGAATCTTACAACTACATTTTTATACAATAAAAATCAGTGTGAAGTCTCCTGCAGCCTGCAGTTTATTCTTTCACTACTGCTAGCTAAACTTTAGCCCTCCCTCAAGCAAATGATTCATTTAAGATTCTTATTCTTAATAAGACTTCTAATAATGCTACTCTAACTTTCTTCATTTGATCCCACCAATATTGAACCCTGGCTTTTGATGCAAAGAATTAGACTTTTGGAAGTCATCTGCTGGTAGTGCAAGCGTTCAAGTTTAGCACACTTTGATTTCCAGTATATTGGAGGCTTCCCAACAGGTGGCATTCATGAATAAACCCTCCGTATGCTCGCTGATTGAAAGCCTCATGATGCTCTATATTAAAAGTGATTATGTTGCTATTTGAGCTGTTACTTAGGCTAGTTTTCGATTAGCTTAAGTGTATAGATTCTGTTAAGAAGTTAGTTAGAGCTCAGATGTATATAAGAGGATTCGATTTTAAGATCTCCATGTAGTCAGTTGTTCATTATTGGAATCAGGATTTTCTTCAAGAAATCAAATTTTTTTCCTGGTCTAAAAGCTTCATTAAGATGGTATCATAGCCGTCTTCTGTAGCAATGAAAAAATTGCATGTCAAACTACCATGGGAGCTTTTTCATATTCCTTGTCATTCATTCAAGTCAGGTTCAATCACTCGATCTCAGTAGTCAAGCTCAACAACAGTAACTTTCTTTTTTTTTAGCGAAAACAAGTAATTGTTGCCAAGTTTCATTTTTTTTTTTTTTTTTTTGATAGGTAAAGGAAATTTTCATTAAAAGCCAAAGAGGCTAAAGAATATACACAAAGTATACCAAAGAACAAAAAACAAAAAACAAGAAGGCAACAAGCCTATCCCTTACTTGGTAGCTAACCAGTCTACAAAATCAATTCAAGAGAAAGTGTGTTCCTCTATATACACCCTAACCCAATTCACAAAAGTGTACAAAAAAAATGGATTTAATTTCTTGGTCATTCCTCTCAATATTGTCGAAGGCCCTCATATTCCTTTCTTTCCAAATAGTCCACAACAAGTAGATGGGGGCAGCTCTCCAAGCTTTCTCCCTTTTCTTGCCCACAAAAGAACCATGTCATCCCAAGAGGTTCCTCCTAACAGAGGAGTGCATCACCCATTGCACCCCAAAAATGGAGAAATTCAGAAGCATAACATTCTAGCCTTCTCACAAAACAAAAGAAGGTGATCTGTGGTTTCCTTTTCATTTTTGCATAGATAGCACCTATTGGGGATGTTCCAACCACTTCTCTTTAGGCAATCAATGGTGAGTAGCCTGCTCCAAGCTGCCTCCCAACCAAAGAGAACCCAAGGCGTCTAGATAACTCTAGCCGGGAAATGAGGTTTAGTGCCCCTTGAGAACGAGTCATAAAAAGACTTGACTGAGAAAGTCCCATTCTTGTTCTCTCTCCACCAAAGCAAGTCATCCATTCCTCTTCTAATGGTCAAAGGATGAAGCTTACTTAACAAGCTTTCTACTTCTCCCACATCCCAATCATTTAGGTGTCTATTAAAACATAGCCCCCAACTCCATCCTCCTCCCAAGCCTCAACAACCCATCCATCTTTGTTGACTGCTAAATTAAACAAGTTTGGGAAAGCATATTTCAGAGATTGATTTCCACACCACAAGTCCTTCCAAAATTTCACTCTAGTACCGTCCCCTATGATGAAGCAGGAGTGAGTTCTAATGTTCTCCCAACCATTTCTGATGGCCTTCCAAACTCCCACACCATAACGGTCTCTTACACCTTTGGAGTACCACCCTCCCTCTTGAAGGCCGTACTTTCCAGTGATAATTTGCTTCCATAGGGGATCAATCTCATTAGCAAATCTCCACAACCACTTCCCAAGTAAGGCCTTATTAAAGATAGCTAGGCTGCGGATGCCCAAGCCTCCATCCTTTTTAGCAACACAAATAATCTTCCAACTCACCAAGTGAGGTCTATTCTCTAAGGCATCTCCGCTCGATAAGAAATCCCTTTGAATATTTTTTAGCCTTGCATACACTCTCTTGGGAATCACAAAGAGAGAAAGAAAGTAGGTTGGGAGGCTAGAGAGGGTGCTTTTTAGTAAGGTAAGTTAGCCACCTTTGGAGAGATATTGTCTTTTCCACAGAGACAACATTTTTCTGAATCTTTATTTCACTACATCCCACACCCTAGTGGATTTGTAAGGGGCCCCAAGGGGGAGACCTAGGTAGGAGGTGGGTAAACTCCCAATCTTACAACCTAAGACAGGGACAAGAGTCTCCATATGAACGCCTTCACCCACCGGGATGACCTCACTTTTGCTCAAGTTAACTTTTAACCCTAAAATCGCCTCAAACCACATAAAAGTCCAGCTAAGATATTGCAACTGTTCTGCATCAACACCATAGAAAATCAAGGTATCATCAGCAAATAAGAGATGAGACACAATCAGTCCCTCTCTTCCTCTTCCTCCCACTTTGAAACTAGAAATAAAGCCACCATTTCTTGCACTTGACAGCAGTTGGCTAAGAGCTTCCATGGCCAAAAGGAAAAGATAGGGTGAAAGGGGGTCGCCCTGTTTCAATCCCCTAGAGCTACGAAAGAAGCCCGAAGGGCTCCCATTGATGAGGATCGAGAAGATAGTCATAGAGCAGCACCATTTCATCCAATTGATCTATTTATGCCCGAATCTCATCTTGGACATCACATCCATAAGAAAGTTCCAATTGACATGGTCAGATGCCTTCTCAATATCCATCTTAAAGAGGAGGCCCGACATGTTGTCTTTCAATCTAGAATCAAGAGCCTCGCTAGCAATTAGAACAACGTCTAGAATCTGTCTCCCTTGGATGAAAGCTTGTTGAGAATCAGAAATCACCTTCCCCATCACCAATTTCAATCTATTAGCAAGGGCCTTGGCAAGCAATTTGTACACACTCCCTACCAGGCTGATTGGCCTGAAATCTCTTAGGTCTTCGACTAATTCTTTTTTAGGAATGAGCATAAGGAATGTGGAATTGAAGCTTCTCTGGAAGGTTCCATGGAGATAAAACTCTCTAAAGAGTCCCAAAATATCTGATTTAACAACATCCCAACAAAACAACCAAAAGGTCATTGTGAAACCGTTCAAGCCTAGGGTTTTATCACCGCAATAGCTACTCAAGGCTGCAAAAATTTCTTCCTCATAAAACATCACCTCTAGGCTGCTAGCCAAAGCACCTTAAAGTTTAGGCCATTAATACTTGGTCTTCAATCCCCTGATTCTGAGAGGAGAGACTGGTAGGCTCTACAAACTCTTTCTTTGATTTCTTCATTAGAAGAGAAAGACACCTCATTCACTCTAAATTTTGATAGGAAGTTCCTCCTTGCCCTAGCATTGGTCATTTTGTGGAAGTACCTGGTATTTTTATCACCTTCTCTTAACCAGATTTCTCTTGACTTCTGTCTCCAAGAAGTTTCTTCCAAAAGGGCCCACTTCTTGTAGTCCTCAAGAGCCAATCTTTTAGCCTTAGCGTCCCCAAGAATAAGAGAGTTCTCATTCTCTTTGGCCTCCTAACTCTACAGGCAGGACAAGGCCTTTGCTCTATTGTACGAGACATTACCTAGCACCTCCCTGTTCCATTTCTTCAAATCCTTCTTGAGCGCTTTTAGTTTCTCATCAATGCAGTGACTGCTATAGCCTTCAACAAAGTAACCATTCCACCAACTCTTTACTAGGTCTTTGAAACCTTCAATCTTCAGCCACATAAACCAGACAAGGGAGAGCGGGCTGAGTAATGGCATAAAAGTTGTCCTCCCATTGGTCCAAAATCAAGAAGCGATCCAATCTAGAGGTAGCCTAAGAATTCAAACCCCCTATTCAAGTGAAAGTACCTCCAGCCAGAGGAAAATCCCTCAGTCCCAAATCCCCTATCACCTCTGAAAATCTCCTCATTTCAGTCGTGAGTCTTGGGGCATTCCTTCTTTCCTCTGGGAATCTTACAGTGTTAAAGTCCCCTCCTATGCACCAAGGGTCCTCCCAAAGACCACTGATGGCTCCTAGCTCCTCTTAAACATCTTCCTTCTCATTACCAATCACTGGCCTGTACACTCCAGAGAAAATCCAAGTAAAACCATCAACACAGTTTCTGAAACGAACAGAGATGGAGTACCATCGACTTTCCACCTCCAACTTCTCCAAGACTCTATTAATCCCAAAATAGGAGAAGGTCTCCTTCTGCACCCCTAGCATCCACTGATGCCCAATTAAGAAATCTTCCTACACCCACATAGTTTACCATTTGCATTGACATTTCTTTCACATTCGTCTCCATTAGGCAAACTAAATCTAGTTTCTGGTTCCTCACGACACCCTTGATCAACTTTCTTTTCTCAATATCATTAAGCCCTTGAATATTCCAACAAAGGATTTTAATTCTCATTAATCAACTGGAATCAACTCCCAGGAGCTCTGGCCAGTTCTTTTAGCTAGCCCTAATGTCCCCCCATAACTAACTGAGCATTCCAATCTTTTTAACTCTCTTTCAAAATGGGTAGTGCATGATTTTTTTCTTCTTACCTCTCTTGCTAAGGGTACTACTGCCAGTCCTCAACTTCAGTTTCTTTAGCAGGGCTAGAATTTCAACTTCATGCCCTTCAATAGGTATTCCCAAGACTTTGCTAAAGTGGGTTAGTTTGGAAAACTCCTCTTCTGACCATCCTTCTTCGCAAGGATGTTCTGTAGACAATTCCCCCTGTTTTGCCACATCACAATCTACCAAAACCAATTCCTCATTTTCCAAAATAGGACCCGGGGCATGAGTCAATACCATCGTCGACGCATCTCTGAGCATCATGGACAGAGGATTCAGCGATGTTTCAGCCTCTCTTGGCGACGATTCCACAAAACCAGAGAAAGATCCCCCTTCCTTCTCAATCCCTAGAGCCTAGAAAGGAGTAGAAGAAGAAGAGTGTTCCCCTCTCGAAGAGTTCGGTGGAAAAGATGGCTTACCTTGAGAGCTGTGGGTTTCGACGGGGAAAGAAATCTCAGCTACAGGCGATGTCGTCGCTTCCATCCTAGAAATCCCAACGGTGCAAGAAGTCGGTGCGAAGTCTCTTTTCCTCAGACACGACGGGCACTTAGAACTTCCTTGCCCTAAATTGCTAGAGGGGGCAGGGGCGTTAGGCTTAAAAGAAGGCCCAAACTTAGCAGAGACAAGGGTCTTCTCCGACCCAGGCCCGAAAGCCTTAGCACAGGCTAAGCCCGAATGGGCCCTTGCAATTGGACGCTGGCCCAAGTCCATAGAGGAACCTTTGCAGGCCTGGATAAGGCTCTCAACAACTTCAGTCTTGTTCGAGGCAGGGGAACCACTCCCTGAGACAGGCGGGGGCAGCTTTTCTGGTGGTAGAGAGGCTTTTGAAGCAGAGGGCAAGGTGCTCATGCTCACCTCAGCGCATACAAAGGCCACCTCATCATCCCTAAGCTTCCTCGCACCAAAACCATGAGAGGGAAGCACAGTGGAGATGCAAGGCTCTTCTTTTCACCACAATTGCAAAGCGAAACAAGAAGAACCAGCTACCACCTACAGCAAGCTTGGATGTTGCCATTCTCTGGTTTCGATGAGGACTCTAGCCCACTGAAGATTCCAGAGTTCAGTTGTATTTTCATCCATAGCCACGACTCTCCCGCAAGAATCCCCAAACCTCTTGAAGAGATTTCTTCCCTAAAGATGCAGAGAAAGGCCCAAAATTCTAACCTACACAAGGCACACACCCCCTCCTCCTCCCTCAAGACATCCAACGGAAGGATTCCATTTTTCCAAACATAAACTTCTTCCTCTGAAACATCTCACCCCTGATTTAGACACCCTCTTCGCTTCATCTGCAAATTCAAACTCCAGAAGCAAAAGGTTTCCTCCCATGTCTGATAGCCAAAGGTTTTCTTCCAAAAGCCAAGAGTTTTTCGCCCACAGTCCAAAAGAGACGAGGTTAGGGAGGCGGCCAGTGTCTCCCTCCCAATTATCCACAAGACACCTGCCCAGCAACTCCTCATTTCTATCAAGGACCTCTTTTTCAATTTCTAACCAAACAACATCACAAGGGCAGAGCAATCCTGAAGAGTTGCCATGTCTCTGTCTAGTTGACCATTTTTTTCCTCAAATCTGTTAGGCAAAGCTTGAGATGACACAGGATTTTCCAACAAAGCTCCATTCCCCTGAAGATGAGAGACTCCCAAACTTCTCAGTTTGCTAGCAAGAAGTTTCCAGCCCCCAACAAGTCCTCTTCCTTCAAGAAAAGCCAAGGTGAATATTTTATTCTCCACATCTCTCACAACACAAAACAATAATCTCTATGCTCTATTACTACGGATTTCTAAACTGTAGTCTCTATCTCCTTTCGACCAAAAATTCCGAAAAGGAGCTCTCTCCTATAAACCACAACAAGACTCCACCCCTTCTAGCAGCAAAGACAAGTCTTTCCTTTCGAATTTGATTCATGAAGAGAACTTGGGACCTTTTTCACAAATCTTCCCACACACCTTTCCTTTGAACTCCTCTATGCCAATCTCAAACGTCTTCAACACAACACCAAACCAACACTTACCCCCAGGAGAAGCTACCCGCATCCACATCTTCAACTTTTGCCAAGTTTCATCTTTGGTTGAAATTACGTCCATTAAAGTAGTTAGCATCAGAAGATGAAGTAATTGACAAGATTAATCATGAATTTTTGGATTGGGAATAACAAGATTAACTTCTAGTCTCTTGGTTACTTTATTCAATGACAAGGATTAATATCTCCCACTCGGTGAATTGCGAAATAAAAACACACATTTGGAAAACTTTGAACTATATTTTGCCGCACAAAATTAAATGATTTTGGACCACTAATGCATTATGCATCTTAACAAATGATTTTGGACCCCTAACTTTGAAATTCAAGGGATTTCTCCAATTAATTACTTAGTATACATAATTCTCCGGTGCAAGGATAGCAAGCTTATCTAGCGTCAAGAAGGGTCATTATCACACCATTTACTGAAGAAGATGACCTCGTCCCTGAATGGGTTGATTGTGAACTGTTGTAGCTTCTTCTGAAGGCAAAATTGGGATGTTTTGGAGAAGGAAGACTAGTCTCATTGCTCAACATGAAAACAACAGCTGACATGTCTGGCCTATCTGTGGCACAATCTTGAACACACAAGAGTCCAA
Organism: Vitis vinifera; assembly: GCF_030704535.1. Taxonomy (NCBI): domain Eukaryota; kingdom Viridiplantae; phylum Streptophyta; class Magnoliopsida; order Vitales; family Vitaceae; genus Vitis; species Vitis vinifera. Next base: position 4,544,329 of record NC_081814.1, read on the forward strand.
CTTGAATGCATTGAAGAACTTCAAGAGCAGAATATTCAACGATGAGATTCTGCACCTTTAGCGCGCTTCAACATTACTTATCGTCATATCATTTACAGAACAAGGTCCTTCTCCTACAGCTGAAGAGTCTGCACTGTTACCAGTTCTGAAAATAAACGCAGGTTGTTTAGGGAATGGAAGAGTTGTTTCCTTTACCAACATGAGAACAACTTCTAGCATAGTCGGTCAATCTGTCACACTTTCTTACAAACACAAGAGCCCAATATGGATGCATCTCAAGACTTCATGAGGAAGAAATGACTCCCTTAGTGACGGATCAGAAATTTCCAAGGCTCTTTTTTCTTTCCAAAGGTCCTACACATGCGGTTTATAGCATCATTTTAAAATGGATACACCATTGAATTAAAACAGTTAATTTTTTAGCTATTGTTGATAACATTTTAGCTTACTTACATGTCCAATCAAAGTCAAGGAGGGATCACCCTGATAATAACAACTTTTTTTCTTACCACCGACAATCTCTAGTAATATAACTCCAAAGCTAAAGACATCAAATTTTGTTAAGAATTTTCCAAGCACAGTATACTTTGGTTACATATAACCACTGCATTCAAACAATATGAAAGAATTAAATTTACTTTTTGTTCAATCTTTGATGTTTTCATGTGCTCTGTATGTATGCCATTTACTATGTTCCAACAACTCTGTTGGTACTGTTCGAAATTTCATCCCCTCTAAATATTTCGGCCATACCAAAATCAGAAATTTTTGGATTCATCTCAACATCTAATAGAATATTGCTAGTTTTTAGATCCCTGTGAATTATTCTCAATCTCGAGTCCTGATGAAGTTACAACACTCCACATGCAATCCCAACAATAATTGCAAACCGTCTTCTCCAATCCAGTATTGATTTTTTTGTAGTATCTACAACAAGATTTTGAAAAACTTTCATTCAAGGTTGAAGGCGTAATATACATGTGGAAACTACATTTCTTCTCAACAAAGTAAATGCTTAGATCTTTTTACAGTTGTTAACAGCAAGCTAGGAAAAAAAAAAGGGCAAAATAGATAGAGAAGAAGACATACCAAAAATAAAAGTTTTCAGGCTCTTGTTTGGTAAGTATCCATAGATTACCATCGTTAGTACTTCTCCTTCAATGCAACTACCTAAAACTTTCACCAGATTCTGGTGTTGGAGTTTTGCTATCAATGCAACTTCATTTTTGAATTCTTGTATCCCTTGTCCTGAATTCTTTGATAGTCTCTCCATAGCAATCTCCTGCCCATCAGGTAGCTGACCCTGGAAAAATGATCTAGAGTACTTCAAACTCAGGCACAATTATATGTTTTTAGCTGTTAAACTTAATAAACTATCTTCACAAGTTTATTCCTAGATTACCAAACCCCATTCTACTTCGGTGCACAACCAGACTAACAGAATGACAGGAAAAGAAGAATAGACACATATAGGCATGCAGATATAAGTCAGTAAAATTTAATGACACTTCTCAATATATAAAAGGAGAACTACCTTATAAACTGAGCCAAAACCACCTTGTCCCAGTTTGTTAAATGAGGAGAAATTGTTCGTGCATCAATGATGGTGCTCAGATCAAGAAATGGCAAATCTGGATGTCTACTTTCCTGTTTATATTAGTCAAATTGTGATTCCATAACCAAAGAAAGCAACGATCATTTTCCAGTTCTATGTGAAAGGCAGATGGACTACTTCATTCCATGGAATTCCTTGGAATTCAATACCCCAAGTTATGGAACCTTAATTCATTGAATGCATAATTATGAAATCTCAGATATTATAAAAATTGTGGACTTGCTTGAAAGCCCAAATAGACACTATAGGACAACTCTGTGTCTTAATCATAAGGAGAAAAAGATGAACTTGATTCTTCACCATGGAACATATTATCGTGCCAAAGATGAACAAAACAAGAATGAACACGAATTTTATTACCTCTTGTTTTCCTCGTCTTCATTAGCCACAGATAGGCAAATGTGACCATGAGAAATAATGCTACAGTAACAGACAATATTGGAATGGCTATCATCCCCTTCTTTTGGAGAAAACCTTTGGACTTCCTTGCATTTTGAGCTGAATGAGTGAGGGAAATGCATCATGGGAAAAAAAGAAAAAGAAAGGAAAAAATTAATTAGAAATCAAAACATTAAAAAAGAAATAGAGAATTTTGCCAATCCATAACTGTGCTGTTTTATTAGCAAGAGAATGCCTTCATCCATCGAAGATCCAAGAAGAAACCCTTTATGCCAATAAGGACACCTAAAAACAGTAGTAACAATAATAACATTGTGGTTCCTGACTCTTCTGGAATTTGGGTCAATAAGTAAATCTAGATCCACAATGTTGGCCAAAATCATACATGCTTGAACCACTAGTTCCTGATCCTGAGAGTCTGAAAGTTGTGTGCGCTCACTCGACCCAGTCCATCTAAGTCTTTTTAAGGAAAAAGTGTGCTTTTTTTTCTTTCTTTTTTTCTTTTAAATTTCCTCTTCTATGACAAACATTCATGTCTTTCAAAAAAAGGTTAGAGAGGGTTTCAGTTCAACCTTCAACCTCATCGTTTGCCCAGAAAATGTAAATGAAAAACAGGGAGATGGAGTACCTAGGTCGAAGGCATCGACCCAAACATACAAATCCGCTCCCCCGTGGTTATACCCAACCGTGTCAATCAATTCTCCATACCATGTCAAGCAAACACGACTCTTCCCAGCTACACTAATGCTAGCGTACGCAGTGCAAGAACAGTCCCTCAAGCACGCCTCCTCACAGGCCTTGGAATTCCAACCCTTCTCCACCCTCGCACCCGAAGTATCTGGAACCTTCACATTTCCCACCTTCAAGAACCCTCATCCACCCCCACAAGCAAGCGCCCCATGCTTCCTCAAACACCCATCTCATCCATCTCTCAAATTACCAGTCCCTGGGCGACCTGGGTTCGAATCCGGGAAAACACGTGCACTCGAACTGGTTCACATGACTAGCATCACACTTGCTGTAGGCACCGCACTCTCCGTAGGGATCTCACGGGCTCTTGGGTGCTGGCGTGGATCATTCCATTGAAAGTTATCACTGAACCATGTAAACCGCTGGAGTAATCCAGTATCTTCCACCACTAATCTCGTGATGACAGAGTCGTCGTACAGAGTGCAAGAGAAGTATGTCTCATCTTCATGATTGACGAAGCTGTAGTTATGTGAGTAGGTGTATCAAGAACTTGGAATTCCAGTCCACGGCTTCGGTCTGCTACGCCATATTGGGGTGGAACCATTGTACAAGAATAATTGTGGGGAGCCCCTGGGATCCAGCTTGAACGAGTATTCCCCTGTTCCAGGATCATCCGGCGACTTCCAAGACGTAAATTTAATTTAATTTAATTTTGTTAAAAAAAATATTGCAGATTCAATTTATAAGATGCTATTAAATTCATAGATTCAATCTTATTTTTAATAAAAATATAATAAATTAAAACTTGATTGATCATGCGTACTTTGAATCTATTTGCCATATCAAATCACTCACCATTTCCTGCAGCTATCTTGGATTGCAATCATCCTTAAAATTACAGGAGTTCGAGAGCTGAATTGAAAGACTAAGGAGTACTCAATGGAAATTTTAGCTTGAAATTGCTAATACATAACAACATTCATGTGTTTCTCATAAAATTCAATATATCTTACATTTCTAGGTCCCCCCGAAGTAATTTACATTCAGCTATTAAGATAATGCATCTTTTGGCTGAATTATGCATCTTCACCGAGCTTGGACCTTGTTTATTGTCACCTTATTTCTCCTGCAGTTGATCATTGGTTCAGATCTTTAATCATGTTGGTGTGTGTTTTTTCCCCTCTACACCTAGTGATCTAAAGTGTGCATAAGTGCCCCAAAATTGACTCGCCTTTCTTAGCCACATTCATATTGCTGTTTTGTTATCAATGCTGAACCATAAATAGAGTTGAGACCATGAGGTGATATTCAGTGTATGTGTTTTGCCCAGCATCACTACCAAATGTGTGAATTCAAGTCCAAGGCCACAAAATGATACCATATAGCAGAGTTTATTATCCTGATGGTTGCAAAAATGTGCACTTTGTACAGAGATAGGATCATATTATTAGTCTTCTACCGACCTTGTAACCTCGTCACAGTCACTTCATTTGGAGTGCAGGGCTGTTTCCCAGCTGATGATGAGTCTGTTTCTACAATATATCTGTCTGTGTAAAAACCAGGTTGCTTTGGTGGAGGCAGCATTGGATTCTCACTGAACAACATTAGAAGAACAGATGACATGGAGGGCCTGTCCTCTGGGCGCAGTTGAACGCACAAGAGACCCACTCGAATGCATCTCACCACTTGTGAATTTGGTGATTGACCCTCCATGAAGACATCCACTAGTTCTATGGGCCGCCCTTCATTCCATAATTTCCATGCCTGGAACAATTCCAACTGGTTTTAGAATCCAACTGGAAGCTAGTTTGAAAAAATAGACAAAATTCAGGTCTGAACTCACATGTCCTACAAGATTGAGGTCATGGTCAGGATGATAAAATCCTCTGTTTCTCTTGCCACTCACTATCTCTAAGACCAGCACTCCAAAGCTGAAGACATCGGATTTCGTAGAGTAGAGACCATCTATTACATATTCAGGAGACATATAGCCACTAATGCAGCAATCAAAGAAAAAAAATGTAAGATATCAAAATATGTGTGTGTGTGTGTGAGAGAGAGAGAGAGAGAGAGAGAGTATTTTCATATTTTGTACTCACTAAGTTCCGATGACCCTATTTGTGCTAACTTCTGTTTGATCATTTCCAAATGTTCTTGCTAAGCCAAAGTCCGAGATTTTGGGATTCATATCGTTGTCAAGGAGGATGTTGCTGGCTTTGAGATCCCTGTGAATGATTCTCAACCTTGAATCTTGATGAAGATAAAGAAGTCCTCGTGCAATCCCCACTATAATGTCGAAGCGCTTCTGCCATGTAATTGAAGTACCTCTTGTTTGATCTGGACCAGTTGAATTCAAGTTTAAAATCAAAAGGTGAAAATCTGTTCTCTGCCAAACAATGAAGTAATCAAAAGGTTGAGAGTGGTTAACTGAAAATAAATTTGTCTAAACTTTTGTTAGGCATGTACTCATAGATCAGCATCCTCTCTTCTTCATGAATGCAACATCCCAAGAGCCCAACGAGATTCCGGTGTTGAAGCTTGGCAATCAAGATAACCTCATTCTTAAACTCCTTAAGACCTTGCCCTGAATCTTCAGAGAGCCTCTTCACAGCTATTTCTTGCCCTGTTGGGAGCTCGCCCTACAGTTTTTTTTATCATATGATTGTTGATATTAGCCAATAGGCCCATTTCTTTCTTTCCATACTACAATTACCAGTGAAGATGTGATAGGAAATTACCTTGTAAACAAGACCAAAACCACCCTGTCCAATCTTGTTTGCCAAAGAGAAATTATTAGTGGCCACTTTAATGGTAACCAAATCAAATAAAGGCAACTCAAGATCTTCCTCTCCAATGTCCCGACTGAAACTTTGGTTTGGATTATCTACTCCCAAAGCTGCCAAATAGGAAAATGATCAAATAAAATACTCAATTTGGATACTAATGTTTATGATAAAGAGGAAACTGTTCTTAGATAAGACATTCTAAGGGACTTCTTTATCCTCTCAAGAAGGTGTCTATGGCAGCAGCATTAATGATCGGAAGTTCAAAAAATTTTCACAGGAGCAAGACTGCTTATATAGATCTCATTAGCTCATCCATCCTCCCTGCAATTCAAAGGTGTCTCACATATCTCTCAAATCTGTTTGCTTAGTATAACTTTAGCAGGCAAGGAAAACATTTTCCTTATGCATGTGGCTAAAACCTCCCACATGGTTGAGATGAGAGATTTGGGATTTAACTTGGGAGGGGTTGAAATTTCTGTTTCTTTTGACATCTATAGAACACAGGTTCAATGAATGCTGAACTTGGATTCAGCTACCGAATTGAAACTCAACTGCTTTCTGAACATTTATATGGATAGCTGTTATTAAAGATCTTGATGGAGATATCTGACATGTTGTTAGATAGTTAACGAAGTAACTTTGAGAAAGAAGTTGTGATTGTTTGACACCCAATGTTCAATTGTGCACTCAAAGTTACAGTGGCTGTGTAGTTTTATCATTGTCAACTAAACATTTAAAGGGTATTAACTACTGAATAAAGAGTGCAATGGCAGTTCAATGTTTACCTCTCCTCCTAGAAGTTCTCCTCCTGACAACACACCAGCTCACCACTAAACCCAACAGAAGAGCTGATGAAATTACCATCATCAGAGGAAACACCAAGGTTTTCTTGTTCTTGGAGTCTGACCATATAAGAGAACACACTAACAACTTAGCATGTAGCGTATAAAGAGCAAATAGATAGCATGCTACTTAATGAATAAGAAACAAAGAAAAGAATTATCTCAGTTAGCTGACTTTGGCTTTCTGATCACCCCTTCTATTTCATCCCCAAAAGATCTGCCAGAGTCTCAAAATTTTGATAGAGAATAAAAATTATCACCTCTATATGGATCTGATTCACTGAATTGGATATATCATCCAGTGGGTTCAGACTGTTTTGTGATTATAGTGCAGTTGGTATGATGAGGAAACAAGGGGAGCTGCAAGGGTCCAGAGTTCTGATAAGAGTCCAATTTTAGATACATGTACAAGAATGAGAGCAGAATGGAAGCCTAGCCTCCACTCCCTTCCCTCATATGCCCAACATCTTAGGCCAGGGGGAAGCTGGAGAATTCATCTGCACTCCTGCCTTCTATGTAACTAATAAGCCAAATTGGCCATTGCTATAGAAAGGCTCAGACTTGAATACTGAGATTTCACAGTTGTTTTATAATGGTAACTCTGTTGAATCCACGGCAAACACTTACCAAGTTCAGAAGCAGCCATCCGAATGTGAAGGACTTGCCCACCTTCATTGTACCTTCTAATGTCTTTCAAGTCCCCAAACCAGACCACACAGGCACTAACATCAGTGTTCGCATAGGCCACACATGAACAGTTGCTCAGACAAGCCTTCTCACACTCCGCTGGACTCGCTACGGTCCTGTTCAAATATGAAGCGTCTGGCAGCTTCAACCCTTTGAATTTCCTAAACCCCTCGCCAGCTCTGCAATTCAATGGCTTCCGAGCAACACACCCTGCAGAAGTTTGACGTGCGTTCCAGTCCTGGGGCGACTTGGGCGTGAACCCAAATGGGCATTCACAAATCGTTTGGTCAACCAACTTACAGATACCATAAGGACCACACATGTCATAGTTATCATCACATTCATGGCCGTTTAGTGTTATGATATCCTTCCACGCACCAATCCTGGGGTTCCATACAATGTGTTGGATTAAGCCTGACTGGTTCAAGACGAACCTTGAAACAGTAGAATTGTCTTCTTCAAAGGAATAGTAGACATGGGTTGAATTGAATACAAAGATAGGTTTGAAGACACCGTTAATAGTTTTAATCTCGGGACTCCCAGCAAACCTAACACCGTCCCAAGGCCCACTACGAAACTTCACCTCTGATCCCTTACGAAGAACTACTTGGGGAAGCCCTTGGTGGTCAACTTTGTAGGTGAATTCTCCTGTGGATGGATCTTGCGTACTCTTCCATGCAGTCAGGTACCAGTCCAGTCCAGTAGCTAAATTGGACCCCAGTTTCATGCCCGGTATTATAGTATCGCATGGATAATCAAAACTCTGCCAAATAAAGCTTCCTGAATTGTTATCACTCCAACCATCTTTCACAACAAGGTTTCCAGTGTTCAACAGCTGCAAAACCGGACTGGTTCCTGAAGAATTCGAAGACCATACAATGATTCCGGACTCTGAGTTCTGGATGACTATGTTGCCACTGGAAGTGATTCTGAGGACACCGGATGAATTGGTGAGTGGGTTGTTTTTGTTGGCCACCCAAACAACTGTTTGCTCTGGAACATTCTTGAACCATATTCCTATGTAACGGTTAATGGAATTCCAGGGACTGAAGAAGCCTAATTCAAAGCTTTTATCATTTGAAACAAGAGTTTCACCATGGTCTCTGAGTGTCTGGTTCGGAGTCATGGTGTCGAGGGCAACCGAGGAGTTGAAGAAAAAGAAACAGAAGAGCATGAAAGAAAGGAACTCCATGGTCGATCAAGATTATTGGAAATCCTGGAGCAATACAACAAAAATAGAAGACCTGGGAGTTATCCATACAACTGCAATGAATAAATTCTATATTGAAATGTAGGATTTGGACAGAAACCTGTATTGTAATTAGCGGGCCAAGCCGTGGACGAAGAATATAGACCCCATGGTTAGAATTCCACAGCCACATAAAAACTGGGTTCCATTTCTCCTAGCACGCCAACTGATTAGTCAGAATTCCCATAAATGCTGCTCGATCGCTATCATCTTGCCGTTCAAACACACTTATTCCACTACCAAAATGCTCCCCTCTGCCCATGCAATGACACAGCATGCCTGTGCCCGATCAAGAAAATTGAAACTAGTTTTTGCTTTAAAAATGACGATCATAAAAGGAAAATGAACTCAACGATAACAAGATTTTGAATATGTTGGTGCCTTTTGTTAAAAATAGGAAGCTATTTGTGACAAAGTGACCTCTTTTTTCCCTACAGGTTCTAAGCGGATTTTGATTTGTCTTATCAGGCTCATCAAAAGGTTTAATAACATTAATGTGGACCAATCAGAGTAGTGAAGTGGACCAAGAGTGGCTGGTAGAAGTAATAAATGCATTAGCTTGGGCGCATACATCTAATAATTAAGTAGGACCGAGTCTAAGATTTGATTTCAAAGTTAGGATTTGATTTGAGTTTTATTGGCCATCCCAACTTAATCATATATAAAATAAAAATAAATTTAGGTGTTTTGGGGAGTTATTTTCTGCTTCCCTTTTTTTGAAAAATAACTTATATATAAAATATAATAATTATTAGAACCTCACTCCAAAAAGATAATGATTTTTTAAAATTGTTTTAAAAAATGGATATTAAAATTTTTATTATTATCTCAGACTTTACAAATTTTGAAAGTGATTTTTAATAACATAAAGTAAATTCTTTTTTTTTTTTAAGTTACAAATTTATAGTGATTTTTAATTTTTATTTTTTTGTACTAATTGACATCTTTTATAAAATCATGAAGATAAAAATTGTGATAATTTTAATTTATTTATTTGAAAATTATATTTACTTTACTAAATATGTAATTTGTAATTAAGGTTGATAGACAAGCACATGGGAATCTAGACTTTGTGTGCCTCAGGATGGAGCCATGAGAACTCACTTGCCATAAAAATCTTTCTTATTATGATGCCAAGACTCGATCTAGTCAATCCATAACAATGCAGCCCACATACAACTACATGTACAAGACAAAATATAAAAGAAATTACTTTCTAACGTGTGTTATTCCACGTACCATATAAGTAATCAAGACTAACAATAAACATGCATGAAGTCTATGGAGAGACTTTTTGCCTTACCTGTACAATATGATATTTAGATCGGTAGTTAAAACCCTCACGAGTTGCCCACATTTTGGAGATCCATCTCAGCTTATGCTTTATCACTTGTCTTGGTAGTTCCTAGGCTTCCAACTTCTCCTCCAATGCTGCCCGATGCCCTACACACTTTGTCCTTGCTTTAGATGCTGCAAAGTGGTCAATGCATCTCTGCAACATAATCCCATGTCCACAAGTAGGGGTCACATCTCCATGCATCAGTAACCTAAATAACTTCTCGCACATGTCAATCACGAGTCCATGCCTTATGTCTCAACCAACCAATCCCATGTATCTTTGCATGCTCCCCTTCCTTCAATTTACATTCTTTAGCTAACTAGCTCCCGTGCCATGCTCACATGCACTCACATGTTTATGGTTATATATACCTTGCCATGTTAACACCTGCTGGTAATAGAGCCTCTCATCATGTGTTGTAGGGTCTCATGACATTGGTCATACCCATGACTCATGCATGCGGCTTTACTCATGTGCAATCTATGCATTTATATCTTCCGTCTCTCACCTCTTCTCAATGACAGCCCACATTTGATAGGTATCATGGTTCGTTCATAACTTCATATATGTTCATGCTTCTATACCTTGCCCAAGCCATTGTGCATTAGGATGTGTGCAAGTTTTAATGGTATGTTGCACTTGTTCATGGAGAGGCTAGGTGTGCCCATGTTATGTTGTAGTCCACATCCTTAGGTTTCTTCAATTGAGACTATGATTGGCATCCTTTTTTTAAAGAATTTTTTGAATCATTTCCCATTTGCTAGGAGATATCATAGATGCTTTCACAAACACAAGAGATATTTTCTCTAATTATAAAAATTCTAGAAAAATTAATATCTCATCATTGGAAAATTCTTCTTAAACTTCCAAAAATGTAAGAAGCCTTAAAACATGAACATCCAATACTTACCGTGTCAAGCCCAATTAAGTATTTGTGTGACAGACATTGTATGTTGTCATTGTCATACACCATGCCCTCAAGTCATACAAAGTGTATGGGCAATTTTTGCTCTTATAGCATTACTCATTGTCCATCATGCATAGTCTTGTTACACTCATGCCACTCAGCCTTATTTCTGATCCCCAGCATACCTCTCTTGAAGTTGCACCATCTATCATGAGTAAGTTTCCAAGCCACAACACCTTCAATTTAGGCATGCCACCACTAATATACTTTGACCCACATGGGTGCAAGATGGCACCACACATGTCCATGTCATGCCTTCCAAATGGCTAAGGTGCTATCTATTAGACTATAGGGTAGGATCCAAATAGGGGTAACCGAATCATGGTATCCTTGAATTCCATTTGACCAAGTCTTCTATGCTAATAATCTACTTTGCTTGTATGTCACAAATTGTTTGTACCAGTCCGTGACCACCGCACAAGTTGTGTTGTTGCATTGGAACTCTAGACGCATGACATATAGGACCCAATTCATTTAAAGTTGTCGTAGATGAAGAAGGCAGGTGTTTAGGGATTGGCTAGCCCTTAAATATGGGTCTTTGGCCCAAATTGAAATGTCTACCTTCGGGCTTTTAAGGACCCACAGCCTTTATTACCTACTTAATTCAATGATATGCACCACTTGTAGCTGGAATTTCCGCAGCTACGAGGGGAAAAAAAGCCTAATAACTTTTGTTAATTTGGAAATGAAGAAGCAGTTTTTCTGTGAGTTCAAAAGTACGTATGAGGGGTTTTTGTAACGCAAACCAACCAATCGATCACTTGTCATATTCAGTTGGCAGGTTATATTTGGTATGGCCAATTCTAGATACATTGCGTTCTGTGTCTTGTTAGATGCAGCAGCTTTAAGCAGTAATTCACACTATTCACTATTCCAACCTAATTACACTCTCCTGACTTTCTTATGGTAGGCAGAGGTAGACTTAAAGCCATGTCCAGTGATGTTGAGTTTGACCTTGATTCAGGGCACCAAAATGCGATGCTTGCTTGGCATTTTGTGGGATGTTTTTCCTTTTATATGGCCTCTAGTTACACTGCACAAGGTTGATTTTAGCTTCAATGATTGATGGCCTCAAGTTACATTGGCGTTGATTCAGCTTTTATAGTGGTGGTAAGAAGTCAGCCCAGCTCTTGGGCGGAGAGGTGTGATGTATAGCTTCAATCTTGGCCAAAAATCACCATTGTCATTTAATGATTACAACAAATATTGAAGTAATTTTTATTTTTTTTCTGAAATTTATACATTTAGGAAATTTGGCAAAAGAAATTTGATAGCACATAGTCATAGCTTTGGGATGGAAATATACAGAGAGTAGGGACACTTTTCTATCTGGCATGTAACATTGTAACAGTTAATTCATTTGAAGTAGCAGGTCGTTTCCCAGTTGATGAAGAGTCGGTATCAACAGGAAATCTTTCCGTGTAAAAACCAGGTTGTTTGGGATGGGCAAGAATTGGATTCTCACTGTCCAACATTAAAACAACCCATGACATAGTTGGCCTGTCTTCGGGTCGTTGTTGAACACACAAGAGACCCACTTGAACACAGAGCAACACTTCTGCTTTGTGTAATGGACCCTCCATTAGAACATCCACTAATTCCATTTCCCGGCCTTCATTCCATAGTTTCCATGCCTAAAAACAATTCCAACTTGTTTTTTTAGCATCAAACTGGAATTTTGAAATAAAAGATGAAAATTTACAAGAGAAGGAGAACTATTGGTCTAATGACTGAAAGAAATAAGTCAGTTTAGACTCACATGTCCCAGAAGGTTGAGGTCATGGTCAGGATGATAAAATCTCCTGTTTCTCTTGTCACTCACTATCTCTAAAACCAATACCCCGAAGCTAAAAACATCAGACTTCACTGAAAAGACCCCATCTATTGCATATTCAGGAGACATATAGCCACTACATGCAACATTCAAAGCAAAATATCATGTACTGCAATATATGTGAGAAAGAAAGGGAGGAAGGAGGAGACAGAGCTGTACTTACTAAGTTCCCATGACTCTCTTTGTATTTGCTTCTGTTTGATCACCTCCAAATGGCCTTGCTAAGCCAAAATCTGAATTTTTTGGGTTCATTTCACTGCCGAGAACATCACTGGCTTTGAGATCCATGTGAATGATTCTCAACCTTGAATCTCGATGAAGATAAAGAAGTCCTCGTGCAATTCCCACTATAATGTCAAAGCACGCCCCCCAATCAAGTGAAGCACCCCCTGTTTGATCTGAGCAGTTTGATTCAAGTTAAATACTGTAATATTTCCTTAGGCAAACAACAAAAGATAGAAAAGGTTGAGAGGGTTAACTGAAAATAAACAAGTCCAAATTTTTGTTAGGCATGTACTCATAGATCAGCATCCTCTCTTCTCCATGAATACAGCATCCCAATAGCCTAACCAGATTCCGGTGTTGAAGTTGGGCAATTAAGATAACCTCATTCTTGAACTCCTTCAGACCTTGCCCTGAATCCTCAGAGAGCCTCTTCACAGCTATTTATTGTCCTGTTGATAGCTTACCCTACAATTGTTTTATCATAACCATTGATATCAGCCAATAGACCCAACAAAAATTTGTAGTTTTTTCATATGATTAAATGAAACGGTAAGATTCAATTTTCCTTCTGCATTGGAACTCCTGTAAATGTGGTAGAAAATTACCCTGTATACAGCACCAAAACCACCCTGTCTAATCTTGTGTGTGAAAGAGAAGTCGTTAGTGGCAGCTCTAGATCTTACTCTCCAATGCCATGATTGGAACCTTGGTTTGGATTTTCCACAGTGTCAGCTGTCCAATTGGGAAATAATCAAATAAGATCCAAAAATACACACATTTGTAAGGGGGTGACAACACAATCTCTCAAAATATCACCAGAAAAAAGGCCAAAAAGAAAATAAATAAATAAATAAATAAATAAATTCCTCTTAAATTTTATATGCTTATGAATAGAGAAAAAAAATAAGTATATGACTAATTGGATGAAAGCCACTTAGGAAGCTCAAGTGTTTCTAATTAAAAGCGTTTTTCCTAACTACTAGTTTCAGATCATTAATCCTTCAAACTATCAGTTAGGCTGGTTTTGACTATGCTTTCTTTCAAAGGTTGGTGATTTGGTCTAAACTTAATTAGGTGCCTTTGCCAGTTGCCTTAAGAGATTTGTAAGTTTCTTAATTCAAACAGAGATGAGCATTCAATTAATCAGGTACCCCACCACATTTGTCGGTTTTTAGTATGAATTTAGTGGAGAAGAAAAACATTTCCGCTTTCACACATGGCTAAGGAACTCCCACTTTGAATTAGATAAGATTTTGGATTTTGGAATTGAAAGTTTGTGCTTTCAGAATGTGTAGGGAACACAATTTTGTTGCATTGCTAGTTTAAATTGAAAAATCTACTTTCACTTGTATTTTGCATCCAAAGAAGATGGAAAGGAGGGAACTCAAATTCAAGTCCACAGTTAGAACTCCTTAGCACCCAAGTTAGGTTGGCAATAATGCTGCTCTATGAAAAAATGGTGACTAGAGGAATGAGGTTTGGGATTTGTTGTTTGCTCCAAGAAAAATGTCCGAAGTTGTGTTGGCTCTTTGATGTTGGCCTAAGAAATTAATGCAAGATTGTAAGTAGGCTCAATGTTGTTGGCTCGGGGTTTGGTGTGTGACTTGAACTATATAAAAAGGATTAATTTGACCTTAAAACAAATATAAAATCATAGAAGATATTGAAAGCCTAGAGCAGGGACCTAAGGCTTGTCAGAAAAGGTCCGACTGTATTCACGGGCAATGTGCAATTCATCCACTATTCCAAGGATCCAACTTTTGACCTGATCATTTTATTCTGGAAGGGTAGACGTGTACTAATCTTGCCCGATAAATATTTCACAAAAAACCTCACAGACTATTAGTTTTGGTAGTCAGTTTTTTAATAACAAAAACCAAAACTAAGAAAAGAAAAGGCTTCAATTTACTTGTGGGCCAAGATGTTGAAAAGTTAGCAATGACTTTTCAATAGGTGCAAGAGTCATGGCTCTGAAAATGGCCAGCTATCTTGTCTGTGAGAATGAAGGGTGAAAAGGACAACTAGATAGGGGAGTCATTAAGCAAATAAAGCTTAAAAAAAAAACAGCCCAGTGAGATGATTTTGGCTTTACCACTTTCACATTATTCCAAAAGCTTCGGTTCAAATCTTTTCCTGACAGGAGACTTAAGGGAGATATAGGAACTTAATTATTGTCAATGCCCCATCCCATTTGAAGGCTGAAGCAATTATCTGCATACAGCCTGTTACACTAGCCAGGTTAGATTCAGATATGGGTCTTCTTGAGTTGTTTGAGATTGAATTATGTATACTACAGACACTTACCAAGTTCAGAAGCAGCCATCAGAATATACAGGTCTTGCCCACCTTCACTGTATGCTCTAATATCAAGCAAGTCCCCAAAACAGAGCACGCAGCTGCTAACCTTAGTTTTAGCATAAGCCACACAGGAACAATTGCACAAGCAAGCATTCCCACATTCCTCACTTTTTATTGTCATGTTCAAATACGAGTTGTCTGGCAACTTCAACCTTGAAACCTTCCTAAATCCCTCGCCAGCACTGCAATTCAATGGCGTCCTAGCAACACAACCATCAGAGGTTTGCCGCTGGTTCCAATTCTGTGGCGACTTGGGTGTGAACCCATCTGGGCAATGACAGAACCACTGGTCTTCAAAGTTATAGATACCATAAGGACCACACTTTTCATAGTCATCGCAGTCATTAGCGTTCAGTGTTGTAATTGGAACCCATCCCCATCCTCTTGGCTCCATGTGAGGTATTGGAGCCAGCCCGACTGGTCCAACACGAACCTTGAAATTATGGAGTCATCAATGTTGTCGTAGGAATGGTAAATATGGGTTGTATTGAGTACAAACCTAGGTATGAAGACTGTGTTTTGTTGCAGTTCAGGACCCCCACCAAACCTAACACCATCCCAAGGCCCACTGCGAAACTGCACCTGAGATCGTCTACGAATAACTACCGCCGGAAGGCCTCGATGGTCGAGTTTGTAAGTGAAATCTCCATAGATGGATCCTGTTTACTCGTCCATGAAGTCATATACCATTCCAGTCCAGTTTCTAAGTTGGACCCCATTTTCATGCCCGGTAATATAGTATCGCATGGATGATCAAAACTCTGCCAAATATAGCTTGCTGAATTATTGTCACTCCCACCATCTTTTACAACAAGATTTCCAGTGTTCAATAGCTGCAAAACCGGACTGGTTCCTGAAGAATTCGAAGACCATACAGTGATTCCGGACTGAGAGTCCATGATGACTATGTTGCCACTGGAGGTGATGGTGAGGACACCGGATGTATTGGTGAGTCGGTTGTTTTTGTTGGCCACCCAAACAACTGTTTGCTGCGGAACATTGGTGAACCACATTCCGATATAACGGTTGCTGGAATTCTCGGGACTGAAGAAGCCTAATTTGAAGCTACTGCCTGCAGAGACAAGAGTTTCAACACCATCACGAAGAGTCTGGTTTGGAGCTAAAGTGTCTAGAGCAACCGAGTAATTGGAGAAGAAGATACAAAAGAAAATGAAGTGAAGGAGCTTCATAGATGATCCTGTAGGGACCCCTCCCTCTGGCACCTCACAATGACACGTGGCACGCATCGTCATCCGAACCACCACCATCCGGATTCCCCTAAAGATATGCATGAGGCAGTTCTCCTATCCGGATCACCTCAAGGAAAGGCAAAAGACGTTTCAACTTCTCATATCCAAGGAAAAGCAAACGTCGCTGGCAAAGCACAGACATCCGGACAAACTTCATAGTGTATCCGCTCCATACATCCGGGCAATAAGCATGTGCCACCCGGATATAATCATCCGAATCATCAATCAAAGTAAAGCAAGTCTTACACGCTATCACGACAGCCAGCTATGGCCCACATCCCATCACCTGCAGAATGAGAAGACAAGAGGAAATGACAGCAAGTCACTTCCCACGATCATTCTACATAATCACTTCCCACGATCTCTGACAGCCGCATCACCTACCATGGTTTCTGACAGCCGTTCGTAGGGTGATAATGCTCCTACTGACACCTATTGTCATCATCACAACATAAAATATCTCCTCACCATTAATGAGAGGAACAGTACCCCTGAAGCTGTATATATATGCCTTCGCACGAAGAAGAAGGGGATCCCCTGGTAACCTCTTGATACCTAGTAAAAGGCCAACTGATTTATATATCTTTCTTACCATGACTAACAATATCATCGGAGGGTGCATCCGGACACCCTGTCCGGATGCCTTCTTGCAGGAATGACGACTGGATCAAGAACCTTTATGAGTTGAGATCACGCGTCTATCCATCTGTCAACTACCTGGATCACCAAAGACGCGAGGTAACAACATTGGCGCCGTCTGTGGGAACTTTTTTTACTTTGATTCAGTCACTGAAAAAGATGGCAACACCTTCCCGAAGCCGGTCGTCTGGTAGGGAAGAGGATGATAATTTTGAGTGGCGCCTAGCCATCGAAAGGAGACAGTTGGCAAGCGAAAGACAACTAAAAGCTCTCCTCCAGGAGACAGAAAGATTGAGAGAAGAAAACGCTGTGTTACGCATCCAGGCTTCAACATCAGGGCCTCAGCGACGACAGCGATCGAGGGGCCAAGTAGCAAACTCAAGGCCTCAACAAGAACCGGAGTCAATATATCCTGGGACAACAGGAGCTATCCCAGGAGCACGCTACGCAAGACCTCATGAGCCAAGCACGCCTATGCCTCGAGCTCCCCGTGAGGAAAGCTCAGACTCTACTCACTTTTCAGCAAAAAGACAACGTGATAAAAAATCCCAGTTGTCAAATTCAATGCAAACAAGACTAGGCCCACAAGTGTGGACCCGCATTTTTCACGTGCGCCCCCACTCGATCGGCGAGACTCGCTTTTTATTAGTGAAAAATTAGTTTTTGGAAAAAAGTTGGAGTCGCCACTTATTTTATTTTTATTTTTGAAGGGAAAATAAAACAAGAAATAAAACCCTAAAAAAATGACTCCATAATTTTTGGAAAAGCGTGTCTTTGAAAAACCCGAGTCTAAGTCCGGGGATTAGGTTACCTATTGGGAAGGTACCTCTAGGAGGTAGCACCCCTCTAAGCCCTAAAGAGGTCTCTACTGACAAAGTTAAGGGAAGTGTGGCAATTAATCAGTTAATTATAGATACCTAAATAGGCTAGGTGATTTTAGAGAGTGGCATGCCAAACACAATCAAATTGCAACAAAGGAGAGTGAGGATGCGTACCTGAACTGCTCTTCAAGCGCTATCATAAAATATAAAAGTTAGTGTAGAAATGTAGCACACAACATTTGTGGTATTCAAGCAAATCAGGCATATATCAAGACATCCAAGAATCACGTCAAATATGGATATGGTCATCAACGGCATACAAGTCCATAGAGTTCTAAAAAATAGATGAGAAGAGAGCGTACCTGGATAGCAAGCTAGTACTCCTCTATGGGAATCTAGAGCATCTCAACAATAAATACGAAACAAATTCATGTATATCATCAAGAAGAATAAAAAATCAACATATCAAGCAAACAATATTGAAGAAGGTATCATGAATGTCGAGCCCCCACCAAAGCCCTAATTAATCTTGCATGAGTTGGTTCCATAAATTCCATGATTTGGAATTATGAAATTTATTCATGCTTATTGAAAATCAAGAAAAACACAAAAAAATAGTTAAAAATCAAATAAAACGTTGAAAGTGCATACCCGAAGGAAAGTGGCAGCAAATAGCATGTTAAAACTGGGATTTTATACCTAGAAAGAGTTTGGGGGTAATTCCCTAAAGTTAGGGTTATTTGGATGAAAACGATTTTGAAAACACAATTCAAAACGCGTAAAAGCACGAGGAGAACAGGAGGATGCAAGAGGAAAATGGTATTGTGCTCTAGAACGGTCTTCAGAGGAGATCTGCTGGAATTGATTCTGATGGCTTCTGTTGATGTTGACTTGGAATGAACTGCTGTTGAAACTGATGAGGTTGTTGCGGAAATTTGTTGTTGTTTTCTCTTCAAAAAGGTCCCTGTGTTCAGAAGCCGCAACTGGGCATCCCAAAATCATCTAGATATAGGTCACAACCTTCATTAGGCGCCTTGGCGGTTTATTGGCATGTCTTAAAGCTCCTTATTGACATTTAAAACATAACCAGAAACAACTTTTCCTACTCCACAGTGCTTATGGAATTCTTGAAAATCTGGAACATAACTGTGAGTAATCTTGGAAACAATTAGGCAATCTGTAGGTTCTTCACTTGCTCTCATCGTTAAGTTACCCCAACCTTTCTGAAACCTGGACTTGCTACCTCTGATTCACTTGGAGATCATCAACAAGAGGACAATCAAGGTAAAGTGAGCCCACTGATTCTTATTCATGCTGGTCAGATGCTAACTTGCTGATGTGTTCTGTCAAACTAAACAAGCCCACTGGTGGGTTCTATTGAATTGAGAAACATTATATTTACTCTCAAATTTAAATCTTTTAACCTGAATTTAGAATCAGCAGCGCCATTAGAGTCACTGACAGTGGCAAGCTTCGATTTGTGTTGCTTGTCACTTGCTCTTTTTAATACTCTCCACCTTATTCTCTTCCACCTGTAGTTTGGTTGTCAATCATTTCTTCTCTTCTTCAAACTCTCTAATCTGTGCCCTTGACTTCTCAATCTGAAATTCTGGAGCAGCTTGTTTTTCTCGCAGAGACTCAGTTTCTGCTGCATTGGATTTTCTCTTCAAATCCTCATTTACAATTTTTAGCTGCTCATTCTCTTTCATTAGCTTTGCAATTTCATCAGCTTTTACCTGAGCTTGTCTTGTAGCCTCCCCCCTAGAGTGCAGTTTCCAGCATCTTCAATTTGCTCAGCTAAGTTACCTTCGATCTCTGGGACTGTCCAGTTCATTTCTGTTTTAATATCAGGTACACATTTTTAATCATCTTGTTATGGAGGTCAATGGTAGAATTTTTTTTTTGATGAATAAAGAGACAATATATTAATGAAAAGAGGCACTTCAAGGAAGCACCCCTAAGTATACAGGAGGTATACAAAAAAACCTTTACCCATGGCCTATCCAATCAACAAAATCTACAACTGAAGTGGGACCAGAAACAAAAAGACCCCTGGACCACGCCCACAGATTACAAAGTAAAACCGATTTACACCCCTGAAACGTATGCTCTACATTCTCAAAAGCCCTACTGTTTCTTTCCTTCCAAACAATCCAAAAGAGGCACAAGGGTGCTGCACGCCACACTTTCCTCCTTTCCTTTCCCACACAAGGCCCTAGCCACCCCAATAACGCTTCTCTTATTGAATAGGGGAGCACCCATGAAACTCCAAATAGAGAGAAAAGAAAGCTCCATAAACATCTGGCCAGCCCACAATGCAAGAGTATGTGATCAATGGATTCTTCCTCTACCAAACACAAATAGCATCTATTAGCCAAGGAGAACCCTCTTCTTTGAAGACGATCCAATGTTATGGACTTTTTCCATGTGGCCTCCCAAACAAAAAAACTTACCCTCGGCGGCACCAAAGAATTCCAAATGATATTTGCAGGAAATTCTTCACGTCTTTCCGGGTCCAAGTCCTTGTAAAGAGACTTAACTGAGAATCTTTTGTCCTTTGCCTTAGTCCAAATTACTTCATCTTCCACATCACTGTAAACTCTCCTCCCTTGCAACCTCAAAAGAAGGCGCTCCACCTCAATTACCTCCCAATCATTAATACTCCTAGAGAACCTAGGAGCCCACACTCCCCCTCCAGAATGACTCCATACATCCGCTACCCAAGCCTCCTTATCCAAGGATATAGCATATAGAGAAGGAAAAAGGGAATACAACTTATCATCACCACACCACTTATCCTCCCAGAATCTAATCCTCCTACCATTTCCCACAGCATAAGCCAAATTGTTGCCTACCGCTTCCCACCCTCTCCTAATCGCTTTCCATAACCCAACCCCAAAACTTCCTCTCACAACACAAGACCTCCAACCGCCCTCTTCTTCCCCATACTTTGCACTTATGACTTGCCTCCATAAAGCTTCCCTTTCCACCGCAAAACGCCAACTCCACTTACAAAGGAGAGCCTTATTTAGCAACGCCAAGCTCCTCACACCCAAACCGCCCTTTCGTTTATCTGAACATATAATAGACCATTCCACTAAATGAGGCTTCCTTTCCAATGCCCCACCACCCCACAGAAAATCCCTTTGGATACGCTCCAATCTCAAACTCACGCTTCTTGGCATCTGAAACAGGGACATACAATAGATAGGCATGCTGGACAGAGTGCTCCTGATCAAGGTCATTCTGCCCCCCTTGGAGATATACTGCCTTTTCCAAAAAGAAAGCCTCTTCCTCAACCTTTCCTCAACTCCGTCCCAAGTAGCCACCTCCTTGAAACGAGCCCCCAAGGGAAGACCCAAATAAGTAGAAGGAAGCCTGCTAACCTTGCATCCAAACTCAAGCGCCACCTCCTCTACGTTCTCCACTCTTCCCACCGCAATGATTTCACTTTTGTCTAAATTCACCTTCAACCCTGACATTGCTTCAAACCACATAAGGAGCCAACTCAAATAGGACACCTGATCAGTGGAAGGCTCACAAAAAACTAAGGTGTCATCCGCAAACAGCAAATGAGTGATCTCCACTCCCCCCCCTCCTCTACCACTGAGATGCCACCCCGACAAAAACCCCCCCTCCTTTGCTCTCTTCAGCAAGCAACTAAGAGCCTCCATAACAATCACGAACAAGTAGGGGGAAAGGGGATCCCCCTGTCTCAAACCCCTAGAACTTTTGAAAAAACCTGAGGAAGTACCATTAATCAGAACAGAGAAGCTGACAGTCCCAATACACCACTGAATCCAGCTGATCCACTTAGCTCCAAAGCCCATCATTTCCATCAACCAAAAGAGAAAACTCCAATTCACATGGTCGTATGCTTTTTCAATATCTAGCTTGCAAAGGATGCCCCCTCCCCCACTATTCTGCATTGAATGAATCGCCTCATTCGCAATCAACGAGGCATCCAATATTTGCCTTCCCTCCACAAAAGCATTTTGGGACTTGGACACTAACTTACCCATCACCTTTTTAAGCCTATTAGCTAACACCTTTGCTAACAGCTTATAAAGACTTCCCACCAAGCTTATAGGTCTAAAATCCTTGAGGTCTTCAGCTCCTCCTTTCTTGGGAATTAACACTAGAAATGATGCATTTATGCTCTTGACGAACTTGCCCTGATCATGAAATTCCTTGAAGAACCCCATCACTTCCTCCTTCAAAAAACTCCAACTAAATTGCCAAAATGCCATTGTGAAACCATCAGGACCAGGAGCTTTATCCCCATTGAGATCCGAAAGAGCTCCAAAAACCTCTTCCTCAGAGAAAGGAGCTTCTAGCATAGTCGCATTTTCCCCTTCCAAGACCCCAACCTGCAGCCCATTGCATCTAGGCCTCCACTCAGCTGTTTCTGACAACAGAGAGTGGAAAGCCTGAACCACACCCTCCTTGATGTCACTTTCTTCAGAAACCCACGTCCCATTTATCTTGATCTTCACCATGGAATTAACCCTCCTATGAGCATTGGCCATTTTATGAAAGTATCCAGTGTTTCTGTCTCCCTCCCTCAGCCATAACTCTCTCGACTTTTGCCTCCAAGCTGTCTCTTCCATTATCACCCACTTCTCATACTCCTCCAAAGCCTTCTTTCTGGAATTTTGCTCTTCAGTATTCAGCACCCTGTCCCCTTCTATTGCATCCCACAACATCATCTGCTTCAAAGCTGATTCTTTTCTAGCATTCACATTCCCAAATACTTCTCTATTCCACACCTTCAAGCAGGCCTTAAGCGCTTTCAACTTTTCAGACAGCGTGAAACTATAGGAACCTCTGAAATTGAATCCCACCCACCAATTCCTAATTAAATCCCTAAAACCTTCTTCCTTCAGCCACATATTCTCAAACCTAAAAGGGGAAGGCCCCTTCCTCGTTCCCCCACAGTCCAACAGAATTGGGCAGTGGTCAGAAACAATTCTCGGTAAAAGACTTTGAATTGCCCCACTGAAATAACCTTCCCAATCCTCTGAAACTAAGAATCTGTCCAGCCTTGACTGAGTCTGATTGTTCAACCCACCCCTCCACGTGAAAGACCCCCCTTGCAAAGGGAAATCCCTTAATTCCAAATCATCAATGACCTCCGAAAATCTTCTCATTGCTGCCGACAGTCTTGAGATCCTGTTCCTTTCTCCCAACAATCTAATAACATTAAAATCTCCCCCTACACACCACGGGTCCTGCCACAATCCCCTGATTGTCCCCATTTCCTCCCAGAAATCCTCCCTCAACCTCCCAACAGCAGGGCCATATACCCCTGTAAAAACCCAACAGAAATCATCCTCCACGTTTTTAAATCGACAAGAGACTGAAAAATTCCCAATTTCCATTTCCAACAGCTCTAGAACTCTAATATCCCAATAAACTAACACCCCCCCTGCCATGCCCTGAGAATCAAGAGCACCCCACTCCAATGATCTTCCCACCCCCAAGGACCGAACTATACTAGACGTCATTCTTTGGACTTTGGTCTCTTGTAGACAAACCAAATCCGCTTTCTGAGTCTTGATTAGAGATTTGATGAGCCTTCTTTTATCTCTATCATTTGCCCCTCTCACATTCCAGGATATTATTCTTAACTTCATTTGCCCTCAGTGACTGACCCCCCACTCTCTCTAAATAGAGCTCTTCCATGCCCTGAGCTTTTAAAATTAATGGAGCACTCCAACCTTTTAAGTTCCCTTACAGACTTTGAGGTTTCTACCTTGGCCCTTTTAGCCCCAATCCTCTGATTCTTCTGATCTTTCCTCATGATCCATCTCTTGAGCATATTTAAAATTTCCTCTTCACATCCCGTGGTTGGCATGCCCAGAAAATCACTAAACTGAGCAAGACAAGAGGATTTCCAGTCTTCCTCTGACTCCGTACCACCCACAGTCTGCCTCAAGGAGTGTTTTGCATCAGTACTTGTCTCTCCGACCAAAACCATGGCCATTTCCTCCCCGGAACAGCCTTCCTCACCCCTTCCGTCAGCCAATACCATATTCAAGGGACTAATGTCCCCATCCACTCCCTCCATTGCCGTCGCCGATCCACAGCCGCGTCTTCGAGACCCACTCGCCGTTCTTTTCCGGCATGAAGGAGGAGAAGAATAGGAGGCCCGCACCCCCCGATACCCTTTCGCCGCTCTTTTCCGACAAGAAATAGAAGAAGAAGAGAAAACCCGAGCCCCCCGAGACATCAACGGACAGGGAAAAGAGGAATACCTTGCCGCTTCAGCCTGGAGAGCTTCATCGGCGCCTGAGTTCCAAGCTTCCGGCGGATCGATCCACTCCATCGGGACAGTCGCTGCTGCGCGATCATCCCCCGCGATGAGCCCTAACGGGTTCTCCTCCCCCAAGCTGTCCCCCTCACTTAAAATAGGAGGGCCTCCGAAATGGGCCCAGCCCAATCCTTCCCTCAACTTAAACACAGGCCCAACTCCCCTCTTACCCTGTTGACTCCCAATTGGACCTTCCCCCACCGGCCCGCTTGCTCCCTTAAAGTCCCTTGTCATCTCCAAACAGGCCCTCCTGCCACCGCCTCCAAAAACGTCCCCGCCTGCAACTACCTTTTGGAGATGGCTGTCCACTCCTTCCCCTAAACAGCCACTCTTCCCTCCAGAGCTTGACACGTCTTCTTTGCCAGTCTGCTCCTGACCAAGGTCTTTCTCCACCCCCTTGCTCGCGCGTGGATCACCACCGATGTCACCTCTAACCTTCGACTCAGGCGACCCTTCACTGTAGCTTCTCGGAACAACCACTGAAAATTTCGGGAGTATTTCCCACCACAACTGGATTGAGTAGCATATAGACCCGATCACTAGTTGCAAGGAACCGGGAAGTCTTCTCCCGCTCGATCTCACTAGGATCCTAGCCCACTGCATTTGGACCGCATTCTCCGCACCTTCATCCACTTCTAAGAATCCCCCACAGCAGTCCCCGATTTTAATGAGCACTTCACGGCTCCACAAATGTAAAGGGAGACCCAATACTCTCACCCACGCCTCCTTGTAAGCCTCCTCCTGTACCAAGCACCCCGTCTCATGATACCATCTTTCCAAACTGATGAGTCTCTCCCTGAATCTTCTAGATCCTCTCGTCAACACCTCTTCTGCCTCCAAGACATCCTCAAACTCAAAGAGGATTAAAGACCCCCCAAAAATATGCACCTGCAAGCCACCTCTCAGCTGCCAAGTGCTCCTAGCCCACACCTTCAACACCTGAACCTCTGAACCTAACAAAGGTCCCTCCTCAAACTTCCCAACCAAGCACCTCCTAAGCTTCTCTTCTCTGCCCTGCACAGCTCCTTCTCCAATCTGCAACCAAATAGCCTCCTCCTCCAAACATTCATTCTTTTTTACTACACTTGCATATGACATCCTCTCACCACCATTCATCCCACTTTCAGCCTTCCGGCTGTTCCCGAACACAGCCTTTGGCTCCACCTTTTCCTCAGAAAAAGGGACCACCCCGAGCGCCCTTAAATTCTCAGCCAATATTAGCCATCCCCCATGGATTCCTTCTCCTTCTGGGAACACCAGGGAGAAACTCTTCTTTTCTGCCGTGACCACTTTGCAGAAGATGAACCTTCCAGCCCCATTCTCCCGGCATTCCAGCCTAAGAAACCTTCCATTCTCCTTCCATCCTTTGCTCCACCTCGGCATCTCAACATCTCTGCAACAAGCTTCCACTCCTGCCAGAAGGCATCTTAGACTGCACTCCCCGAATCTGACCCACCTGGAATAACCTCTTCCACGCTCCACTATGACCCCTCTCAGATTCCCTCCAAGCCCCTCAATAGAGATCTCAAAGGACCTGGACTCCACTGCAAACCACCGTTTTCCTACTTCCCTCATCCTACTCAATACATCTGCAACTATGTCAATGGTAGAATTCACAGTCTATAAAAGATCATCCATCTTCGAATGCA
Source organism: Vitis vinifera (assembly GCF_030704535.1). Taxonomy (NCBI): domain Eukaryota; kingdom Viridiplantae; phylum Streptophyta; class Magnoliopsida; order Vitales; family Vitaceae; genus Vitis; species Vitis vinifera. The sequence continues at coordinate 4,569,992 of NC_081814.1, forward strand.
ATCTATCTGTCATAAGGAGAACAAATTGTCTTTCCATTTAAAGCTATGACAGTGCGATGAACTTCCACTCCGGAAGGTTTAATTTGAACAATGGCTTTTGCTGCACCTAGGGTTATAACTGAACCCCCATATCAAACTTCATGAGTTCAATATGACAGCGGGTCCAACACCATTCAATCTGACTTCTCAATAAATTTTTGAACTATCATCTTCACCCTTATAAAAAATTATTTCCAGCATCTGAGCCATCTGTATTGTCACCTTCATGCTCGGAATCATCATTATCATCTTCTGGACTCCTGTGATCGTTGCAAGGGTGATTGAAAGTGATGAGCAAGCTCCAGGTTCCCTTTGGAAATTAAATACACTTTACCAATTTCAATCTGAATGTAAGGTTGATCAGTTACATCAGTGAGACATATTACCCTAATTGCTCTTCCATCAACTCACCAACAGCTACGTCATGTGCTAAAACATCACCACTGCCTATTCCCAGCACTAACAAAGAACATTGAAGCTTCCATTTTCTCTGTCTTGTTGCCCAGAACCAACCATCTTAAACAAATATAATCGGCTGAAAATGTCCTTTTTCAGGTATGCTGTATAAATTAGTTGTGCCCATTGATATGATGTCCGTGATTTCAGTCTGAATCTGACCCTTTAATTGAGTTTGGCCTGCCAAGGGTTTCTCTTCTTCTGCCTTCGTTGCTGGTCACAAATGATGCATTTTTACCAGAAAGGAAACTTAGAGCAGAGGACAAAGTATCGAATGCTGAGCTCCCCACAGAAACAGTATCAGTGACCACAAAAAATTGCTTGCTTTTTACACCAGCAACTTTCATATCTTCTGTTGCCATCTCATCGTTTGAGCAAGTCATTGTTGAATTTATAAAATGAAAGTAGATCTGAATATGAAAGAATTCCGCCTTAATCTTAGAAGTCTGCATGGTCTATTTATCACCCAGCTGAAATCTCCAAGCGTAGATTCCTTCCCTTAAGAATATTTCCATCCAGATAAATAGGAGACAAAATATCCTTCCAATCAAACATGTGCGACCCATAATTTACAGGTCCTATGCTTTTAGCTTTACTCATTAATTCTAAATTTTCTTGTCTTCTGATCACATTGCTCAGAGGAAAACCTGTTGGGTGGCCCACTGTGACAGACATGATCATGAGGTTTTTGACAAGAGTCACTATCCTCATCAGCAAGCATGATTCTGGATGTTCCCACATATGACAATTCTGATTGAGAACACGCCTGAATTCTTTAAAATTGCAATACCAGCACCTCCACCAGTGGAGCTTATACAATTCACCCCAGGATGCATCGTTAGAAAGTCAACAATTTCAGAGCCTTTCCTAGTAACACAACTGATAAGGCCTCTTGGAAAGCCAGCTAGGGTGAAAGCAATGCACCATATGAAGAGCAGATACAACACCCTGGGTTGAAGGCTTGAGCATGGTTGAGTTTCTAGCAATCAGTGCAGGAGCAAATTTTTTTTGGACAACAAGGTTGACTGGATAGTTAAATTGGTGGAATGGTCAAAATGACCAGGTGGAAACCAAATCCTCAGACTTCATAACCTCAATAAATGCATCCTTTAAAGTATCTTTCTTCTTCCTACTGAATCTTCTTTGCCCATCAAGACCATCCTCGTTGTCAGAGAAGTTTCTACGATCTAAAGTGGCAGTAAAATCCCCGGAGTGAGATGTAAAATCAGAACTTGAACTCTCCCGATCAACCTATTCATCAATTTCTGGAGCATTAGGATTATGATCACCATCCTCTGAATCATCAGAAGGAGGCCCCATACACTGCTCATTATTCGATGAAGCCACCATATCATTAGATGCAGAAGTGAAATCAGATTCCTCAGATTCATCAAATTCGTCAGATTGACTCATATCCCTGATCCTTCTCATCAACCGCTGGACAATCGGGGTCATAATCATTATCCTCAGGATCATCTAATGAAAATCTAGAGTTGAATTCTAATTATTCCCAACTGCAGCTGCCTCAAAAAAATAAAACCTCCTCTCAGCTATCAACTACAGAAAGTTTTGTTCTTTGAGAGTCATCTAAGCAGGTCCATGCAATCAACTTCACAATCACATGCAGGGCACAGCCAACCTTCGTCATTAGGAGGAATTTCTTCTTTTAACAATGGCGGTTCCAGACAAAACTGGTGAAATCCACGATCACAAGCACCATCACATCAACAAGATGATCAGCTTTGGGCAGATCACCTTTGTTACAGAAATAATTCATAAGAGAATCAAAAGTTTTGGCATCAATTGAAATGCCCCTCGTCCTCATCTTTAGATGTAACTGAAAAGCTCGATTTGGATGCTCAGTACAAAGCCCTTGGACCACTGTATTATGAATTTTAACCTGAAGGCCCCAAGTTGGTCAGTTTGGGGAGACCCCCTAAGGACCATTTCATCAAGGAAGTTTGCAGCCTCATGGGATTTCCAAATATCACTGGAACCACTCTTGATCTTCAGTATACTGGGGCTCAATAGGACACTCCTGTTTAGATGTTCTTGGCTGAACAATAAACACCTGATCTCTTTCTAGTTTCATCTACACCAGAAAGATTCGATCGGTAAACAGAGGAACTCAAACCATGTGAACCCTGGGGAATAACATCAACTGGAGCAGAACCTCTTCTTCCAAATATCTCAATGTTGGCATTCCAATTGTATTCCATATCAGACTCAACAGTCAATGATCTTCTCCTGAGCTCTTATTTCAATACTTTCACCCCAATCACATCTTCACACTGACATTCAAATATCATAACCATTAAAGTAGCAGGTTGTTTGCAGTGGTCATTGTCAAACATCTTTAAGCAATCAAAAGCTCAAAGGCAACCAATCTTTCTTGTTTTTCTCATCCTTCTAACTTTTCTGATATTTCTGAACCAAAGATGCCCAAGAGGATTTGCACTACTCTGGACTTCCCAACTCTCTTACGGATTTTTCTCTTCTGCTATTCTATTTTTCTTGTGGACCCAGAATCTCAACCCCACTGAGATCACCTTTACGGCTCATAAGCCCACAAATCTATACCTTATTCATTCATAAATATAGGATGACACGCCCGGGAAGCAAAACAGAGCAATTTGAAGCATGCTCAACTATAGAAAAACAGCCCCGCCAAAATAGAGTTTGATAAAAAAGGGATGAACAAATAAGTGATCCATTAAATGAAAACCCATTTCATGTTAGGTTCAATGGGTGTGGAATGATGGGATAAGTATGAGCAGATTCCAACAAACGAATACAACCACAGTTCTCATGTAATGCACGGGAAATAATAATAATAAAAAATGGAACCTTGCAGCCCTAAATCAAAATTAGAGAACTCCTAAGGGATGAATCAACAACATCTATAGAAGCAAGTATCAATGTAGACAAACATGTGAACTCTGTCATTCCCCCCCTAGCATCCAAGCAAGACTCAAAATATGGCAAAGATTAATACATAACAAAAGGATAATGGGAATGAAGAAGGAATCTACAGTAGACATACCTGGGAATGCTTACTTCTGATAAATAAAAAAATCTGCACTGGTTTCTATCCTCAGAAAATCCCCACTCGTTTCTTGTGCTTCCTTCTTTTTCTCCTCTTCCACCGTTTCCTCCAATGCGTGCTGCTCCAAAAAGAATCTCCTCCCTCAATCAAAAAAAAGCTCCCCGTTCTCCTTCCTCTCTCCTGTATATATACGCCTTTCCCTAAAACTTCAATCTCCCTAAAAAAAAAAAAAAAGGCCAAATCTCCTATTTTTTCTCTTCTTTTCTCCTTATCCTTTTTTTAAATCTTCCAATTCAAAAGCAATCTTCCCAACTTCAAATTCTCCTCCAAAACCTTCCAAGGAGAGTCCCACTTTCCTTAAACTCCAATGGTAAGTTTCCTTGCAAAAAAAAAAAACATGAAATTTTAGAAGTTAAATAATTGCATGAAGAGATAAATAAGTAAATAAATTAGAAAATGGTAAAAATAATAAATAAATAAATAAGTTAAGGAAAATAATATAAAGAGGAAAATAAAATAAAATAAAATAAAAATAAACAAATTAACAAAGAATGGGCCCTACGAGCCATGCAAACACGCAAGTCATATAAGTCACGCTAAAAATGTCCAAATGGGCCAAGTGTGCCTAAACGGGCCTATGATGAAATTAAGTGGGCCTAGGGTGGTGCCTAATGGGCCAAGTGTATCTAAAAGCTATCCTAAAAAAAACAAGAAAAAAGCCTAAGTCTAAGTTAGGGCTGCCAAAGGTCACAATAAGGGATCAAATAATCTCTCAACCAAAGTATCCGAGGTGACTCAAAAAAGGTAAGTCGTATGAGTAGTAATGGGCCACCAAGGAACTACCGTGGAGCACTGGAAGTGAATTTAAAGACATGTGCTAAAGGGACAAAATTGAGGGTCTACAACAAGAGCCTGGAAGATCAAGGCCACCAATGGCCACAACTTGGGCACCACGCCCTGACCCCATAACCACCCCCATGGTGCAAAACGTTCACCCGCATCGTGACCCCGTAGTCACCCCCGTGATGCAGAACGTTCATTCGCACCCAGTGGAGCAACCAACTGGGAGGAACATCCCAAACGGGCCACCTATTGGCTCCATCGGCAAAAGGCTGGATGACATGCTCTCCACGCCTTTCTGCTCTCATATCATTAATTACGAGCCCCCAAGGGGATTCCTCGTACCAAAATTTTCCACATACGATGGAACCAACGATCTCTTCGATCACATCATGCATTATCGACAGCTCATGACGCTCGATATTGGCAATGATGCACTACTATGCAAGGTATTTCCTGCCAGCCTACAAGGACAGGCCCTCTCATGGTTTCATCGCCTACCTCCCAACTCTGTTGGTAATTTCAGGGACCTATCCGAAGCTTTTGTGGGACAATACTTGTGCTCCGCTCGACACAAACAGAATATCAGCACCCTCCAGAACATAAAAATGCGAGATAACGAATCCTTGAGGGAATTTGTGAAACGATTTGGTCAGGCCGTACTTCAAATAGAGGCTTGCAGCATGGACGCGGTCCTACAGATCTTCAAACGAAGCATCTGCCCAGGCACTCCATTTTTCGAATCACTGGCCAAAAAACCTCCTACAACAATGGACGATTTGTTCAGACGTGCGAACAAATATTCAATGCTCGAAGATGACGTGCGTGCGGCCACTCAGCAAGTTTTGGTTGCCGGACGGCCAGCTAGAAATAATACGGAGGAAAGTAATAAACCTCCGGATCGGCCAAAGCCGTCTGACCGAAAGCAAGAAGGGCCAAGTCGCCCGGAAATGCCGCCTCTCACACCTCTTTCCATATCGTATGAGAAACTCCTCCCAATGATCCAGGGCTTGTCCGACTTCAGATGGCCTAGACCCATTGGAACGGACCCATCCGCAAGGGATCGTAGTAGGAGATGTGCCTTCCATAAGGATCATGGCCATACAACGGAAACATGCCGAGCTTTCCAGTTTCTGGTCGAAAGGCTCATAAAAGCAGGGCATTTGAAGCAATACCTCCGCACGGATACTGGGGGTAGGGACGTTTCCCAGCACAACAACCCTGGAGCCCCTAGGGTCCCAGTTGCCCCCAAGGCTGTTATCAACTATATTAACGGAGGACCATCTGACGAGGAGTATGACTCCAGGCGGAAAAGGCAGAAATTGTTGCGGGCTGCATCAATACGCGAACGCATTAATTCCATCCGGTCGGGTCTAACTGGAGAGGGTCCTCGCCCCATAGATGGAACAATAATTTTTCCACCAGTGGATCCCACCCGGACACTACAACCACATCGCGACGCCCTCATCTTGTCCCTGGAAATTGGGGACTTCGATGTGCGACGTATCTTAGTCGACCCAGGCAGTTCGGCCGACCTGGTGCAAGCATCAGTCGTTGGCCGCATGGGACATAGTCTCGCGGGCCTTGAAAACCCCGGACGAATCTTATCCGGATTCAACGGATCATCAACCACATCCTTGGGAGATACCATACTGCCGGTCCAAGCTGGCCCAGTCACTCTCAATGTACAGTTTTCAGTAGTACAGGAACTATCACCCTTCAATGTCATTTTAGGGCGCACATGACTCCACTACATGAAAGCTATCCCCTCTACATACCATCAAATGGTGAGTTTTCTTACCAACGATGGTCAAATCGACCTATATGGCAGCCAATTAGCCACTCGCCAGTGCTATCAGATAGCACGTGAAGCAGGGGCCAACCAGGAGGATACATCTCCCCCTGAACCCAGCATTGCACACGACCAATAGCAATTATTGGGTCCGGCGGACAAAGATCCCCCGACAGCAGATCCCTTACAAACAATCCAAATTTCGGAGGAAAACGATCACCTCACGAACATCAGTTCCCTCATGACACAAGAAGAAACTCAGGGCATGCAAAATATCCTCAGACAGAACCATGACATCTTCGCGTGGGCACATTCTGACATGAAGGGAATTCATCCCTCCATTGCATCTCACAGGCTTAACGTCTTTTCAACTGCCAGACCCGTCTGATAGAGGATTAAGCGCTTCCACCCGGATAGACAAAGAGTCATCCGGAACGAGATTGACAAATTGCTCGAAGCCGGATTCATCAGAGAAGTTTCTTATCCGGATTGGTTGGCAAACGTAGTCGTAGTACCCAAAAAAGAAGGAAAATGGCGAGTTTGTGTAGATTACACCAATCTCAACAATGCGTGTCCAAAAGACAGTTTTCCCTTACCGCGAATAGATCAGATTGTGGATTCCACTTCCGGGCAAGGGATGCTCTCTTTCTTGGATGCCTTCTCCGGATATCATCAAATCCCCATGTCCCCGGATGACGAAGAAAAAACAGCATTCATAACGCCACACGGCCTCTATTGCTATAAAGTCATGCCATTCGGACTCAAAAATGCTGGCGCCACTTATCAAAGATTGATGACTAAAATCTTCAAACCTCTGATAGGCCACTCAGTAGAGGTATATATTGACGATATCGTGGTTAAAAGCAAAATTCGAGAACAGCATATCCTTCATTTGCAAGAAGTTTTTCACCTCTTACGAAGGTATGGCATGAAGCTAAATCTTTCTAAATGCGCCTTTGGCGTGAGTGCCGACAAATTTCTAGGATTTATGGTCAGCCAAAGGGGCATAGAAGTCAGCCCGGATCAAGTCAAGGCAGTTATGGAAACACCTCCTCCCAGGAACAAGAAGGAGATACAACGTCTCACAGGCAAGCTCGTTGCGTTAGGACGTTTCATAGCCCGCTTTACTGATGAGTTGCGACCCTTCTTCTTGGCAATACGAAAAGCTGGAGCGCATGGGTGGACGGACAGTTGCCAAAGCGCTTTGGAAAGGATTAAGCATTGTCTTATGCAACCACCCATCTTGAGCAGCCTCATCCCAAAAGAGAAATTATACATGTATTTGGCAGTGTCAGAATGGGCAATCAGTGCCGTTCTATTCCGCTGCCCATCACCTAAGGAGCAGAAGCCCATCTATTATGTCAGCAGGGCATTGGCAGACGTAGAAACCAGATATTCAAAAATAGAGCTAACAGCTTTAGCCCTTCGAAGCGCTGCCCAAAAGCTCCGGCCCTATTTTCAAGCCCACCCGGTGATCGTGTTGACTGATCAACCCCTTCGCAACATACTGCACAAGCCAGATTTAACCGGGAGAATGCTACAATGGGTCATCGAATTAAGCGAGTTTGGAATTGAATTCCAACCAAGGCTGTCCATGAAAGGCCAGGTAATGGCTGACTTCGTGCTAGAATATTCCCGAAAACCCGGCCAGCATGAAGAATCATGTAAAAAAGAATGGTGGACTCTGCGGGTTGATGGAGCCTCACGTTCATCAGGCTCTGGAGTCGGGCTCTTATTGCAGTCCCCAACTGGGGAACATTTGGAGCAAGCCATCCGACTGGGATTCTCTGCCTCTAACAATGAAGCAGAATATGAGGCTATCTTGTCCGGATTGGACCTCGCTCTTGCTCTATCTGTCTCCAAACTCCGGATCTTCAGCAATTCACAACTCGTGGTAAAACATGTCCAGGAGGAATATGAGGCTAAGGACGCACGCATGGCGCGATACTTAGCTAAAGTAAGAAACACCTTGCAGCAATTTGCTGAATGGACAATCGAAAAAATCAAGCGAGCTGACAATAGGCGCGCTGACGCTTTGGCTGGCATAGCTGCCTCCCTCCCTATCAAGGAAGCCATTCTACTGCCCATACATGTGCAAACCAACCCCTCTGTCTCAGAAATATCAATCTGCAATACCATTGAGGCACCCCAAGCGGACGGCCAAGAATGGATGTATGACATCACAGAATATATCCGGACAGGAACTCTACCCGGAGATCCCAAATAGGCACACAAAGTCCGGGTGCAAGCTGCCCGTTTTACCTTAATTGGGGGGCACTTGTACAAACGATCCTTCACAGGACCATACCTTCGGTGCCTAGGGCATTCAGAGGCTCAATATGTGTTGGTTGAGTTACATGAGGGAATATGCGGAAATCATTCGGAGGGCGATCTCTTGCACATAGGGCTCATTCGCAAGGATATTATTGGCCAACAATGAAGAAAGACGCGGCAGCATATGTCAAAAAATGTGATAAATGTCAAAGGTATGCTCCCATTCCACATATGCCATCAGCAACGTTAAAATCAATCTCAGGACCATGGCCCTTCGCACAATGGGGCATGGACATAGTGGGACCTCTCCCAGCTGCACCCGCCCAAAGGAAATATTTGCTTGTTGCCACAGATTATTTCAGTAAGTGGGTGGAAGCTGAAGCGTATGCTAGCATCAAAGACAAGGATGTCACCAAGTTCGTATGGAAAAATATTATCTGCCGTTTTGGAATTCCCCAAACCATCATAGCCGACAATGGTCCGCAATTTGATAGCATTACATTCAGGAATTTCTGTTCGGAGCTGAACATCCGGAATTCATACTCCACACCACGCTATCCTCAGAGTAACGGGCAAGCAGAAGCCACAAACAAAACCCTAATCAATGCCCTAAAGAAAAGGCTTGAACAAGCTAAAGGGAGATGGGTGGAGGAGCTACCCGGCGTCCTATGGGCCTATCGAACCACACCCGGACAACCAACAGGAAATACTCCTTTCGCCCTCGCATATGGAATGGATGCAGTCATTCCTACTGAAATAGGTCTTCCTACTATCCGGACTAACGCAGCAAAACAAGATGATGCAAGCGCGGAATTAGGAAGAAATTTAGATTGGGCAGATGAAGTGAGGGAAAATGCGGCCATCCGCATGGCAGATTATCAACAAAGAGCGTCAGCACATTACAATCGCAAAGTGAGGCCAAGAAGCTTCAAAAATGGTACGCTAGTCCTTAGAAAAGTTTTTGAAAATACTACTGAAGTGGGTGCAGGGAAGTTCCAAGCCAACTGGGAAGGACCTTATATAGTGTCTAAGGCAAATGACAATGGAGCCTATCATTTACAAAAGCCAGACGGAACTCCATTACTTAGACCGTGGAATGTGTCTAATTTAAAGCAGTATTATCAATAAGAAAGCCAAGACAAATTCAGATGAGAAAAGAAATATTTTTATTGATGTAGCTAAAAATATGTACAAGAAGGTCTCTGGACCACAAAAAATATACAGAAGGAAGATTACAGAAGAAGTTACAAAAAGAGATAAACTATCAGGGAGCAGGCTTGTCATGAAGTTTCTTTTCTTCACCCGGAGGAATTGAAGGCACGTCCCGCTTGATACCGTTCTTCTTCATGCAGCACCGATATCCAAAGATGAACGTATCATCCACTTGTTTTTGGTATTCTGCTTCAATTTCCTCCCTCTCTACAGCAAACTCCCGTTCTAGCTCCTCTTTTTGTGCAACCAAGCGCAGCTGCAAATCTTCCCTCTGTTTCTTTTCAATAGAAACTTCTGTCCGGAGTTGCCTCACCTCCCCCCTCAGATCGGCCATCTCATTCGCTGCCTCAAGCAGACGGGCATCCATTGATTCCTCCCGGACCTTTGCATCAGCCAAATATGCCCGGAGGGCCTCATTCTCCCCCCGAGCGGTGGATAAGCTGGCTTCAGCCTCCGCCAGTATCAGGCGCAACTGATCTTCAGCATCTTTGCGCCGAGTGGCGAAGGCCTTCATATAATCAGTAGTCCGCAGCAGGTCAGTGAAAAGATCGTATTGATTGGCCATGCCACGGAGACCACTCACCAGCTGCAAACAAATAGCCAAGTAAGCAAAGCAAAGTTAGAAATCACACATTAGAATGACAATCAAAAAACACAAAAACAGTTTTACCGTTTCCACCATCTCGAACATTTGGGCTGAAGGCTTGACAAGGGGCAATCCGGGTGGAATCTGTTTTAGCTTCTCTTCCAACTCCGCGTAGCTAAAAGGGCTAGCAGAGGTGCAAGATGCATCATTAACAGGATCCCCCCCTGATGAGGCAAGAGAAGAGCACTCTTGTTCCGGATTCGGGACCTCAACATCTACGGCCGGATGAACCACCCCGCGTGCAACCTCAGCCGGGACCACCACCAGGACGGCTGGTGTCTCAGTTACCATCTCCACTTCACCTCCCTCCGGATGAGTGTCGTGGGCAGATGAGCAACTAACTTCAATCTCTTGTTGCCGCTCTTGAAGCCGCCCGTGGAGTCCGGACCTCAGATTGCGCACCGAGCGAGGCTTCTTTGAGGGTGGTCCCGTCACCAGAACAAGAGTCAGCCGGTCCGGATCGTCAGAGGGCTGACTCTGGCTTTCTACTCCCACTTCCTCCGTGGGGGTCGCACCAACGGCCTCAGCTGCATCGGCATCCGGGTTACGGGAGTCCGGATGGTTGACAGACGCAGCTTCCTCAGCCAAATTCGCTAGACGCGCAACCGCTGTCAGGGAGGTGCTTGAGTGGTTCAGCCCCGCAAGATGTCCGGACCCGCTTGAGATGGAATGAGGAGCAGCATTCACTAGCTCCTCTATCATTACCTCCGCCTCGTGGATAATGGGCGGAGGAGCAAATTCCAGGGGAGGAGTGGGCTCCTTTGCGTCCTTCCCATGTTTCTTCACCAGCTTCCTCCTTTTCACTGGATTTTTCTTTGGAGGAGAGTCGGCGTCACCTTTCTGTCCAGGAGCCTTCCGAAGGGTCCCTTCGTTCTTCTTCTTCTCCCGGTCCTCCAGGAGAAGTCGGCGTTTTTTAGCGTCAGCCTCTTTTAACGCCTCATAGATCGGGAAATCCTTCACAGTATAATGCTCCCCAGGAACAACCTCCTTTGGCATCTTCCTGGGGAGAATGTTGATGACATATTCTCGGGGCTCCCGGACGACCGCCGCCAGGTTCCGCGCAGTCAGCAGCGTATTGCACTGCCTCTCCTTGGCGTCTATCTCAAACAATTTACTGAGACAGCCAAAAGACGCCTTTTCCACCCAGTCCACAAGGTGGCCCCTCAATTCCGGACCTACATTAACAGCAACAAAAGATGAGAATACCATCCGAAAAAGTCAACAAAAAGTCAACGAAGTAAAAGCCGGGCAATAGTCACAAAGCAAACCTACCCGGAACCACCAAGGAGTAGTTTGGGGTGAAAGGCCTCGCCGGATGCTCCAAAAGCCCCGCCCACGCACCCCGGACCACCACGTGTCCCGTCGCCCCTCCCTTTGTCGAATCTGGCAGCTCTGTCACCAGTTGGAGGGAGGGCAGGTGTGCGGACATGCTGAAGACGTCATTTTTTACCTTTCTCAAAGAATACACAAAAAACACCTCCAGCAGAGTGAGATCGAGGTTGTACAGCATGTTTATAATGTTGCATCCCATCAGCACCCGGACAATGTTGGGATGAATGAAGACGGGTGGAATCTGGGTGAAGTGGAGGAACTCCTTGAACAACGACGGCAGAGGGAACCGGAGCCCCGCGTTGAATTGTTCCTTCGAAAAGATCATGGTTTTTTCTTCTGCTTTCTCAGAAGGTACAAGCACCCTCCCATTCAGCAGTTCGACAGTCACGTTATCCGGGATACAGAACCGTTCCCGGAATTCCTTCGCATCCAGCTTATCTATCGCCTTTCCACGACCTTCGCTAGCCCGAGAGGATGAAGCAGTCTTTTTTGTAGCCATTTTTTACCACAAACACAAACCAAAATCTACACACAAAGAAGCGCAATGGGTAAAAAACCAGTAACCCAGAAAATACACAAACCCTAACCCAAACCAACCAAAAACCAAGGCCAAAGCACCAACAAACGCATCAAAAGGAGCAGCAACAGCAAAAGTACACGTACCAAACGAAGCTTTGAAGAAGAAAGGTTGCTGTCTCGACACAAAATCACCGGTACAAAAGCGTCTTCAAGTTTCTTTACTCAGAGAAGCAAAGGACGCAACAAAAGCAAGAAGAAGAAAAACTCTCAGGAAAATGCAGTAGAAAAAATGAAAAAGAAGGTACAGTACGCTATTTATAGGGGGACAGGCCCTCGGAAAGCCAAACGTCCAAACAAGCTATCATTGAAACGACATGCTGCCTGGGAATACCCAGAGTCGGCGGCTCGTCATAAAGGCCTTTTTTGGCTTCCGCACCCCCACTCGCCACGTGGCCCAGTCAAACGAAGGAACCTCTTCAAATTTCAAAAAGTCAGTTATTTTTTTTTAACCCGCCCATTTTTTGGCAAAATAGGCAAGTTAAAAAGGGGGGCAATGTAGGGACCCCTCCCTCTGGCACCTCACAATGACACGTGGCACGCATCGTCATCCGAACCACCACCATCCGGATTCCCCTAAAGATATGCATGAGGCAGTTCTCCTATCCGGATCACCTCAAGGAAAGGCAAAAGATGTTTCAACTTCTCATATCCAAGGAAGAGCAAACGTCGCTGGCAAAGCACAGACATCCGGACAAACTTCATAGTGCATCCGCTCCACAATACATCCGGGCAATAAGCATGTGCCACCCGGATATAATCATCTGAATCATCAATCAAAGTAAAGCAAGTCTTACACGCTATCACGACAGCCAGCTATGGCCCACATCCCATCACCTGCAGAATGAGAAGACAAGAGGAAGTGACAGCAAGTCACTTCCCACGATCATTCTACATAATCACTTCCCACGATCTCTGACAGCCGCATCACCTACCATGGTTTCTGACAGCCGTTCGTAGGGTGATAATGCTCCTACTGACACCTATTGTCATCATCACAACATAAAATATCTCCTCACCATTAATGAGAGGAACAGTACCCCTGAAGCTGTATATATATGCCTTCGCACGAAGAAGAAGGGGATCCCCTGGTAACCTCTTGATACCTAGTAAAAGGCCAACTGATTTATATCTCTCTCTTACCATGACTAACAATATCATCGGAGGGTGCATCCGGACACCCTGTCTGGATGCCTTCTTGCAGGAATGACGACTGGATCAAGAACCTTTATGAGTTGAGATCACGCGTCTATCCATCTGTCAACTACCTGGATCACCAAAGACGCGAGGTAACAACAGATCCCAATCACAAACCCATGGGCACATTGTTAGTTTGAATTGGTACAACATAATAATAGAAGAATTAGGTGTTTACCCATTCTAGAAGAGTAGCACATGTTAATAGTTATTTCCAGCATGAGCCGTGGATGCAGGCACAAATAGTCAAGCTCTATGTTCATAACATAACACAGTTTAATAGTTGAAAAACCATATATAGTGTAGTGAGATTGATGGATAACTTCTGGGCCATGGTTAAAATCCGAGAACAGTTGGGTGTTCTATATCTCTCCTTATGGCATATGCCATTTGCTTTCCCCTTTGAATTTTGTACCAAATGCAGCCCAAGGCCTTCACTATTCAGACATTTCTAACTCTCTACCTTTGGTTTTATGCAGGCATGGACAAAGAAAGAAAATTACAGATGTTTGATTGGTGCATCTCAAGCATCTAGACCCCATATCTAGACGAGTACCAATGGCTGGTAGTTGCAATGTGACAAATACTTGGGCGGGGCAACAAGTCTGCATTGTTGTGTAATTCCAATTCCACAGCGTTAGCTTGCGTACACATCTTCCTTGTTAGGCTCATTGAATTTTAATTTTACTAGGCCAAAAGTCATCTGCTTGAGGAGAGGAGAAATCTTTTATTTCATTTATCTATGGTCCCTGTTGATCAGTTAATTATGTACTGCAGTTATCCTACTCCTCTGTTTGAAAAACCATCTGCTTGTTGATACCCTCTAGTTGAAACCATAGCCAACATATTGAAGTATCAAAGGTGTGCTACCCACAACAAATAGTTCAACAGAATTGGGATCAGTGCAATTGATGAAAAAAAAATGGAGATTTGAGAAGGAGAAGTCATGGCCAACTCCAATGGTGCAAATGCAAACATCCAGCAGCCCCTACATACAAATTTTTAATGGTAAGGATTGTGATTTTTTGTGTGGAAAGATGAAAACCACATTTTCACACTTGATTCATGGGATGTGGTTGAAAATGGGTGTACATAACCTGATTCTGCAGAGGTACTGAAGAACAATCGGCAAAAGAAACTGTAGAAAGACAGAAAATGGAATTCAAATGCTTTCTCCATTGTGCACAAGGCTGTAAAGGACTTTATCTTTCCAAGAATAATGAGAATCACTACAAAGAAGGAGGCTTGGGAAATTTTGGGCAAGGTTACACGGGGGATTTCCAAGGTAAGAGCAATGAAATTCCAATCTTTTAGAAAAGAAGGTGAGAATATTAAGATTACTGAAAATGAGGGTACAAATTATTAGTCTTCCAAATTCACAGAGCTTCTTCAACTTCAAGCATACAAACAATCTGGCCTTGAAGGTGATTCATGGCTTCGCCATAGGCGGCTTAGACACTTGAGGAGTACTCTGAGTTATTGTAATAGAAAATTATGGTCAATTTCATTTGCTGCTCTGGTTGTTGTATTTTTGCTTGAGACTTGATGTTTGAAAACCAAGGCCAAAGAATCAATGTCTTCCCAACTAAAAATGAAAATAAAAAGACAAACAGCTATCTGGTCCAGCAATTTAATCGATCCCACAGAAGCTGCAAATATGAACTGAAAGTCTGAAACCAATGTACTAATCTAAACAAAAGAAAAAGAATGAGTTTTATAGACTTAAACTAATAAAGAAAAGCAATCTACCATAAAGATGAAGAATATGGGTGAAGACCATACAGAGTAAGTTGGCCTCCCATATCTCAATTGGAATAGAATCTCATTTTCCTATACATGTTTGCATTGTTAGGATCCCTATCTCAACTATTTAAGCACATACCTAAGTCTCTGACATCCCTAAGCTCACTAAGTGAGTAGTATAGTCCTGTAGGTGAGGCTTAAGATCAAAAATGGCCCCAATGAGATCATTATCTGGGCATCAGTCCATAAAATTAATTAATGGAAGAATATGAAAGGTTAGGACCTTTCTGGCTATCAATAAGATAAAGGCTCCTACCATAGGGAGAATAGGACTCCTTCCATAAAAAGAAAACAGGGGATGTAAAAGACAGATATCGGTACTAGCTTCATTTTCTTTTCTACTTACATTTACTTAGTTGTAGGAAAAAGCAGTCTAATTCCACCCATGACCATCTTTGTCGCAGGTTCAGTCCCCACTCTTGAACGTCCTCACCAAGTCAAGCTACAAAGAGCATGTGTTGTCAAAATGCTCCAATAGTAGTGAATTTTCTCACTAGAGGACTAGTATATCAAGAATGGGTTAATTTCCTATATAAGAAAAAACGGTCCAAAACTATACAATCCATCAAAAAAGAAAAATTCCTGATTTCCTATAGAAGAAAATATGGTCCAAAACTATACAATGCATCAAAAAAGAAAAATTCTTGATTTCCTGTATAAGAAAATATGGTCCAAAACTGTACAACATATCCAAAAAAATAAAAAATAAATAAGAATTATAGTTCACTGAAACAATCCTTTTTATCGTGGATCCAGCAATGTAATAGTTAACTCATTGCCAGTATGAAGATTTTTTCCAGTTGAGGATGAATCTGTCCCCATGTAAGTATTTCCAGTAACAAAACCAGGTTCCTTGGGTTGAGCAGCTACTGCACTCTGATTACTCAACATAAATACCACAGATGACATTATCGGCCTGTCTTCTGGGCGTAGCTGCACACACAAAAGGGCCACTTGAATACATCTTACCATATCATCAGCAGAAAATGAGTCCTCCAGCAGTACATCCACCAGTTCCAATGGAATCCCTTCATTCCACAATTTCCATGCCTGAATCAATTCCAAAATTCAGTTTCTATAAGTCAAAGCGCAAAGTGGAAGTCCAAAACATAGAAGTTCAAACTTAATCTAGAAGCTAAAGTAGATATTGCGTTCATTGGTAAGCCAACACTAAGTAGTTGGATTAAGGTTGTGATGGGTTGAATTTACTTACATGTCCTAGGAGGTTGAAGTCATGGTCAGGGTGATAAAAACCCCAATTCTTCTTGCCACTTACAATTTCTAGCAATATAACACCAAAGCTGAATACATCTGACTTCACTGAAAACTGCCCATTCAATGCATATTCTGGAGACATGTACCCACTGCATGTCAAAACAAAATTTTCAGTATGTGATCATGAAAATGTACCTTGACACAGGCTAAGAGATCTTACTATGTTCCAACTACTCTTCTGGTCTTCTCTTCCATTTGATCTCCTCCAAAGATTCTTGCTATGCCAAAATCTGAAATTTTGGGGTTCATCTCACTGTCTAGTAAAATGTTGCTGGTTTTGAGATCTCTGTGAATGATTCTCAGCCTGGAGTCTTGATGAAGATAAAGTAGTCCCCGTGCAATTCCCAGAACAATGTCAAATCGCTTCTTCCAAGTCAGTAACTTTCTTCCAGTTTGATCTGGGAAATACCACCATTTAAGACAAGTCAAGTCTTATTTGCTTTAAAAAAAAAACACACATGATCAAATCAGATATATAATATCAAGTATCAGAAGGCCAAACCAAATATGAAGTAGTTCAAGCTTTTGTTAGGCAGGTACTCATAAATTAGCATCCTTTCTTCTCTTTGAATGCAGCATCCCAAGAGCTTAACAAGGTTACGGTGTTGAAGTTTTGAAATCAAAATAACCTCATTCTTGAACTCTTCAAGGCCTTGCCCAGAACTTTGTGACAGCCTCTTCACTGCTATTTCTTGACCGGTACGTAATTCTCCCTAAAGGTGGTCAGAATCATACAGAATGTTATCAATACTATAACTTAGGAGAAACCATATTGTTTTCTTTCTCTTTGATTTTTCTTGTTATGGGGTTCTGCATCATAAAAAGTTCAACTACTGCGATGGAGAAGTACCTTGTATACAGGACCAAAGCCACCCTGTCCAATCTTCTTTTCAAAGGAGAATCTATTTGTAGCACCAGAAATTACTTCCAGATCAAAAAGAGGTAATTCTAGATCTTCTCCCTGATCTTCTTCTTTAGAATCTCTCTGACTGTCAAACTCCCTGGCTGTAACATTATAACATAGGAAAATCCGTTAGAGGAAGAGAGAGAATGCTGAGTTCTATATTAATGTTCTGCCATACATGGAATGCCCCTATTGAGAAAAGATCGATACTCCTCCAACTACCACTTGAGATAAGGAGGAATTTGGCTGAGATATTTTGTACATCTAAAAACCTTTTTCCTTACATGGTAGTAAAACTCACTTATAACATATCAATCTGAATCAGTCTACCTAGTTTTCTCAAAAGTTAGTCTTATGATTTATCAGGAAAAACATGTTAAATAATAGCAGAGTCAAAAGTTAGTGTAAGCCTCTGATGAGCAAAGTTGTGCTGAGAAGAAAACATTATTGCAATTGAAGTGATTGGTCTCTGGCCATATTTTTGGTGGATAGGGTATTTCCCTGGATGGAAGAGTAAAATCTGTCACACTAAATGAGTACTTGTACAAATGCAAAAACATTAACTATATCCTCTTAGCCATTTATGAACATGGAGTGGCGAATATGAAGTTTGTAGAAAGCTGTTTTACCTGTTCTTTTTGCCCTCCTCCTCATCCTAGAAATTCCCCATCCAATGCAACCTAAAATAAATATCCCAGAAACTATTGATATGACAATGGCAATGATCATCTCCACTAGTTTCTTCCTCTTAGCATCAGCAATTGCCTCTGCCCACGCAACAAGTGCACAAAATAAGTCATTTTGTTTCAAGATTCTAGTATTGGTGTTATTTGGATGTTCAATTTTGACAAGTAGGGCCACCATGGTTCAAATGGAACCTCAAGAAGGCAGCAACAAGTACCCCATTCTGCATCATTACATATATGACCATTTATCTGAGGAGTATGATTGCACAAACCATGGTATGTGATTAAAAGCATAGACCTTTGTATCAGAGAAAAGAAAGAACAAAACAGGAAGGCCAAACAATCAATGAAGTCAACTTGTTTCAATCACCCATCACTTTGTCACAAAGGCAGGCACTTGAGATCAAAACAGTTGTATAATTTGAATGTTCTTCTCCTATTTCCCGCAGAAAGTTGAAAGTTGAAACACAAAAGTGGATACCATGCAATTACTAAACTGAATCTTTATATGACTAGAATTACCTCATCTATTGAGTTTTCTCTTTCACGAACAACTTCTAGTAAATTTTTAACATAAGTGTCACTCCAAGCTCTCCTAATCATACCCATGAGATAGATGTGCGGGGTCAGGACCCAACTGTTTGTGTTTCAATGTCAGGTCTAACCCAGTCAAGTCCCCCATTGATGGTGAAGCAATGCAGGACTGCTGCAAAGACAATGCCACACATGTGCACCATAATTCTGCAATATGTAAATTCCCACTTAGACAAAACTATCAAAAGTTTTGCTTCAAAACCAATTTCACACAAGAACACAGGACCAATTGCAAAGGCCACTGGCTGAACGGATCAATTAATTGTCTGACTTGGTTAGGTTTCTCAAATACTGTTTACAAGGTTCTAAATGAAATTTTTCATTTTCATTATCAAATAAATAAGACTGGACTTCCTTCTGAGGCTCTAAGCATATCAAAATTGCATCGAATTAAAGAATGTTTGAAAAAAAATGAAAAAGAATGTTAAACTGAAGGGAAAAAAATATTAAAAACTGATCAAAGCAAGCGGATTCATTGTATGCTTGATCAACTGCAGAATCAGTGTCTTAGAAGCCAAACAGATTAAAAATTGCCACAAGATATTCACAAATGAATACATATCAACCAAGGAGTAATTTCGGTAGATTAACTAGCATCATTAGAAAGAGGAAGAAGCAGCTAACTCAAGTGACAGAAATGATCTCATAACTGGTAAATGATACTTACCTATTTCAGACCTTGCCATTCGAATGTAAAGCTCTTCTCCACCTTCAGAAAAGTCTTTCATATCAACTAAATCACCGAACCAGGCAACACAATCGCCTCCATTCCCATGGACGTTAATGATAGTATAAGCCATGCAAGAACAATTCCTCAAACACTTGGCCCTGCAATCCTCAGAGCTCAAACTGCTGTTCCCCCAGAGATGCGAATTATCAGGCAACTTCAGTGGCTTATACTTCACAAATCCGTCTCCTTTATTGCAGTCCAGCTCTCTCTTCCGAGCGCACCCACCCGACCAATCCAACATATCCCAGGACTGCGGGGACTTGGGTGAAAATCCCTTCATGCACCTGCAACTGGGATCACCGGAGTAGCAATTCCCATAAGGCCCACACATGCCATACCGATCACAGTTGTCCCTCTGAAGAGTCACCGTCGTTGACCACTCTTTAGTGCCATTGTTCCAATAGAGATACTGAATTAGACCAAATTGGGTAACTATGGATCTAGAAAGAGCCGACTTATCTGTGACTATGAACGTGTAATATACCTCCTCTGTATCGGAGAAAAACTTTGGGGTAAAAACAGGGTTCGCTCTGAACTCTTGGCTGCCACTGAACCTGACCCCATCCCACGGACCCCACCGGTACTGCTTATCCGACCCTTTTCGCACAACCAATTGAGGTGAATCGGGAGCGTCCAAGCTGTACGAGAAGTCTCCAGCGGATGGGTCGTCGGCGTTCTTCCACGACGTCAGGTACATATGCAGACCCGTCTTCAATTTCCATCCCAGCTTCATCGTCGGCAACAACGTGTCTGACGGATAATCAAAACTCTCCCAAACGTAGTCGTCCGAAGTATCGCTTCCATCTCTCACAACAAGATTGCCCGAGTCCAACAGCTGCAAAACCACAGCACCATTCGCCGGACTAGTGGAATTCGAGGACCAGACCAACTCCGTCCCGTTGCGAAGCAGAAGCTCCCCAGCGGAAGTAACGCTCAATGCGCCGGACGAACCGGCAATTGATCGGTTCCGGTTGGCGACCCATACAACAGTGAGTGGCAGGTTCTTGTACCATATTCCCAAGTACCTATTACCAGAGTTTCCAGGACTGAAAAACCCCAGTTCAAAGCGTTGACTGGAGGAGACCAAGGTCTGGTTATCTCTGAGGTACTGGCCTGGCCCCAAGGTGTCAGTTGCAGCAGTTGTGGAAGAGATTGAAGCTAGGAAAATGTACCACAATGCAAAAACCCCTGCAACACCCATTTCCATGAGCTGCTCATGTGAACGAAGCTCAAGCTTTCTGTTCACCAATTCAATTATAAAGATGAAAAAGGTAAAAATTAAAAGTTGGGACTCTGTAGAAGATGATGTTTCGTCATTCGTGGGTCATCATTAGCCCCACCCAGAGGTTTCACAAATCAGACTTATATATTAAACCGGTTGACTTTCAGAGGCTTGCTTTGGGCATCAGCTTCCCCTATTTTCTCATGTTGTACTTCAGTGGGGACTGCCACGTTCGGTTTCTTTTGCCCTTCTCTCGGGGGCTACAGGGTTGGACTGCTCACAGAGAAATGCTTCCCGTTGATAGCCCTCATGAATCTGCTAGTCAATTTGAGACCACTGCCGGAAATTTTGATACCCCTATGTACATTTTTTTTTTTGAGCTGTCACTTGGTCAGGAAGACTTGGAGATATCAAGAACAACGATGATCGGTGGTTTCTTCTTCAGAAAGTATGAAGTTAGCATATATTTTATACCTTACATTTTAGACATGCCAGCAATCAATTTCAAATCTCAATGACACGGTTCACGGAATGACTATATCTGTTCACCTAATTCATTCCGAGAGAGCTCATAGAGGAGAAGCAATGGAGGATGAAAGAGGTACCCAACTTAGAAGGGGAATAAATGACCACATTTCTTAGTCTCTTGAATTGTACTGTATGGCCTCCTAGAAAAATGGGAGCTGTCTCTTTCGGTCAACTCCACGCTGCGACCAAGAGACTTCTTTATGTATATACCTCGTGACAGTCTTTATGGATGGTTGTGGAAACTTTCAACATTAATGGGAGATGGCAACGGTCATCCCAAGGAACATTCTACCCCTGCTATTGTCTATCGTTTAGAAATCCTTGTCCATATTATAATTTATATGTCATGAAGGGAGAAATTAGAGCAAGCGTCCATATTTCTGGTCATGGAGAAATTGAAACATATATACAACGATGAAAATGTCATGTATCAGCCACCTCCAACTAAATAAATGGTGGAAAAAAATGGAAGGCATAATATTTCCATAAAATATATATTAACAACGATATTTTCGCGATATTTTGAATGGTACACCAACTTTTTCGTTTTTTCTCAGTTGACCTAATCATTTAGTCCATATTCTCGCACCAGCACGCTTTGCACGTCTAATGATCTTCATCTTGAATGCATCAACGTGGGGATTGCATTTTCCTTAAAAGGAAAAGGTAAACTTGAAACAAAAGTGGAGTCATGTGGATTTTCCATGGCTCTTCAACTTAAATAAAACTTTTTGGTGTTATCCATTGCCAATGTGAGATTGCACGCTTGCAAAATTCCTCAACCATCGACTAACCAATCATGTTTTACATTATAAACTGAACATATTTAATATATATATATATATGTACATTATCGGCATTAAGTATGTATACAAATAAATATCATAAATTAATTAGAATAAGATTATTATAAATAAATTAATTTTGGTTATCATGTCTTTTATATAATAACTAAATATAAATTTACGAATAAAAGTATCAAAATTTTAAAATAAAAAATACTTTTACAAATTATCATCATTTCTTCTATGTCATTAAATACATCCAAATTAGATGAATATGAATCAAGTATGTTTTCAAATTATGAACATTATTATTAAATATCACAACTTATATATATATATATATATATATATATATATATCAATTTCTTTAACAAAACCATCTCAATATTTTTTTTATTATTTTTTATATCATTTTTTTTAGCTTTTTACAATATTTTGATAAGTTTTGATCAATTTTCTCTCTACTGAAATTTTGTGTCAAAATATTCATCTATATTTCCTAATATTTTTCAATATATCCCGATATATCTATAAAATCAAGTTAACGATATATCCGTTAAAATCGGTATTTTAATCCTTGCTACCATCTATTGCCAAAAATGGTAACTATAAGTATGTGAGGTGCTTCAATTCCTTTCTATTTTTAAGATGATACGAATCAATCCATCCTTGATCTTAGGAACTAATTTTATTTGAATTTCATACTACAATAGTCAATAATCCATTCCTAAATTGTAGGACCAATTCACACACTTTCCCTATTCTAGATTGTATCTTGTATGAAGAGTGCAATGTTTCAATCTCCAATTACATTGCTATTATGGTAATTATAGTTCTAAGATAGCAAACTATCCTTTTAAGTACCAATCTTCTAGTCTCCAACAATAGTTTTGGCATCCATAATATGGTAATAACCAAAAGAATATTATTTGTCAACTATGTGATAAGTGGGGCATAGTACAAAAATATGTCATTCTCATGCAACATTGCCATCTACCCTCAACTTCATCCATTCATATAAATTCAAACCACAATCACATCCTTGTGTCTTTGTAGGTCACTCCAATGAACACAATGCTTATTCTTGTCTAGATCTTAAAACCAATAGAATCTTCATATCTTGTTATATCATCTTTGTAAAGTCTGTCTTTCTATTCAAGAACTCTTCTTTTCTTACTCTTTCTATTCCATACCACCTTTTGAATCAATGGCTTAATTTGGTTTACTCTAATACTAAACAAACTTCATTTGACTCACTTTTTTTAAATTCCTTCAATATTTTCCTCTTAAATTCCTCTTATGTCAATGTTAAAAATCACTCACACCATTCCCCAATTCTCGACACTAAATTCTCACTTACTCAACATGTCCTTACTATTGATGTAAATCCCCTCTATCATAGGCACGAAATTCTCACATAACATTTTGTGTCCATGTGGCGCTTAGAAGCCCTCTAAGCCAACCTATACTTCCCACATGAGATGGAAATAAGAAACAATCTCACAAAGGCACACATGAGATTACAAGGCACCAATCCTAACTTGTATTTTATTACCTCATTAAATAATAATACAAGACACCGATCAACAAAACTCCCTCAATCTCTTTAGTGAGTTCATGCTTACTCCTCTCATGCCTCCTAAAAGGTTCTCCAATCCTTGTTTTAGGTGTGGTACCACCCACTCCTATTAGACTAGGAGTACACGATCCTAGTTCTACTCAAACTCGTTTTCATAGGTTGTGGCACGACTCATTCCCATTTGATTAGGAAGAAGCAATCCTAATTCCACTCAGACTATAATTACAATCAGTATTTGAACTCCTACTCAAACTCCAATTGCAATCTCACTTTGAGTCCAACTCTTCATATTATTGCTACTTGCATCTCTATGCAGCACATGTGCATGTCAAGCCCAATGTGCATGCCAAGCCCTCTCTTAGCACAACAAGAAGTCATGACATTATGCTCATGATCCCTCATTTCTTCACATAAGGCATTGTGCCCTTGTGCAAAGCCTTGGGCATATCATCTAAGTTGGCATCATTGTTGTTGTATTACCGTGCCTCGTCCAATTCTCTCTAGGTGTTGCAACATGCCATGGCCTTACATATATGGCTCACCAAGTTGTCTCCTTGTACAAGGCATTGTGCCCTTGTACCACCTTGCCATTGTCATAGGTCACCCATGGAGCCAAGGTGTTGCCCCATGAGGCCAGCCTTGATGTCACATGCATTGTGTCAAGGGGCTAACACCCTCCTTCTTCCACTTCCCCTTGCAATCAAATGTCAAATCTCCACTAATAAAATCTCCTCCCTCCCGTTTCCACTTTCCCTCCAAATCAAATGTATAAACCCAATAATAATATAATGATAATGGATTCGATTCCCATCAAGCTTTTTCCATGCATGATTTTAAGTGGTGATAATTTGGTAAAAGAATTTCCAACCACTGTGATGTCATCTTCTCCTACACATGATACTTGTTTCTCTCATTCTATGCGGTCATTAGATGTTCCCGCTCTTATTCAGTCACAGGTAAACTTTCCCTCCCTACTCATATCTCCCTTTTCCTCACCTTCAACCTTTGGCCACCAAATTCAAACACGCTCCAAAAATAATATATAGTTCTAAGACAAAATATTTGACTTGCACTCCACAATCACCCACTCCTCAACCCCACTTGCACACCATAACATATAATATCTCCACATCATGTCAAGAAGGGAGAAATTAAAACAAACGTCCACATTACTAGTCATGGAGGGAGAAATTAAAACATATATGTACCATCTACGGCCAAAAATGGTAATGGTAAGTATGTGAGCTGTTTCAATTTCCTAACACCATATCTTTTCTATCTTTTAAGAATGATAGCAACAGAGAATGAAAAATTAAGAGTTGTAAGGAGACAAGGCAATAGAATTGTGAAGCCACCTTTTGCACCTTCAACAACTGAAACCCAAACTTTTTGGCAGTTTAAACCATTAATATACAAGAGGGTTCATTCTGCTCTTATTAAGTTTAATTCTATCTACCTCTTGCCATAATCTGGTAATCCGGCTGTGAGTGCATCACTATTTCTTTCCCACCACAATTTTAGTATCTTCTTCTCCATATTTGCTTGTTCTAGTCCATCTGTATTTGCAAAGATTTGTTGTTTTCTATTAAAACTAGCTGCAACAAAATTTGAAAAAAAATGAAGGTTTGTAATCATCATCTTAATAAGACCATAGACCCACAAGTTTCATTATATCTTCTCTGCTAGAGAAGCTCAATTTAGATTGATGGGAGCTGCCTCAAGCATACTAGAAAGGTAAATAGAAGAAACAAAAACACATTTGATTGGTATTATACATTATATTTCCTTTCTTAAAATCATTTTCAGGAAAATAGGCTGGACGTATGAGCCTTGACCGTGTTTTTTCCATGAAATCTTCAACAAAAGCTTATAGTCAACAGGCTTTGCAGCCTGCCAGCCTCATCCAGCAGAGTTGCCTGTTTCCCAAATTTTGTGTTCCATCAGCACTAAGCCTAAATTTACCAAGATCTTCCCTGATAACTTTCCCTATATTGATGCCGCTCATCTTTCAGATCCAAAAATGCAATCTAAGTAAGCTAGGCAACATTTCTGTCGCGAAGGAAAGGAAAAGAAAAGGCAATGCCACCTTATAGTTGTTGTCATCCAATGAAGTTCCTTAGTGACAGGACCTACTCTGAATATTGCCACTGAAGATGATATTTCAACCAATAGTGTTGCCCTGTCCCTTTGTTTCAACCCCTTTTTCTCTTGAATTGCTTACACTAACAAAAAAAAAGAGCTTTTATGGTAAAAGATAGCTGTCATTTCCATTCAGGAAATTTTGTTGTTGAGTAGGCATATATGCAGGAACCAATGAGGAACATGAGTACCAAGATTATTACATGGTTGTAGAACTACAGATAATTATTAGAGTACTCAGTTCACACTTTAACAATGTGAAGTAGCTTATATTCATTGACCTTTGCAAATTTTATCAGAAAAATAGACTTCTTACACTAAAAAAGATGTAGTGATTCTCAAAATTGATGTCAAAATGACAAAAAGGAAATTATAAACAGAAATTGCCAAAAATACTTTCTGAGATATACAAAGACACTAGATGAGGACATGTATTTCATTACCGAGCGTCCATAACTGTAACTGTGACTTGGTTTACAGTGAATGTTTCTTCTTGCTTGCTTGAAGATGAATCTGTTTCCACAAGTTTCCTTCCCAGGCAGAACCCAGGGTTCTTTGGCAATGGCAATGTTGCAGTTTCACTACTCAACATCAAGACCACAGACGACATTACTGGTCTATC
This sequence comes from Vitis vinifera, assembly GCF_030704535.1. Lineage (NCBI taxonomy): Eukaryota > Viridiplantae > Streptophyta > Magnoliopsida > Vitales > Vitaceae > Vitis > Vitis vinifera. The sequence goes on from NC_081814.1 coordinate 4,596,269, forward strand.
TTCTGCATGCTCTTGGACACATAAGAGGCCAACCTGGATGCATCTCAACACATCATATGGGGCACATGACTCGCTCACTGATGAATCCATTAGCTCCAACCCCTTCCCTTCTCTCCATAGCCTCCATGCCTACACACATTTTGATTTCATTTTCTTGGTTAGAAGGTTGTAACAGAATGAATATGCAACTAAAGACATAAGACAACTGATTGTTGAAATAGGAGGGAAAAGTGATTACTTATTCTGGTACTTACATGTCCAAGAAGGTTGTGTTCATCGTTCAAATGATAAAATCCCCTGTTCTTCTTACCACTGATTATCTCCAAAACAAGTACACCAAAACTAAAGACATCAGATTTCACTGAGAACAGCCCATCCATTGCGTATTCAGGGGACATATAACCACTGCAAGTCATCATCAATAAAGTGGAATGAGTAAGGTGATGAAACTAGTAATTCTCTGTGACATGAATACAGAAGTTCTTTTAAGTACTCACTATGTCCCAACCACTCTCTTAGTGTTTGCTTCAGTCTGATCTCGCCCAAAAATTCTTGCCATACCAAAATCTGATATTTTTGGGTTCATTTCCCCATCAAGTAGAACGTTGCTTGCTTTGAGATCCCTATGAATGATTCTAAATCTAGAATCTTGATGTAGATAAAGCAGCCCTCGAGCAACCCCACAAATGATATTGAATCGCCTACCCCAATCCAGCAATGAGCTTTTCTTCTCATCTGACCCAGATTAATTATTTTAAAAGCAATGAATTTAAACTACTACATATGGTTTTAAAAGGATTGACCATGTAAATGAAGAGAAATTATTTGAGCCAAGTATATAAGTACTGATGGATACTAACCAAATAAAATTGAATCCAGGCTTCTGTTTTGCATGTACTCATATATCAGCATCTTTTCTTCCATCTCAACACAACAACCAAGGAGTTGTACCAGATTTCTGTGTTGAAGCCTTGCAATTAACCTAACCTCGTTCATGAATTCTTCTATTCCTTGCCCAGAATTCTTTGCAAGCCTCTTAACTGCTATTTCCTCACCTTCTAACAACATACCCTGGTATAATCATCCACAAGTTTGTCAGAGCCATTTTTTGGAGTACATTTGGGGATTTCATATACTTACAGAGTGTGTCATAACAGGTAATTTACCTTGTAAACGCAGCCGAAACCCCCTTGTCCCAGTTTATTAGTGTCAGAGAAGTTGTTTGTAGCCAGCACTATGGTTCCAAAATCAAACAGAGGCAGCTCTAGCTCATCTGTCTTAACCTCATCTGTGTAGTCTCTCTTACTAGGAATAACCGCTTCATTTAAAATATAATCATGGCTTCTTTCACTTAGACCTGGTTTGGAGACAATATGAGCAACACTAGACAAAAAATGTAGCATAAATTGCATTTTTATGTTTATTTTTGTAAAGGATATAACTTTCTTGTTACCTCTTTGCCTTGTCTTCCCATTCCACATGATCTTCATTTTCTTCCTCTTCCACAGATAACAGATTCCCAGTCCAAGTAGCAGAACAGCACTACCAACTGTAATGCAAGTGACCTTGATAATTTTTACTGTCTTGTTTGAACCATTTTCAGAACCTATGCTCCCACCATATGAAATGATCAACTGATAATCAGAGATGTTTAATGCTATTTGGGCATAAATAATTAGAGGTGTTTATTGCATGTTTAAGGATCCTGTATTCTGCTCATGGTGTCCACAGTGGAATCTTCCATGTTCACATGTTAATAATGAAAGGAACAAAATGCATAGAAACAACAACCGAGTCCCCATTTACTACACAAGAATTTAAGTTGAATGGTTAGCTGTTTCCACCATGTAAATTTCTATAAAACAAGAATTAGATTCACTACTTTACTTGTTCAAAATAAGGTGGATTTGTTAGAATAAGCTCTCATGTGCCCTGCAACTGTTGCATATCTTTAACATTGAAGCTATCATAGTAGTTCCCGTAGGGTCCACTGGGCAGGACCCACAGCACCATAGTTATAGGATTTTTGTTTCCCCAAATAAAATGTCAACATTTGCAGTTTTGTCGGTCACCAAACAATGACGATGAGTCAAGACATACAGATTTCTATCAGGCGCAACAAAATTATCAGCTCTAAAATAAGCAGAAAGCAGCGTATTGGGAACGTTCAGGAAGAGCGTTCAATGAGGCATTAAGAACACGACATGAAACCGCAAAGATAATGTGAACGGGAACAGATTTCAAACCTGTAGCATATGTGAATATGAATCATTCCGATTCCCCGCTTTATTATAATACTATTAACACCTTGAGAGATTCAACTGGGACCAAATTTGAAAATTGCCTTACAGACCCACAAATCGATTGGGCCCAGATGATGGACACAAGATTAAGCACAAAAAGTTAGCTGAGCTATATGTCAATCTTCCAAAACGATCAGACTTGACTTTTGGGGTGGCATTAATTGTATCTAACACGACCCCAAGAATGATTATCCCACCTAAAATGTTTCAATTATGTCAAGAGTGAAAAGCAGTAGAAAACCTACCCAGTCAGATTTGTCGGCCCACTTCATTTATGGGGTGGCTCCCCATCCGAGGGTCCTAGAAATTCATCTGTGGACCCCAATAAAGAGACTCCCAAGTGTGATCACGCCACATGTTGCGTAACCATTTAGGATAGTCCTTTACTCCTTTGGATCTTTCTACCCAGAAATGGGCGGTGATTCCTTTAGTCTTTGCAGATTTCCATGGAGTCACACCGTCAATCGTTTTCAGGTGTGAACGCATAGACCATACACGTACGCAAGAGCACGTGAGGCGGAGCCATGATGATTCTTCATACGCACGTTCCTCGGCCCTTTGGCATTTTTGTCCCCAGTCACCCAACTACTCAAGTGGACCGGAGTCACATAGGGACCCTTAGATTCAAAATATGTATGCTTTCTAAATTCTCTCACTATGGCTTAATTTCTACCCCACTTTCGGCCATCTACGTCACCGCTTGCATGATTGTGTCATTCTTCTTTGATATTTTATTAAATTAATTTATAAATAAATAAATAAATAAATATTTATGCTTATACCCATATGGAATAAGGGGGGAAAAAAGGGAACTGCCGCAATGTTAATTACCATGTCATGTCATACCCCAATAGATATAGGATCTTGTGAGAATGAAGCAATTAACCAAGCAAAAATATTCCAAATTTTATGGATGTATCTTTGTGTTTATGGAAGAAATAATTCAAACTGGGGATGTTTTCGGTTTGAGAATGATGGACTCGGTTGGAAGCAATGGAAATAGATGAAAATTAAACTAACACTGGAAGGAAATGAAGAGTAATTAATTAGAATGGAAGGTACCTAATTCAGAAGCTGCAACTCTAATATAGAGGTCTTGACCACCTTCTCCTTCTGCGTACTCTCTCATATCCAAGAGATCGGTGGTCCAAATGATGCAACCTTTGTCGGAGGTAATCTCCGGATTGGCGTAACCGGTACAAGAGCAGTTTTTCCGGCAAGTCATTTCGCAGTCCTTGAGACTCATGCTCTTGTCTACGAATGAACTCCCAGTTTCTGGCAGCTTCATTCTCTTCAATGCTAAGAACCCATCTCCGTTATTGCAATCGAACTCTGTTTTTCTAGAACAACCATCGGAACCATCTCTGAGGTTCCACGCCTGTGGATTCTTGGGCTCGAACCCTCGTGGGCACTTGCAAACCGGGGAGGAATTGGTGTCACAGATTCCGTAGGGGCCGCATTCTCTGTAGTCGTCGCACTGATCTTTGGGAGCGAACCAGTAGAGGTTCCAAACCTGCCTGGTTTCGATCCAAGTATAGCGTTGGAGGCTGCCGGCTGAGCTCACCATCAAACGGGAGGTTATGGATTTGTTTGTGAGCTCATACGAGTAGTATGCCCCATCCTGATTCCACTCGAAATCGAAGGTGAAGACAGAGGAGGATTTCATCTCCGGGACGCCGCTGAATCTAACTCCATTCCATGGCCCACTACGGTACTTCTTTTCCTGTTTGTTCCATATGAAAATCTCAGGGAAACCTCGAGGATCTAGCTTGAAAGAATAATCTCCAGAGGACGGATCTTCCTTGCTTTTCCACGACGTCAAGTACCGATTCGAACCCGTTTTCTGGTCCCATCCTAGCTTCATTCCGGGCAGCAAAGTATCAGTAAGATAATCAAAGCTCTGCCAAAGATAGTTTTCGGGATCTGCATCTTTGTCTTCCCGTACCACCAAATTCCCTGTGTCCAACAGCTGCGCAACTGGATTAACTGCCGTGGATTCATTCGTAGACCAGAAAACATGCAAATCTTCATCCATAATCACAATATTTCCGCGGTCTCCAATCTTCACAACTGACCCAGAGGAGTTTGTCAAAATTGGGTTGTCTCTGTTTGCGACCCAGACAACTCTTTCTTTAGGAATGTTTTTGTACCATATCCCCACGTACCACTTTGAATCTCCGGGAGAAAAGAACCCCAGCTCAAAATCCCCGCCGGCAGACACCAGGGTTTGGCCATTGGTGATGGACTGATTTGCAGTTATGGTGTCTCCAGAGATGACAATGATTGGGAAGAGAGTGAGGAAACAGAAGCACAAGACATTGTAACAGAGGAAGCCAGTAATGCTTCCCATTCTTCACTCACAGGATTGGCAGAGTCTTGAAAGCATTTGGGGTGCTGGTTTTATTCATATTTCATACATCTAGAATAGTTTGGTAGAATCATAGAAAGAGAGAAGAGACCAGCTTGTTGACCCTGTTGCTTTCTTTCTTTCTTTTATTTATTTACTTACCTATTCCCCTCATGGTTCTTTCCCTGAATCAGCATTTTGAATTCAAAGACCAAGACTTTATAATACATAAAACTTGGGTTTTGGGCTTGCTCTTGTGTCTGAAATGGGCCTCAAACTAGGTCATAGTCCATCTTCAACCACATGAGGTCACATAGAGCCATACTGGTAATCACTTAATATTAAAGAATTGGGTTTGAAAGGAACAGGGGTGTACAGAATTAAAACCTACTTTGAATAGTTACCTTTCATAAGTTCAACCTAGCCCTACAAAATCAACATTTTCATGTCTACTTGCAGAAGCTTAAAACTTTAGCAGCCAAATTTGATTCTTTATGAATTAAGTATTCCATATGATGACTTTTATAAAAATTTATTTTGTTTAGATATAGTTGAGCGCATATGGAATTTGATTTGTGGGGTTGAGTCTAAAAGGTGTGTATTTAAGTCAAGTTTATATTTTTTATTCTTGTTTTCTAGGTGACCTCATTTTTAATATTGGGGGTTAATTACCTAGACCCAATCTAATTAGACCAAGTATGAGCTAGTCTAAGTATAATCAAATGCATATGAACTACATTCTCTAGTACCTAGGGAGTTAGTTAAATTCTAGCCATATATTATTATATAAGGTGTTCATATGAAGTATAAATGGGGAAAATAGGGTGGTTGATGATACATATGGGAGTTGTGTATCAGGCAAATTATTTTACAGAGACAAACATTCATTGAGGTCAAAGTCAATTTAATCCAAAGATACTCCTTTTTAGCATTTCCAACAAGGTTAATCCAAAGATACTGCAATCAAGGAGCTAGGCAATCTCCTCACATCTGCACCATGTTGTTTTCTCCCCCTAACATGGCTCTGAAGAGGTCACCACATCACTTGCAGGCCATTCATGGAAGTTTCAAAATAAAAGGTTTTGTTTTGCCATTAAAAAAAAAAAAAAAGGGCTTCTATCGTGCTCTACATTTGGTTTTCTTATTCAACCATCCTTATTCCTTGTATTGTTCTCTTAACTACCATGTCAATTTTTTTAATTTAGTTGTTAATCTACCTTGGAAATTTGCCTTTATGCTAAATCACTTTTACATTCAATTTCAAAGATTTTTTGAATTCAACACAAATGAGTAATAAACTACATGTATGGTAGAAGCTTAATACTTTAGTAGCCAAATTTGATTTTTCATGAATTAAGTATTCCATATGATGACTTTTATAAAAATTTATTTTGTTTAGATATAGTTGAGCACATATGAAATTTGATTTGTGGGGTTGAGTCTAAAAGGTATGTATTTAAGTCAAGTTTATATTTTTTTTATTCTTGTTTTCTAGGTCATTTTTAATATTGGGGGTTAATTACCTAGACCCAATCTAATTAGGACCAAGTATGAGCTAGTATAATCAAATGCATATGAACTACATTCTAGTACCTAGGGAGTTAGTAAAATTCTAGCCATATATTATTATATAAGGTGTTTATATGAAGTATAAATGGAGGAAAATAGGGTGGTTGATGATACATATGGGACTTGTGTATCATATTGAGGCAAATTATTTTACAAAGACAAACATTCATTGAGGTCAGAGTCAATTTAATCCAAAGATACCCTTTTCTAGCCTTTCCAAAAAGGTTAATCCAAATATGCTACAATCAAGGAGCTAGGCAGTCTCTTCACATATGCACCATGTTGTTTTCTCTCCATAACATGGCTCTGAAAAGGTCGCCACATCACTTGTACGCCATTCATGGAAGTTTCACAATAAAAGGTTTTGATTTGCCATTAAAAAAAGAGAAAAGAAAAAAAAAAAAAAAAGGGGCTTCTATCGTGCTCTGCATTTGGTTTCCTTATTCAACCATCCTTCTTCCTTATATTGTTTTCTTAACTACCATGTCGATTTTTTTAATTTAGTCGTTAATCTGCCTTGGAAGTGTGCCTATATGCTAAATCACTCCTACATTCAATTTCAAAGATTTGTTGAATTCAACATAGATGAGTAATAAACTACATGTATGGCAAAAGCTTAAAACTTTAGCAGCCAAATTTGATTCTTTATGAATTAAGTATTCCATATGATGACTTTTATAAAAATTTATTTTGTTTAGATATAATTGAGCACATATGGAATTTGATTTATGGGGTTGAGTCTAAAAGGTATGTATTTAAGTCAAGTTTATATTTTTTATTCTTGTTTTCTAGGTGACCTCATTTTTAATATTGAGGGTTAATTACCTAGGCTCAATCTAATTAGGATCAAGTATGAGCTAGTCTAGGTATACTCAAATGCATATGAACTACATTCTAGTACCTAGGGAGTCAGTTAAATTCTAGCCATATATTATTATATAAGGTGTTCATATGAAGTATAAATGGAGGAAAATAGTGTGGTTGATGATACATATGGGAGTTGTGTATCATATTAAGGCAAATATTTTACAGAAACAAACATTCATTGAGGTCAAAGTCAATTTAATCCAAAGATACTCCTTTCTAACCTTTCCAAAATGGTTCAATCCAAAGATACTGCAATCAAGGAGCTAGGCAATCTTCTCACATCTGCACCATGTTGTTTTCTCTCCCTAACATGTCTCTGAAGGGGTTGCCACGTCACTTGCAGGCCATTCATGGAAGTTTCAAAATAAAAGGTTTTGTTTTGCCATTAAAAAAAAAAAAAAAAAAAGGTTTCTGTCGTGCTTTGCATTTGGTTTCCTTATTCAACCATCCTTCTTCCTTGTATTGTTCTCTTAACTACCATGTCAATTTTTTTAATTTAGTTGTTAATCTGCCCTAGAAGTTTGCCTATATGCTAAATCAATCTTACATTCAATTTCAAAGATTTGTTGAATTCAACAGAGATGAGTAATAAACTACATACATGGAAACTAGTGGAAGGTGAATTTTTTAAGTAGCTTAGGAGATTGAAGGTGTCTTAGCTTCTATATAGATTAAAGTAGGTAATGTTTTCCTCTTCTTTGTTTAATATGTCTGAAATCTTGTGTGATGGGAAAATGGTGTGGATGGGATGGGAAAGAGTGGTGGGAGCTGGTGTGGAAGGAAGAGCAGTGTCTTTAACTTTACTAAACATCTTGAGAACATAGAAAAAGAAAATTGAATCTTATTGGCTTGTTTGTCCTTGTTCAGTTCTAAACCAAAACTCAAAGTGAATTGGTCTTTTGAACCACGTACAAATGTCAAAGTATGGAAAAATAATAACGGGGAAGAAAAATTATATCCCTCAAAATGTTTTTGTTTGACTTCAAAACAACTAGAAAGACCAACAAACAGTTTCAGATAGAAAATGAGAAAATAAAAAAACAATAAAATATTTAAAAAATAACATTTTGTAGACCCTCCAGTTTGTCCATTTAGCACATATCTTTAAGTTCACTTTTAGTGCTACACAGTAGCTCCTTGGTGGTTCATTGCTATTCATACTACTTGCCTTTTTTTAACCACCTTAAAGACTTTGGTTGAGGGATTTATCTAACCCCATTGTGACTCTTAGCAGCCCTAATTTAGAGTTAGGTTTTTCCTTCCTTTTTAGGATGATTTTTAGGTGCACTTTTAGGATAGCACACATAGGCATGTTTAGGTCACTTAGACAATGTCCTAATCACTTTAGGTCACTTAGGCACGTCCTAAACATCCTGGCCTACTTAGGTACACTTAGCCCATTAGGCACCACCTTAGACCCATTTAGGCACTCTTGGCCCATTAGGCACCACATTAAGCCCACTACCTTAGGCCTACTTAGGTTCACCTAAGCACACTTGGCCCACTTCGTTCGCCCTAGCACACTAGGACACACCCTAGGTCACCTTTAGGCGTTTCTACATGGTTTGCATAGTTGCATGACTCGTATTTTTGCATGGTTGCATGGCTCGTATTTTTTTATTATTTATGGTTACATGGCTTGTATGGTTTGCATGGGGTTGATTTTTATTCTTTTTTTTTAGCTACGTGATTTAAATTTCTTTTGATTTTCAATTTCATGATATTTATTGATTTTAATCTTTGTTTTATTTTTATTTTATTTTGTCTTTATTTTATTTTTATCTTTATTTTATTGCTTGCATGAGGAAACAGTTGCCAGATTTTTGGAAAGAGGATCACTAAGATTTTTGACAAAGGAAAATCCAAGGCTGCAAATGGGGTGTAAATATTAAGAATATTCACACACCAAAGGGATTCTAGTTCTAGAAGGAAAAAAAAAATTAGAGGGGAATGTGGAATTCTCCAGATTCATGGCTACCATGTGAAGAATTTCCTCCAAGAAAGGAAAGCATGACTAAAGCAAGAAGAAGAGATTCTTCAAAGATATAGTAAGCATATCATATAGGATTCATGCACCATTAAAGGAATGATAGCATGCTAGTAAGGGCTCTTTCTTTAACAGAGAGGGTCCATAACAGGGGAAAAAGAAAATGATTCTCTTTATCTGAATAAAAAGGGAGACTCACGAATGGGAAAAGATGAAGGAATTTCTCCACTGATCAAAAGGACGAGCAGTAGTGGGTGAAAGGTGGCTTGGGTAGTATGAATTTTTCGATAGAATGTCGACGACTGTAGGAAAGGATTAAAGATAGAGACATTATAGCTTTGAGAAGACATGATCATCACAGACCAAAAAGGGAACCATATGAGAGGAAGGAAAGAAGCAGTAAGAGAAGCCCACGAGTTCTTGAATTCCAAATAAGAGAGTCTCTAACATCCTCTCGAGGCTTGAAAGGAAGAAGTGGCAAATGGAAGTTCTGTGGATGTAAGTTTGTTGGCTGGGATCGAGTATTCTCAAGTGGGAAGTAAGATGGTTTCAACTTCTGATGAAAAAATTGCACGTTGTGACACTACTGGATAGGAGCCTTCTAAGGCAATTGATCCATCTTTGCCGATGATGGATTTCTAATGTAGTGAGCCAAAATGAACCTCAAGCAATGATCACTAACAAAGACAATCAAGTGTCTAAGAAGTTGGAATTCTTCCATGTTTTCTAATTCTACAGTGAAAGAGAGTGTTGGTACTATAGCATGATGCTGCAAATGAAGATGCATTGAGAGGTTGGCTAGTTGCTACATATGCTGCAAACCTGGAGAAAACTGGTTATGAGCCAAGTATGACTGTCTTGCAATAGGCTTACGATAAGATGAATTGTGTTTTCTCTTCCTTTTTATCCCAAATGTAGACCAAAGGTTGGCATACGGATTGTTTTCTTGATGGAATAAAAGTCGTTTTGCTTGTTAGTATTTTGCAATTTCAAATGGAGCAGATATTTGTTGGTCTAGTTGCTAGTGTGTTGAATGAAAATAGAATTCGGTGTTGGTAATGAGAAGGAGGCTACTCCATATGATTTGTATCTCATGACAGAGCCACATGAGATGCCCTTCATGGTGGAGATCTGTTATTGAACTCGGTGGGCTTTCTATTCTTAAACACCCCAGGTTACTAAGTCTGATATAGGATTACTATTTTGTAATCTGATGCAATTTGGCTTGTCGATGAGTCCGCTAATTCTTTCTATGGTTTGTAGTATTGTTCTCAATTTGTATCAACATTTGCGGACTGAGCTTAAACTACAACTTGAGGCTTTCTTTTCCTTTGTGATCCTATGACTTGCTCAAAGTAGATATGATCCTGTGACTTTTGCAGGCAGAAAACTTTCATGATAGAGATGTATGCTAACTTGGACAGTGACATAACTTGCAACAATATGTTTGAAGACTGCTAATTTGTTGTCAAAATAATGCATTTCATGTGAACTACCATTTGTTTGCTATACATCTTCTTGCTTTGAATGTCTTGATTGTTGTAGTTCAGGGATGGCCAATCTCTTATTGTACTTTAGAATGATTGAAGGTTGTTCTATTATTATCTAAACTTCCATTGGAAATAGTTGGGGAATCATTAATGTAAAACCAAGGTTTGGTTAATCTCGGTTTTGATGATAACAAAACAATGTTTAGAATTAATGATTATATTCTAAGTGTGATTAGGTAAGACGATTTCCAAAGTGACAATCACAAAGACAAATCAAGTCAAAGAGAAATCATGAAGAAGAAAAAAAAAAACCTTAAAGAGAAGTGTTTTTTTTTATGACCCAAGCTTCATAAGATCTCTTTGTAAGGTTGTTGGTGCACTAGGATTTTCATACATTACATTATTTACTTATGCACAAAAATTATCCAAGAGGTATTTTGTTTTAAATTTTTTTTAAAAAAATGATGATTTCATGTTTTCTACTAAAACCTTGTGTCAAATGTTTTTCAAACTTGTTTAAAAGGTTTTAAGTTGAAAAAGTTGGTTGTTAAGCCAAAAACGGCTCAATCGGTTGAACCGGATGAGGAACCGATCGACCCCTATCTCAATCCATTGAGGGGTGCAAAAAACCTTCTCTCTCTTCTAGAATGGTTGTTCAACCGGTCAATGTGTGAACAGTAACCGATCGACCCACACCTCAACCAGTAAAGCCATGAACAGTAACCGACCGAGGTCTAACTGTCACCTACCAAGCATTAAATGCTAACGACTAGTCAACAACAATTTTGGAATAGAAGATATAAATGAGTTTTAAGAAGGCTATGTTTTCACCCAATTCTAGACACCCGAAATCTTTCTGTAAAAATAAAATAAAAGATGACTTTTTTAATTAGACTCCATATTTTTTCTTAATTCTAGACTTCTCGAAATTGATTTTAGACATATAAAATATTAAAAAATATGCCTTTTTAAGGGAGATGTGATTTTTCAAAGTCGTACCTACTGTACATGATGGATTCTAGACATCTGATTAGCTGAAGTGTTTTAAAAATATTTTTGAGTACTACTCGATCCTAGATTCATTTTTTCTGTGATATAGACACTTGAAATGATGTGTGTGATTTTTTGTATGATTTTATATGATCTCTTATTATTTTTTTAAAAAAATCGTATATGCATGCCACTTTGTTTTACCTAATCTGGACTTTGTAGAACTTTTGGGTGTCTTTGCTGCATCTGTCATTTGAATGAGTGTTTGTCTTTCGGTATGTTGATCTAGATGTGTAGGAGTTGTTTTCTAAAATTTTTTGTAATTAAATTCCACTCCAAGATATTTTTTTAGAAATTGTTTCGTGATGCCTCCTTTTCTAATTGTATGTTGATAGTATTGTACTTTGCTTGAATTTGTTATTTATTTTTGGAGTCATTTAACTTACCTTGGCTCAATTTTGGCATTGGTACTGTATATTAGACATAATGAATATGTTATATAATTTATACTTGTCCTAACCACTCTAGTATTTTTTGAGGAATCTTATAAATTATGCATATTATCCAGATACACTCTCTATCACTTATTTTTCGGAATTTTATGAACATGCATGTTGTTGTGAGCCATATCTATATTTGTTTCCATCCTTGGGTGTCCAAATGTCTATTCGATTTGCTTTGATAAAATACATGTCGTGTGTTATATTTATGTGTTAACTTTAATGTCTTATGATAGCGCTTGAAAAACAGTCCAGGTACACATCCTAACCTTCCTTTGCGATTGTAATTCGATTTCTTTTTTTTTTTTTTTTTGCGTGCTAGTTTTGAAATCACTTCAGCCTACTTAGGTACCTTCAATCAATTGATTAATTTTCATTTCTCCATCGACTTAGCTAGTAAAGACATCTTTAGGGCTTAGAGGGGTACTACCTATTTGAGGTACCTTCCCAATAAGTAACCTGATCTCCGGACCTAAACTTGGGTTTTCAAAGACACGTTTTTCAAAAACTATGAAGTCACTTCTTTAGGGTTTTCTTTCTTGTTTTATTTTCCCTTTTAAAATAAATTAAAATAAGTGAAGACTCCAACTTTTCCAAAACTAAATTTTTCACCAATAAAAATGAGTCTTACCATTGAGTGGGGACAGACATGAAAATGCGGGTCCACACATTCACCTCAAAAATCTTAATTGTGAGTTGGATGAAGGCTTTTTTGAAATTTCAATATCGGTTGACTGCAATGCATCTAAGCCTATATGTGATATGCCAATGGAAAAGGAATATTGTTTGTCGTCAAATCTTTCCTACTCTCTCACCAGTTGTTCCTATAATTTATTTTAGGGGGCTTAACTTCCAAAGCTGGTTATTCATAAGCCATCAATAGGCTGTAGCTCAGTATTCAAATATTGAGGAATAGGTTTCGAAAATATTCAAGGGTATATTTTCCATCATGCCTAAACCTAGAACAAAAGAATGTAACAGGCAATCAGTCTAAATATTGTCTAGAAGATTTAATTTTGAGTATACACATTTGGTCTCTATGCATAACATGAGGATTAACTACACCTTGGAGACCTAGTAAGCAATTCACTAGCCATGCCATATGGAAGAACGGAGCAAAAGTTGGTCTGGTTGGATTCTATATCTAAGTATCTTGAGACTGACTTCATCGCCTTATTTATGTTATTCCTAACAACAAAAGGATGTCATAAATTTTGAATGGTTACCATACATGTTACAAAATTAAACTCCCGAAAAACATTTTTATGGTCCTTGGTGTTCTTATGCATCATAAACCAATGGCTCTTGCTTGTTAACAGCCCTAGAATTCAATGGTATATGCAATTAGTTTCCTTCTTCTCATATTTGTTCCAGCAAAAAGTATAATCATAGGCAGGATTAGTTATGTCTTTTGAAACTGTGAAAGGCACATTCAACATAGACTTAGTTGAGCTTCTTAGTATGGTTTTATAGATGAAGCTGTGGAATCACAGAAATTCTTGAATTACAAATCATAATTTGGTAATCCTTTACCTCCCTACAGTTGTTGATATAGTTACCTGGTTTATTGAACAGATATTGCTGCATTCAGATTCAGGATCATTGTACATTGAGCTTTGAAAAGAGAACACAAGTTGTTTGGGTCGTGGACGATCTGTTTCACTGCTTGGCACAAGAACTACATCAGAAATGGTCGGCCTGTCTACAGCAAGGTCTTGAACACGCAGCAGCCCAACATGTATGCATCTCATTACTTCCAATGGGGAAAATGAATTGGTCAACACTTGATCAAATAAATTAAATCCCCTGCCTTCATTCCACAATTGCCATGGCTGAAATTATGTTTCATTGTAAGGACAAAATGGCAGATTAAAGCGACTAGGTGTTTGGAATGAACATCAAGTGTGAGCTCGTGCCCTTACATAACCAAGAAGGCTTAGATGTTGATCATCATAATGGAAGCAGGTATTCTTCTTGCTGCTTACAATCTCTAATAGCAAAAACACCAAAGCTAAAGACCTCAGATTTCTCAGAAAATATCCCTCCCATGGCATACCCAGGAGACATGCAACCAGTGTACTTTAAGGGAATATGATTATGATTTGTGCTTGACTACTGTAGTGATTCAGCACTTTGAACTACAGTTGATTGAAGCAAGCCACTGAAAACTATATTTCAAACTTACGACTGAATATATAGAAAACGAATTATATCCTGTTTCCTTTTTTTCTTTTATTTTATTTTATTTTTTATTTTTTTAAATTCTGGAGACTAATAGGATTACCAATAAATAGAATATATTCGTTTAGATGTAGCAGTTCAATCTACTGAAAGAAAGAGAGGATACTTGCAATGTCCCCACAACCCTGTGAGTATTTGCTAGATCTTGGGTCCTCTTGAAAGTTCGTGCCAGCCCAAAGTCAGAAATTTTTGGGTTCATATCTTCATCCAACAGAATGTTGCTGACCTTCAAATCTTGATGAATAAGCCTTAATCAAGAATCACGATGGAGATAAAGAAGTCCACTAGCAATGCCTCGAATAATGTTGAAGCGTTTAGCCCAATCAAGCTGCAGTCCTTTTGTTGGATCTAGACAGTGCAACAATAGGAAAAAAAATCATAATCAATCCAAAATGTTAATTCTGGTTCTGACAGTTTCTTTTCAAAATATGCCTTTCAATTAGTTTTAAATCTAGGAAGAGCATTACAAGTTCAGAAATATGTCCTTCCCCTTCTACATTCAAGTTTAAATATGAGTAGATTGTTGAATTAATGTAATGTTCTTGGTTGTTGGGAGTCCTTATCAGAAGCCTAAGTGCACCCCCATGGCAGAGAAGATACAGCTCCCAGTCAAATTGTTAGACCTTCAGAAGAAATTAGTATTGGTGTATGTTGCAGCACTTTGATAAATGGATTAGTTCTCAGTGAGAGTGAAAGGGGGTACCGATCAAGACAAGTTACTAAGTATAAAATACAAGATAGAAGTGTGAGGCAAACCAACCAAACAGAAATGTGTCCAAGCTCTTGTTGGGCATGTATTCATAAATCAACAGCTGCTCTTCTCCATCAATACAGAAACCCAAGGGCCTAACAAGATTCCTATTCCTTGTTGGGCATGTTGGAGCTTGGAAATTAATACAATTTCATTCTTGAACTCTTCTATTCCTTGCCCTGAACTGCTTGAAAGTCTTTTTACTGTTATTTCCTGTCCATCTTGAAGTTTTCCCTGTGCATGATCCATGAATTTAGTAATAAATACATGAATACTCAGTAATCTGCACAAATACATTTACATATAAATCCTCCTTTTCCTAGTTGGCTTGTTAGGCTGAAGTTGTTGGTTGCAGCTACGTACTATTTCATCGAAGTTAAACATTGGGAGCTCAGATGATTCTTCTTGTTTTGCATGGTTTCTCCATGTAGTTCCTTGTGGTGGATCTCTTGAAGTGTCTACTGTGACAGCCAAATCTTCCTGAGTTCCTTTTCTTCTTTTTCCTGATATTTGAGTTTGAACCATTCAATCAGGTCACTGTCTCCAACAGTTTCAAAATAGAGTTGGGAATGTGCTAAAATGCAGAAAAGTATAGAACCAAACCATCTCCCATCAATCCCAAACCATACACACACACACACAAAAACAGGAAGAAGAAGAAGAGGAAGGGACATGGTATATAGTTCCCTTTTATAACTATGATCTAAAACCCCAGTTATGGCTGGGTTCTCTCAAAGCCATAGAAGATGCTAACAGGTACACAAAGAGGCAGCTGCCCACTGGGGTTATTTGATTTACTGATTTTCCAGTGTTTTATTTGAGGAACTATGATGTGGGATAAGGTAGAGAAAGAGAAGGCAACGATCATCTCCAAGCCACCCTATTCTGGGTCAATTAGTTTTTTACACAATAACATGATATGGAGGCTTTCTTGACTACTAAAATGGCTCAAAGTTGCTGAAATCATCAAAGCAAGTTGACTTTTTAACACAAATAGATCTTTCCAGTGAGACCTATCAAAAAAAGAGCTGACTTATTTTGAGCAAGCATGTAGGATCATTCAACTTTAGACACATTACATTCCATATATCACAAAAGTCGCTTCTTTCTCTCATGATGATACTCAACTCTTAAGTGATCAATTATTTGCTTTTCTTAGGGGAATGGCAACCAACTATTGCTAACTCATGGAGGGCTGTGATGGCTTCACATCATGTTTGTAGACTCTAGGTTGGGCATTGGTTGATCAAACTTGATTATAATCAACTTACGCTGTCAATCTTGAAGAAGTGGATTAGACTTCCAGGCCAAGGAGTAAAAAATTCTAATCATCAACTCCATGGTTTGGCATTAGTTGATTGGATAATTTGCATTGGTTTTTTTATTGGTTAACTGCTGAATAATCTGTCATTATACTCTAGGTCTTTAAACAATCTTATCACATTCATAAAATTTCTCTAAACAACTACATCTCATCAAAAAATAATGAAGTGCATCCATGCTCAAACCTTTTTGGTTAGCATTCCACTTGTGTAAACTATACACTAAGGTAGCCAAGAAGATGATACTAGAAACAGTTGTGAGGCTGAAAATGAGCGTTATCCTGTGTGTTAGCTGAAACAGAAAAATTAAGTCATAGCAAGTAAAAGGAAAAGAGGGAAAAAAAGCAGTACTCATCCATGAAAGTATCAACACTGAATTATTGTGACCTAGCTCTGAACATGCAAGGAGGTAAAGGTCCTTCCCAGCAGAGGAAAACTTCTGGATATCCATGAGAGAATCAGACCAAACCATACACCCAATTCCAATCACATATGCACATGCCATGCAAGAACAGTATTCAAGCATCAAATTTCACACTCCTTAGCATGCTGATGGCGCAGGTATTCATTAAGGTCTGGCAGTTTCGTCCCACCCAGCTTCCAAAATCCATCATTTTTCCTTCTATCACTTGTGTTCTTATCACAAAGTAATTCAGTGCTCCTGATACACCCACCTGTCCAGTTTCCTTTGCTCCATTCATCACTTGACTTTGGAACAAACCCTTTCAGACATCTACAAATTGGTGACTTATATGTGTTACAAACCCCATAAGGTCCACAAGCTCCATGAAGATCGCAGAGACTCCTTGGTTCCTCCCAACGAGTACTCCTTTTCTTCTTGTCTTCATCCCAATCCCTAATCTTGAGAGATCCAACTGTTGAAATGACCGTATTCGTAACATAAGAATCGTTGAATATATTGAAAGTGAAATACGCTGTCCCCTGCTGAGTATCCTGTAAGAGGTTAAATACATTTAAATACACATCATCCATCTCTGGTACCCCCGTGAACTTTAATCCATTCCATTGCCCACTTCTCCAGTATGGAATTGTTCCATTCCAAATAAAAGATTGTAGTGGCATCTGCGCTGCAATTCCCAAAGAAAAGTTTCTGGGCGATGGATCATCTTCTGTTTGCCAGGAAGCCAAGGAACGCCTCTCTCCAGTTTTGATGTTCATACCTATCTTCATGTTGGGTAGGAAGGGTATCGCAAGGATGATTAAAGCTCTCCCATAGGAACTCTCCTGAGATACAGTGTTTAAGAACAAAGTCCCCATCATCTAAAAGCACCGCTGTGGAATTATTTGACAGTGCAGAGACATTGGTAGACCAGACACTGTTTTGCATGCTATCCACAAGCATCAGATTTCCATCACTGCCAATTGTTAGCACTGTAGAGGAGTCCAAAGCTGAAAGTGGCCTCTCCCTGTTTGCCACCCACACAATCGTGGGCACAGAAATATTCTTATACCATACCCCAGCATAGTTTTTACCAGAATTACCAGGATTGAAGAAGCCTAACTCAAAGATTTGGCCAGAGGAGGTAAGAGTCTGTTCTTGTGTGAGTACTTGAGTTGGAGTAATGGCATCAATGGCAGAACAATATTGTGATGGCATCAAGTTGTACAAGAGGAAGAAGGATGAAACAAAAGC
This sequence comes from Vitis vinifera, assembly GCF_030704535.1. NCBI lineage: Eukaryota > Viridiplantae > Streptophyta > Magnoliopsida > Vitales > Vitaceae > Vitis > Vitis vinifera. The sequence goes on from NC_081814.1 coordinate 4,614,290, forward strand.
ACTGGAAATATGTAAATTCATATTTGAACATTCCTTCACCAAAACCTTTACCATCCACAAAAGATGAATAATATGCTTGGAAGATCATAATCATCCTGAATGTGGTTCTAATTATTTTCTATCTAATTGAATATCAAGTCATTAATTACTGTTGGTATTAATATTTTTCATTATTGTGAGCACCTCCTCGTCTAGATTGTAAATACCTCATAAACAAAATGTTTCAGAAAGCTCGACGTTTTGCCCTATGTCAAAAATAAACGAATAAAGAGCAGCACAAAAGGGCATATTCTTGCAACCTGACTACAAGTCTTAAATACAAATAATCATCCTTTATATGAAAAAGAAGATCAACAAAAAATAAAAAAGCTCAACAAGTTCCACCGACAAACACTACTAGAGCATCGTTTAGGGATGTAACTTTCTCTTTTCCTACAATAGTTACAACACATGGTGTAAAGTAAATAGTATTGGCTAATGTACATACTTGGATCAGAAAACAAAACTGAAAAAGCCTCCAATCCAATCCAATCCAAAGAATCTCAAGAAAAACCAAAAAGCTATCTTCCAACCACGGCACTTAATGTAATATTGTTTGAGGATACAATTTCAAGACCTTCTGAAAATAAATCCAAATCTATAGAGCTCCTCGTTGAAGTAAAAGTTGGCTGTCTGGGCATTGGAAGAGTTGCAGTTTCACTTTCCAACATTAACACCACTGTTGACATGGTAGGCCGGTAAATTGTAGAATCTTGGACACACAACATTCCAACCTTTATGCATCTCAACACTTCATCCTGTGAACATGAATCCCGAATTGAAGAATCCACAAACTCCATTGCTTTTCCTTCATTCCAAAGTTGCCATGCCTGAAATCATTTCAAAATTCCATTTTAACATTACATCCCCAACTAGCTGACTTATCTTACAAAAAGCAGAACAAGAGTTGTACTCACAAATGAAAGAAGGTTGGAGTGTTCAGTTAAACGAAAGCTGGTGTTCCTCCGCCCGCTTACAATTTCTAACAGTAGAACTCCAAAGCTATAGACATCAGATTTTACAGAAAATAGGCCTTCCATTGCATACTCAGGAGACATATAGCCACTGAAAATCAACAAGAGGTTATGAAGTCCAAGTTAGTAAGGTTGTCACTGTTGGTTAGAAAAATGAACTACCTTACTAGGACAGAAAAATATGATACTTACTATGTGCCAACAACTCGGGTTGTATTTGCTTCATTTTGGTCCCCTCCAAAAATCCGGGCCATACCAAAGTCCGAGATTTTTGGGTTCATTTCTTCATCCAACAAAATGTTGCTAGCCTTCATGTCTCTATGAATAATTCTTAGTCTTGAATCACGATGAAGATACAGGAGTCCTCGTGCTATCCCTTCGATTATTGTGAAGCGTTTCCTCCAGTCTAGTTCTGCTTGCTTGGCTGGGTCTGCCATTTTCATCAAAAAAAAAAAAAGGAAACAGACATCAATATGAACTCCTTATAATGAATTGCTGCACAGATTCATCTCCCCATGTTTGATAATAGTCATCGAACTAGATGCTAACAAGAAAAGGACTGTAACCAAGGGAACAAAGAAGGATATATACCAAAAATAAAGAAATCCAAGCTTTTGTTTGGCATGTACTCATAAAGCAGCATCTTTTCTTCGCCTTCAATGCAACAGCCCAAAAGTCTAACAAGGTTTCTGTGTTGTAACTTGGCAATTAGTGTCATTTCATTCTTAAACTCCTCTAGACCTTGTCCAGACCTTCTTGAAAGCCTCTTTACGGCTATTTCTTCTCCCCCTGGTAGCATTCCCTGGAAAATAAAATAAAAAGTTATTTTAATACATTCCAATTGTCCATTCTTTAATTTTCAGCAATTGTTTTGCACAGAAATTCACCTTGTAGACGGGGCCAAATCCCCCCTGTCCAAGTTTGTTTTCATCAGAAAAGTTGCCTGTAGCAGCTGCAACACACTTGAAATTGAACAATGGCAATTCTGATCCACTTCCTTGCTTCCCTTCTCCAACAAGATCAACTGATCCTGAAAAATCTTTTGAAAATTCTCTTCCACCGCTCACATATAGTATTGGCAATTCATTTTTTCTCTGCCCCAGATTTAAGAATGCTAGAATTAAGAATTCCAAAATAAAAAAGTTAATTAGAGAAGTTAATATTAAGAAAGGACAGCATTTTCATAAACTGGGCTGTAATAAATTTTACCTCTCAGTTTTGCTCTGAACCTCCATAGTAGCCAAGTGGATAGGCTTAAGAAGACTGCTCCCACTACCACAATTATTACTATTACAAGTTTAGCTATGCCCTTGCCACCTATACTTAAAAGGAAATAAAAGAACTCGTATCAGATTTCCTAAAGTTAGAAACAAAACCAGAGCTACTAAATCATATATCTTTTGGAGTTTCAGGATCTCATTCATTTTCCTTGTTTTCTCAACAATTAATAAAACAAAAGATTAACATTTCTCAAGTAAAATTGATCAGATTAGAGTTGGTTGGTAAGATGATTTCCATTATAGATGGGCTCTACAACAGACCTTACTAGTATCCTGGTTCTCCCTGCTGATCTTTGGAGTATACTCAATTTTCCACGATGTGAATGGCCAGCAAAGAAAAAGCTAAGTGCCCCATATGGCCCTCATCTGTCCCTTCATATTAAGGCCCTATGAGTAGAAGAGGGGAAAGGCAGTCGACAATGGGATTAACTCCATTTTTTCAAAAAAGGTCACTGCATTCCGATTATAAAAATTACTGGGATTCTTGTTCCTTACTGTTTGGAACAATCAATAGGCCAGAATTAAGTGCATATTGTCCACCATTGAGTCCCACGCCCTAAGGGTACAGGATGGCTAAATCAAGAGCATACTGGGTCAGAGCATATTGCAATAAGATGGGCCACATAGAAATCTAAATCAACAGAATAGTGGGTTGGCTGAATTGCAACAACTGCCAAGCAAGTTCTGTTGTCACACTGGTGGCCCTTAGAAGTAATTTATGGGAGGCAAATTTGGAATTTCAAGCTGATTAAGGGTTAGGATCCAGCAGATTCCATCAAGAGAATGAATACAAAGCAATATTGTAAAACTCCAAAGCCCAAACAGGGGACAAACTGGAGGGCCACTGCTTGACAGCTCAAGGAGTTCACCTTCCAACCTAACTTGGACACACTGTGCCAAACAAAGAAACAATAAAAAATGGAAAAGCAGAAGGGAAATGTACAACTTGAGGGCTAGAAAAAATAAAAAATAAAAAAAAACTCAGAAATAATGCAATGCAACTTGATAATATGGATGGACCACATTAATTATGTTCAAATCATGAGAATTTTCTTTCGACATTTTGTAGACACCAGGTTACTCTGGAAATTGAAGTCTGAAACCAGCAAAGAGGACTGCTTAGCAATTCCACAATCAGACTATTCCATCTAATTCAAGTTTGAAAACATTGCTAGAAAGATGGCGGCTTATGGAGAAACACCTAGTATTCTCTCAGCGCTGACGTAATTAAGAATGACTATGAAATGCTCGAATTCAACAAGAAAATTCATGGACGTTATCATAATGCTGTCAAGCTGTGGTTTTCTCTAGTTTCAAAACATCAACTTATCTGAATTCAGGTGCTGGGATATTTCTATATGGGGGAAATTTCTGAAAATAATCAAAACCATAAAACAATTTAACAAAAAATGACGAGCTGCTAATATTCAAACAACTAAGATAAAAGTGGTTCATCTTACCTAGTTCAGAACCTGCTAGACGAAGGTGAAGAGTTGTTCTACCCCCTTCGGCAAAATGCTGGATATCGACCAAGTCTCCGCCCCACATCATGCAGCCAATTCCAGTCACATGAGCATATGCCATACACGAACAATTCTGTAAACACTGCTTCTCACACTCCTTGTTCTCCAGATTCACCCTATCTGCAAAATCTGGCAACTTCACCCCTTCCACTGTCAGAAACCCATCTCCTTCCCCAGTCCCATTTGCACTGGTACTCCTATCACACTGTAATTGTGTCCTCCTAACACATCCACCGGACCAATTTCCTTTATTCCATTGATCAACGTGCCTGGGGTGAAACCCTTCCAAACAACTGCAACTGGCAGAATTTTCAAAACTGCATATCCCAAAAGCCCCACACTTATTGTACTCCTCACATTCATTGTCAGGCTGCGATTGCACCACCCCCCATTCCTTTTTATCACCATCCCACCTTAGCTGCTCTTCCGTGCCATTCCACCTTACCTGAAATCTCAATAGATCAGAACTGTTGGATGGTGTATATGTGAAATAAGATTTTCCATCCTCATCAGTGGTATACTTAAAGCCATATGAATAAACAGCCATCATGTCTGGAATACCAGTAAATATCAGTCCATTCCAGTGGCCGCTTCTCCACCACCTAATAGATCCATCCCATATGACTATCTGTGGTGCTGCCCGGGGATCCACCCCCATGGTGTAGTTTCCCGGTGAAGGATCAACCTCAGTTTTCCAAGATGTGAAGACACGGTTCTCTCCCATTGTTTCATCTACAAGCACTTTCATGCCAGGCAAGAAAGTATCCGTCGAGCTATTAAAGCTCTGCCAGAAGGCCTTATCAGTATCTCCAACATTATCACTGCTTGAAAGAACTAGATTTCCAGTGTCCAATAGAATTGCCGTTGAGTTGCTAGATGAAGCTGAAGCATTACTAGACCAGATAGAACTCCCATTTCCATCAAAAACCACCAAATTCCCAGTCTTATCTAAACTTAAAACCCCATCTGTACCAGAGATTGGCGAGTCCCTATTAGCCACCCATACCACAGTCTGTCCTTCAATCTTGTTGTACCATATTCCAACATATCGTGAAGTAGAATTCTCAGGGCTGAAGAATCCCAGTGCAAAGTGCTGGCTGCTGGAGTTCACGGTCTCTCCATCTCTGATGGACTGGCCTTGTGTAAGGGTGTTGGCTGCATAACAAAACGATGGCAGAGAGTAGAAAATGGAGAGCAAGAAAAGAATTACAGCCGTTGGGCATCTGCAGCTGGCGTCCATCCCACAACCCCAAGTGCCGCAATGGTTCATCTGAAGACACAAACATGAATTTGTAAAAGGACGATTAGTTAATTTCCTGGAGAAGCTTCTTTAGCCGTCTCGTTCATCACTTCATTCTTCGACCATCAATGTAAAGCTGGGAAATTTGACTAATCAAAATTGTCCTATTTGACCAGTCTAGTTTGGTGGTTGTAATGGTAACTTAGATCCTAGTGCACTCTTACGGGTGATTTTAGGTAAATGGTTTGACAATTGAAGCCCACAACCCATTCACACGCGCAAATGAAGGCCACAGTGAAAGGTGTAGCAAACCAATAAAAAAGGAAGGGGGAGAAAGAAAAAGGAGAAATAATTTCATTACTCCTCTGTGCCACCAAAACAACTTTTGGGGCATTCAGTGGAAGGCATGTGACTCTTTTCAAATCAAGTCCAATTTTCTTCTCTACTAACCAATCAATGGCTCCTCTGTGCGGCATTTCATCAAACAAATCCTACTTTTGCCACAAATCAAACATAATCTTTCTCCTCTACCATCAATGGTATGTATGAATGGAATTTCTTTTAAATCCAGGTGTGAAATTTCTTGTAGACACCATAAACCCTTTGAGGACATGGAAGAACACAAACCCAATTATTTCAACATCCAAGTGTGAACTCCAAACCTGAAAATCAAGTTCTGAAACGGAAACCCAGATGGTTGTGCTCAAAATTTCAATGATGAATATGACAAGCGCCATCAAAATTCAAACCGATACAGGTAAAAGAAACATATCAATCAAGAAATTTCTTCATCAATGAAAAAAACAAAAGACAACAAAAAATAAATAAAATAAAATAAAAAAATGAGATGAATAATCTGATACCCACTTCAAAGTCATGGACTTTCACAATTAGACTTTCGAGAAGAGCCTGCAGAAAATTTTCTGAAGTCTAAAATAATTCGGAGTACTTCTCAAATGGAAAAAATAACATTTCATCCGACAAAATCTGACCAGATTTACTTCTTATTAGGAACTGCAATTAAAGCATTAAATCATAATTAACTACATTAAGAACCACCCAAAATAACCTTACGCTCAACTCTCGCATAAAAGTCCAACCAAAATTGAGTCATGCCCTCTTCCACTCTGTTTCTTTCCTCCTATCTTCCACGTCATTTACTAACCTTTTCCAGAGGCGGAATCATCCCATCCATTGTGGGTCTTTTTGGTAATTTTCAATAAAGAATGAACAAACTTAGTCGCTTTTAAAACAATCTAATCATAAATTTCATATAAGATAATCAAGTACAGGGTCCAAACTTAAAAACAAATCCATCAATGGAGGGTGGCCGCCCACAGCGCGGATTTCCACTTTCATAATTTGGTCAACTTCATGGGAAGCACTGAAAGAATAACAATCTGAGGAGATTAGGCAAGTGATGGCCGGAGCCAATGTATGGCTGCCGGAGGGGCGGCGCCCACCAGGTGGGGTTCCAACTTTGCCTCAGTTTTACGGTAAATAAATAAAAATAAAAATAAAAATTGGAGATCGAGACTCGTGTGATGCATTGTAACCACGGGTATATATTCAAATTAAATAAAATAATGTAAAACACGGGATTGGTGTGCTGCACGTGGAGCCTAAGTTCAAACCACGTGTCCCGTGGATTCGAACTTTTGCTCGTGGAGGGGAATCGAGGGGCCCTAGTCAACACACGGGTTTTGGTGAAAATTGTTCAACCACCCCAACCCAAACGCCAGACCGACATTCCCATTAACAAAATTAGAATAGCTTAAAAAATAAGGACAATGCTTCTGAAAAATTGTAACGAAAATTAAAAAAATAAAGAAAAAAAAATCAATAAGGATATGTTTGATAATTATTTTCAAGTTTTATCTTCCTTGTAATAAAAATAGGAAAAAAAATATATTTGATGATAAAAAATTGTTGTCAGTTTTCTATTTTTTTTGTTTTTAATAATAAAAAATAAGATATTTTTAGAAAATAATTTTTAATTATTTTTATTATTTTCACTTATTTTTTATAATTATTTTAAAAAATAATTATATAAATATGTAAAATAATTAAAAATAAAATATTAGATATAAAAATTATTTTTAAAACATATATAAAAATATTTAAAATAAGTTAAAAATATTTTAATTTTCAAACATACATTTGTTCTATAAAACATGAAAAAACAATTTTTATAAATTGTTTCCAAAAATTATTTTCAAAAACTGTTGTCAAACAAGCACTAAATATTTTTAATTATTAGTTTAAATTTATTTAATTTATTTTTCTTCTTTCTTGTAAAAATTAAATAATTTATATAATTTTATAATTAATTTTAATTATATCTTATATTTTATTATTTTTTTCCTTTTCTTAATATTTCTAGAATCAAACTTACCTTTATGCACCCAAATAAAATGAATAGTCATTCTCAATCTTTCCATGTGTGTGATAAAATATGGGTTATTGGACAAAGATATAAATAAGTAGTATTTTTTGATGCTTTACGTCCCAATAATCCACGTAGCTGCCAAGTGGACGCACGCTTTCAAGCCAGATTAAGTTCTAGTTCAATCTTCCCTACAAAAGATGTCCGGACATCCTCTCCGATGGTTTTGTTAGTCATGGCTCAAGAGATTAAGATGTCGGCCTTTTCCAAGGATAGCAAGCTTACCTTCCTCCTTGTGTGAAGGCCCTTTTATATAGTGTCAGAAGCTCTGCCTCCCTCTTTAATGGTGGGAAGACTTTTTGGCTCGTCATGATGCCTCTAGGTGGTAGCAGGGTCATCATCACCCTACGAACGGCTGTCAGAGATCGTGGGAGGCGACTTGTCATCGTTCCTGTCATTTCGCTCTGCAGGCGGCGAAACGTGGGTTATGGCAGGCTGTCAGAATGACGTAGCAAGACTAGCTCACTTTAGTCAATGATCCGGACAACATATCCGGATATGATATGCTATCGTCCGGGTGTGATGTTTGCGAGTGCCGTGTGCTTCTCCCTAAGGGAGTCTAGATAGGGGAGCGTGCCACATGTCCTCTTAGGGAGTTCGAATGGAGTTGCTTCGGATAGCGATGCACGCCACGTGTCATCAGGGGGAGGGGTCCCTACAGTATTGAGTTTAAGAGTATAAATAAATAAAATTTACGTATAAAAACCTGAAACCGTGATTGATAGTGTCTTTTCCATACTTCAATATTATGGTAATAAACTATATATTGTCAATTATATTTAAAAATGGTATTAAGAACAACATACAACTAACTTAAAATATAATTTGTCATAAATGGAAAGCAATGTGATTTAGTTATAAAATTTGGTGATAGTAAAAAGTAATTTAGCTAAAGTTTGAAAATAACTATCTTAACTTGGAGAAATCATTTTTATGTGATAATAGGGGTTTAGGATTTAAGGTTTGGTTTTGTTGGATAAATTGGAGTAGTTGTATAACATAGCTTTTCATTTCATAATGGGCTGAAATTTCTCAAAACTTTGATTTCAATTATTTCATCCATCATCTTCAAAACTGTGAAAAAATTGTGCTTTAGTTTGTCACAATAATTTTTCTTTTCATGAAGCTCCATATATATAATATAATTTTTTTATTACATTAAATAATATTTATGTTATGCTTTTATTATAAACAAATGTTTAATGGTCAACCAATTCAATTGATTGCTCGATTAGTTGAACTTAAACTATACCATACATGTATTTTAAGTTTTTTAGATATAAATAAGACTTTAAAATCACATTTATGAAGAAGAAAACTAGTGTATTTAATTGTCTTTCAACTGAGGGAATTCTCATTAAATGTTTTTTAGTACATTTTATCTGATACTTGCAAACTCTCTTTGGTATACCTTTATAATTTTAGACTCCAATGTATCGTAAGGGGTAGTTCATTTCTTTTAAGAAACTTGAGAATGATTTTCAAGTGCGATAATTTACTTGAGGAAGAGGTGTAAAAAAGTGAATCATGATCATAATTCAATTATATTAAATGAATACTTAATTTGAAGTCTTAGTTTAATAAAACTTTTGATGCGGATAAAATTTGAGGAGAGTGGACATAGGTCAAGATTGAGCCAAATCACAATAAAATAGTGTTTATATCCTTCTCTTCACTTTATTTTCATTATTGTCTATTTACTTGCTTATCTTCTTTTGCTTTGATTAATTACTTTCATTAAAGTTTAATTTTTATAAATTTGACCATCACCTTATTTACACATTTCCACCCATTCTTGGATGATTAACTTAAAGAAGGATTAGCTGGACCTTAACCTAAATTACATTGATTTATTCTAAAGATTTTATTTCAATTGAAATTTGGTTACTCACCATGTACGAAGATCCCCAATAAGCATTCATGATTGAACAATTAAAGCGTCCAACTCATAATTGGCGAATTCATAAGTTCAATTCATAATAGATGCATGTTAATGTGACCCTATAATAAGTTTATTGGAATTGACTTTGTATCAATAGAATCTTATCATTCATTAATAACAAATTAGTGTGGTATATTCATATCATAACGTATGAACGGTAAGAACTAGCATTCTTATTGAGACTAGAACTCATAAGAAAGAAAATAAATTTGTGAATGAAACATATTTTAATCACATCACACAAAGTTAACATAGTTTAATTTGTTTTTAAAACAAAGATATCCAAAATTTTAAAAAATGAATTTGGTTTTATTTTGTGTGAGGAATTATATTTGAGTATTTCAAAAAAGTTAAAATTAAACAGAGAAAATAAAAAAAAAAAAAGTGATTTTTTTAAATAAAATAAAAATAAAAATAATAACTTTTTCCATTAAGACAAAGTTATGTTTAAAAAGTCATAAGTTGTAAAAGTCTAAAATAAATAAAAATCCAAACATCATTAAATCTGAAGTGTCAACTTCAAGTGGTGAGACTTTGGCTCATATTGATGATAAATGCTTTACTTCACATTATGTTCAAAATTCTCTCCCTTTAATTGTATGGTTTGATTAATGATTAGAAGGAATGCCGTGTCTCTGACTCTCTGCCAACGGAAATTTCTTTGGAGAAAGAAAAAACGAAACAAACAAATCAAAAACAAAAACAAAAAGCATTGGGACCATCGGTCTTAACTACTTCAAAGTGGGGTTACGTCAACGTATTTCATTGCCGAATATTCTAAGTATTGAACGAATGATAATTCTACAAAGGCAACTCCACTTGTTCAATTCCAGTGGTCTCATATTCAAAATGGGATTGTACCTAACCCATATCAACGTAATTATATTTTTGGTTTTTAATAATAAATTTTATTAATAGGTCTCTTCTTGATCCATAAATTTGTCAAGCTTTTAATAATAATCATGCTAACTAAATCATGCATAGACGTTGCCAAAAGAAAAATTGAAAAAGAAAAGATAAAAATATTGAGATTTTTAATGTAATTTAATGATCAATATGATTTTTATGTCTGTGGAGTGCACTAACACTTACTAATATATTATTACAATAGTAAAATTCTAGAAAAACACATTTAAATTATTATTGTACTTTTTAGAAAACAAAATAGTAATACGAGTTGATCAGACAACTCGACTTTTGATATCCCGTATAAAAGAGTAATAAAATTAATTCAAGGTTGACAACCCAATAAATCAAATATAATTTAAAGGATGATAGGAGTTGTTTTTAAACCTTTGATGAACTTTTGAAAAGAATTCGTTTAGATTATTGGTGGTGAGTTCCAACTTCCAAGCCATGTCAAGTTTGACTCTCTTTTTTTTTTTTTTTTTTTTTGGGTTTATTCATTTACAAAAGCTGGTCATAGGACCAACATGAATCCTGATCATTTCTTTAAAATCAATCACACGGTGCGATGTGGAGGATTCCACCTCAGTCATCTACACCAATTAGTTGTCTGGGATATTAAAAAAATAAAGTATTGAGTTGGTGCATCGCCTTCTAAAAAATTTCCGACAGCCAATTTTTTTAACCGGAGGATGGCGACCTTAGAGTTGAATGATATAGAAGAGACAAACAAACTTCAATCAATTATTGCAGCGTTCCATGTTAACCGCCTCCAATCATTGTAATACCAACATTGTTTTTGCCATGTTTCCCATGGCTCTTCCCAGGATTCTCTATCCTTACCCAATCTTTCTTTCAATAATGAAGGTTGCTTTGGAGGTTGGACAGTAGGTAGGGATGCTAAATCCTTCAACTTAGACTTAATTCCCCTCATCTCCCAACAAGCATGCGAGAAATACACTTAAGCTCATTAATTTTAAATTTCATCAAATGTTTTTCTTATTTTGAGTCGGAAAAGAAGTGATTAAAAATAACAAACCAAGATATTTGATGAAATTTCGTATGAATGAAGATTAAGGTTATTTAGTTTAAGCTTGAAAGGAGATTAGTGAAATTAACCCTAATTTGATTAAAAATATAAATTTAAATATAGTTTAATTATTAAACAGATAATATAAGAATAATCAACTGGAATTAAGTGTTAAGTGTTATATTGATTTACCTCCTAACTTAAGCAAAAGTTGCAAAAGTTACATAAACCGTGTCATGTGGATCGGCATTTGATTTATCTTCTCACTTGATTTATAACCTATTGGATTTAGCTATCTCCATTAATATCATCTCATCATCTAAATTTATTTTTCATCCATTCTTAATATCCACACCTGAAAATTACTCTGTTTCATGACTTTTTCATCAATGGATACATAGGAGACTTAAAAAGTATTTGTTTTTTAAGCTTTTTGTTGAAAGTAATTTATTTTCAAGCTTTAGATAATTTGTTTTTTTTACTTTTTCATAACTTATAATAAATTTTTTAGTGAATAGAAAAAAATCAAAATATTTAATTTTTTCTAAATAGAAAAAATAACATATTAGTTTTTCTTTATTTTTTAATGCTTAATAAAAATAAAATATTATAAAAACAAACAATTTATTACTTAACACTATTAAACATTAAAGTTATATTTAAAATTAAGTAAAAAAAAAAAAGCAACAACAAACACCAATAATTCCAATCCAAAACCCAAATTAAGCAATCCAGATGGAAGCCCAAACCATACCATAACAAACCCAAAATAATTGCAAGCCCAAATCAGGATAAAATAAAAAAACTGAGCTCAAGTATATACAAACTTTAAGCCCAAATGAATTTAGTGTCCAACCCAAAGCAAAAATTAAAACTTAAATCAATAGGCCAAGCACAAAGACCATATTTAAAATCCAAACCCAAACCTATGTCAATGGGGCCCAAATCAATAATCAAAGCCCAAAATCAAATCAAACTACTAAAGCACAGGATCAAATTACCAAGACCCAAGATCCAATTAAAATAACCAAGACTCATAATCCAAAAGAAATAACCAAGACCCAAGCTCAATTTAAAATTCAGTAGTTAAATTGAGCTAAGCTCATAAACAAGCCTATTGAATTAAATGTCACAGACACAAAATTCAAAACAATATACAAACCCAAAAACAGGCTCAAATCCAAAGTAGGCCCAAAATAGTTATTCCCAAAACCAAAATCCAATAGTAAGCCCAAATAAAAAATTCAAACTCAAATCAAGCAAATTAAAAGACTAATGTCACGGACTTAGTCGTTCACTAAGCTCGTGCGGCACTTAGACAAGCCAAGACGCTTGATCTTGCTAAGTCAGCCTTGCTCCCCAATGCTTAGCTTGCTAGGCTAAGACACTTGCAACTCAAAAGCTTAAGAAGCTTGGTAGGCAACTCCTTAAAGAATGGAAGCTTTATTATCTCAAGAAAGCCTTTACAAGTGCTTGGATGCTCACTTGCTTGGTGCCTTGGCCAAATGAGGCCCTCACCTATTTATAGGCACCAATGGAACTCTCTAGAACCTTGGAGGGTTCCTTACAATTCATGAATATTCTAGAATGTCCTACACTATTCTAGAATATTCAAGAGTCTTCTAGAATGTCCTACACTATTCTAGAATATTCAAGAGACTTCTAGAATGTCCTACACTATTCTAGAATATTCAAGAGACTTCTAGATTTCTCTAGAAAGCTTTGGACCCTTCTCATGCCTTCTACCATAGTGTAGAGTTGTGTGGACTTCTCTAGGCATTTCTAGAACCTTCCACACTCTTCCCACTAGTGGCTAAGTGTAGATGTCTCCAAGGGTCTCTAGAAGCTTCTCTCCTCCTATATAAGCCATGGGGAGGGTCATTGAAGCATCTTGTGACACTCTCCCCCACCTAAGCCGCAGACGTCCTCGTCGTGTCTTCTGCCCGGAACCGCTCAACCTGTTCCTGGAACTGCCATAGTGCATTTGCTGACTCCCAACTAGCCTCGCTTTCTGGTAGTCCCTTCCATTTCACTAAGTACTCCGTAGCAGGAGGCACACCACGCCTTCTGATGATTCGGTCTGCAATGATGTGTTCCACCTCCTTGTCATAGGAGGTCACAACCGCTGTAGGTGCCCTCTTAGAAAGCCCTCGGCTTGGATCATCCTTGTTTTCGTGATATGGTTTCAAGTAACTCACGTGGAAGACAGGGTGAATCTTTAACCTTGGCGGTAACTCCACTTTGTAGGACACCTTGCCGACCTTTCCAAGTATAGGGAAGGGTCCTTCATACCTCCTCACAAGGCCCTTATGCACTGGCCTTAGGGATTTGAATTGTTGAGGAAGGAGCTTGACAAGCACCATGTCTCCGACCTTGTACTCCGTGTGACGTCGCTTCTTGTCAGCCCACTTCTTCATTTTCTTAGCGGCCTTGTCCAAGTACGAGCGTGCTATGTCAGCTTGCTCATGCCACCCCTTCGCGAACTTGAAAGCTGTTGGACTTCTCCCCGCATAGCCAATCGTTAAAGTGTGAGGAGTTAACGGTTGCTGTCCTGTAGCTAGCTCAAACGGACTCTTATTGGTCGCCTCACTCCTTTGTAGGTTGTATGAGAACTGGGCTATGTCTAGCAACTTAGCCCAATCCTTCTGGTTGGCACTCACGAAGTGCCTCAAGTACAGCTCCAATAAAGCGTTCACCCTCTCGGTCTGCCCATCCGTCTGTGGGTGAAAACTTGTGGAGAAGTGAAGCTTCGAACCCATAAGCTTGAAGAGCTCCGTCCAAAACTTCCCAGTGAAACGCGGATCGCGATCACTGATGATGAACTTCGGCAACCCCCAATACTTAACTACGTGCTTTAGGAATAGCCTTGCCGTCTCTTCCGCAGTGCAGTCAGTCGGGGCTGCTATGAAGGTTGCATACTTAGAGAACCTATCCACCACCACTATGATAGAGCCGTTGTCCTCTGACTTAGGTAGCCCGATGATGAAGTCCATGGTGACGCTGTCCCATGGGCGTTCTGCTACAGGTAGTGGCTCTAACAGGCCTCTAGGTTGTCGTTGTTCCACCTTGTCTTGTTGGCACACAAGACAAGTCCTCACATAGGCCTCAACCTCGTCCCGTATCTGAGGCCAATAGTAAGCCGACTCGAGTAGTGCCCTAGTGCGTCGTTGCCCAGGGTGCCCTGCCCACTTGGTGTCATGGCACTCCTTAATCAGGTTCCGCCTTATGTTCCCCCACTTGGGCACGTAGAGTCGTCTCCCTTTGGTGTAGAGTAAGTCGTCCTCCACCCAAAACCGCTTGGTCTTCCCTTCATGAGCCAGGGCGATGAGGCTCTTAGACACTGGATCATGTTTCAGTCCTTCCCTTAGAAGATCTATTATGTCTCCTTGGGGCTGACTCGTCATAGACGCTAGCTCGGCTTTGCGGCTTAGGGCGTCGGCCACATGATTAGCACTTCCCGGCTTATACTCCAGCGTATAGTCGAACTCGGCCAGGAAGTCTTGCCACCTAGCTTGTTTAGGACTCAGCTTCTTCTGTGTCTGGAAGTAGCTAGTGGCCACATTGTCGGTCTTCACTATGAAGTGAGACCCTAGCAAATAGTGCCTCCAGGTGCGCAAGCAGTGAACGATAGCGGTCATCTCCTTTTCTTGCACCGTGTAACGCCTCTCTGCGTCGTTTAGCTTGCGACTCTCAAATGCAATTGGGTGTCTTTCTTGCATAAGGACTCCCCCAATAGCGAAGTCTGAGGCATCTGTGTGTACCTCAAAGACCTTGGTGTGGTCGGGTAGTGCCAACACTAGCTCCTCAGTCACAGCCTTCTTCAGGTCCTCAAAGGCTTGTTGGCACCTTTCATCCCATTCCCATGCCTTATTCTTCTTCAGAAGATCAGTGAGTGGAGCGGCCCTTGCCGAATAACCCTTTATGAACCGCCGATAGTAATTAACTAAACCAAGGAAAGATCTGAGTTGAGGTACCTTGGTTGGTGGATCCCATTCTTGGATGGCCTTCACCTTGCTATCATCCATCATCAGCTTGCCATCTCTGATGCGATGCCCAAGGAAACTCACTTCCTCCTTAGCAAACGAACACTTCTCCTTCTTCACGTATAGCTCGTTCTGCCTCAAGATCTTAAAGACCTTCCTCAAGTGCTCTACGTGCTCCTTTAGAGTGTTACTATAGATGACTATGTCATCCAAGTACACCACCACGAACTTGTCCAAGTATGGGTGGAAGATCTTGTTCATGAGGGTGCAAAACGTTGCTGGGGCATTGGTGAGTCCGAAAGGCATTACTAAGAACTCATATGAGCCATACCTGGTCACACATGTAGTCTTCGGCTCATCTCCCTCCGCAATCCTGACTTGGTAGTAGCCTGACCTTAAGTCCAGCTTCGTGAAGTACCTTGCCCTTCCAAGTTGATCGAACAAGTCAGCAATGAGCGGGATGGGATACTTGTTCTTCACCGTCACCTTGTTGAGTGCCCGGTAATCTATGCACATTCGTAGGGACCCATCATGTTTTTTCTGAAATAGAACCGGCGCGCCATAAGGAGCCTTGGATGGTTGGATGAACCCCGCATCTAGCAACTCCTTGAGTTGTCTCCTTAGCTCCTCCAACTCGGGTGGTGCCATCCTATATGGCCCCATAGCAGGGGGCTTGGCTCCCGGCTCCAGCTCAATCTTGTGATCTTCCTCTCTCCTAGGAGGAAGTCTCTTGGGCAACTCGGGCGGCATAACGTCCTTGAACTCATCAAGGACCCCCTCGATTTCTCTAGGCATGGGTTCTCCCGACCCATCATCCTTTTCTTCCTTTAGGGTGGCGAGGTAGGTCACCTCTTCCCTCTTTAACCCCTTCTTTACTTGCATAGCGGATAACATAGGGGTCTTGAGCGTACCTTCATTGACCGTAGGGACCATGCATGGCTTCTCCTCCTCTAGGATAGCCATTGAGCGTAGGAAAGGTAGTGGCACGGCCTTGACCTTCTGTAGGAAGTCCATTCCTAGCACCATCTTGAAGTCATCCATGGGTGCCACTGTGAAGTCGACCCTTCCTTCCCACGAGCCGATGTGCATAGTCACCCCGCGAGCTACTCCATGTGATGGCTTGGCGGCTGAATTGACTGCCTTGAGCCATCCTCCTTCCTTGGATGCTTGGAGCTCCAACCTTCTTGCCTCATCCTCCGAGACAAAGTTGTGAGTGGCACCTGTGTCCACCAGGGCCTTGGTGGCCTTCCCATTCACAAGGGCCTCCACATACATCAGCCCTTTGCTTTGAGGCGTCTTAGGCATCGGCTTGGCCTTAAGGGCATTTAAGAGCTGCAACGATCCCATCTTAGCATCGCCTTCTTGCTCCTTTTCCTCGATCATAGCATTTAAGGCCTTCCTCTTAGGGCAGTCCCGTGCCCAGTGCGGACCATCGCACAGGAAGCAATTGGTCCTGGGCGTGAACTCCTTTCGCTTGTCCTTGCCTTTGCCATCCTTGCCACTAGGGCCTTTGCTTGATCCTTCCTTAGAGGTATGGCCTTGCGACCTCTTGTCTCCCCCACCTTTGGCCTGGTTACCCTTGGATGGTGGCTTGGGCTTGGAGGAGTCTCCCCTTCTATAATCTACTAAGGACTCGGCTACTGCCATGGCCGTGGCTAGGTCTTGGACACCACGTCTCCTCAACTCTTGCTCGGCCCAGCTTTGCAAGTTGTCCATGAAGTTGAACAGTAGCTCCTCCTCAGCCATGTTAGGTATCTCAAGCATAAGAGTAGAGAATTCTTTGACATACTCACGGATCGAGCCCGTGTGCTTGAGACGCTTCAAACTCTTCCTTGCTAGGTAAGCCACGTCTTCGGGATAGAATTGCCTCTTGATTTCTCTCTTAAAGGCATCCCATGTGTCTATGGTGCACGTCCCTCTCTCTATGTCGGCAAATCGTCGACGCCACCATAGAGTAGCATTATCAGTGAGGTAAAGGGTCGCGGTGCGTACCTTAGTGGCTTCATCCGTTAATGCAATTGCCTCAAAGTAACGCTCCATGTGCCACAAGAAGTTATCTAGCTCCTTGGCATCCCTCTTGCCACTGAACGTGTGTGGCTTGGGCACCTCCACCCTTGGTGCCTCATGAGTGGCCATGACTCGTGCTGATACAGCGGTCTTATAGATGGCCAACTCTTGTCGAATCTCTTGGTCTCGGGCCTCCACTCGTGCAGTCAAGGCCTCCATCCTTGACTCCACACTAGCGAACATGCTCATGACCTTGTCTTGGAAGGACATGAACTCCTCGTGTGACACCGGCTGAACTTGCGAGACCAGCACCCCCTCGCGAAGGTCTTGGATCTGCTCCCTTAGATCCTCTAAGCCCTTCTCCATGCCTTGCTCGATCAAGTCCACCCCTTCCCGGGTGTCTGCCATGGCTAGCTCCACCTTGGCTAACCTTGCCTCCATGTTGGCAACAACATCACGAGATGTATCCTTCTTACCTCTGCCCCTGCCCCGTGTAGTAGGCTCGGTCTCCCTCCCACGGGTTTGTTCGCTAGTCTCCTCCACGTTAGAGCCCGACATGCTTCCCTTATGCCCGCTTCGTAGCCACGCTCTGATACCACTTGTCACGGACTTAGTCGTTCACTAAGCTCGTGCGGCACTTAGACAAGCCAAGACGCTTGATCTTGCTAAGTCAGCCTTGCTCCCCAATGCTTAGCTTGCTAGGCTAAGACACTTGCAACTCAAAAGCTTAAGAAGCTTGGTAGGCAACTCCTTAAAGAATGGAAGCTTTATTATCTCAAGAAAGCCTTTACAAGTGCTTGGATGCTCACTTGCTTGGTGCCTTGGCCAAATGAGGCCCTCACCTATTTATAGGCACCAATGGAACTCTCTAGAACCTTGGAGGGTTCCTTACAATTCATGAATATTCTAGAATGTCCTACACTATTCTAGAATATTCAAGAGTCTTCTAGAATGTCCTACACTATTCTAGAATATTCAAGAGACTTCTAGAATGTCCTACACTATTCTAGAATATTCAAGAGACTTCTAGATTTCTCTAGAAAGCTTTGGACCCTTCTCATGCCTTCTACCATAGTGTAGAGTTGTGTGGACTTCTCTAGGCATTTCTAGAACCTTCCACACTCTTCCCACTAGTGGCTAAGTGTAGATGTCTCCAAGGGTCTCTAGAAGCTTCTCTCCTCCTATATAAGCCATGGGGAGGGTCATTGAAGCATCTTGTGACACTAAGCCCAAAGTCCATCACTTATGATACACATTAGGAAATGGAATACTTCAAATCAAAATACAAATCTAAAATCCCTAATCCAAAGAAATCAAAACCTAACCAACTCAAAGTTCCCAATCAAAACCCTAGATTAATAACTAGGCACTTGTAAATCCTCAAGACATTGGCAAATAATGGTAACAGAATTGATGAGGAGTGTCAATAAGTGAAGAAAGGAGAGGATGATAGCATCATAAATGGTTAGAGGGTGATGGCAAGAGGTAGTGTCGACATAATAAGGCTGTGGTTGGAGGCATGGCGACAATGACTATGGCATGATAGTGTCAAAACATAAGAGATGGTAGAAAAGGTGCAAGGAAGAAAAAGATAGAGAAAGGAAGAGAAAGGGGAGAAGAGTGACAATATGACAATGAAGATAGCGGTGGTCGTGGATATGATGGTCTTGAAAGAGTTTTTTATTTTTATTTTAATTTTTTAAAAAGAATTCATATATAGCTCTAAGTTTTGAGTAAAAATTCTATATCCTTGATTTGAAACTTCCAAAAATTTTGAACTTTGTTCATGATAGAGGATCACGTTTTCTTAAAGTATTAAGAAGATCATTGAGGAGCACATGGTATTGAGAAATTCACTAAGAAACACATGGTGTTGAGGAGCCCACTAAGGACTATGTGGTACCAAATCGTGATTACGAGATCATATTTATATTTTGAGATATAAGTCGTCTTAAAAAGTAATGATCACCATGTAAACATGTGAAAAGGGTCAAAAACAAATTTAGGGGTCTACATGACTACACCTATTTTCTTTATTATCAACAATTTTAAGGTCATCAAGATAATACCAATCCATAGCTTCCTTAGTGAAGATAATACCAATCCATGGAACTAAACCGATATGGTTGATTTCCATTCCAAATGAAATTTTAAGAATATGCAGATCATCAATTTTGCATAACAAGGTTCTAAAATCTAAAAGGTGTTAATGTAGCATTTGAAGCACTTGTTGACCACATAATCTTCTTTGCCCATTCAAAAACTAGAATATTACCATCTTTAGATATGGTCACAAGACACAACTGGCCATTCAAAACTAGAATATTATCATCTTCAGATATGGTCACAAGACACACAACCCCATAAGAATCATTGAGGGTAGAAGTGAAACTTAGGTTTGTTAAAAAGTCAATCAATGTGCCAAATCTAATATGAGACCAGATTAAGAATTTTTAACCAAATAAAACCTTACGAGTTCCCATGAGATATCAAATAAAAAACTTAAAGTGAAGCTTCCTAATGAAGAATTATTAAACACATCCACCACAAAGTTCAAGTTGTACATGACAATTTAATAAATCACCACAACACCAACCAATAATCAATGGAAAAAGTGCGGTGGTTCGATGACATAGTTTTGAAAGGGAAAATTGTGTTTTGGACTTTGGACCCAAAAATTAAGATTTGGCTCATAAAAATTGCTTAATTGATGGGAGTGATATAAAATATGAAAATATCAATATACCCTCCATTTATAAATAAAGTTGTATATTTTTTTTTAATAATTATTCTGAAAATTTATTATTATTCTAAAAATATATCATTTAAAAAAAAATAATTTTGACATATTTTTAGTTATTTTTTTACATACATAATTTTAAAAATATATATTTTTCAAGATGTTTGATATTTAAATAATAATAATAATATTTTATTTATTTATTTATTTATTTTAAAATGGTGTATTTTTTTCAAATCATTAAATTAAATTAAATTTTAGTAAGGTTTACAAAAGTAATAAAATAGAAATTAATATTTTTCTACTCTTTTTTTTTTTTATAGTCAATAAAAATTATTTTAAAAAAGATAAAAAATTAATATACTTCTTCTCAATTTTTATATTTTTTTTAGGTTTTAGATTTAAATGATGAATTTATATGTAATAAAGTTTAATTCTTGGCACCAAATACGTGCAAATCACAATTGTCCCGTTTTGAAATTGGAAGGAAGGAGTAGGTGGCATTTAATGCCTTACCCAACAAAACCTGACACCACTAAGCTAATCCCCAGGACTATTTTTAATTTTAATTCACATATTTATGAAGATGACGAGAAGCCGGCTGGGTTGCGGGAGCACAAAAGTGGAAAAAGCCGGCTGGGTTGCGGGAGCATAAAAGCCGGCTGGTGTATTTACTTACTAAGGTGGAGTGGTGGCGTACAACTCTAGTCCATGCTAAATATTTCTATATAATTGAGATTTTATGGTACTTACCAAGGTTTGATAATTGAGATTTTCGTATTAATGAAAGTATGACAGTGACTTATAACCTATATATTTCTATGTAATTAATAGTGCATCAACCTTGAATGTTTCCTTGCATAAGAAAGAAAGGCATTCACGCCTTTCTTAAAAATGTTGGATTGTTTATTTTTAGAGGTAATTTGAAAAATCATTTGTTTTAGCTCTTGTCACATCTTTGCAATGCAACTAATGGTTAAGATTTTATTGATAAAAATATCAGTAATTACGATATTCATAAAATATTATAAAAATTTTTAAATATTAAAAAAACTTTAAAATATTATATAAGAAGTAAAAAATAAATATTTAAAAGTTATTTTTGATAAAAAAAAATTTAATACATATAATTTATCATAATAATATCCTCTATATCAATAAAAAATAAAAAATTATTATTATGATAGCATGTCTAATTTTAAAATATATTTAATATTAAAATTATGATCCATTATAAATTATATCAAATAAATAACAATATATATAAAAAAATTAATGTTCATATTTTTATATTTAATAAATATATAGATTATATAAAACAAAAAAACCTCTTAAGAAAATTATGTTTTTATATAATAAATTAAATCAAATATAAAAATGAAATAATTAGAATTAATTTATTTAATAATAAAAAAATTGGTGCAATATCAGTAAAATGTCCTGAAATATAAATATGAAAAAAATCAACAAATTGATATATCAAGATCCATGGATATTAGATATATCAATGATACATTCAGATATTTTAAATCCCTACCAAATTAAACAATGCATGCATGACCATATGTATAAATAGTAATACTTGATTACAAAGGTGGTGTGGTGGTGTACTAACTCTAGTCCATAAATGGGATTGGGCCACTCCTTCTTCCTTCACGACAATGGAACTGAATTGATTTTATGGCAAGGTTTGGCAACTGAGATTTTCGTATTAATGGAAGAATGAGAGTGACTTATAGCCTAGATATTTCTAAATAATTAATAGTGTATCAACTTTAAATGTTTCAATAGAATGTTGGATTGTTTATTTTTACAAATCATTTGAAAAATCACATCTTTGAAATGATGGGCAACCAATAGTTAGAACTTAGGACTCACCACCCAGTAATGGCTAGTTAAAACGCAATATTGATTTATGGGTCAAACTATGACGCGAAAACAACCATTTGCCACCATATTTCTGAATGACTGCAAGTGAGATTGCAGGAGCACAAAAGTGGAAAAATCCGAAGATCTGCATTATAATCTTGTTGTGCATGGGTCATATAAGGTTAGCTAGTATTCAATATTTAGGATTAATTTCACTCACCTCTATTTTGACTAAATTAAGGATAAAAATATCGGTTTTAACATATATATTGAGAAATATTAATGAATATTTTGATACAAAATATCGATATGACGAAAATTGATTAAAACTCTTGAAAATATTTAAAAATGATATAATAAGTAATAATAGATATTTTAATAGAAAATGATATATGTATAATATAATTTATTATATTTGATAATAATATCGTATGTACCAATAAAAAAATATGAATTTAATAAACTTATATTTATTATTAAATTATATTAAATATTATTTGATAATAATATTGTGATGATTGATTATAATATGTTTAATTTTAAAATATATTTAATATTAAAATTATGTTCCATTTAATTCAATTGTATTAAATGATATAAAATAAATTATGATATATGTATAATTTTTAAATATTTAATTAATATTAATATTAAAAAGAAATATGAAGAAAAATTATGATAATATTTTTATATTTTTGTAATCAATTAAATGAAATTTTTTATTTAATTATTTAAATGATGACTTTTATATATATATATCCATATGGATGTATGCATGTATTAATAAGGGGTGAACTTGCCCCCGTGGTTGGGTAAGGTTATTGTAAACCTCTTGTTTGAGGTTTAAATCCCCCATCTTTAATCCTTGATTAAATATATTTAATTCTCATATGTCTGGAATTTCATTATATATCTCCCTAGTAGGTTTGAAATTTCATTGATAGAGAAGGTAATTAATGAAATTTCAAACTTATAGGGGAGGCGAGTGAAAATAAAAAAAGTTTGAAATTTTATCATACACCTCCTATATTTTGAGTGAAAGAAAAGGAAAGATTAAAAATTAAAAATTAAAAATTAAAAAAAAAAGATAGGTGTTTAATGAAATTTCTAACTTATGGGGGCTATACATATTTAGCCAAAACCTCAAGGACCTAAATGAAATTAACTCAAAACATTTAATATTAACTTTACTATAGAGGAAAAACAAAAGAAAGATACTTTATATATATGCATTGCTTTAATTTACTAAAAATTACAATAACTTCATAAGATAATTAAAGGCAAGTTTATATTTTTAGGAATCTCAACTAGAGTTCTTGAGTTGAATAATATACTAGAGGAAGAAATGATCAAACATTAATATTGCAGCATGACATGCTAGCGGCCCTCAATCATGGTAATACTGACTTTGTTTAGAGAACACTTCTTATAGGAGGACTCTGTATTTATGCCACTCCGCATTTCAGTAAATGCAGGTTGCTTTGGGGGTGGAAGATGTGCGATTTCACTACAAATCATTCCCACAACAGTTGAAATGGATGGCCTGTCTTTAGCCAATTCCTGTACACATAACAGTCCCACATGTATGCATCTCAATATCTCCTCTTGGAAGCATGCTTCTAATATACTTCCATCTATTAATGTTTCCATGTTATCTTCCTTCCACAGTTTCCATGCCTGAAAATATTCACACCATAAATGTAAACTTGAGTCCAACAATATTTACTAGAAGGCAATCATGGAGTTTTACATGATTGAGGTGATGAAGAATATATATGGTACTTACATATCCCAAAAGGGTAAAATACTCCTCATGGTAAAAGCTACTATTCTTTCTCCCACTCACAATCTCTAACAAAAGTACTCCAAAGCTGAAGACATCTGATTTTTCTGAAAATCGTCCTTCCATTGCATACTCGGGAGACATATAGCCACTACATTTGGTCGTTGACATAGATGTAAATAATGGGAGATCAATTAGGTAATTAATTTAAGGGAAATTGGACTAGGTACGGATTAGATACTTACTATGTTCCAACAACCCTTTTAGTATTGGCTTGATCTTGATCGCTTCCAAATATTCTGGCCATACCAAAATCTGAAATTTTAGGATTCAAGTCTTCATCCAATAAAATATTACCTGCCTTGAGGTCTCTATGGATAATTCGTAATCTAGAATCTCTGTGAAGGTAAAGAAGGCCTCGGCCAATTCCTTCAATAATCTTGAACCGTGTCCTCCAATCTAATAACTGCCGTTTGACAGGATCTGAATGAATGACACCACAGGGAAAAACCAAAATATTAAAGACAATTAATAATTCGTACAAAAATAGAGTTTTATTCTGTGGATATAATTTGTCATGACTGATGATAAATAGTGGGGGCAATTGTATGATCTAACCAAAGAGAGAAGCATCCAAGCTCTTATTCGGCATGAACTCGTAGATCAACATCTTCTCGTCTCCTTCAATGCAGCAGCCAATTAGTCTAACAAGATTCCTGTGTTGGAGTTTAGAAATCACCACCACCTCATTCATAAACTCTTCTAGCCCTTGTGTAGATGCTCTTGAAAGTCTTTTCACTGCTATGTCTTGTCCTTCTGCCAATTTTCCCTGCAACAAGAAGCAAATTAGTAACTCATTGTTCAACACATACATTACCTCACAAAGGTCTAGAGGAACAGGCATCATTACTCTGTATACAGGACCAAAACCACCCTGTCCCAGCTTATTGGCCTCATGGAAATTGTTTGTTGCAGTTGAAAGCTTATTAAAATCGATCAGTGGCAGCTCTTCAAGTTTGACTTGATTCACACCGTCTCCAGGGACACTGGGATCAGAAAATTTTCCTCTGTTGAAGGATAATATCTCTTCAATTTTCCCCTTCTTTGCTGATTCAGAACATGGTTGTGAGTCATTTCTGGAAAATAACTTGAAACATATCCTAGCACGCTAAACTATTGTACATTAGCAGATTACCTCTTTGTTTGGCAATCCACCTCCTTAAGAAGTAAGTGCAGAGGGCAATGGCAATTGTCCCTATAATCACTGTAACAATAACAATTACTCTCGCGCCTCTCTTTCTATCTGTAAATCAAGACAAGAATTAAACTGACTACAAATTTTAATATCAGATTACAAATTCTACATCTCTTCAGAATTTAAAAATTTATGATAATGAAAATGGCTGTAAAAAAAATTACAAAAATGTAAATAAGAAACATAGACTAGAATGTAATAAACGTGAGGACTGGATTACAGGGAGAGATGGGGAGCAAGACGGGTAAAGGCAGCTAGAATATATTACCTTGTTTTATTTCTGAATGTGCAACGCGGATGAAAAGATGTGCCCCTGTGCTAGACAGTTTTTGTATGTCGATTAAATCTCCACTCCACCACATACACCCGATGCCTGTATGATATGAATAAGCTATACAGGAACAATTCCTCAAGCATTGCTGTCTGCAATCATCTTCAAGAGCATATGACTGCTCTGCAAAGTCTGGCACTTTCATGTTTGTTAACTTGAGAAACCCATCTACTTTGGCCTCTTCACTGCCATTTTTGGTTCTCTCACATTGCAATGGCGTCTTCCTCACACATCCACCAGTCCAATTCCCTCTATTCCATTCCTGTGTATGCTTTGGCTCATACCCTTTCAAACAGCTACAAATTGGTGAGTCCCTCGAGTTGCAGTGTCCAAATGGCCCGCACTTGCCATAAATTTCACACTCATTCTCCTTGGTCTTCCATACTCTTTCCCAATCCTCATTCCTTTTATCCCTGGATGTTTCCACTAGTATTCCTTCAGGAGTCAAGACATAGGCATAGAAGAAACCTGAATCCGGGTAAGCAAAAGTTATATAAACGGTACCTTCTTTATCATCAACAATATTAAGCCCATCAAGAGTAATCCATTTCACGTCTACTCCCGTCAAGATCTGACCATCCCATGGACCACTACGCCAATATGGCCGACTTCCATTCCAGATGAAAACTTGAGGGATGTTTAGAGGTTCAACTCCTGCAGTGAAGCTTCCCATGGATGGATCCGAGGAAGATTTCCATGATGTCAGTACTTTTCTCACACCCGTACGTGTGTTAGTACTAATTTTCATCTGTGGCACAAATGAGTGAGAAGGGTTTTGCAAACTCTCCCATACGCTCACCCCGTTGTTATCTCGCAGAACAAGATTTCCAGAATCCTGAAGCTGGGCACTTGAATTGACTCCTGCGGGGTTTGAAACATTGGATGACCACAGAATCTCCTTCCGGCCATTTAAAACTTGAATATTACCATCTTCAGATATGGTGAGAACACCGGAAGAATCATTGAGGGGTCTGTCCCTGTTGGCTACCCATATGATAGTGAGCAGTGAAGTGGTGTTGTACCAGATTCCAACATACCGATTACTTGAACCATCAAGGCTAAAGAAACCCAGTTTGAAAACCCTTCCACTGGAGACTATAGTTTCAGGGTCTTTGATGAAGTGGGTGGATGTAATGGTGTCTATGGCAGAACAGCCGAACACAAACCAAAAACAGGTAAGTAAGAGAGACACAGGTCTCACACTTGGCCTTCTCATGGTAACCAAAAACAACTCTCACACTTCGGTGAAATGCTTGCTAGTTCATGTATAATGTTCTCATCAGCAAAGTCATAAGGAAGGAATTAATGGCGTTCACATTTTGTCAGAGAGAAAATGTGAAGCATACCCCGGTAACAACGTCTTCCGAAGTCTTTGCTTATATAAAGGAGACAAAGTTTGACAGAGAGAAAATGTGAAGCATGCCCCGGTAACAACGTCTTCCGAAGTCTTTGATTGAAACCTTTTTTTTCCATGGATTTTGATCGAATATAATTACATTGAGCTAAATTCAAACCAATTAATATAATCAATTTAATAAAAAATCATTTTTTATTGTTATTAAATAGATTATTATGTCATATCATGTTATTTGCTGAATAATTAGATATTGTCCGAGTTTTCCTTTTAATTTGAATATTACTCCTGTCATGTTTGAATTGATCTATTTAAGGGCATTTTGATAAATAACATAAAGCTTTGGCTATTTGATTCATTATAGCTGATATCTGTAATTGCATGAATTAGCTGTATCAACAATAATGAATGCTGGTAGAAAACATCCACCGGCTAGAGTCTGGGAATGATTCCCGTTCTCTCAGAATTTTTGAGGGACCAAATGAGGAGACTTTAATTTACTAAAAAATAAAGTCAAGAAAATGGACAACTCAGAAAGGACAAAATGAAAGACCCTACTCTAAAGTCGTACCAGATTTTTTTGGAAGGGCTTGGAGACCCAGGTTGTGTAGAACAGTAGAAGTAGTTCAGTTCTGTGCGCGTAATTAAGGACTCTTGGATGGACTTTGACCTTTCAAAGAAAATCAATGTGAACTAACCACAAATTTCAAACAAAGTTGATCCTTTTTATCATCAGAAATTTTAAAAAATTAGCTGTACCAGCTTAAGTGGGCCACAATTTGTCCTTTTTTTTTTTTCCTAATTTAGGTTTTGTAAATATTTTTTTTAAATTAATAATTTAATATTATTATTCTCACAAGAAATGATTATTATATTATTTTTATTTCATAAAAATTCTTATTTGTCTCCTAAAACATTAATATAAAAATGTTATTTTATATAATATTTATTAAAAATAATAAATGACATAGAAATGGTTATACAATGAAGGCTAACAAGAAGGGTAGTGAAAGTAAGAAAGCAAGATGTTTAAAATTATTATAAAATATAAGAATTTATAGTATTATATATATGAATTGTGAATGATCTTTTTGTGACTTTCTATAAAAGGGATACTCTAATGAAAATTCATTTAATTTTCTTTTTGAACACTCGTATTATTCTCTTGTCCTTTTATTCTTTTTCATTTATTTTATAACACTTTATCAACATGCTCTAATGATAATTTGAAACATTATCTATATTTTTCATGACTTCTACATCAAATATTACAAGAAGGTATGTCGTAATATAATTTTCTTTGATTATAATTATGCATTATCGTATGTTATTCAATTACTTAAATTTTTAATTGTTCATATCTTGAAGTTATGTAAAGTAAATGTTAGAACTCTTACTCTTGAAGCAATATGAAAAATATTATATTTATACATAGCCAAAAGCTATGCAATTATCATTATTTATAACCAAAAGTTATGAACAATGAAAGGCTATGTAAAAAGTTTGTGTTATTATATAACCAAAAGCTATATATTATTATTATTCATAATCAAACGTGATGAATATAAGAATATTAAACTCATATAACTTGAAGCTATTTATCACAAATTAAAATTATATATAGTCAAAAGCCGGGTAATTATTACTCGTGGTAAACTCATATAGCCAGAAACTTATTATTCATAACTAGAAGTTATGAAACTATACATAACCAAAAGCCATGTAATTATTATTTATAACCATAAATTATAAAATTATACATAGTTAGAAGCTATGGAATTATTATTTATAACCATAAATTATGGAAAGATTGTTTTTTTATATATGCTATTTGTTAGAAAAATTAGGTTAATCCAACCTATGGTAATCACCTTAAAAGGGGGGCGAAAATGGTGATAGTCTCTTTTTGCAAATTAAACTATGTGAATGTAAGAGACAAATATATGCAAGTATATAATAAAACAATATAAAGACAATTGCATATAAAGTAAAAGAGTAGGGAAGAGAGAATGCAAACACAAGATTTTATAGTGGTTCGGTGCAACCCGACCTACATCCACTCTCCTCTAACTTCAATCCCAAGCTTGAGGTTCCACTAATTCAAAACTTCCAAATCAAGCCTTCAAGCACACAATTGGATTATGGTTCCAATCCACCCTCTTGGACTTTTGGCTCCAATCACCCTTTACAATCCTCAAGAGATACCCCACTTTTGAACAACCTTTCAAGTGATACCCAACACTTGAGAATCTTTCTCTCAAAGATATACAAATAATTGATCTCACAGAATCCTAGTACAAAAACTTTAAGCTCAAATGATACAAGAAAACTAGGATTGAATGGTGCACTAAAGATATGCAAGTTTTAGAACAATGGTGCACTTAAAAACACTATTCCAAGGCTCAAATATTTTCAAGAAAGGTTTGGGAAGGTTGAGTTCTTCAACAATGAAGATTTTGAGTCTTTTTATAGAAGAAAAAAAAACAAACTAGCCGTTGGGGGTTCGACCGGTCAAGCTAGGAGTCGACCAATTAACTAGCCATTAACATTTAATGCTTGGCAGGAAACCGTTGGACCTCGACCAAACCTTGACCGGATCTTGACTGGACCTCGACCGGACCTTGACCGGATCTCAACCGGTTGAGGTATGGGTCGACCGGTTCCTCATCCAGTTGAACAACCATTCTGGAAGAGAGATAAGGTTTTTTGCACCCCTCGATCGGTTGAGTTGACGATCGAGCGGTTCCTCATCTGGTTTAACCGGTTGAGCCGTTTTTTGCTCAACAACCAAATTTTTTCAACTTAAAACATTTTAAACAAGTTTGAAAAACATTTGATACAAGGTTTTAGTTGAAAACATGAAATCATATAATTTTAAAATATTTAAAACAAAATAACTCTTGGATAATTTTGGTGTATAAGTAAAAAATGTAATGCATGAAAATTCTAGTGCACCAACAACCTTACAAAGAGATCTTTATGAAGCTTGGGTCTTGAAAAACACTTCTCTTTGAAGTGGTCTTCTTCTTCATGATTTCTCATTGATTTGATTTGTCTTTGTGATTACCACTTTGGAAATCGTCTTACCTAATCACACTTGAAATATAATCATTAGTTCTAAATCTTGTTTTGTTATAATCAAAACCGAGATTAACTAAACCTTGGTTTCACACTATTTATTATTGAAAATTGAAAATAATAATAATAAAGATTTGCATGATAGGATATTCTTGCAGAAAGTTTCAATATCTATTGTGACAATGAATTGCTTAGATCGGTTCCTTATGAATCGAACAGAAACTCCTACTCTTCTTTCATTAAATAGGCCCAATTTAAAACCCAACCTTTCCTCTTTTATCATTTTGCAAAAGCCCAAATAAAAACCCAAGCCTTCCATTAAATGGTATTAGATGCGAAAGCCCAACCAATCTAAACACTACTTAAAGTGCGTTTGGGAGTGATCTAGGAAATGTTTTTAGCATTTTTAATACTTGAATGATAAAAATTTTCAAGTATTAAAAATATTAAAAGTGTTTCCTAGAATCAGTACCAAACGAACTCTTAATGTGGTTGCACCATGATTCCACACACATGGTTTGACTGTGTTATCAATATAAGGGCCTATTTTTTCTTATCACCTAAAGGATTTGATTGATGGATTTGAACTCTAGATCTTTAGTTGAGCAAAAGACATGGACCACCACTCGACTATGTGCACTTCATTATTTAAAATGAAAAAAAGAAAAAGAAAAAAGATCTATATTTTTCTAAGAAGATTTATAATATTAAATAAAAATAATATAATATCTTCTAAAATTATAAAATTAGTTAAAATTGAGTAATTAAATTTTATGTCATTTTGAATATATTCACATTTAAATATTATACATATTTCATTTATTAATATATTTATACTTATATTTGATAATATCAAAGATAAAAAATTAATATTTTTATATATTTTAATTTTTTAAAATTTTAATTTTAATAATATATAAATGATATATTTATGACATCATCGATTTGATAGCAATTCAACCATCGGTAAACATGAACCAATAACTTTTTCGGTTCAATGACCGATAAGAAAACATTGCTCTTTGAATGGATAAGATTAAATAATATTATTATTATATATCTTGTGGCCAATATTGAATAGAAAAAATAAATAAATTATAGAATCCATAATATGTAGGGAATAAAATACATAAAAAAGGTTAAATATTATTATTATTATTTATCTTGTGGCGGATATTAAAATAGATAAAAAGACTCAAACCGGTTCTTATCTAGGTAAAGTAACTTCTTACCAACTAGGCAAATTAATGTTAATGAAAAATTTGCTTAAGGTTTATTATTATGCAAGCCAAATTGTACTTCAAGTTTTTCTTTATCTATCATTTATATTTCAAGTTTATATGACTAATCTACTTCTACACTTGAAAAGTAGAATGACATGTTGCATAGATTATCATTTTAATAAGACAAATTTATCGTCGTTAAGAAGAGAAAAGCTAGTTCTCGAACAACGACGTGATATTGTTTTGTGGTAATCAATATAAACTAGAAATTCAAAAGATTATTCATTTGTATAGACTTACAAATCAACTACCAAATATTTTCACTGATGCAAAGAAAGTGACAATCATTTTTATCGATTGAGAACATTCCAGTATGGATTAATGTCCTTGAAGGGCAATTAAATAATGAGTTTAACGTACGTCTGATGCGTTGTAGAGTCGTTGGCTCAAAAGATTCATTCCCCATAAGAGGAAACTAGGAATGATATATAAAAAGTTAACACTCTTGAAAAAGTTGCATCTAAAATGAGTTATTAAAATGATTGATCAATTTTAAGTGACCCTTAAAAAGTCATAGTTTAAACAAATAGCCCCCATGAGAGGCATATATTATATAATTAGCTCTTGAAATGTTATAAATACATAATAATGATAAGATCTCAATCAACTACTTAGCTACTTACATAAGAAAAATAGGATCAAAATACTTTTACTATTGATAATATATTTTCTTTTAAAGTGGTCAACTGGAAAGAAACAATCCAAATACTATGGATTCTTGGTAATTCTTGATCCCTAGTTATTTGAAGTTTTGTTACTATTATCTACTTTAAGACACATCTATATAGAGTGGTGTTTTATTTTTTATTAAACAAAAAAAATTAAAATATTTGATTTTTTTTATTCAGATAAAAGTAACCTGTTAATATCAATCAATATAATTAAACTGAACTTAGTGATAATAAATTCACTCTAGTTATATTGGTTAACATAAACATATTACTTTTAATCGAATAAAGAAAATAAAATATTTTACCATTTTTTATTCGGCTAAAAAAACAAATACCACCTTAATGACATTTTTCCTTTTTTTGAACTCATTTACCCATTGGTGATAATATTTAGAGAAAGTTTTTGATACAGACTTTAGAAAAAATAATAATAAAAAAACTCAAATTTATAATATCTAAATTTAATTAGGATTTTATATAGTATTTATCCTTCTCTCCATCATTCAAATTTGATTACTATTTAATAATTATGTTGAGTAACTTGATCATAGCTAGAAGTAGTTCCGTTCTCTTGGATGGACTTTACCTTTCAAAGAAAATCAATGTGAATTAACAACACTGATTTCAAAGAAAGTTGATCTTTTTCATCATGAGAAATTTTAAAAAATGAGCTGAATTATATTGGGGTGAGTCGTTGGGAAATTTCCTGTTCCTGCTCAAGTGGGCGACAATTTGTCTTTCTTCATTTTTATTTTTATTTTTTTTCTAATTTGGGCTCTGTCAATATTTTTTTTTTAAAAAAAAATTAATAATTTAATATTCTTATTCTCACAAGAAATCATTACTATATTATTTTTATTTTATAAAAATTCTTATTTTTCACCTTAACATTAATTTAAGAATGTTATTTTATATAATATTTATTCAAATAATAAATTTGATAGAAGTGGTTATATAGTGTAAGTAAGAAAGCAAGAAAGCCCGATGTTAAAATTTTCAAATTTAAGGACAGTTTTTAAAAATTATTTTTTATTATTTTATAAAATAAAAATCTATTTAAAAATCTAAAATATTTTTAAAAAATAATTAAAGGATATTATTTAAAAACATCATGTTTTTGTTATTAAAAATAGAATTTTATTTCTTTTTATAATAATTTACGTATTGGAATGACTATGGCATATTTGATCTTTCATCATCAAATTTTAGAAAAATATCCTTGTGACACACATGGTGGTTACTGTGCATTAATTATTGGACATTCTTTCCGTCTTTTAGACTATTTTTTCAAATTCTCTAAAAACTGTCCATTCTCTTTCTAATCCCGACCAACTTTCACTTTCTTAAAAAGCCCAATTAGGTCTTGGGCAGAGAAAATCGCCACCCGTTCATGCACCTTGAGATAGCCTTAATCCTAAGTCCTATTTTAAGTATGTATTCTTGGACTTTGATTTTTAAAACGTTGATTAAAAGGATTCCATGTATGATATTTTTGGGCTAAAGAACTACCCGTTGACGTGATATCGCTTTGCTCATTCTTAATTCAGAAACTAAGAAACACGTTCATGCATGCAGTCTTCCCATTGTAAGCTGCACCAGTTCCAACTTCCACATGACTGATTTGACTTTTTATATACGTATGATTTCCTTCTAATTAAAGGTCCGCCCACAACCAACTACCCATTATTAGAGTATCATTATTATAATAGATTTTCTTTCTATTTTAAATTCTTCTAATTAATTATAATTTTCTATTTTTGTGTTTTGAGTAGATTATTTCCTATTTTTGTGTTTTAAGTTTGTTCATATATATTCATTCTTAATTAATGAAAAAGTCGAGTCATTATTTTTTAATAATTCTCTCTCTACTTTCACATGACATCAAAGCCTAATCTTCTTGGGTGTATTTTCTTTTTCTTTTTTTCCCCGAAAAACTAGAAGAACTCTACAACCACTCTCCTCAATGACTTCACTCTCAAGATCCTCACCATCCATTCCTTACAATCAATCTCTCCAATATCACCAAATTGGCATCCACCAATTATCTCACATGGAGCCTTCAAATCCAATCTCTTCTTGAAGGTTATGATTTTCATCACTTCATTGATGACACTCATGCTCCACCACCACCCACCGTTACCATCACTGGTGTTGCATCCCCAAATCCGACATACACAACCTGGAAGCGTTAGGATCGTCTCATCTTTAGCGCTCTCCTTGGTGCTATCTCCGTTTGACTACAACCGCTTATTGCCCGCACCACCACTTCCCTTGATGCATGACAAACCTTAGCCAATATCTATGTCAAACCATTTCGTAGTCATATTAAACAATTGAAGGAACAATTACAGCGGTGTACCAAAGGCTCTCTAACTTATTGGACTTACGCTTTTGCCACTGTTGTATGTCTCATCAACTGTATGCCCACACCCACACTATATCTCTCATCTTCTTTTGACAAACTTTTTGAGTATCCACCCAACTATACTAAACTTCGGGTGTTCGGTTGCTTATGTTATCTGTGGTTTCGTCTTTATTCTCAACATAAACTTGACTCTTGTTCCACTCATTGTGTTTTTCTTGGTTACTCTTTAACACAAAGTGCTTATATTGTCTATCTTGATTATCATCCAATTTCCTCAGTAAATCGACTTGCCAAGGCTCTTACTAAACCTCTTCCACAAAGCCACTTCCAAGAATTACAGGTCAAGATTGACGTCTCCTTTGGAGCTCCATCTTGAGGGGGCATATTAGAGAATTCATTATAATGTATTTTCTTTTTATTTTTAAATTCTTCTAATTAGTTGTAATTTCCTATTTTTGTTGTAATCCCCTAATTTTAGGATTGTTTCCTATTTTTGTGTTTTAGGTAGATTATTTCCTATTTTTGTGTTTTAGGTTTGTATATATATATTCGTGTTTAATCAATAAAAAAGTCAAGCCATTGTTTCTTAATAATCCCCTCTCTACTTCAACCCCATGTTCATTATAAAGATGATTTGATCGTCACAACACCAATTCCATTAATTATTGGGAATAGGACGGTGGCTGGACGTGGTTTTGAAATTGGAAGGGAGGAGTAGGTGGCATTTAATGTCTTACCCAACAAATCAAACCAGACACCACCAAGCTAATCCCAAGTCTAGTTTTAATTTTAATTTAGATAGACAAAAGTAGTGTGAATCAGTAGTGGAGTCATCACCATGGAAGCGGTATAATAATCTTGTGCATGGGTCCATATCAAGGTTAGCTAGTATGAAGCATTAAATATTAACATCACTATCCATATGTTTAGCACATGAAAATGAGGTGTTTGGTATGGGAAAATGAAGGGTTAGAAGGAACATTTTTATACATTTTCTCTTTCATTCTCTTATTTGAATAACTTAAATGACGGTGAAAATTATTTCTCCAGTAATTCATCTTATCTAGGAGGTATTTAAGTTTTTAGTGTAAGTTATTTTTAAAATTTTTAAAACTAAACACTTCTAGATAAGTTGCTTTTAAAAATGATTTTTTATTTTGATTTTGTAAAAAACACAAATTATGAATTCAATTTATATAATATAAACTAAATTTAATTCACATTTTTAAATCTTTTTCTTTTTTTCCTCAGCTCGTTTCTATCCCCTTCCTCCTCACCCTCTTCATCACATCAGCAGCATGGCCTGCCCAACTACCCTCACTGCTGCTGCACGCTTCATGCAGACGGCATCAAGCTCTCAGCTGGGGGTCCCCTACCCTCTCTAAAAATGTAATCCAAAGCCAAGAAAAATCCACTCCCCCCTTGAGGACCTAAATGAAATTAACTTAAAAGCATTTAATATTAACTTTATTATAGGGGAAAAACGAAGGAAAGATACTTGATATGCATTGCTTTACTGAAAATTACAATAACTTCATAAGATAATTAAAGGTAAGTTTATATTTTTAGGGATCTCAACTAGAGTTCTTGAGTTGAATAATATACTAGAGAAAAAAAGGATCAAACATTAATATTGCAACACGGCATGCTAGCGACCCTCAATCATGGTAATGCTGACTTTGTTTAGGGAACACTTTTTATCGGAGGATTCTATATCTATGCCACTCCGCATCTCAGTAAATGCAGGTTGCTTTGGGGGTGGAAGATGTGCGATTTCACTACAAATCATTCCCACAACAGTTGAAACGGATGGTCTGTCTTTAGCCAATTCTTGTACACATAACAGTCCCACATGTATGCATCTCAATATCTCCTCTTGGAAGCATGCTTCTAATATACTTCCATCTATTAATGTTTTCATGTTGTCTTCCTTCCACAGTTTCCATGCCTGAAAATATTCACACACCATAAATGTAAACTTGAGTCCAACAATATTCACTGGAAGGCAATCATGGAGTTTTACATGACTGAGGTGATGAAGAATATATATGGTACTTACATATCCCAAAAGGGTAAAATACTCCTCATGGTAAAAACTACTATTCTTTCTCCCACTCACAATCTCTAACAAAAGTACTCCAAAGCTGAAGACATCTGATTTTTCTGAAAATCGTCCTTCCATTGCATACTCGGGAGACATATAGCCACTACATTTGGTCGTCAACATAGATGTAAACAATGGGAGAGCAATTAGGTAATTAATTTAAGGGAAGTTGGACTAGGTATGGATTAGATACTTACTATGTTCCAACAACCCTTTTAGTATTGGCTTGATCTTGATTGCTTCCAAATATTCTGGCCATACCAAAATCTGAAATTTTAGGATTCAAGTCTTCATCCAATAAAATATTACTTGCCTTGAGGTCTCTATGGATAATTCGTAATCTAGAATCTCTGTGAAGGTAAAGAAGGCCTCGGCCAATTCCTTCAATAATCTTGAACCGTGTCCTCCAATCTAAAATCTGTCGCTTGACAGGATCTGAATGAATGACATCACAGGGAAAAACCAAAATATTAGAGACAATTAATAATTTGTACAAAAATAGAGTTTTATTTTGTGGATATAATTTGTCATGACTGATGATAAATAGTGAGGGCAATTGTATGATCTAACCAAAGAGAGAAGCATCCAAGCTCTTATTCGGCATGAACTCGTAGATCAACATCTTCTCGTCTCCTTCAATGCAGCAGCCAATTAGTCTAACAAGATTCCTGTGTTGGAGTTTAGAAATCACCACCACCTCATTCATAAATTCTTCTAGCCCTTGTGTAGATGCTCTTGAAAGTCTTTTCACTGCTATGTCTTGTCCTTCTGCCAATTTTCCCTGGAACAAGAAGCAAATTAGTAACTCGTTGTTCAACACATACATTACCTCACAAAGGTCTAGGGGAACAGGCATTATTACTCTGTATACAGGACCAAAACCACCCTGCCCCAGCTTATTGGCCTCATGGAAATTGTTTGTTGCAGTTGCAAGCTTATTAAAATCGATGAGTGGCAGCTCTTCAAGTTTGACTTGATTCACACCGTCTCCAGGGACACTGGGATCAGAAAATTTTCCTCTGTTGAAGGATAATAACTCTTCGATTTTCCCCTTCTTTGCTGATTCAGAACATGGTTGTGAGTAATTTCTGGAAAATAACTTGAAACATATCCTAGCACACTAAACTATTGTACATGAGCAGATTACCTCTTTGTCTGGCAATCCACCTCCTTAAGAAGTAAGTGCAGAGGGCAATGGCAATTGTCCCTATAATCACTGTAACAATAACAATTACTCTCGCGTCTCTCTTTCTATCTGTAAATAAAGACAAGAATTAAACTGACTACAAATTTCAATATCAGATTACAAATTCTACATCTCTTCAGAATTTAAAAATTTATGATAATGAAAATGGCTGTAAAAAAAAATACAAAAATGCAAATAAGAAACATGGACTAGAATGTAATAAACGTGAGGACTGGATTACAGGGAGAGATGGGGAGCAAGACGGGTAAAGGCAGCTAGAATATATTACCTTGTTTTAGTTCTGAATGTGCAACGCGGATGAAAAGATTTGCCCCTGTGCTAGACAGTTTTTGTATGTCGATTAAATCTCCACTCCACCACATACACCCGATGCCTGTATAATATGAATAAGCAATACAGGAACAATTCCTCAAGCATTGCTGTCTGCAATCATCTTCAAGAGCATATGACTGCTCTGCAAAGTCTGGCACTTTCATGTTTGTTAACTTGAGAAACCCATCTACTTTGGCCTCTTCACTGCCATTTTTGGTTCTCTCACATTGCAATGGCGTCTTCCTCACACATCCACCAGTCCAATTCCCTCTATTCCATTCCTGTGTATGCTTTGGCTCATACCCTTTCAAACAGCTACAAATTGGTGAGTCCCTCGAGTTGCAGTGTCCAAATGGCCCGCACTTGCCATAAATTTCACACTCATTCTCCTTGGTCGTCCATACTCTTTCCCAATCCTCATTCCTTTTATCCCTGGATGTTTCCACTAGTATTCCTTCAGGAGTCAAGACATAGGCATAGAAGAAACCTGACTCTGGGTGAGCAAAAGTTACATAAACGGTACCTTCTTTATCATCAACAATATTAAGCCCATCAAGAGTAATCCATTTCACGTCTACTCCCGTCAAGATCTGACCATCCCATGGACCACTACGCCAATATGGCCGACTTCCATTCCAGATGAAAACTTGAGGGATGTTTAGAGGTTCAACTCCAGCAGTGAAGCTTCCCATGGATGGATCCGAGGAAGATTTCCATGATGTCAGTACTTTTCTCACACGCGTACGTGTGTTAGTGCTAATTTTCATCTGTGGCACAAATGAGTGAGAAGGGTTTTGCAAACTCTCCCATACGCTCACCCCGTTCTTATCTCGCAGAACAAGATTTCCAGAATCCTGAAGCTGGGCACTTGAATTGACAGCTGCGGGGTTTGAAACATTGGATGACCACAGAATCTCCTTCCGGCCATTCAAAACTTGAATATTACCATCTTCAGATATGGTGAGAACACCGGAAGAATCATTGAGGGGTCTGTCCTTGTTGGCTACCCATATGATAGTGAGCAGTGAAGTGGTGTTGTACCAGATTCCAACGTACCGATTACTGGAACCATCGAGGCTAAAGAAACCCAGTTTGAAAACCCTTCCACTGGAGACTATAGTTTCAGGATCTTTGATGAAGTGCGTGGATGTAATGGTGTCTATGGCAGAACAGCCGAACACAAACCAAAAACAGGTAAGTAAGAGAGACACAGCTTTCTTACTTGGCCTTCTCATGGTAACCAAAAACAACTCTCACACTTCGGTGATGTGCTTGCTAGTTCATGTATAATGTTCTGATCAGCAAAGTCATAAGGAAGGATTTATTGGCGTTCACATTTTGTCAGAGAGAAAATGTGAAGCATGCCCCGCTAAGAACGTCTTCCGAAGTCTTTGCTTATATAAAGGAGACAAAGTTTGACATGATTGATTGAAAGCATTTTTTTTTTTTTATGGATTTTGATGGAATATAATTACATTTGAGCTAAATTCAAACCAATTAATAAACAAATTATTTTTTATCGTTATTAAATAGATTATTATGTCATATCATGTTATCTGCTGAATAATTAGATCTTGTCCGAGTTTTCCCTTTTAATTTGAATATTACTCGGGTCATGTTTGAATTGATCTATTTAAGGGCATTTTGATAAAAAACATAAAGCTTTGGCTATTTGATTCATTATAGCTGATATCTGTAATTGCATGAATTAGCTGTATCAACAATAATGAATGCTGGAAGAAAACATCACCGGCTAGAGTCTGGGAATGATTCACGTTCTCTCAGAATTTTTTAGTGGACCAAATGAAGAGACTTTAATTTACTAAATAAGAAGAGTTTTAACAAAAGTCAAGAATGTGGACAACTCAGAAAGACAAAATGAAAGACCCTACCCTAAAGTCGTACCAGATTTTTTGGAAGGGCTTAGAGACCTAGGTTGTGTAGAACATTAGGAAGTAGTTCAGTTCTGTGCACGTAATTAAGGACTCTTGGATGGACTTGAACTTTCAAAGAAAATCAATGTGAACTAACCACAAATTCAAACAAAGTTTATCCTTTTTATCATGAGAAATTTTAAAAAATTAGCTGTCCCATCTTAAGTGGGCCACAATTTGTCCTTTTTTTTTTTTTTTTCTAATTTAGGTTTTGTAAATATTTTTTTTAAATTAATAATTTAATAATATTATTCAGAAATGATTATTATATTATTTTTATTTCATAAAAATTCTTATTTCTCACCTAAACATTAATATAAAAATATTATTTTTTATTAAAAAGAATAAATGACATAGAAATGGTTCTACAGAAGGTGGAGAAGAAGGGTAGTGAAAGTAAAAAAGCAGGAAAACAAGATGTTTAAAATTATTATAAAATATAAGAATTTATAGTATTATGAGAATTTGTGAATGATGTCGTGGGACTTTTTATATAAAAGGGATATCCTTAATAAAAATTTATTTAGTTCTTTTTTTGAGCACTCATATTATTCTCTTGTCCTTTTATTCTTTTCATTCATTTTATAACACTTTATCAATATGCTCTAACAATAATTTGAAACATTATCTATATTTTTCATGATTTCTACATCAAATATTACAAGAAGGTATGTCGTAATATAATTTTCTTTGATTATAATTATGCATTATCGTATGCTATTCAATTACTTAATTTTTTAATTGTTCATACCCAGAAGTTATATAAAGTAAATGATAGAACTCTTATAACCAAAAGCAATATGAAAAATATTATATTTATACATAGCCAAAAGCTATGCATTTATCATTATTTATAACCAAAAGTTATGAACAATGAAAGGCTATGTAAAAAGTTTGTGTTATTATATAACCAATAAACATATATCATTATTATTCATAATCAAAAGTTATGAATATAAGAATATTAAACTCATATAACTTGAAGCTATATATCACAAATTAAAATTATATATAGTCAAAAGCCAGGTAATTATTACTCATGGTAAGCTCATATAGCCAGAAACTTATCATTCATAACTAAGTTATGAAACTATTCATAACCAAAAGCCATGTAATTATTATTTATAACCAAAAATTATAAAGTTATACATAGCTAGAAGCTATGGAATTATTATTTATAACCAAAAATTATGGAAAGATTGTTTTTTTTATATATGTTATTTGTTAGAAAAATTAGGTTAATCCAACCTATGGTAATCACCCTAGAGGGGGGTGAAAAGGGTGATAGTCTCTTTTTGTAAATTTAAACTATGTGAATATAAGAAACAAATATATGCAAGTATATAATAAAACAATATAAAGACAATTACATATAAAGTAAAAGAGTAGGGAAGAGAGAATGCAAATACAAGATTTTATAGTGGTTCAACCCAACCCAACCTACATTCACTCTTCTCTAACTTCAATCCCAAGCTTGAGGTTCCACTAATTCAAGGCTTTCAAACCAAGCCTTCAAGCAATGCAATTGGATTATGGTTCCAATCCATCCTCTTGAACTTTTGGCTCCAAGCACCCTTATCAATCCTCAAGAGATACCCCACTATTGAACAACCTCTCAAGTGATACCCCACACTTGAGAATCTTCATCTCAAAGATATACAAATAATTGATCTTACAAAATCTTAGTACAAAAACTTTAAGCTCAAATGATACAAGAAAATTAGGATTGAATGGTGCACTAAAGATATGCAAGTTTTAGAACAATGGTGCACTAAAAAACATTCTTCTAAGGCTCAAATATATTCAAGAAAGGTTTGGGAAGGTTGAGTTCTTCAACAATGAATATTTGAAGTCTTTTTATAAAGGAAAAAAAAAATCAAACTAGCCGTTGGGAGTTAGACCAGTTAAGTTGGGGGTCAACCGGTTGACTAGCCGTTAACATTTAATATTTGGTAGGAAACCGTTGGACCTCGACCAATTAAGGTGTGGGTCGACCAATTCCTCATCCGGTTGAAAAATCATTTTGGAAGAGAGAGAGAGAGAGAGAGAAGGTTTTTTGCACCCCTCAACCGATTGAGCTGGCGATCGATCGGTTTCTCATTCGGTTTAATCGATTGAGCTGTTTTTGGCTCAACAACCAACTTTTTCAACTTAAAACCTTTTAAACAAGTTTGAAAAACATCTGAGACAAGGTTTTAGTTGAAAACATGAAATCATCCAATTTTAAAATATTTAAAACAAAATAACTTTTGAATGATTTTGGTGCATAAATAAATAATGTAATGCATGAAAATCCTAGTACACCAACAACCTTACAAAGAGATATTTATGAAACTTGGGTCTTGAAAAACATATCTCTTTGAGGTGTTCTTCTTCTTCATGATTTCTCATTGACTTGATTTGTCTTTATGATTACCACTTTGGAAATTATCTTGCCTAATCACACTTGAAATATAATCATTAGTTTTAAATCTTGTTTTGTTATCATCAAAACTGAGATTAACTAAACCTTGATTTCACACTATTTATTGTTGAAAATTGAAAAAAAATAATAATAAATATTTGCATGATAGGATATTCTTGCAGAAAGTTTCAATATCTATTGTGACAATGAATCGCTTAGATCGGTTCCTTATGAATCGAACAGAAACTCCTACTCTTCTTTCATTAAATAGGCCCAATTTAAAACCCAACCTTCCCCTTTTTATCTTTTCAAAATGCCCAAATAAAAACCCAAGCCTTCAATTAAATGGTATTAGAGGCAAAAGCCCAACCAATCTAAATACCACTTAAAGTACGTTTGGGAGTGATTCTAAAAAATGTTTTTAGTATTTTTAATACTTGAATGATAAAAATTTTCAAGTATTAAAAATATTAAAAGCTAATGTCGTTGCACCATGATTCCACGCACATGGTTTGACTGAGTTATCAATATAAGGGCCTATCTTTTCTTATCACATAAAGGATTTGATTGATGGATTTGAACTCTAGATCTTTAGTTGAGCAAAAGACATGGACCACCACTCGACTGTGCACTTCATTATTTAAAATGACAAAAAAACAAAATAAAAAACAGATGTATATTTTTCTAAGAAGATTTATAATATTAAATAAAAATAATATAATATCTTCTAAAATTATAAAATTAGTTAAAATTGAGTAATTAAATTTTATGTCATTTTGAATATATTCACATTTAAATATTATACATATTTTATTTATTAATATATTTATACTTATATTTGATAATATCAGAGATAAAAAATTAATATTTTTATACATTTTAATTTTAATAATATATAAATGATATATTTATGACATCACCGATTTGATAAGCAATTTGATTAACGATTTGGCCACTGAAATATGAACTAATAATATGAACTAATAATTTTTTTGGTTTAATGACCGATAAGAAAACATTGCTCTTATTATTTTTAAATTTGAATGGATAAGATTAAATAATATTATTATTATATATCTTGTGGCCAATATTGAATAGAAAAAATAAATAAATTATAGAATCCGGCAAAAGCCCAACCAATCTAAACACCACTTAATGTGGCTGCACCATGATTCCACACACAAAGGCCTATTTTTTCTTATCCACATTCAATATGCATGAACCAAAAAAAGACATGTACCACCACTCGACAATGTGCACTTCATTATTTAAAATGACAAAAAAAAAAAACGTATATTTTTCTAAGAAGATTTATAATATTAAATAAAAATAATGTAATATCTTCTAAAATTATAAAATTAGTTAAAATTGAGTAATTAAATTTTATGTTATTTTGAATATATTCACATTTAAATATTATACATATTTCATTTATTAATATATTTATACTTATATTTGATAATATCAAAGATAAAAAATTAATATTTTTATATATTTTAATTTTTTAAAATTTTAATTTTAATAATATATAAATGATATATTTATGTGTAGACCCCCATTTAGGTATGAGTCACTTTTTCTTTATTTTGTTTTTACAGATCACATTTTTAGCCAAGTGTCACTATCCTAGCGAGCCACGTGTCACATCCTTAGTGACCATAAGG
The DNA here is from genome assembly GCF_030704535.1 of Vitis vinifera. Lineage (NCBI taxonomy): Eukaryota > Viridiplantae > Streptophyta > Magnoliopsida > Vitales > Vitaceae > Vitis > Vitis vinifera. Next base: position 4,658,014 of record NC_081814.1, read on the forward strand.
AATCAACCTCGCTTTTTGAAGCTGCAGTAGGACTTTGATACGTGGAGGAACTTTCTGGGAGGGGGTCCCGCAGTGCCCTGGGTTGAGTGAGACAGAAGGAAAGGTGGTTGCAGAAGGAGTGGGGCAGAAAAGATGGCTGCAACAGAGATCATTGGGAAGGCAATTCCGGGAAACAGATGAGGTTTTGGAAAAAGAGAAGAAAAAGGAAGAAGAAAGGAGGAGGGAACAGAAAAGGAGAAAAACAAAGAGCATTGGTTGAACTGGAGTAGGAGATACAGAAAAGAAGAAAAAGGAAAGAAAGAGAAAGGAAAGAAAGGGGGGAACAGAAGGGGCGAGAGTTTAGCTTGAGAGGACTAGTGGAGAAAGAGGCATTCCTTGGTTGGTTGCTTGAGAGGAAGGATAGCTGTCCGATTTCTTGCCCACCTAGCTGTAGAGGGTTATTTAAGGTACGTTTATTGTGTATTCTTCGTCAGCTTCTAATGGTGTGCTTTTCTACTTTGTTTTTACTGATTCTCAGATGATGATTGTTAATTGGGAGTGAATACGTTCATATTTTTGCTAATGGTTTTGTAGTGGTTTAGTTTGTTCTGGTTTTGATTTCTCCATGAGATATTCTTGTAACCACGTTTTACCTTTCATTTGACACTCATTTAATCTTACCCACCATCATCTAAGCTTGTTGGTATGATATGAAGCATGGCTTGTCGGGCTCATTTTCTTGTATCTACTCTTTGTGCTCTGTTTTGTTATCCTCCTTTGCTCTTGATATCCGTCCATGGTACGCATCCATTTTCTCATCCCTGCTTGAAGGAGATCCTAGGAAATCTAGAGTAGTTGTCATGGCAGCAAAGCTCACCTCATCAGCGTCCCCATACCCATTCTCGTTTATTATTCATCGTTTTATCCAACATGCCCACGCCCCCATCCATCACTCCACTCCTATTCCCGTTTATCTTCATCATGCGTAAACCCCCACGCATCTCATACTGGGAGGTGATGTCTCAAGATGATGTAGGAAGCTAGTATTTGAATTTGTGGAAAGAAGGGGAATTAATCACTACCATATTCTCATCTTTCATGCCCGTTTAACTCACCATCAATACCCATGTGTATGTGGGGTCCTCCCTAAAAATTACCGCGTGGCTCCCTCTCCCTTGGATACGCAGACAGCCCCTTGCGACACGTGGCATCGCTCATTCCACCCGGATGGAAATTCTCACTCATTCCACTCGGACGTCTCACATCCGGAATTCTTCTCCGCCGACATTCCACCCGGGTATCTCACATCTGGAATTCTTCCCCCACCCGGACATCTCACATCCGGAATCCTGTCCGCCAACGTTCCACCTTCTCCGGATATCTCACATCCAGAATTCTGTCCTGCCGACGTTCAACCTTCTCTGGATATCTCGCATCCGGAATTCTGTCTGGCAGACGTTCCACCTTTTTCTTCATCCTTAGAGCATTTTCTTGAGGTTCCCAAGATCCCATTTTCAATAAATTTGGCTGTCATTTTCTTTTCGGCGAGCAACTTTCGATTTTTTCATGATTTAAAATTGTTTTGAAATAAGCAAAAGTCAAATTCTGTAATTCCAAATGATGGAGTTTATGGAATTAGTTCATGCCAAATAGACGGGCTATGGTGGGGGCCCGACATCAAATAAATTTCCTGTAAAATAAAAATGGAATTGAATGAAATACCATGCATGATATTGGTGTTCCTTTATCTGGTTGGGTGATATGAGTGATATAATTTATGTTCATTACTATGCACTAACCTTAATTTGTGATAGCGCGTTGCCGTTTGCTGATCAGGTACGCATCCACTTCCACTTTGGTTATTCTCTATGTATATTCTGATACTCATATGTGCATGATCGAATCGAGTATTCATTGATTTTCTCATCAATTGTCATATCAGCTTCACTTCATTAGTAGAGACCCGACTTTAGGGACTTAGAAGGGTGCTACGGTCTTTACCGTACCTTCCTAATAAGTAACCTGACCTCCGAACCCGATCCGGTTTTTCACATACCACATTTTCCAAAATAAGGAGTCACACTTAGGGTTTTTCTTTCTTATTTTGTTTACCCTTTAAAAATAAAACAAAAATAAGTGGCGACTCCAAGTCATTTTCAAATAATCAATAAAATCAATTTTTCAAAATAAAAATCGAGTTCGCCATCGAGTGGGAAGCGCATGAACCGAAATGCGGGGTCCACATTATGACATCATTGATTTGATAACAATTCAACCATTGATGTGACCATTGAAATATGAACCAATAACTTTTTCGGTTCAATAACCAATGAGAAAACGTTGCTCTTATTATTTCTATACTTGAATGAATAAGATTAAATAATATTATTATTATATATCTTGTGGCCAATATTGAATAGAAAAAATAAATAAATTATAGATTCCATAATATGTAGGGAATAAAATATATAAAAAAAGGTTAAATATTATTATTATTATTATTTATCTTGTGGCGGATATTAAAATAGATAAAAAGACTCAAACCGGTTCTTATCTAGGTAAAGTAACTTCTTACCAACTAGGCAAATTAATGTTAATGAAAAAATTGCTTAAGGTTTATTATTATGCAAGCCCAATCATATTTCAAGTTTTTCTTTATCTATCATTTATACTTCAAGTTTATCTATATGACTAATATACTTCTACACTTGAAAAGTAGAATGACATGTTGCGTAGATTATCATTTTTAATAAGACAGATTTCTCATCGTTAAGAAGAGAAAAGCTAGTTCTCGAAGAACGATGTGAAATTGTTTGGAATACATCGACTTTGACTCATCTTGATTATTGTCGTAATCAATATAGACTAGAAATTCAAAAGATTATTCATTTGGATGGACTTACAAATCAACTACCAAATATTTTCACAGATGCAAAGAAAGTGACAATTATTTTTATTGATTAAGAACATTCCAGTATGGATTAATGTCCTTAAAGGGCAATTAAATAATGAGTTTAACGTACGTTTGATGCGTTGTAGACTTGTTGGCTTAAAAGATTCATTTCCCAGAAGAGGAAACTAGGAAAGATATATAAAAGGTTAACACTCTTGAAGAAGTTGTATCTAAAATGAGTTATTAAAATGATTGATCAATTTTAAACGATCCTTAAAAAGTCACAGTTTAAACAAGTAGCCCCATGAGAGACATATATTATATAATTAGCTCTTGAAATATTATAAAAACTTAATAATGACAAGATCTCAATTAGCTACTTAGCTACTTACATAAGAAAAATAGGATCAAAATACTTTTATTATTGATAATATATTTTCTTTTAAAGTAGTCAAATGGAAAGAAGCAATCCAAATACTATGGATTCTTGGTAATTCTTGATCCCTAGTTAATTGAAATTTTGTTACTATTATCTACTTTAAAACAAATCTACATAGAGTGGTGTTTTATTTTTTATTAAATAAAAAAAGTTAAAATATTTGATTTTTTTATTCAGATAAAATTAATTTGTTAATATCAATCAATATAACTAAATTGAACTTAATGATAGCAAATTCTCTCTAGTTATATTAGTTAATATAAACAGATTACTTTTAACCAAATAAAAAAAAAATCAAATATTTTACTATTTTTTATTAGGCCAAAAAAACAAATACCACCTTAATGACATTTTTCCTTTTTTTGAACTCATTTACCCATTGGTAATAATATTTAGAGAAATTTTTTGATACAGACTTTTGAAAAAAATAATAATATAAAAAAACTCAAATTTATAATATCTAAATTTAATTAGGATTTTATATAGTATTTATCCTTCTCTCCATCATTCAAATTTGATTACTATTTAATAATTATGTTGAGTAATTTGATCATAGCTAGAAGTAGTTCAGTTCTCTTGGATGGACTTTACCTTTCAAAGAAAATCAATGTGAATTAACAACACTGATTTCAAAGAAAGTTGATCTTTTTCATCATGAGAAATTTTTAAAAATTAGCTGAATTATATTGGGGTGAGTCGTTAGGAAATTTCCGGTTCCTGCTCAAGTGAGCGACAATTTGTCTTTCTTCATTTAAATTTTTTTTTTTTTTTTTTAATTTGGGCTCTGTCAATATTTTTTTTTAAAAATTAATAATTTAATATTATTATTCTCACAAGAATCATTACTATATTATTTTTATTTTATAAAAATTCTTATTTGTCACCTTAACATTAATTTAAGAATGTTATTTTATATAATAGTTATTCAAATAATAAATTTGATAGAAGTGGTTATACAGTGTAAGTAAGAAAGCAAGAAAGCCCGATGTTAAAATTTTCAAATTGAATTTTTTTTTTTGTTAAGATAATAGTAAAAAAAAGTTTTAATTTGTTTATTTCAATAAAATTATGTTAGAAATAGTGAAAAGTTAAAAAAAAAAAAAAAAATCCTTTTAAAAAATTTAGGATATGTTGATAACTGTATTAAAAATAAAAAATTAAATTAAATTTAAGAACAGTTTTTGAAAATTATTTTTTATTGTTTTATAAAATAAAAATTTATTTAAAAATCTAAAATATTTTTTAAAAACAATTAAAGATATTATCTAAAAACATGATATTTTTGTTATTAAAAATATAATTTTATTTTATTTTTTAATAATTTACGTATTGGAATGACCGGCATATTTGATCTTTCATCATCAAATTTTAGAAAAATTTCCGTGTGACACACATGGTTACTGTGCATTAATTATGCATTCTTGGACTTTGATTTTTAAAACGTTGATTAAAAGGATTCCTTGTATGATATAATATCACTTTGCTCATTCTTAATTCAGAAACTAAGAAACACATTCATGCATGCAGTCTTCCTATTGTAAGCTGCACCAGTTCCAACTTCCACATGACTGATTTGACGTTAGAATTAATTTGAGCACTGATCTGATTTTTCATCGACTTACCTCTTTTTATATGCGTATGATTTCTTTCTAATTAAGGTCAAGCCACAACCAACTACCCATGGTTCATTATAAAGACGATTTGATCGTCACAACACCAATTCCATTTATTAATTTGAACAGGGCGGTGGCTGGACGTAGTTTTGGAATTGGAAGGGAGGAGTAGGTGGCATTTAATGCCTTACCTGTGATGTCCCACATCGGATAGGGGAGAATGTTCCTGGTGCTATATATGTAGAGACTCCTTTTAACCAAGTAGACGCGTTTTAAACCATGAGGGCCCTCTTGGGCCCAAAGTGGACAATATCTACATGGTTGGGTGTGGGTCGTTACAAATGGTATCAGAGCCGATCCCTGACCCCGGTGTGGGGGTTTATTTGGCTCCGTAAGGGGTGTTTGTCTGTTGGGACACAACGAGGATGTTGTGTCTGCATGGGGGGGGTGTTTGTGATGTTCCACATCGGATAAGAGAGAATGTTCCTGGTGCTATATATGTAGAGACTCCTCTTAATCAAGTGGACGGCTTTTAAAGCCGTGAAGGCCCTCTTGGGCCCAAAGCGGACAATATCTACATGGTTGGGTGTGGGTCGTTACATTACCCAACAAATCAAATCAGACACTACCAAGCTAATCTCAAGTCTACTTTTAATTTTAATTCAGATAGACAAAAGTAGTGTGAATCAGGAGTGGAGTCATCACCATAGAAACGGTATAATAATCTTGTGCATGAATCCATATCAAGGTTAGCTAGTATGAAGCATTAAATATTAACACCACCATCCACATGTTTAACGCATGAAAATGAGAATCCATATCAAGGTTAGCTAGTATGAAGCATTAAATATTAACACCACCATCCACATGTTTAACGCATGAAAATGAGATGTTTGGTACGGGAAAATAAAGAGCTAAAATGAACATCTTATTTATTTTCTCTTTCATTCTTTTATTTAGATAACTTAAATGATGATGAAAATAAAATTAAAAATTATTTCTTCGGTAATTCATCTCATCTATGAGGTATTTTAAGTTCTTAGTGTAAGTTATTCTTAAACATTTTAAAATTAAATACTTTTAGATAAGTGATTTTTAAAAATAATTTTTTATTTTAATTTTGTAAAAAACACAAATTATAAATTCAATTTATATAATATAAACTAAATTTAATTCACATCTTATTAAAAATAAATAGTTTTTAACAAAATATGAATATTAATATGATAAAATCATAAATTATATATATTTTTATAAATATTATAAAAATATAGATATTAACATTAATTGATTTATTTTCTTAAAAATAAATAATAATAATTCAAAATTAATAATTTCTAATTATATTTATATGTTTTTATAAATATTATAAGAATATGGATATTAACATCTTAAAATAAAGAATAATTATTTAAAATTATTTAAAAAAATTTATTTATTTATTTTAAAAATTCATGCTTTTTTTTTTTTTTTTAAGAGATCACTTATTTTAATTAAAAAGCTAATATTTCATTATAAAAACGTTTGTTTTTTTTTTTTTTTTCTTTTTTGTCATATATAAAAGAAGAAAGTTAAAGAAAAAGGAAAAGGGGGTTTTTCAGGTGGGTGCTGGCTGCAAACTCATATAGCAAAGATGGATGCCAGATGAAAATGCAACGGGTAATCGGAGAAAGAGTTCATGGTGCGGGACGTCGTGAGTCACCTTGGAGCTGTTTCACGATCTTGATCATTGGCAGTGCTGACTGGCTAACATCAATGACTCAAATTCTAAGAGAAACAGCGCAAAACATGTTTAGATTCCCTGGGCCACCTCTTCTTTTAATTGTAGTACCTTGCGGCGAAGCCTCAAGGGCTGTGATGGGGCGACGTTTACCTCGGTGGGCCGGGCAAGACTTGGGCTGGCAGTGAGGGTGTGTTGTTGTCTACTTGTCTCCAGTGAAAAGAAAATGGAGGAGAGAGATGGGAGAGAACAAGAAGTCGGTCCCGTGCATGGTATCGGCTGTATGATTGTAGAGAAGAAAAAATGGAGGAGAGGGAAAGAAAGATGAGTGGGCCAGTGGCAAGGGTGTGTTTTTGGTTAGCAGAGTGGAAAAAATGGAGACAGAATTGATGGGTTCTTTGGTGGGGTTGCCAGGAAGGAAAAAAATGATGGGAGAGTAGGGGAAGTGGAGAAAATTTATTCTTATTATTTTTCAGTCGAGAAAAGTAATGGGCTCCCTCACATGAAAGCGAAGCTTTTGAGCTTCTAACCATCCCCACAAGGGCCACAATTACGGTATCATGGGACTTGGATTCGTGTGAAAGAGAAAAATTGAAAAAGAAGAATTACCTAAAACCACTCAATATTCTTAATTTTAAGTATTTTGGAATAATGTTTTTAGAATCGGAATTACCATTGAGATGAAAAAGCTACTAGTTCGGTGTTTAATTTATATATTAAAAAATAAATTATCAAAATTATATATATATATATATATATATAAAGAAATTTAAAAATAATAATATTTATTTTTTGTTTTTGATATTACCAACTTAAATCACTAATAAATATAAAGGTATTAATATTTTAAATTTTATAAATAAAATATGTATAATATTCAAATGTGAAAAAATATATCAAAATAGATATAATTTATTTTACTTATATTACATTATTCTGCTTATATTAAAAAAATTAAAATAATTATATTAATTTACTTTTAGTTTGCAATTTTAAAATAACAATAATCAATAGTAAAATGGTCATGACCTTAACATGTGAAATGAGGGGTTCAAAACCCTCTTCCTCCGATTGTTGCATGGCTTGTAGATTTTTTTAAATTCATCCTTAAAACTTATCCCACATCGGTGGCTCACAAGGATGAAACGCGTTTAAATTTCTGTTTGCATGAAGCCCTTTCCCGGGTTAATCTCTACGCCTTTTGCCCATATACAATGGGTTGGGCTCCCACCCAACCTTTTTAAAATTGGGAAGCCCCACCTAGGTGATTCGATAAAATACCTTCAAAGTTTTTAGCAATGGCCACAGAAGAACATCCCTCGAAGACGGAGGTAAGCCGGTGACGGAAGACAGACGACTCTACAGAAGGATATGGAAGGTCGGGTTGTTCATTATTCACCTATATTTGACAAGTTCCTTTTGACATATCAAATGTGTTCCATCAATAGTTTTGAAGAAAGACTGAAAGGGCAAATGTGAAGGTCAACAAGATTCTGTGAGTGTGTCCTTTTCTTTGTTTTCAACACTTCCCTTCCTTCTTTCTGAAGAAGTTTTTGTTATTTAAAGATGTTTAAGATGTTCAAATTGATAAATGATAGTTTTTTCATTCATATTTTCATTCGTTCATGTACAGAGTATATATAGAGGGTATCGTTATTCTAATAATAGGAAAGAATGATACAAGGAAATAATGACATAAGGAAATAACAATTAATATCCTAATATCTCAACTTTCCTAATATTTCAATATTTCTAATATCTCAATATTCCTAATATCTCAATATTCATAATATCTCAACTTTCCTAATATCTAAACATTCCTAATATCTCAACACTAAATGATATAAGGAAATAATGATATAAGGAAAGCATTCCTAATATCTCAACACTCCCCCTCAAGTTGGTGCATAGATGTCACACATGCCCAACTTGTCTAAAAGTTTTGAGAACACTTGACTTGAGACAGCTTTGGTAAGGATATCGGTCAATTGATATTCTGATCGAATCTTAGGCAATTCCACAATCTTATCATCCAACTTTTCCTTAATAAAGAATCTATCCACCTCGACATACTTTGTACGATCATGTTGTACTGGATTATGAGCAATGTCACACGCGGCTTTATTGTCACAAAACAATCGGATTGATTGCCTAGATAGGTAACCTAAATCCTGTAAGAGGAGTCTTAGCCATAATGCCTCACAAAGTCCTAGAGTCATACCTCTAAATTCCGCTTCTGCACTTGAACGAGCGACGACATTTTGCTTCTTACTTTTCCATGTTACAAGATTACCACCTACAAAGGTAAAGTAACCAAATGTAGATCGCCTATCATCCACTGCACCGGCCCAATCAGCATCAGTATATACTTCTATACTTTGATGATCAACATTTTTAGCGAACAAAATTCTCTTCTTAGGAGCATTCTTCAAATACCTCAAAATACGCATGACTGCATTCATATGTTGCTCTCCAGGATTATGCATGTATTGACTCACTACACTCAATGCATAAGCAAGATCTGGTTTTGTATGAGCTAAGTACATTAATCTCCCCACAAGTCTCTGGTATCTTCCCTTATCGGTTGATACTTGATTAGGTTCAACACACAATTTCAGACCTTCTTCTATTGGTGTATTAACAGGTTGACATCCCGACATTCCAGTCTCCTGTAAAAGATCTAAGACATACTTTCTTTGAGACAGAAAAATTCCTTCACTTGATCAAGAAACTTCAATCCCAAGAAAGTATTTTAGAGAACCTAGATCTTTCATTTTGAATTCTCTAGATAAATAATTTTGCAGAGCTTTTCTTTCTTCAGGATCATTTCCTGTAACTACCATGTCATCCACATATACGATGAGTGTCGTAATCTTACCATGTTGCTTTTTCAGGAACAAAGTGTGATCTGAATTTCTTTGGCGATAGCCAAAAGCTCTCATTGACTTTGTGAACCTTCCAAACCATGCTCTCGGGGATTGCTTCAACCCATACAATGACTTCTTCAATTTGCACACCTTCTGACATTGCTTTTTTGACACCATGCATCCTGGTGGAAGATCCATATATACTTCTTTAGATAACTCGCCATGCAGAAAGACATTTTTCACATCAAATTGTTGTAATGACCAATCTAGGTTTGCAGCTAAAGACAGTAATACTCGAACTGTGTTGATCTTAGCTACAGGTGCAAATGTCTCTGTGTAGTCAATTCCATAAGTTTGAGTCTACCCTTTTGCTACCAGTCTTGCTTTAAATCATTCAATACTATCATCTGCCTTGTACTTCACAGTATAGATCCAACGACACCCAATTGGCTTCTTTCCTGGTGGGCATTCTACAAGTTCCCATGTTTCATTCTTCTGCAATGATTTCATCTCTTCATTCATGGCTGCTTTCCACCTTGGATCAGCTAAGACTTCCTGCACACTGTTAGGAATAGCTACAGTAGATAATTGATTTACAAATGACTTGTTTGATTCAGACAAACGATGGTTAGACACATAGTTGCTCATTGGATATTTGACTTTGGTAGACAATTCAGGTTCATATGTGGGTTTAGGAATACCTTTATTATGACGGTGTGGTAACCGTTTCATGAATGAATCAGGTTCCAAATTAAGAACACCCTCAACAGACGACGATTGGTTTGGTATTTCAGTGAAGACATCTTCGGACCCAAATTGTTGACCACTCATATCCAACTCACCCACTTCCTAGTTCACTAGTTCAGATTGTCCAGATTCATCTTCCTCAGATATATGATAATCATAATCGAGAATCTAAATTTCCTTATGGTACTCCCCCTGAAGTTCAGACTCAGATGAAAAATACATCGAATTTTCATGAAACACCACATCCATTGTAATATACATTTGTCGAGTTGGAGGATGGTAACATCGATATCCTTTTTTTGTGCAATGCATATCCAACAAACACACATTGTAATGCATGAGAAGTTAACTTGGTGCGTTAGTGCTTGTGTAGATACACAAATGCCACACAACCAAAAACACGAGGAGGTAGATTTGGGACGGTTGGGGTAACTACGGCATTAGTAAGAGCTTGGAGTGGTGTTTGAAAGTTAATTGAGCTAGAAGGTACCCGATTAATCAAGTATGCGGCAGATGTGATTGCTTCTCCCCAATAAGATATCGGTGTTTTTGCTGCTATCAAGGAAGCACAAACAACCTCTAACAAGTGCCGATTTTTTCATTCAGCGACTCCATTTTGCTGAGGTGTATTGGAACAAGTAGTTTGATGAATGATGCCATGTCCTTCCAAATACTTTTGAAGATCAGAACTTTGATATTCTCCACCATTATCACTACGCACAACCCGAACCTTTGCATTGTACTGAGTTTCAATCACTTTATGAAATTTTTGAAACAACAAGTTCACTTCATCTTTGGTCTTCATCAAGCATAACCATGCCATTCTGGTACAATCATCAATAAAAGTAACAAACCAACGTGAGCCACTCAAAGTTGGGACTTTGGATGGGCCCCAAACATCAGAATGTATAACCATAAAAGGAAACGGACTTTTATTTAAAATTAACGGAAACGAAGCACGATGGCTTTTAGCCAATTCACAAATATCACAACGGAAACCAGAAATATCACTCTTTGCAAACAAACTAGGAAACAATTTTTTTAAATAACCAAAGGAAGCATGTCCCAAACGTCGATGCCACAACCAAATTTTAGATTTTTTCTTCTCTTCCTCAGATTCATCTACCATCAAGGCTTGTTGCAACTTATTTGAATCCTTTGACTGCAAGTCCAAGTAATAGAGTTTTCCCCACTTAATACCACAACCAATCATCTGTCTTGTTTGGATGTCCTTAATCACACAAAATTCAGGCCAAAAAATGACAATACAAGATAAGACTGCAGTGATTTGAGAAACTGACAAAAGATTGTAATCTAAAGATGGAACAACTAAAACAGAATCCAAATTCAAAGTATCAGTAAGAGTTAAGGATCCTTCCCCAATGACTGGGGTTGTGTTACCATTGGCTGTGGAAACAATTTTTTGTGAGGAAGGTCTAAGGGTTGAAACCTGTCTAGAATCAAAAGTCATATGATCTGTAGCACCAGAATCAATTATCCATGCACTATTAATAACAGGTGTAAAAGTATTTAAAAACTTACCACCATGATCTGTAGCGGCTACCAATGCAGAGGCTTTCTCAGCAACATTAGCCTCTGTTTTTATTTCGGCAATAGTTGCAGTCGAGGTTTTCTTGGAATCCTTCTTCTGTTGATCACTATTATTATCATTAATAACAAAGTGTTGATAACCTAAACATGATTTAAAGGTCCATGGTTCAAACCCTTGGTTCCTCATTTTTTTCTTGATCATACCAAGAGTCGTTGCTTTGAAATTGTGGGATATCCAGACTGGTAGGATCAGTCTTATTGCAGTGAGTGCATTTGAAGGTTGACTTATCAATATTAGGGCTTGTCTTAGGATGGTTGATCGCTGTCGGACTACCATAGCGACAAAATATCCAGGATTTCAGTTTCATGGCTCTGATACCATGTTCAAATTGATAAATGATAGTTTTTTCATTCATATTTTCATTTGTTCATGTACAAAGTATATATAGAGGGTATCGTCATTCTAAGAATGGAAAAGAATGATACAAGGAAATAATGACATAAGGAAATAACAATTAATATCCTAATATCTCAACTTTCCTAATATCTCAATATTCATAATATCTCAACTTTCCTAATATCTAAACATTCCTAATATCTCAACACTAAATGATATAAGGAAATAATGATATAAGGAAAGCATTCCTAATATCTCAACATAAGAAACAATGTATATGGCTGAAATCCTCCTTGCCGTATGCATGTAGGAGATAATATCAAATATATATAGAATAAATTACAACAATTTGATCCTATAAAATAGGAAAGGTTTGAAATACAAATATTGAAAACATATCTACATATATTTACAGCTATACAATCGGATTTTATGGAACCGAATTGGGATATAGCAAATCTGATGGAGAATCAAATGATTCTCCCTTATCATTATTGTTTGAAAAAAAGGTGCATATCAGATGTATGATTTAAGAGTATCAGCCTCTTAATTTATATTTAATGATGATGATTGTGGGGGCTTCCCCACGTGGCAATTCACTCCTGACCCATGTGGCCTCCTCCTATCTCTACCCGGACGATCATAATCAGACCCAGAGAACCCTATCTGGCCTATATATATATATATATATATATATATATATATATATATATATATATATATCAACAGCCAGCAACATTGCACTTCTTTAAATCTGCACAATGCATTCCGAATAGACATCCTAACCCACTCTAGCAAACAATCATTCCCCTTCATCAGGAGTAGGAGTGAGGGGACGTCACCCTATCTTTGTAGGCCTACTACCACACACTGCACAATACCTTCTGTAGGTCGAGGTGACAAGCAGACCATCATGACATCCCTGCTGACAGCCTCTGTCAGCCGCCTAAATGATCATGATTACCCTACCACATACTATGCTACCATCATGACTGCGAGAGTCAAGATGCCAACTTAGCATAGATGTGACCTCGCTCCAGACACTATAAAAACCCTCCTACAACCAAAACTCAAAGGGAGGCAATAGAGAAGACTCTCTTTGCCGTGGTTAAAAAAATAGCTCTTCTTGCTTTCTCTAGGAACTGACTTGGACTTCGGAGGGTGTGTTCGGACATTTTTTTGTAGGAAACGTGGCAAAAGCCAGTCTCCAGTCATCGGAACCAACCTTTCACTGCTGAAACGAGGAGTATCATTCCCGGTTGATCCAGCATCAACAATGATTATCTAAAAAGATCAGGAATGTTTCATACGGATCGCGCTAATGATGATGAATTTTTAGTATCAGAAACAAGTTTTCTTTGGGAATACATCAGTTCGGATTAACCTAAGCAAAATAGTTGTCTCTTCAAAAATGATGATAAACACATGGCAGGATACAATTATCTGCTTTGAAACCTCAAATAAAGCAGTAGAATTTAAACATAACTTACAAAAAGACCAAATAAATGTCAGAAAATTGCTACCAGTCTTGAATGGTAGTAACAGAGTTTGTTTACCAAGAATTTATTTTGGATTGGTTGAGAGAATTCTGTACTTATAGCAATCTGCCTGTCAGTGAATGCAGGTTGCTTTGGGTAGGAATTTGTGATTTTTCACTACAGGCATTGAGATGAGAGTTGAAATGGATGACCTATCTTTCACAAAATCTTGTGGGCACAAGAGTCCTACATGTATGCATCTTAGTATCTCCTCTTGGAATCATGGTTCTGTTATGGCCTGATCAATTAATTCTTCAATGTTGTCTTTTGTCCATAGTTTCCATGCTTGACATTATTAACATGATATGGTATAAATTAGGGCTAAAGTTGAACATTTTATGGATGATGACATGGAGCTTTACATAACTGAGGTGATGATACATGTAATACTTACATATCCGGTATCCCAGAAGGCTCAAAGATTGCTCATCACTAGGAAAACTAGTGTTCCCTCTCCTCCTTACAATCTCTAATAATAACACCTCAAAGCTGAAAATGCAGGTCCTTTTTTAAAATCACGCTTCCATCGCATACTCAGGGGCATGTAGCCACTGCATTTGGTTGTTAGAATAGGCATAAATAGTGGAAACTTTAACACACATCTGTCTCTGCCTCACGATCTTGGAATATTCATCAAAATCATAACTAAAACATGGGACCTGCTTGAAATACAAGCCATGCCCAAGTATTATAAACTTGATCAATAGATTATTCTATTCTGTTCACAGCACAAAGATAATGGGGAACCAGAAAATGAAGACATAAAGAAAACAAGAGCATTTTACTTAGTTAAGTATAGGCAATGCTGATGTAAAGAGCTACCTCACCTTTGGTGAATCATTGTGAATCACTGAAGTTTTCACTCCATGAAATAAAACTGATGCTACTCTAAATATAATATGCATAAATACAGGAACAGTTTGTCAAGCACTGCTCTTTGTGTTCATCTTCAAGATCGTGTGATCACTCTGCAAAGCCTGGCACTTCCACTATCATTAGCCTAAAAAATCCATGTATTTTACCTTTGCCACTGTCCATTGTTTTTTTACTTTCACATTGCAATGGTGTCTTTCTCACACATCCATTATACCAATTTCCTTTACTCCATTCCTCGATGTACTTTGGATCAGAGCATCTCAGAGATCTGCATATGGACAAATTCTGTGAACTACAGATCCCAAATGCCCCACACTTGTCATATATCTCACACTAGTTTCCTAGGCCTGCCATGTAATCTCCCAATTGTCCTTTGTGTAATACCTTACATTTCTACTAGTGTTCCTTGAGGAGTTGAGAGATAGTATAATAAGATGGATGGATCTACATGAGCAAAAGTTATAGAAACTATACCTTCCTTACCTTCAGCTATATGAAATCCATTAAGATAAGCTGTATTAATGTTGGATACCCCGACAAAGTTCTGACCATTCAATGGACCACTGAGCCAATTTGGATGACTGCCATTCCAGGTGAAAATCCAGGAATATTTAGAGGATTGATTCCTAAGATAAACTTCATATGGATGGATCATAGGGATTTTTTCATGATGTTAAAACATGCTTTTCACCAGTATTTAGGTTCGTACTATGTCTCATCTTTGGCAAAAATAACTTAGAATGATGTTGGAAATTCTCCCATATGATCCTTCCACTGTCATGATCTTGCAAAACAAGGTTTCCTGAATCCAAAAGCTGGGCAGTCAAATTTGATACAGTATTTGAATCATTTGACCACCAGAAAACATCTTTCTGGCCTTTCAGAACTTGAAGATACCATCTTCAGATATCATAACAACGCCTTGTAACAAATTTTATTCTTTCTGCAAACTTGGAGAAGATCTTTTGTTGTATTTCTTTTTCATATAGGAAAGTTTTCTTTCTACTTTCTCAAGAAATTATGTCAGGAATTCACCATACCATGTCTAAATATCAGGTGCAAAAGGAAAGTAGCGTACCCTTGCAGCATTAGAGACGAGCATGTGAGCAGAAGCTGGATAAAAGAAATTGTCTAAACAACATGTCCCAAGGTGTTGGTGGGGTCGTAGGATTGTCAAAGAAGAAAAATAGAAAATAGAAAATAGAAAACAGCATAACCTTGCCCATGAGGATTTAATCAAGGCATAAAGCTAGTCTTCTTTCATAATATATCAATTTGGATGAAGCTATGGATATTGGTTGCCTATTCAAAATATGATGCTTATCTATGAGGGCCATGGCATAAAACAATTGTCTGTTTTTGAAGCCTCCGCTGAAGTCATCCAGTTGAACGTTTATTACAAAATACATAAATAAATAAATAACTGTCTCAAAATTGCATGCTACCGGCCATGAATGACTGTAATAGTGGCTCTGTCCACAGAATACTTCCTTTGGCGCAGTTGAGAGGACTCTGTATCCTTACCAATCTGCCTCTCAGTAAATGCAGGTTGCTTTGGGGGAGGGAGATGTGCAATTTCACTGCAAAGCATTGGAACAACAGTTGAAATGGATGGCCTATCTTTTGCCAACTCTTGAACACATAACAGTCCCACATGTATGCATCTCAATATCTCTTCTTGAAAGCATGCTTCTGATATACTTCCATCTATTAGTGCTTCCATGTTGTCTTCGTTCCATAGCTTCCATGCCTGAAAATATTAACACAACATCACTGGAAAATGACAGTGGAGCTTTATATAATTGACATGATGATAAATATGATACTTACATATCCCAAAAGGCTCAAAGACTGCTCATCGTGATAAAAACTAGAGTTCCTTCTCCCACTTACAATCTCTAATAACAGTACACCAAAGCTGAATACATCGGATTTTTCTGAAAATCGCCCTTCAATTGCATACTCAGGAGACATATACCCACTGCATTTCATCATTGAGATAGATACAAATTTTGGGAGATCAAAAATGTAACTCAAGGGGACTAAGGAAAGCAATGACTACTTACTATGTTCCAACCACCCTTACAGTATTGGCTTGATCTTGTTTTCGTCCAAAAATCCTGGCCATACCAAAATCTGAAATTTTAGGATTCAAGTCTTCATCCAACAAAATATTACTTGCCTTTAGATCTCGATGAATAATTCTTAATCTAGAATCCCTGTGAAGGTAAAGGAGGCCTCTTCCAATCCCTTCAATAATGCTAAACCGTTTCCTCCAATTTAGAGATTCTTTCTTGAGAGGATCTGAAATATTAGCATCCAAAGAAAACCAAGAAAAATTTGATAAGAATGGCAAACATAATTTTGCATTGAGTGGATATCAATGCCGATGCTGTGAAATTGTCACGAAAAATAATAACAGAAAGAGCAATAGCATAATCTAACCGAAGAGAAAGGCATCCAAGCTTTTATTGGGCATGTATTCATAGATCAATATCTTTTCCTCTCCTTTAAAGCAGCAGCCGAGGAGTCTCACAAGGTTCCGGTGTTGGAGTTTAGAAATCAGCACCACTTCATTCATAAATTCTTCCAACCCTTGTGCAGATGCTCTTGACAGTCTTTTTACTGCTATATCTTGTCCTCCTGGAAATTTTCCCTGCAAACAAGTAGTGATTTAGTAATTGGTTTTCCATTAGAATACCCCATATATCTCCAGACAAACAAACATTACCCTGTATACTGAACCAAAACCACCCTGCCCGAGCTTATTGGCTTCGTGGAAGTTGTTCGTTGCACTCACTAGCTTCTCAAAATCAAGAAGTGGTAGCTCTTCAAGTTTAACTTGGTTCACATCGTCTCCAAGTAATTCTGAATCTGAAAAGATTGGATATATATCCCCTCTACACAGTGATAGCATCTCTTCCCTTGTTTCCTTCTTTGCTGATTCAGAATGTAGTTGTGAGTAACGTGTGGATAGCAACTTAAATCCTAGCTCTTCAATATGCATATTACCTCTTTGTTTGGAAATCCACCTTCTTGAGAAATATGTGCAGATGGAAATGGCAATTGCAATTATTCCTATAATCAATGCAATAGCAACAATTACTTTCATGCGTCTCTGTTCAGCTGCAAAGGAAAATGAAAGGTAAATTGACTCAGAGCAAATACAGTAGAGAAATTTGATCTGAGAGATCACAAGATTCTCTGTTCTACCTTGAAAACCTAGTCTAATTGAAATTCAACTGAAATAGAATAAGCTAATGTTGTGTAGACTTGAGGATTGGATTGAACCAGAGAGATAAAGGCAACAAGAACTTCTTACCTAGTTCAGAGTATGCAACACGAATATAAAGATCCGTCCCACTGCTACCGAATTTTTGTACATCAATTAAGTTGCCACTCCATGACATACACCCAATGCCAGTATAATATGAATAGGCCATGCAGGAACAATTTTTCAAGCACCACTCTCTGCATTCATGTTCAAGACCAGGTAACCACTCTGCAAAATCTGGCACTTTCATGTTTGTTAGCCTAATAAATCCATCCACTTTGCCGTCTTCCCTGCTACCATTCATCTTCTCACATGTCAATGGTTTCTTCTTCACACATCCACCAGTCCAATCCCCGCTATTCCATTCCTCTGTATACTTTGGCTGATACCCTCTCAAACAGCTACAAATTGGTGAATTCTTTGAATTACAGATGCCAAATGCCCCGCACTTACCATAAACATCACACTTGGATTTCTTGTTCTGCCATGTAACCTTCAACTTATCCATGCTGCCATCCTTAATTATTTCCAATAATGTTCCTTGAGGAGTCAAGATATAGTACCACAGGATAGATGCATATTCATGAGAGAAGGTTGCATAAACATCACTTTGATGATTAAATAGATGAAATCCATAAAGAAAAACTGAATTCATGTTGGGTATTCCAATAAAGGTCTGACCATTCGATGGACCACTGCGCCAGTATAGATGACTTCCATTCCAGATACATAACTCAGGAAGGTATGATGGAGAAATTCCTGCAGAGAAGCTTCCGATGGATGGATCTGAAGGACTTTTCCATGATGTTAGTAGTTGCTTCTCACCTGTTTTTATGTTGCTTCTAAGTTTCATGTTTTGCACAAATGAGTTAGAAGGATGTTGGAAACTCTCCCACATGATCCTCCCACTGTTTTTATCTTGCAAAACAAGGTTTCCAGAATCTAGAAGCTGAGCACTTGAATTTAGGGCTGCACTTGAAACATTTGATGACCAGAAAATCTCTTTCATGCTGTTCAGAACCAGAAGATTACCATCTTCAGATATCATCACAATCCCAGAAGAATCATTGAGGGGTTTGTCTCTATTAGCTATCCATATGACAGTGAATAAAGAAGTGGTGTTATACCAGATTCCAACATAGCGATTAGTTGAACCATCAGGGCTAAAGAAACCCAGTCTGAAGACACTTCTATTGGAGACTATACTTTGGGGATCTTTGATGAACTTGACAGATGTAATGGTGTCTAAGGCGCCACAAAACTCAAAGCGAAAACAAGAAAGTAAGAGAAGTAGATATACTACACTAGTGTTGCAGATGATTGCCATAACTGCTTGAATGCTGCTTGTTGGTTTGAAAGTGGACTCCATATGGTATTTAACATATTGGTCTATTGAAATCTCATCTCTTAATTTCCTCATATCCACTGAGTCATCATCCACTCTTATTTCCAAAGTCATTGCACTCCTTTTCTAGTCAAAAAGGAATCATCTATACTTTCTAGTGGTTCCAAGTTCCATCAACTTTACCTTATTACTTTCAAAGCTTACATGGTAGTCATTTTCTTCACTAGCCCCTCCAATGCCTAGGTGTCCATAAAACGGGCCTTGCATTCAGTCTGGGAGCTGTCGGACATCCATATTGGATGGCCAGACAATAAATTGGAAGCCCTTCCATCCATAAAGCATACAAATTACTAGTATCTTTAACCGCTCCAAATTTCATTGTTATTTCTCTAGTCTGTATCTTTCCAAAAGGTTGTTAGTCAAGGTCTATAGATCTTTATTGAGAAATAAATGATCAAAATCAACAAATCGGATGGTTTCTTGTAACTCTACCCTGATGGTCTCAATCGTTCACACTAAAACCATCAAGTTATACAGATTACGAAAAAATCAACTAATTCTTCTACACTAAAACAATCAAGTTCAGTATAGATTACAAAAAAATCAACTAATTCTTCCACACTAAACAATCAAGTTCCAAATGGATTGCAAAAAATCAACTAATTGTCTTGTCCCTGCATCCTACCGGGCTTGGATGATTGTAATACTGGCTCTGTCGACAGAACAATTATTTTGGCTCTGTCCCAAGGACTCTGTATCTTTGGAAATCTGTCTCTCAGTAAATGCAGGTTTCTTTGGTGTAGGAAGACGTGCAATTTCACTACAAAGCATAGAAACAACAGTTGAAATGGATGGCCTATCTTTAGCCAATTCTTGCACACATAACAGTCCCACATGTATGCATCTCAATATCTCATCTTGAAAGCATGCTTCTGATATACTTCCATCTATTAGTGCTTCCATGTTGTCTTCGTTCCATAGTTTCCATGCCTGAAAAAATTAAAACAAAATAAATTTAAATTTGAAGTCCATCATTCACTGAAACAAAAGGATGGAGTTTTATGTAACTGAGGTAATGATACCAACAAAAAAAAAAAAGAAAAAAAAAGAAACTTACATATCCCAAAAGGCTCAAGGATTGCTCATCATGATAAAAGCTATTGTTCCTTCTCCCACTTACAATCTCTAATAATAACACCCCAAAGCTGAATACATCAGATTTTTCTGAAAATCTCCCCTCCATTGCATACTCAGGGGACATATAGCCACTGCATTTAGTCATTGACATAAATATTGGGAGATCAAAGAGCCTACTTAAGAGAACTTGGGGAAAGCAAGGGCAACTTACTATGTTCCAACCACCCTTATTGTGTTGGCCTGATCCTGATTGCCTCCAAATATCCTCGCCATACCAAAATCTGAGATTTTAGGATTCAGGTTTGCATCCAACAAAATGTTACTTGCCTTTAGGTCTCGATGTATAATCCTTAATCTAGAATCTCTATGAAGGTAAAGAAGACCTCGACCAATCCCTTCAATGATGCTGAAGCGTTTTTTCCAATCTAGAGTTTCTTGTCTGAGAGGATCTGAAGGATTCAGATCCCAAACAAAAACCAATAAAAGTAAGGAAAAGTTAAATGAGATGGACAAACATGATATTGGATGTGGATGCTTGAAACTGTCATGACTAAATATTACAGAAAGGGCAATAGCATGATCTAACCAAAGAGTAAGGCATCCAAGCTTTTCTTTGGCATGTATTCATAGATCAACATTTTTTCATCTCCTTCAATGCAGCAGCCAAGGAGTCTAACAAGATTCCGGTGTTGGAGTTTGGAAATCACTACCACCTCATTCATAAATTCTTCTAGCCCTTGTGCAGATGCTCTTGACAGTCTTTTCACTGCTATTTCTTGTCCTTCTGGCAATCTTCCCTGCAAGCAAGCAGTGAATTAGTAACTGATTATCCAGCAAGTACCCCATGAAGCTCTAGATGAGCAAGCATTACCCTGTATACAGAACCAAAACCACCCTGGCCAAGCTTATTCGCCTCATCAAAGTTGTTTGTTGCGGTCACTAGCTTCCCAAAATCAACAAGTGGTAGTTCTTCAAGTTTAACTTGGTTCATTCTGTCTCCAAGTATGTTTGCATCTGAAACGTTTAGATGCACATCTCCTCTGTCTGATGATAGCATCTCTTTGCGTTTCTTATTCTTTGCTGATTCATAATATAGTTGTCAGTGATGTCTGAATAAAAACTTGGAATATATCATAGCCTGCTGAAATACCGTCAATAAGCATATTACCTCTTCGTTTGGTAATCCACCTTCTTGAGAAATATATAAAGACTGCAACGAAAATCGTTCCTATAATGACCGTAACAGTAACAGTGACTTTCATATCTCTACTTTTATCTGTAAATTAAAAGTTAAAGCAAGAACTAAATCAGCTTGGTGAAGACATAATATGGAAAATAGATATTTGAGTGAGAAAGATGGGGAGAGGAGCAATGACAGCAATAACTCTTTACCTAGTTCTGAGTATGGAACACGAATGTAAAGATCTGCCCCATTGCTGGAGAACTTTTGCACATCAGTTAAGTTCCTACTCCATGACATACAACCAATGCCAGTATAATATGCATATGCAATGCAGGAACAATTCTTCAAGCAAAATTCTTTGCAATCATCTTCAAGAGCTAGCGACCACTCTGCAAAATCCGGCACTTTAACAGTTGTTAGCCTAATAAATCCGTCTGCTTCGCCCTCTTCCATGCTACCATTTATCTTCTCGCATTGAAATGGTGTCTTCCTCACACATCCACCAGTCCAATTTCCTCTACTCCATTTCTCTATATTCCTTGGCTCATACCCTCTTAGACAGCTACAAATTGGTGAATTCTTTGCATTACAGATTCCAAATGCTCCACACTTTCCATAGACATCACACTCAGTTTTACGACTCTGCCATGTAATCTCCCAATTCTTCATGCCGTCATCACTATATATTTCCACTATTGTTCCTTGAGGAGACAAGACATAGTACCATAAGATAGATGCATATGCATGCTCGAAAGTGACGGAAACATTACCTTCTTTATCATTAACTATATGAAATCCATTGAGATAATTCATGTCTGGTACTCCTATTAAGGTCTGACCATTCCATGGACCACTACGCCAGAATGGCCGACTGCCGTTCCAGACAAAAATTTCAGGAATATCTGATGGATCAATGCCAGTTGAGAAGCTTCCAACAGATGGATCCGAAGGACTTTTCCATGATGTTAGTCCCTGCTTCTCACCAGTCTTCATGTTTTCACTCAGCTCCATTTTCTGCAAAAAGGCGTGAGAAGGGTGCTGGAAACTCTGCCATGTGATCCTTCCACTGTTTTTGTCCTGCAAAACAAGGTTCCCAGAATCTAAAAGTTGGGCCCTTGAATTTAGTGCGGCATTTGAAACGTTTGATGACCAGAAGATCTCTTTCTGGTCATTTAGAACCAGGAGATTACCATCTTCAGATACCATCACAATCCCTGAAGAATCATTGAGAGGGTTTTCCCTGTTAGCTATCCATATAACAGTGAATAGGGAAGTGGAGTTGTACCAGATCCCGAAGTAGCGTTTAGTGGAATTGCCAGGGCTAAAGAAGCCCATTTTGAAGAGACTTCCATTGGAGACCATAGTTTCGGGATCTTTGATGAACTGGGTGGATGTAATGGTGTCAGTCGCAGTGCAAAACTGAAAACAAAGACCAGAAAGTAATAGAAGTAGAGGAGTAACACTGATGCCACTGATGATTCCCATTGCTGCTTCAATGCTTCGTGTTGGTGAGAAAATGGACTCCCTCTGGCATGCCATATATGGGGACAACACATGTTCCATCTCTCAGAAAGATATAACCTTGCTTGACGAAGTCATTGTCAACTCTCTCTGCCCACATCATTTGGACTAATTTGCTCCTCAAGAACGGCATATATGTATTTTTTTAATGAATCGTATTACATCACCTAGATCAATTTCAAAGCTTACATGGCAAGCCTCTGTCTGTACCACCACCCACTATGCCTGGCAGTCAAAAAAAAGGGCTTGCATTCACTCTGGAAACCATCGCATATCCACACACCTTCACATAAGATGTCTGGGCATTAAAAGCAAAACAGAAGCAATTCAATCCAGAAAGAGTACAAAGTGTTAATATCTATTATCGTGACCCAGTCCAATTACCAATGAGATTTCTCTGTTCTGCATATTTTTATTATAAGGTGTATAGATTTTGCTTGAGAAACAAAGGATCAAAATCAACAAAACTGATTTCTTGTAACTATAGCTTCATGGGCTCCGTTCAATGAGGACAGTCAGTCTTTCCGACAAACATCATCAAAATATGTATAAAAAATAAAGATTTAATTTTCTCAAACCTAATTTCTACCCGGCTTGGACGTTTGTGTAACGGTTAGTCGGTTCACTGAATGCAGGTGAACTCTGTACTTTGGCCAATTCTTGCACACGTAACAGCCTCACCTGTATGCATCTCAATATCCCCTCTTGGAAGCATTCTTCTGATCTACTTCCATCTATAAATGCCTCCATGCTGTCTTCATTCCATAGTTTCCATTCCTGGAAAATTTAACAAAAAATAAATCTAAACTTATCAGAGTCCTACGTTCACAGGAAAAGGATGATGGAGATTTACGTAACTGAGGTGATGATACAGAACAAATTTGCATATCCCAAAAGCCTCAATGACTGCTCATCATGACAAAAGTCAGCACTCTTTAGGCCGCTCATAGTCTCTAATAATGATACGCTGAAGCTGAATAGATCCTACTTCTCTGAAAAATCCCTTCCCTTGCGTACTCAGGAAACATATAGCCACTGTAGTTTGTCATTGACATAGAAATAAAAATTGCAGGTAGTGAGGGAACCTTGGAGCAAGCAAAGGGACACTAGGTTCCAGCAACCTTGACTCTGTTAGTTTGATCCTGCTTGCCTTAAAATATCCAGGCCATACCAAAATCTGAAATTTTGTTGGATGAAGAAATTTTGATATTCATGTTTCATCCAACAAAATGTTTCTTGCCTTAAGGCCCCGATGAATAATTCTTAATCTAGAATCTCTGTGAAGGTACAGGAGGCCTTTGAGCAATCCCTTCAATAATACTAATCTTGGAAGATCTTGCTTGACAGGATGCAAAACATACAACAAAAGGTAAAGTTACGTTTGGTTCCTAGAAAATACTAAGAAAAGAAAAAAATATATATTAACAAAAATGATTTTCTCATGTTTTATTTCAACATAAAAAATACGAAAAAAAATCATATATAATTAAAATTAGTTAGAAATTTATATATATTTAAATTATTTAATCTTTTCATAGAAAATGAAAAATAAGTAAAATAAATTTGAAGTAGTATATAAAAATTATTTATTAGTTTTAAATCTATTTTTTCTTTTATTTTCTTTCACTTTTTCTCATGGTTTTAAAAACTGGATGGGTCGGTTCAACTGGTCCGACCACCTGTCGATCACTGTTCCGATCTAGTCCAGTCAATTGGGCCGGAAATAAGTTGAATCGGAATCGGATCGGTTGAACTGACGGTTTGACTGATGAACAGGACGAATCGGCTAGATCCATCTGAACTAGATGGTCCAATTAATTTTTTTTTTTAAATTTTTATAGTATCAAAATGATGTTATTTTGGAGGATATAGAAACACAACCCCTTCCTCTCCATCTGCACCGAATGTGTAGAAGTTGCCGCCCTCAACGTGCTGCGACACCCACACCAGCTCCCACCGGTGGTCTCACGGCCGTTACACCACCTACCCGCCTGTTTGGCCACCCCGACACAAAACCCGTTGCAACCATCCCCCTCCTTTTCTTTCCCCCGTTGCAAAGCCCCCTCCCAACACCGCAAACCCCTGGCCCTCCCAAACCCGTTGCAACCATCCCCCCCTTCTTCTTCCCCACGCTGCGAAGCCCCCTCCTAGCATCGCAAACCCGCCCCTCCGACGATCAAAGCGCCCCTTCGAAACACAACTGTGCGCGCCTTCATAATTTTAATGTAATTTTTATTATTATTATGATATTATGTTTAATATTCCATTTTTATAAATTTTTTTTGTTTATTTATTAGTCTTCACAACAACGGTGGGTGGGAGATTGGAAGCTCAAATTGATAAAGTAAAAAATACCTTTTATATGAATTTACATAGATGGTATAAGATATAATTTAATGGTAAAATTAAAAACATTACAATTTTAAATAAATTTTTTATTTTAAAATAAGTTTTTCATTTAAAAATAAATATTAAAATTTTAAATTTTAAATTATAATTATGATTTTAATTTTAATTTCTAATTTGAAACTAATTTTTTATTATAAAATTTTAATTTTTAAATAATATATAAATTATTATTTTTATTTTAATTTTTAATAATTTATAAATTGTATATTTATGACGTCATGGTTCGACCGTGGTTCAACCACCGGTCCGACCAGTGAACCGTGAACCGGTAACTTTTCCAGTTAAATCACCGGTCCGATTATGAAAACATTGCTTTTTCTATCCTTATACTTTTTCTTTCTAATTTTTTTTCCCACACATTTTCTAAAAACCAAACATATTCAAGGAGACCATTGATGTGGAGCCATGGAATTTGAGCAACTATAGATAAGAGAAGGGACAGTGGCATGATCTAACCAAAGCATCCAAGCTTTTATTTGGCAGGTACTCTAGACCAACGTCTTTTCATCTCCTTCAGTGCAGCAGCCAAGAAGTCTGACAAGATTTCGGTGTTGGACATTAGAAATAACCATAACCTCATTCAAAAATTCTTCAAGCCTCTGGGCAGATGCTCTTGAAAGTCTTCTCACTGCTACTTCTTAGCCTCTCGGCAACTTTCCCTTCAAACGAACATCAAACTAGTAAATAATAGTTCAACATAATACTCGATAAAATGCTTTAGATGAAGAAGCATTACCCTGTACACTAAGCCAAAACTACCCTGCCCCAGCTTATTGGCTTCATGAAAGTTGTTTGTTGCAGTCACCAGCTTCTCAAAATTGATAAGAAGTTGCTCTTCGAGTTTAACTAGGTTCACTTGGTTTCCACACATATTGGCATCAGAAAATTTGGGATGTACTTTCCCTCTTTCAAACGGTGACACTTCTTCCCTGATTTTCTCCTTTCTTAC
Source organism: Vitis vinifera (assembly GCF_030704535.1). NCBI lineage: Eukaryota > Viridiplantae > Streptophyta > Magnoliopsida > Vitales > Vitaceae > Vitis > Vitis vinifera. Next base: position 4,684,452 of record NC_081814.1, read on the forward strand.
ACTTGCTGATTGAGAATTTAGCAGTGAGAATGTATGGATAAAAACTACAAATATATCCCATCCTAGTAGACTACGTTAAATGCTCCACATTTACCTTAAACATCACACTCGGTCTTCTTGTTCTGCCATGTAACCTTCCACTTCTCCATGCTGTCATCCTTTATTTTTTCCAATAGTGTTCCTTGAGGAGTCAAGATATAGTACCATAAGACAGATGCATATTCGTGAGAAAATGTTGTATAAACATCACTTTGATGATTAAATAGATGAAATTCATAAAGAAAAACTGAATTCATGTTGGGTATTCCAATAAAGGTCTGACCGTTCAATGGACCACTGCACCAGTATAGATGACTTCCATTCCACATACAAAGTTCAGGAAGGTATGATGGAGAAATTCCTAAAGAGAAGCTTCGGATGGATAGTTCCGAAGGACTTTTCCATGATGTTAGTAGTTGCTTCTCACCCATATTTATGATGCTTCTAAGTTTCATGTTTTGCACAAATGAGTTAGAAGGATGTTGGAAACTCTCCCATGTAATCCTTGCGCTGTTTTTATCTTGTAAAACAAGAATGATTTCCATAACTGCTTGAATGCTTCTTGTTGGTTTAAAAGTGGGCTTCATATAGTATTTAATATATAGGTTTGTTGAAATTCCATCTCTTGATTACCTCATATCGATGGGTCAACTTTGTTTTCCAAAGCCGTGCACTAGTTTTCTAGTCAAAAGAGGATCACTTATATATTCTAATGGTCATAAGTTCCACCAACTTGGCCTAATTATTCCAAAGCTTACACGGCAGTCATTTTCTTTGCAAGCCCCCATCCATGCCTAGTTGCCCATAAAACAAGGCTTGCATTCAGTCTGGGAGCTGTCAGACATCCATATTAGATGCCTAAGCAATAAACTGGAAGCAATTCCATCCATAAAGTATACAAATCAATAGTTTCTTTAACCACTCCAATTTTCATTGTTATTTCTCTAGTCTGTATCTTTTCAAAAGGTTGTTGTTAGTCAAGGTCTATAGACGTCCATCAAGAATAACAAATCAGATAGTTGCTTGTAACCCTACCCTGACAGGCTCAAATCTTCCACGCCAAAACTGTCAAGTTCAATACAGATTACAAAAAATCAAGAAATTTTTCCACACTAAAACCATCAAGTTCAATAGAGATTACAAAACATCAACAAATTGACTTGAGCCAGCGTCCTACCGGCCTTGGACAGTTGTAATACTGGCTCTGTCAACAGAACAATTATTTTGGTTGTGTTCAGAGGACTCTGTATCCCTAGCAATCTGCCTCTCAGTAAATGCAGGTTGTTTTGGGGGAGGAAGATGTGCAATTTCACTACAAAGCATTGAAACAACAGTTGAAATGGATGGCCTATCTCTCACAAATTCTTGCACACATAACAGTCCCACATGTATGCATCTCAATATCTCCTCTTGAAAGCATGCTTCTGATATACTTCCATCTATTAGTGCTTCGATGTTGTGTTCATTCCATAGTTTCCATGCCTGAAAAAAATTAACACAACATAAATTTAAATTTGAAACAAAATGATGGAGCTTTATGTAACTGAGGTAGTGATACCAAAAAGAAAAAAAACTTACATATCCCAAAAGGCACCAAGACTGCTCATCATGATGAAAACTAGTGTTCCTTCTCCCACTTATAATCTCTAATAATAAAACCCCAAAGCTGAATACATCTGATCTTTCTGAAAATCGCCCTTGCATTGCATACTCAGGGGACATATAACCACTGCATTTAGTCATTGATATAGACATAAATATTGGGAGGTCAAAGAGCCAACTTAAGAGAACTTGGGTACAGCAAGGACTACTTACTATGTTCCAACTACCCGTATGGTGTTGGCTTGATCCTGATTGCCTCCAGATATCCTCGCCATACCAAAATCTGAAATTTTAGGATTCAGGTCTTCATCCAACAAAATGTTACTTGCCTTTAGGTCTCAATGTATAATCCTTAATCTAGAATCTCTATGAAGGTAAAGAAGACCTCGACCAATCCCTTCAATGATGCTGAAGCGTTTTTTCCAATCTAGAGTTTCTTGTCTGAGACGATCTGAAGGATTCAGATCCCAAACAAAAGCCAATAAAAGTAAGGAAAAGTTAGATGAGATGGACAAACATGATATTAGATGTGGATGCTTGAAAATGTCATGACTAAATATTACAGAAAGGGCAATAGATGATCTAACCGAAGAGTAAGGCATCCAAGCTTTTCTTTGGCATGTATTCATAGATCAGCATTTTTTCATCTCCTTCAATGCAGCAGCCCACGAGTCTAACAAGATTCCGGTGTTGGAGTTTAGAAATCACTACCACTTCATTCATAAATTCTTCTAGCCCTTGTGCAGATGCTCTTGACAGTCTTTTCACCGCTATTTCTTGTCCTCCTGGCAATCTTCCCTGCAAGCAAGCAGTGAATTAGTAACTGATTATCCAGCAAGCACCCCATGAAGCTCTAGATGAGCAAGCATTACCCTGTATACAGAACCAAAACCACCCTGGCCAAGCTTATTCGCCTCATCAAAATTGTTTGTTGCAGTCACTAGCTTCCAAAAATCAACAAGTCGTAATTCTTCAAGTTTAACTTGGTTAATGTTGTGTCCAAGTATTTTTCCATCTGAAACATTTAGATGCACATCTCCTCTGTCTGACAATAGCATCTCTTTGCTTTTCTTCTTTGCTGATTCATAATATAGTTTTCAGTGATGACTGGATAACAACTCTAAATATATCATAGCCTGCTAAAATACCATCAGTAAGCATATTTCCTCTTCGTTTGGGAATCCACCTTCTTGAGAAATATGTACAGACTGCAATGAAAATTACTCCTATAATGACTGTAACAGTAACAATGGCTTTCATATCTCTACTTTTATCTGTAAATTAAAAGTTAAAGCAAGAATTAAATCAGCCTAGTGCAGACATAATAGGGAAAATTGACATTAGACTGAGAAAGATGGGGAGAGGAGTGTTGTGTAGGGGTAATGGTGGCAAGAACTCGTTACCTAGTTCTGAGTAGGGAACACGGATGTAAAGATCTGCCCCATTGCTGGAGAATTTTTGTATATCAATTAAGTTCCTGCTCCATGACATACAACCAATGCTAGCATAATATACATAAGCTATGCAGGAACAATTCTTCAAGCAAAATTCTTTGCAATCATCTTCAAGAGCAACTGACCACTCTGCAAAATCCGGCACTTTAATGGTTGTTAGCCTGATAAATCCATCTGCTTTGCCCTCTTCCATGCTACCATTTATCATCTCGCATTGCAATGGTCTCTTCCTCACACATCCACCAGTCCAATTTCCTCTACTCCATTCCTCTATATTCCTTGGCTCATACCCTCTTAGACAGCTACAAATTGGTGAATTTTTTGTATTACAGATTCCAAAGGCCCCACACTTTCCATAGAAATCACACTCAGTTTTATGACTCTGCCATGTAATCACCCAATTCTCCATGCTGTCATCACTATACATTTCCATTATTGTTCCTTGAGGAGACAAGACATAATACCATAAGATAGATGCATATGCATGCTCAAAAGTGACAGAAACATTACCATCTTGATCATCAATTATATGGAATCCATTGAGATAATTCATTTCAGGTACTCCTATTAAGGTCTGACCATTCCAAGGACCACTGCGCAAGTATGGACGACTGCTGCTCCAGACAAAAATTTCAGGAATGTTTGATGGATGAATGCCAACTGAGAAGCTTCCAACAGCTGGATCCGAAGGACTTTTCCATGATGTTAGTGCTTTCTTCTCACCAGTCTTCATGTTTTCACTCAGCTGCATCTTCTGCAAAAAGGCGTGAGAAGGGTGCTGGAAACTCTGCCATGTGATCCTTCCACTGTTTTTGTCATGCAAAACAAGGTTCCCAGAATCTAAAAGCTGGGCACTTGAATTTGGAGCAGCATTTGAAACATTTGATGACCAGAAGATGTCTTTCTGGCCATTTAGAACCAGGAGATTACCATCTTCAGATACCATCACAATCCCTGAAGAATCATTGAGAGGGTTTTCCCTGTTAGATATCCATATAACAGTGAATAGGGAAGTGGTGTTGTACCAGATCCCAAAGTAGCGTTTAGTGGAATTGCCAGGGCTAAAGAAACCCATTTTGAAGAGACTTCCATTCGAGACCATAATTTCGGGATCTTTGATGAACTGGGTGGATGTAATGGTGTTGGTAGCTGTGCAAAACTGAAAACAAAGACAAGAAAGTAAGAGAAGTAGAGCAGTAACACTTGTGCCACTGATGATATCCATAGCTGCTTCAATGCTTCGTGTTGGTGAGGAAATGGACTCCATCTGGTGTGCAATAAATGGGAATGTTGACAATGTTGCATCTCTCAGATTTATCCAACCCTGCCTGTCGAAGTCATAGTCAACTCTCTTTGTCCATACGATTGGATCAATTTGGTCGTCAAAAAAAGGAACCTGTGTATTTTTTTAATGAACCCCATTACATCACATAGATCAATTTGAAAGCTTACATGGAATCTTATTTTATATGCAACCACCCACCATGGCTGGCAGTCCAAAAAAGGCAGCTTGCGTTCACTCTGGAAACCATCACACATTCACACCTGCGCATTAGATGCCTAGGCTTTAAAACAGAAACAATTCAATCCATAGAAGAGTATAAAGTATTAATATTCTAATTTCCAATGAGATTTCTCTGTTCTGCATGTTTTTATTTCAAGGTGTAGAGATTTTGCTTGAGTAATAAAGTATCAAAATCAACAAAACTGATAGTTTCTTGTAACTATAGCTTCATGGGCCGCTTGAAAAGAGGACGAGCAGAGTCTTCCCACAGAAATCATCAAAATATACATTACAAATAAAGATTCAATTTTCTCTAACCTAATTTCTACCGGGCTTGGACGTTTGTAACAGTTACTCGGTTCACTGAACACAAGTTTTGGCTCCTGGAGGACTCTGTATCTATTGTAATCTGCCTCTCACTATATGCAGGTGGCTTTGGGGGAGGAAGATGAGCAATTTCACTACAGAGCATAGAAACGACAATTGAAATGGATGGCCGATCTTTGGCTAATTCTTGCACACATAACAGCATCTCTATATCTCCTCTTGGTAGCATTCTTCTGACATACTCCCATCTATAAATGCTTCCATGTTGTCTTCATTCCACTTCCATGCCTGAAAAATTTAACATGACATAAATCGAAACTTATTAGAGTCCAATATTCACTGGAAGAGGATGATGAAGCTTTACAGAACTGAGGTGACGATGCAGAAAACACTTACGTGTCCTAAAAGGCTCAAAGATTGTTCATCATGACAAAAGCCCGCATTCTTTATCCCCGCTTATAATCTCTAATAATAATACTCCAAAGCTGAATACATCGGACTTCTCTGAAAAAATCCCTTCCATTGCATACTAAGGAGATATATAGCCACTGCAGTTTGTCATTGAGACAGAAATAAATACTGGATCCAAGGGAACTTGGAGAAAGCAAGGGCTATTTACTATCTTCCAGCAACCCTGACCGTGTTGGCTTTATCCTGATTGCCTTGAAATATCTTGGCCATACCAAAATCTAAAATTTTAGGATTCATGTCTTCATTTAATAAAATGTTACTTGCCTTAAAGGTCCCGATGAATAATTCATAATCTAGAATCCCTGTGAGGTAAAGAAGGCCTCTGGCAATCCCTTCAAGAATGCTAAAGTGTCTCCTCCAAGTTAGAGAATCCCGCTTGACAGGATCTAAATGAATAGCATCCAAGACAGAAAACAAAAGGTAAGAGACAATTGATGTGGAGCGATAAAATTTCAGCAACTATAGATAAGAGAAGGGGCAGTAGCATGATCTAATCAAAGAGAAAGGCATCCAAGCTTTTATTTGGCAGGTACGCGTAGACCAACATCTTTTCATCTCCTTCAGTGCAGCAGCCAAGAAGTCTAACAAGGTTTCGGTGTTGGACATTAGAAATCACCATAACCTCATTCAGAAATTCTTCAAGCCCCTGGGCAGATGCTCTTGAAAGCCTTTTCACTGCTATTTCTTGTCTCCTGGCAATTTCCCCTTTAAACAATCATCAAACTAGTAAATACTAGTCCAAACATAATACCCAATAAAGCTCCAGATGAAGAAGCATTACCCTGTACACTGAACCAAAACCACCCTGCCCCAGCTTATTGGCCTCATGAAAATTGTTTGTTGCAGTCACCAGCTTCTCAAAATCGATAAGCAGTTGCTCTTCAAGTTTAACTTGCTTCACATTGTTTCCAAGCATATTGGCATCAGAAAATTTTGGATGTACATTCCCTCTTTCAAAAAGTGGCACTTCCAGGATTTTCTCCCTTCTTACACTTGCTGATTGTGAATTCAGCAGTGAGAATGTATGAATAAAAACTACAAATGTATCCCATCCTACTAGACTATGTTAAATGGGAAATATTACCCCTTTGTTTGGTCATCCAACACCTTCATGAGAAATATATGCAGATGATAGTAATTGTTCCTATAATCACTACAACAGAAACAATTACTTTCACATTTCCCTTTTCATCTGTAAATCAAAACAAGAAGTAAATATTGCACTGAAAATTTATCAAAATTTAAACCAGTATCTAAGCAGAGAGAGAAAGAGGTAAAGGAAACAAGACCATTTTACCTAGTTCCGTATCTGCTACACGAATGTAAAGATCTGCTCCACTACTAGAGAACTTATGCATATCGATTAATGTTAGAACTCATGAGAGTTTGCCTCTGAAGTTTGAAAAAGTCTTAGTTAGAGTTAGTCTTTGTTATTGTTTCATATCAGATTCTTGCTCCATAATTTTCTGTTTTCAGTTAGTAGAAGTAGTGTCAATAAAATCTGAAAGGAGCTGAGATTTTTTTGCAATTTCCGTTTGGTTGTAAGCCTATAAATAGGCATTCTCATTTGTGAAATAGATGTGTGCCTTCCTTCAATTCTTAACTCTCAAATTATTTATTTTTTCTCTACAAGTTCTAGTTTTTTAAAAAATTCTGACAGTGGTATTAGAGCCCTATTCCTACGGGTTGTGAGGCAAAGTTTCTTTGAGTATTTTGAGTGCTAAACATAGTGAGGCTGAGTGATTTATTTTTTCAGGCAGTTGTGGTGCAAACATGTCTACTTCCAGCAGTACTTCCTCTGTTATTCCAGTGTTTAATGGTGAACACTATCACATTTGGTCTGTCAAGATGAGGTTTTACTTAACGTCTCAAGGTTTGTGGAATGTTGTGATGTCTGAAGCTTATCCACCACCATTGGGAGCAAATCCAACAGTTGCTCAGATGAAAGCATATGAGGAAGAAAAACTCAAGAAAGACAAAGCCATCACCTGCCTACATTCAAGACTTGCAGACCACATCTTCACCAAAATCATGGACTTGGAAACACCTAAACAGGTATGAGACAAGCTCCAAGGTGAATTTGAGGGTAGTGACAAAGTCAAAACTGTCAGGTTCCTCACATTGAAGAGAGAGTTTGAATTGATGAAGATGAAAGACAACGAATCTGTGAAAGATTATTCTAGCAAGTTAATGGATGTTGTAAACCAAATGAGACTTCTTGGTGAGGCATTTACAGATCAAAAGGTGGTAGAAAAGATCATGGTTTCAGTGTCTCAAAAGCTTGAAGCCAAGATCTCTGCAATTGAAGAGTCTTATGACTTGCAAAGTCTCACAATTGCAGAGTTAACCAACAAGCTTCATGCGCAGGAGCAAAGGGTCTTAATGAGAGGTGATGAAGCTACTGAAGGTGCTTTTCAAGCAAATCATAAGGGAAAGAGTTCTAGAAACCTGCAAGGAAAGAAGTTCTTCAAGAACAACAAAGGGAAAGTTGAAGGATCTTCAAGAAAATGAAACTTTTCGCCTTACTCTCATTGCAGCAGAATCAACCATGTTGAGAAAGATTGTTGATACAAAGGTAAACCTCTTTTTAATTGTAATTTCTGTAATAAACTTGGCCACAGTGAGAAGTATTGCAGAGCCAAGAAAAAACAATCTCAGCAGCAAACACAACAACATGCAAATGTGATTGAAGAAGACAAAAAAGATGATGAGCATTTATTTATGGCATCACAAGCACTCAGTTCTCATGAACTGAATACTTGGCTCATTGACAGTGGTTGCACCAGTCATATGACCAAACACTATCAATTTTTACATCCATTGACAGATCAATTCAACCAAAGGACAAGTTGGGAAATGGTGAAGTTGTGCAGGCCAAAGGAAAAAAAACAATTGCTATCAGCACCAAGAGAGGTACAAAAATTGTCACTAATGTTCTTTACATTCCAGAACTAGATCAAAATCTTCTTAGTGTTACACAAATGCTAAGAAATGGATATGCAGTCTCTTTTAAAGAAAATTTTTGTTTTATCACTGATGTACATGGAACAGAGATAGCAAAAATTAAAATGAATGGAAATAGCTTTTATTTGAAGCTTGATTTAGTTGAAGGTCATGTCTTTAGTGCCAAGATTGATGAGAGTGTTGTTTGGCACAAAAGATATGGTCATTTCAACTTGAAGTCATTGAAGTTCATGCAAGAAGCTGGTATGGTTGAAGACATGCTTGAAATCACAGTTAATGCTCAAACTTGTGAAAGTTGTGAGATAGGGAAGCACATCGCAAATCATTCCCTCAAATATGTCCAAGAGAACTACTCACAAGATGGAATTAGTTCATTCAGATATTTGTGGACCAATGAGCGTAGCCTCATTGAGCAACAATGTTTATTTTGTACTATCTATTAATGATTTCAGTAGAATGACTTGGGTTTATTTTCTAAAAACCAAATCACAAGTGCTCTCTATGTTCAAAAGCTTCAAGAAAATGGTTGAAACTCAAAGTGGCCAGAAGGTTAAGGTGCTCATAACTAATAATGGAGGTGAATATACCTCAAAAGAGTTCAATGTTTTTTGTCAAGAAGCTAGAATTGTACACCAGCTGACATCTCCATACTCATCGCAGCAGAATGGAGTCTTTGAGAGGAAGAACAGAATGGTAATGGAGATGGCGAGGTGCATGCTATTCAAGAAGAAGCTATCAAAGCTTCTATGGGCTGAAGCAGTTAACACCTCAGTATATTTGCTTAATAGACTACCGACTAAGTCTGTTCAGAGCAAAACACCAATAGAGGCATGGTCTGGTGTAAAACCATATGTCAAGCACCTGAAAGTGTTCGGTTCATTGTGTTACCTTCATGTGCCATCTATGAAGAGAGGTAAGCTTGATGAAAGAGCTGAGAAGGGTGTTTTTGTTGGGTATGCAGCAGAATCAAAAGGTTACAGAATTTATAGCTTGAGTAGAATGAAAATTGTGATAAGTAGAGATGCGCACTTTGATGAAAATTCCTATTGGAATTGGGACTTGAAGAAAGTCCATAAATGTGATCAAACCACTCCATTTACTCTTGAACCAGCAGAAGATCCACTTGATGTTGAAGCAACTTCAGACACACCAGTGCTTCAGGTAAGGCCATTATCTAATGTGTATGAGAGGTGCAATCTTGTACATGCTGAGCCTACATGTTACATAGAAGTTGCAAGATTTCCAGAATGGATTGAGGCTATGAAAGCTGAAATTGATGTTATTGAAAGAAATGGAACTTGGAAGTTGACAAAATTACCTGAAGCTAAGAAGGCAATTGGTGTAAAATGGGTTTTTAGAACCAAATTCAATTCAGATGGTTCAATCTTCAAGCACAAGGCTAGATTGGTTGTGAAGGGTTTTGCTCAAGTTGTTGGAGTGGACTATGGTGATACATTTGCACCAGTAGCCAGACATGACACTATAAGGCTGTTACTTGCACTTGTTGGTCAAATAGGATGGAAAGTGTATCATTTAGATGTCAAGTCAGCTTTTCTAAATGGTATACTTCTTGAAGAAATTTATGTTCAACAACTAGAAGGCTTTGAGGTTACTGGGCATGAACACAAAGTGTACAAGCTGCAAAAGGCTCTCTATGGTTTGAAGCAAGCACCAAGGGCCTGGTATAGCAGAATTGACTCTCATCTAATCCAACTTGGATTTAGGAGGAGTGAAAATGAAGCTACTTTGTATTTGAAACAAAATGAGGATGGTTTGCAATTGGTAATGTCACTTTATGTTGATGACATGCTAGTGATTGGAAGCAATGTACGATTGTTGGCTGAGTTCAAAATGGAAATGCAAGATGTATTTGAGATGTCTGACCTTGGCATCATGAACTACTTCCTTGGAATGGAAATATACCAATGCAACTCAAGTATCTTCATTTCATAGAGAAAATATGTTGTTGATATTCTCAAGAAATTCAAGCTAGAATCATGCAAAGAAGTAGCAACTCCGTTGGCACAAAATGAGAGAATTTCAAAGAATGATGGTGAGAAACTTAAGGAACCCTCTGCATATAGAAGCTTGGTAGGCAGCCTACTATACTTGACAGCAACCAGACCTGACTTGATGTTTCCAATTGGTTTGCTTTCAAGATTCATGAGTTCACCTAGCAATGTTCACATGGGAGTTGCAAAAAGGGTGCTGAAGTATGTTAGAGGTACAACAAATCTTGGCATCTGGTATTTAAAGACAGGAGGAGTTAAGCTAGATGGCTATGCTGATAGTGATTGGGCAGGAAGTGTTGATGACATGAAGAGCACTTCAGGTTATGTATTTACAATCAGTTCAAGTGTCGTTTGCTAGAATTCAAGAAAGCAAGAAGTAGTGGAACAATCAACTGTAGAAGCTAACTATATCTCCTCAGCAGCTACTACAAATCAAGGAATATGGTTAAGGAAATTGCTTGTTGATCTAGGCCAGGAACAAAGCTCACCAACAGAGCTTTACTGTGACAACAAGTCAGTCATTGCCATTGCTCAAAATCCTGTCCAACATGGCAGGACTAAAAACATAAATGTAAAATTTCATTCTATAAGGGAAGCTGAAAAGAATTCACTTGTCAAGTTGCATTCTTGCTCAACTGATGTGCAACTTGCTGACATAATGACTAAGGCACTTCCTAAATCAAGGCTGGAGTTCCTAAGGTTGAAGCTTGGCATGTCCAAGGCAAATCTCAAGGAGGAGTGTTAGAACTCATGAGAGTTTGCCTCTGAAGTTTGAAAAAGTCTTAGTTAGACTTAGTCTTTGTTATTGTTTCATATCAGATTCTTGCTCCATAATTTTTTGTTTTCAGTTAGTAGAAGTAGTGCCAATAAAATCTGAAAGTAGCTGAGATTTTTTTGCAATTTCTATTTGGTTGTAAGCCTATAAATAGGCATTCTCGTTTGTGAAATAGATGTGTGCCTTCCTTCAATTCTTAACTCTCAAATTATTTATTTTTCTCTGCAAGTTCTAGTTTTTTTACAAATTCTGACAATTAAGTCCCGACTCCATGACATACAACCAATGCCATTATTATTGGAATAAGCTATGCAGGAACAATTCTTCAAACACATATCTCTGCATTGATTTCTAAGAGCAGGGAACCATTCTACAAAATCAGGTACTTTCACCATTGTTACCCTAAAAAATCCATCCATTTTTCCCTCTTCAATGCAACCATTTGTTCTCTCACATTGCAATGGAGTCTTCCTCACACACCCACTAGTCCAATTTCCTCTATTCCATTCCTCTATAGACTTTGATTCATACCCTCACAAACAGCTACAAATTAGTGAATTATTTGGATTACAGATTCCAAATACCCCACACTTACCATAAACATCACACTCAGTTTGCTTGCTCTCCCATGTGACCTTCCAATCTTCCTTCTGTCTATATATTTCCTCCATTGTTCCTTTAGGAGTCAAGACATAGTACAATGGAAAAAAATCATCTGAAGTAGTGAAAGATACAGAAACAGTACCTTCTTCATCATGGTCCACCCGAAATCCATTACCAACATATGAATTCATGTTGGCTACTCCAATAAAGATCTGACCATTCCATGGACCACTGCGATGACATGGATGACTGCCATTCCAAATGAAAGTTTGAGGGATATTTGATGGATCAACTCCTACATAGAAGCTTCTAATGGATCGATCCAAATCATTTTTCTATGATGTCAGCACTCATTTCTCACCAGTGTACATGTTGGTGCAGAGTTTCATATTTGCCGAAAGTGCATGAGAAGGATGTTGGAAACTCTCCCATATGATCCTTCCACTGCTGTAGCCTTTCAAACAAGGCTTCCAGAATCTAAAAGCTGGGCGGTTGTGTTTAATACAGCATTTGAAACATTTGATGACTAGATAACCTCTTCTTTCTCACCATTCAAAATTTGAAGATTACCATCTTCAGATATCTTCACAATTCTAGAAGTATCATTAAGGGGCTTGTCCCTGTTAGTAACCCATACCACAGAGGATACAGAAGTCTTGCCGTAGCGTTTGGTGGAATTACTGGAGCCAAAGAAACCCAGTTTGAAGAGACTTCCATTAGAGACTATAGTTTCAGAATCTTTGATGAAGTGCGTGGATGTAATGGTGTCTGCAGCAGAACAGCAAAACTCAAACCAAAAATAATAAACTAGGAGAAATAGAGCTCTTACACTAGTGCCACTGTTGATCCCCATAACTGCTTAAATGCTGTGAAAATGGACTCAGATCTAGAGGTTTTTTTGAGATGTTCCGTGTCTTAATTTCCTCCTCATATCTTTCCACGACAAGTGTAGATGTTTCTTTTCAAACAAAATATCAAAGTCATCATCAACTCTGTTTTTGGAAGTCTTAAACTGGTTTTATAGTCAAAGAAGGTGTCCCAGGACTCTTCCTAAAACAATTGCCAGACACAAACGGCAAGTCATTCTGTCTGCTAGCACGTACTGTCGCCACTCCATAAGAAGAGTCTGCATTGAGTTTAGAAACCATCACACCTCTAGATTAGATGACTAGGTATTAAAAAGAGAGTCAATTCAATCCAAAAATAGTAGGAAGTAATCACATCTTCACAAGACCAATTCTCATGTGTTGTTTCACTATTCCATATCATTTTGAAGAGCTCATTGTTGAAGATCTAGATACATTTTGCTGAATGATAAAGGATCTGATCGGGTTCTTCAGACTGAAGTCACCAAATTGAATATTTATCCAAATAAAAAATAAAAAATTGAACGAATAGTCACCCAATCATATTCTATCGGCCCTGAATGACTGTAATAGTGACTTGGCTTGAAGAACATTTCTTTTGTCTCAGTTGATTAGACTCAGAGAATGGAGGTTGCTTTGGGGGAGGAAGATGTGCAATTTCACTAGAGAGCATAGACAGAACAGTTGAAATGGATGGCCTGTCTTTAGCTGATTCTTGCACACATAACAGTCCCACATGTACGCATCTTGATATCTCCTCTTGGAAGCAGGCTTCTGCCATGGTTTCATCTATTAGTTCTTTGATGTTGTGTTTGCACCAGAGTGTCCATGCCTGAAAAATTTAACAAAACATAGTGTAATTTTAGGTTAAATTTGCTGGAAGACAATGATGACACTATACATAACTGAGGTGATGATATCTATTATACACTTACATATACCAAAAGGCTCAAATACTGCTCATCATATTGATGACCATTGTTCTTTCTCCCACTTACAATCTCCAATAGCAATACCCCAAAGCTGAATACATCAGATTTTTCTGAAAATCGTCCTTCCATTGCATACTCAGGGGACATATAGCCACTACATTAAATCATTGAGCTATAAATATTGGGATATCAAATAGATAAGTTAAGGAAACTGTGAGAAGGCAATGACCACTTACTACGTTCCCACTACCCTCATTGTATTGGCTTGATCTTGATTGCTTCCAAATATCCTTGCCATACCAAAGTCTGAAATCTTAGCATTCAGATCTTCATCCAACAAAATGTTACTTGCCTTTAGGTCTCGATGAATGATTCTTAATCTAGAATCTCTGTGAAGGTAAAGGAGACCTCTTCCAATCCCTTCGATAATGCTGAAGCGTTTTCTCCAATCCAAAAACTCTCGCTTGAGAGGATCTGAATGATGGGCATAGAAAAAGAAAACGGAAACATAAGTCTCAATTGATAATATGGACAAAATACTGCTGCTGTGCTGCATTGAATCTATAGTGATGCAGAGCTATGAAATTGGAACAGCTACATATAACATTAGGGACAATAACATGATCTAACCAAAGAGAAAGGCATCCAAGCTTTTGTTTGGCATGTACTCATAGATCAACAACTTTTCATCTCCTTCAATGCAGCAGCCAAGAAGTCTAACAAGATTCCGGTGTTGGATTTTAGAAATCACCATCACCTCATTCATGAATTCTTCTAGACCCTGTGCAGATGCTCTTGAAAGTCTTTTCACTGCTATTTCTTGTCCTCCTGGCAATTTTCCCTTCAAACAATCAACTAAATTAATAACTGATAGTTCAAAATAATGCCCCATAAAGGTTGAGATGAACAAGCATTACCCTGTATACTGGACCGAAACCACCCTGCCCAAGCATATTGGCCTCATGAAAGTTGTTTGTTGCTGTTGCCAGCTTCTCAAGGGCGAGAAGTGGTAACTCTTCAAATTTAACCTGGTTTGCATGGTCTCCAAGCATATTCTTATCATAAATTTGATATACATCCCCTCGGTCAGATAGTAAAATCCCCTTGCTTTTATCCTTCACTGTTGCAGAATGTAGAAGTAAGTCACTTCTGGATAACAACTACAAATCTATCATAGCCTACTGAGCTGCTTTAAATGGGGAAATTACCTGTTTGTTTGCCCCTCCACCTCCATGAGAAATATGTGCAGATGCCAAAGGCAATTGTTCCTATTACAATTGTAACAGAAATAATTGCTTTCATATCTCTCTTCTTATCTGTAAAACAGAACAAGAAATATTAAAAAGTTTATATAACCAAGCCTAATACATTAGGCTGGATTGGATACAAGTTGCCAGAAAGTGTTTAATAAGCTTGGGTGTTCGAATACTCCATTCTGCAGAAGGATACAACCAGAAAAACAAGAGGTAAAGAAAACAAGAACATTTTTACCTAGTTCTGAATACGCAAGGCGAATGTAAAGATCTGCCCCTCCTTGGGTGAATTTTTGTGAATCAATCATGTTTCCACTCCATGACATACAACCAATGCTACTATAATATGAATAAGCTACACAGGAACAATTCTTGAAGCACTGCTTTCTGCATTCATCTTCAAGAGCAAGCGACCAATCTGCAAAGTCTGGCACTTTTACCGATGTCAGCCTAAAAAAGCCATCTATTTTGCCCTGTTGACCGCTGCTGTTTGTTCTTTCACATTGTAATGGTGTCTTCCTCACACATCCCCTAGTCCAATTTCCTCTACTCCATTCCTCCATGTACTTTGGCTTGTACCCTTTCAGACAGTTGCAAATTGGTGAATTCCCTGAACTACAGATTCCAGACGCCCCACATGTACCATAAACATCACACTCACTTTTATTGCTCTTCCAAGCAACCTGCCACTTCTCCTTCCCAAACTCTCTATATGTTTTCACTACTGTTCCTTCCGGAGTCAAGACATAGTATAAAAAGATAGACGAATTGGCCAGAGTAAAAGTTTCATAAACAGTACCTTCCTTATCATCAACCACCTGAAATCCATTGAGGAAAACTGAATTCATTTCGGGTACTCCAATAAAGATCTGACCGTTCCATGGACCACTTCGCCAATATGGATGACTGCCATTCCAGACGAATACTTGAGGGATGTTTAGAGGATTTATTCCTGCAGAGAAGCTTCCAATAGAGGGATCAGAGGGAGATTTCCATGATGTTAGTACTACCTTCTCACCAGTATGTGTATTCGTGCTGATTTTCATCTTTGGCAAAAATGAATGAGAAGGATGTTGGATGCTCTCCCATGTGATCCTTCCGCTGTTATCTCGCAGAACAAGGTTTCCAGAATCTAAAAGCTGAGCACTTGAATTCGGTGCTGCATTTGAAAGATTCGAGGACCAGACAATCACTTTCTGGCCATTCATAACCAGAAGATTACCATCTTCAGATATGGTCACAATCCCAGAGAAATCAGTGAGGGGTTTGTCCCTGTTTGCCACCCATATGACAGTAGATAAAGAAGGGGTGCTGTACCAGATGCCAACATAGCGGTTGGTTGAATCAGCAGGGGTAAAGAAACCCAGTTTGAAGGCACTTCCATTAGAGACTAGAGTTTCAGGGCATTTGATGAATTGGGTGGATGTAATGGTGTCAATAGGAGTGCAAAATCCAAAGCAAAAGCCAGAAAGCAAGAGAAGTGGAGTTATTACGCTTTTGAGGATGATGATTTCCATAACCTCTAGAATGATGGTTGTTGTTGCGAAGATGGAGCTGTCTATGTTCGATGCATCTGCGTACAATGCTGTTTTGGCCTTTTGCCATCTCCATTTCTAACCTAGAGGTCCCAGTCATCTCCCTCGGTTCCCATACGGATATATAAATAAATAAATATTTCTTTTAGTAATAACATTTCCAGTCTTGCCTTGCATCCAACTAATACAGAAGACTCCTCTTTTCCCGATTCCTCAACCGGCTGCTACATTAATTTTTACCAAAACCTTTCAAGTGAGGGTCCTGGATGGATCAAGGAACTGTACTTTCATGCCATGACACGGTCCACTGGGTTTAATTGCGGGATGGATCAAATGTAAGCGCATGCTTGAAAATTCGTGAATGTTAAAACCCATTTTCTTTCTTCCCTGGGCCCCGACGTTAGACATTGTTCAACTTCTTTTGACTGTTGAATCCAGAAATTAATTTACAAGTCAAAAAAGCCTGCCCCTGGACATGGCCTCATTCAACATATTGACCACATAGGTCTTTTTTCTCTTTTTTATTCATATATAAATGTCAGAATGTAAATATTATTCATTTTGCACGGATAAAATACATTATTGTATCAGTTTTAGAACTCATCCAACAGAATCATTTTCACATCAACTAGTATCAGTTTCTTTAACCTATAAGAATTAACCGGACCTGCTTGATCATTTTAAGTCAGAAGATTGTTGGGTTTATTTGTTTTTGGTCATCAGAACTTCTGACTCAGCTTGAAGATAAGATTCTCTTGGAAATTTAAATCAGAATGTTCAAAATATTATTCAGGACCCGAGAAAAAATAAACTAAAATACACCATAACAGAAGTTCTACACCATGGACCCCTTGGGCTACAAGGAACTTGCCCAAACTCTCGAAGGAATTTTGCGTTCACCCTTGCCCACTCTCTTTCTTCTGCTGTCTAACCTTCCGACTAAAAAAGACCCATGGCATTAATGTGGTCAATGGTCTTTAATAATAATAATAATAATAATAATAACAATAATAGATCTTTAAAAAAATCAAGAAAATATGTTTGAAATAAAAAATAAAAAATCAAAAAAATATGTTTGATAATAAAAATTAGTTTTCTATTTTTTATCTTTAAAAACACAAAATATGATGTTTTCACTTATTTTTTAAGAAATATTTTTAAAAATAATTATACAAACACATGGAAGAATTAAAAATAAAATATTAAACATAAAATTTAATTTTAAAATATGTTTAAAATATTTTAGGTTTTTAAATAGACCTTTATTTTATAAAATATAATAAAAAAACTATTTTTAGAAACTATTTTTAAGCCAGAGGTTTGAAGCTTGGCATAAACCAAAACGTCTACGAATTTGGGTTCAAATTGATTTTGTTTACAAGTATAGAAACAAAAAGAAAATGATGTATGAATCTCTTTTTCTTGATAAGGAGTCCATTCTTTTATCAACATGGCATTAAGCAATATCATATTTGGGTTCATTCAACTTGTTCATGGCTTCAATGTTGTCTTTTGTGTTGTTTCTAACTTTCTTCATTGTTTGTACACTTTATTTTAGATTCATTTTATACATTAATTAAATTCAATCTTTTTGTAAAAGAAATAATATAGCATATAATAAATTGCAAAGTAAATATGAGAAACAAGTAGAGAAAGAGATGAGCATTCTTTGGTATATATTTTTTTCATACACGCTTTTATTTAGAGAATAAAAATAATAAAATTGCTTTAATAATTTAAATAATTAATTCAAAAGGAGCCAGTTAACACATGGTCCTGAGCCGCAAAATGCAGCCCAACTTGCACAGTAACTGTGTCAGGCCGAACCAGGCCATGGGCCTCCCAGCCCAATTTTCACCTCTACTCCTTGATGGTCCAAACTTCCTACACCATGATGCTGTCCAGTGGAATTAATTACAGAATAAATCAAATATTAATGCATGCTACTCCATCTTTGTCCTCAATCCTGCTTCTAAATTCCTGAATGACAGTCTTCTTTTCTCAGCCAGACTTCATACATTTTTCGAATTCTTCAATTTGTTTCCAAAATTTTCAGCTTAATTGATTTCTAGTCAAAAAAAGGATCACGTATATTTTGTAATGGTTGCAGGTTCCACCAACTTGGCCTAATTATTTCAAAGCTTACACGGCAGAGTCATTTCCTTTGCAAGCCCCACCCATGCCTAGCTGCCCATAAAACAGGGGTTGCATTCAGTTTGGGAGCTGTCAGATATCCATATTAGATGCCTAAGCAATAAACTGGAAGCAATTCCATCCATAAAGCATAAGTATTGCCAGTATCGTTAACCAGCTCAACTTTCATTGTTATTTCTCTAGTCTCTATCTTGTCAAGGTCTATAGACCTCTACTGAGAATAGAGCATCAAAATCAGGATAGTTTCTTGCAACCCTGCCCTGATAGGCTCAAATCTTCCACCTTAAAATCGTCAAGTTCAGTACAGATTACAAAAACTCAATAAATTGTCTTCAACCCGAGTTCTACTGAGCTTGAATTATTGTAATACTGCTCTGTCAATAGCATAATTATTTTGGCTATGTTCAGAGGATTCTGTATCTCTAGCAATCTGCCTCTCCGTAAACACAGGTTGCTTTGGGGGAGGAAGATGTGCAATTTCACTACAAAGCATAGAAACAACAATTGAAACGGATGGCCTATCTCTGGCCAATTCTTGCACACATAACACTCCCACATGTATGGGGAGAAATATCTACAGACTGCAATGAAAATTACTCCTATAGTGACCGTAACAGTAACAGTAGTTTTCATATATCTACTTTTATCTGTAAATTAAAAGTTAAGAATTAAATCAGCTTAATCCAGCCATAATAGGGAAAATTGACATTAGACTGAGAAAGATGGGGAGAGGGGTGTTGTGTGGAGGTAATGGCGGCAAGAACTCGTTACCTAGTTCTGAGTATGGAACACAGACGTCAAGATCTGCCCCATTGCTGGAGAATTTTTGTATATCATTAGGCTCCTGCTCCATGACATACAACCAATGCTAGCATAATATACATAAGCTACGCAGGAACAAGCTTCAAGCAACTGACCACTCTGCAAAATCCAGCACTTTAATGGTTGTTAGCCTAATAAATCCATCTGCTTCGCTCTCTTCCATGCTACCATTTATCCTCTCGCATTGCAGTGGTGTCTTCCTGACATATTCACCAGTCCAATTCCCTCTACTCCATTCCTCTATATTCCTTGGTTCAAACCCTCTTAAACAGCTACAAATTGGTGAATTCCAAATGCCCCACACTTGCCATAGACATCACACTCACTTTTATGACTCTGCCATGTAATCTCCCAATTCTCCATGCTGTCGTCGCTATACATTTCCACTATTGTTCCTTGAGGAGACGAGACATACTACCATAAGATAGAGGCGTATGCATGCTCAAAAGTGACAGAAGCATTACCATCTTAATCGTCAACTACATGAAATCCATTGAGATAATTCATTTCAGGTACTCCTATTAAGGTCTGACCATTCCATGGACCACTGCGCCAGAATGGACAACTGCCGCTCCAGACAAAAATTTCAGGAATGTTTGATGGATGGATGCCAGCTGAGAAGCTTCCAACAGCTGGATCCGAAGGACTTTTCCATGATGTTAGTGCTTTCTTCTCACCAGTCTTAATGTTTTCACTCAGCTCCATCTTCTGCAAAAAAGGTGTGAGAAGGATGCTGGAAGCTCTCCCATATGATCTTTCAACTGTTTTTGTCCTGCAAAACAAGGTTCCCAGAATCTAAAAGCTGGGCATTTGAATCATTTGATGACCAGAAGATCTCTTTGTGGCCATTTAGAACCAGGAGATTACCATCTTCAGATACCATCACAATCCCTGAAGAATCATTGAGAGGGTTTTCCCTGTTAGCTATCCATATAACAGTAAATCGGGAAGTGGTGTTGTACCAGATCCCGAAGTATTGTTTAGTGGAATTGCCAGAGCTAAAGAAACCTATTTTGAAGAGACTTCCATTAGAGAGCATAGCTTCGGGATCTTTGATGAACTGGGTGATGTAATGGTGTTGGTACCTGTGCAAAACTGAAAACAAAGACAAGAAAGTAAGAGAAGTAACACTTATGCCACTGATGATTCCCATAGCTGCTTCAATGCTTCGTGTTGGTGAGAAAATGGACTCCATCTGGTATGCCATAAATGGGGATGTTGACAATGTTCCATCTAAGATTCATCCAACCGTTCCTGCCGAAGTCATGGTAAACTCTCTTTGTCCATACGATTGGATCAATTTGGTAGTCAAAAAAAGGAGCCTGTATATTTTTTTTAATAAACCCCATTACATCACATGGATCAATTTGAAAGCTTACATGGAATGTTATTTTATCTGCAACCACCCACTGTGGCTGGCAGTCAAACAAATGGGGCTTGCATTCAACTCTGGAAACCATCACACATTCACACTTCCACATTAGATGCTTGGGCATTAAAACAGAAGCAATTCAATCCAGAAAGAGTATAAAGCATTAATACCTATTATCTTTAACCTGTCCAATTTCCAATGATATTTATCTGATCTGCATGTTTTTATTTCAAGGTGTCTAGATTTTTCTTGAGAAATGAAGTATCAAAATCAACAAAACTGATTGTTTCGTGCAACTATAGCTTCATGGGCTCCTTGAAACGAGGATGGGCAGAGTCCTCCCCACAGAAATCATCAAAATATATATTACAAATAAAGATTTAATTTTCTCTAACCTAATTTTTACCGGCCATGGACGTTTGTAACAGTTACTTGGTTCACTGAACATAAGTTTTGTCTCCTGGAGGACTCTGTATCTATTGTAATCTGCCTCTCACTATATGCAGGTGGCTTTGGGGAAGGAAGATGAGCAATTTCACTACAGAGCATAGAAACAACAATTGAAATAGATGGCCGATCTTTTGCTAATTCTTGCACACATAACAACCCCACATGTATGCATCTCAATATCTCCTCTTGGTAGCATTCTTCTGATATTCTCCCGTCTATAAATGCTTCCATGATGTCTCCATTCCATAGTTTCCATGCCTGAAAAATTAACACATAAATTGAAACTTATTAGAGTTCAACAGTCACAGGAAGAGGATGATGAAGCTTTACAGAACTGAGGTGATGATGCAGAAAACACTTACATATCCTAAAAGGCTCAAAGACTGCTCATCATGACAAAAGCCTGCGCTTTTTATCCCGCTTATAATCTCTAATAATAATACTCCAAAGCTGAATACATCGGACTTCTCTGAAAAAATCCCTTCCATTGCATACTCCGGAGACATATAGCCACTGCACTTTGTCATTGAGACAGAAATAAATATCGGATCCAAGTTAAGGGAACTTGGAGAAAGCAAGGGCTACTTACTATGTTCCAGCAATCCTGACAGTGTTGGCTTTATCCTGTTTGGCTTGAAATATCCTGGCCATACCAAAATCTGAAATTTTAGGATTCATGTCTTCATCCAATAAAATGTTACTTGCCTTAAGGTCCCGATGAATAATTCTGAATCTAGAATCCCTGTGAAGGTAAAGGAGGCCTCGGGCAATCCCTTCAATAATGCTGAAGCGTCTCCTCCAAGTTAGAGAATCTCGCTTGACAGGATCTGAATTAATAGCATCCAAAACAGAAAACAAAAGGTAAGAGACAATTGATGTGGAACTAAGAAATTTCAGAAACTATGGATAAGAGAAGGGACAATAGCATGATCTAACCAAAGAGAAAGGCATCCAAGCTTTTATTTGGCAGGTACTCATAGACCAACATCTTTTCATCTCCTTCAGTGCAGCAGCCAAGAAGTCTAACAAGGTTTCGGTGTTGGACATTAGAAATCACCATAACCTCATTCAGAAATTCTTCAAGCCCCTGGGCAGATGCTCTTGATAGCCTCTTCACTGCTATTTCTTGTCCTTCTGGCAATTTTCCCTTTAAACAATCATCAAACTAGTAAATACTAGTCCAAACATAATACCCAATAAAGCTCCAGTTGAAGACGCATTACCCTGTACACTGAACCAAAACCACCCTGCCCCAGCTTATTGGCCTCATGAAAGTTATTTGTTGCTGTCACCAGCTTCTCAAAATTGATAAGCTGTTGCTCTTCAAGTTTAACTTGGTTCACATTGTTTCCAAGCATATTGGCATCAGAAAAATTTGGATGTACATTCCCTCTTTCAAAAAGTGGCACTTCCAGGATTTTCTCCCTTCTTACTCTTGCTGATCGTGAATTTAGCAGTGAGAATGTATGAATAAAAACTACAAATATATCCCATCCCACTAGACTATGTTAAATGGGAAATATTACCTCTTTGTTTGGTCATCCAACACCTGCATGATAAATATATGCAGATGATAGTAATTGTTCCTATAATCACTATAACTGAAACAATTACTTTCACATTTCTCTTTTCATCTGTAAATCAAAACAAGAAGTAAATATCGGACTAAAAATTCATCAAAATATGAACTAGTATCTAAGCAGAGAGAGAAAGAGGTAAAGGAAACAAGACCATTTTACCTAGTTCCGTGTCTGCAACACGAATGTAAAGATCTGCTCCACTGCTAGAGAACTTTTGCATATCGAGTAAGTCACGACTCCATGACATACAACCAATTCCATTACTATAGGAATAAGCTATACAGGAACAATTCTTCAAGCACAGATCTCTGCATTGATTTTTAAGAGCAGGGAACCATTCTACAAAATCTGTTACTTTCACCATTGTTACCCTAAAAAATCCATCCATTTTTCCCACTTCAATGCTACCATTTGTTCTCTCACATTGCAATGGAGTCTTCCTCACACACCCACTAGTCCAATTTCCTCTATTCCATTCCTCTACAGACTTTGGCTCATACCCTCGCAAACAGCTACAAATTGGTGAATTCTTTGGATTACAGATTCCAAATACCCCACACTTACCATAAACATCACACTCAGTTTGCTTGCTTTCCCATCTGACCTCCCAATCTTCCTTCTGTCTATATATTTCCTCCATTGTTCCTTCAGGAGTCAAGGTAAAGTACAATGATAAAAAATCATTAGTAGTTTAAGATACAGAAACGGTACCTTCTTCATCATGGTCCATCCGAAACCCATTACCAACAAATGAATTCATGTTGGCTACTCCAATAAAGATCTGGCCATTCCATGGACCAGTGCGATAATATGGATGACTGCCATTCCAAATGAAAGTTTGAGCGATATTTGATGGATCAACTCCTACAGAGAAGCTTCCAATGGATGGATCCGAAGCCTTTTTCCATGATGTCAGCACTCGTTTCTCAGCAGTGTACATGTTGGTGCTGAGTTTCATATTTGCCGAAAGTGCATGAGAAGGATGCTGGAAACTCTCCCATATGATCCTTCCACTGCTGTCGTCTTTCAAAACTAGGTTTCCAGAGTCTAAAAGCTGCGCGGTTGTGTTTGATACAGCATTTGAAACATTTGATGACCAGATAACCTCTTTCTCGCCATTCAAAATTTGAAGATTACCATCTTCAGATATCTTCACAATTCCAGAAGTATCATTAAGGGGCTTGTCCCTGTTAGCAACCCATACCACAGAGGATACAGAAGTCTTGCCGTACCAGATTCCGACATAGCGTTTGGTAGAATTACTAGGGCTAAAGAAACCCAGTTTGAAGAGACTTCCATTAGAGACTATAGTTTCAGAATTCTTGATGAAGTGTGTGGATGTAAAGGTGTCTATGGCATAAACGCAAAACTCAAACCAAAAACAATAAAATAAGAGCAATAGAACTCTTACAGTAGTGCCACTGTTGATCCCCATAGCTGCTCCAATGCTTCTTGTTTCTGTGAAAATGGACTCCGTCTAAAGGTTGTATGAGATGTCCTGTCTTAACTTCCTCCTCATATCTTTCCACGACAAGTGTAGATGTTTCTTTCAAAAAAATATCAAAGTCATCGTCAACTCTGTTTTGGGAAGTCTTAAATTGGTTTTATTGGTAAAACAAGGTGCCTCGTCGAAACAATGGGCAGACACAAACGGACAAGTGATTTGGTCTGCTAGCACCAATTTTACATGCCACTCCAAAAGAAGGGTCTGCATTGAGTTTGGAAACCATCACACCTCTACATTAGATGCCTAGGTATTAAAATAAAAGTTGATTCAATCCAAAAATAGTAGAAAGTATTCATATCTAACAAGTCCAATTTTCATGTGTTGTTTCTCTGTTCCATATCTTTTTGAAGAGCTCAGTGTAGAAGATCTATATACATTTTGCTGAAGAATAAAGGATCCAAATCAATAAATTAGATAGCAGTACATGATGGGGTTCTTCAGACTGAAGGCACCAAATTGAATACATACCCACATAAAAAATAAATAATCAAACTAATTGTCACCTAATCATATTCTATCGGCCCTGAATGACTGTAACTGTTACTTGGTTTGAAGAATATTTGTTTTGTCTCAGTTGAGAAGACTCAATATCTATCGCAGTCTGCTTCTCCAAGAATGGAGGTTGCTTTGGGGGAGGAAGATGTGCAATTTCACTAGAGAGCATAGAAACAACAGTTGAAATGGATGGCCTGTCTTTAGCTGATTCTTGCACACATAACAGTCCCACATGTATGCATCTTGATATCTCCTCTTGAAAGCCTTCTTCTGCTATGGTTTCATCTATTAGTTCTTTGATGTTGTGTTCGCACCAGAGTGTCCATGCCTGAAAATTTTAACAAAACATAGTGTAATTTTAGGTTAAATTTGCTGGAATACAATGATGAAACTCTTTATAACTAAGGTGATGATTTCCATTATACACTTACATATCCCAAAAGGCTCATGTACTGGTCATCATATTGAAAACTAGTGTTCCTTCTCCCTCTTACAATCTCTAATAACAACACCCCAAAGCTGAATACATCAGATTTTTCTGAAAATTGTCCTCCCATTGCATACTCAGGGGACATATAACCACTGCATTAAATCATTGAGCTATAAATATTAGGATATCAAATAGATGACTTAAGGAAATTGTGAGAAGGCAATGACCACTTACTACGTTCCCACGACCCTCATTGTATTGGCTTGATCTTGATTGCTTCCAAATATCCTTGCCATACCAAAGTCTGAAATCTTAGCATTCAGATCTTCATCCAACAAAATGTTACTTGCCTTTAGGTCTCGATGAATGATTCTTAATCTAGAATCTCTGTGAAGGTAAAGGAGACCTCTTCCAATCCCTTCGATAATGCTGAAGCGTTTTCTCCAATCCAAAAACTCTCACTTGAGAGGATCTGAATGATGGGCATAGAAAAAGAAAACGGAAACATAAGTCTCAATTGATAATATGGACAAAATACTGCTGCTGTGCTGCATTGAATCTATAGTGATGCAGAGCTATGAAATTGGAACAACATATAACATTAGGGACAATAACATGATCTAACCAAAGAGAAAGGCATCCAAGCTTTTGTTTGGCATGTACTCATAGATCAACAACTTTTCATCTCCTTCAATGCAGCAGCCAAGAAGTCTAACAAGATTCCGGTGTTGGATTTTAGAAATCACCATCACCTCATTCATGAATTCTTCTAGACCCTGTGCAGATGCTCTTGAAAGTCTTTTCACTGCTATTTCTTGTCCTCCTGGCAATTTTCCCTTCAAACAATCAACTAAATTAATAACTAATAGTTCAAAATAATACCCTAGAAAGCTCAAAATGAACAAGCATTACCCTGTATACTGGACCGAAACCACCCTGCCCAAGCTTATTGGCCTCATGAAAGTTGTTTGTTGCAGTTGCCAGCTTCTCAAGGGCGAGAAGTGGTAACTCTTCAAGTTTAACCTGGTTTGCATTGTCTCCAAGCCTATTCATATCATAAATTTGATATGCATCCCCTCGGTCAGATAGTAATATCTCCTTGCTTTTATCTTTCACTGTTGCAAAATGTAGAAGTGAGTCATTTCTAGATAACAACTACAAATCTATCATAGCATAGCCTACTGAGCTGCTTTTTAAATGGGAAAATTACTTGTTTGTTTGCGTCTCCACCTCCATGAGAAATATATGCAGATGCCAATGGCAATTGTTCCTATTACAATTGTAACAGAAATAATTGCTTTCATATCTTTCTTCTTATCTGTAAAACAGAACAAGAAATATTCAAAAATTTATATAACCAAAGCCTAATACATGAGACTGGATTGGATACAAGTTGCCATAAGGTGTTTAATAAGCTTGGGTGTTCGCATATTCCATTCTGCAAAAGGATACAACCAGAAAAACAAGAGGTAAAGAAAACAAGAACATTTTTACCTAGTTCTGAATTGGCAAGGCGAATGTAAAGATCTGCCCCACCTTGAGTGAATTTTTGCAAATCAATCAAGTTTCCACTCCATGACATACAACCGATGCCACTATAATATGAATAAGCCATGCAAGAACAATTCTTCAAGCACTGCTCTCTGCATTCATCTTCGAGAGCCAGAGACCAATCCGCAAAGTCTGGAACTTTCACTGTTGTTAGCCTAAAAAATCCGTCTAGTTTGCCCTGTTGACCGCTGCTGTTTGTTCTTTCACATTGTAGTGGCGTCTTCCTCACACATCCACTAGTCCAATTTCCTCTACTCCATTCCTCTATATACTTTGGCTCATACCCTCTCAAACAGCTGCAAATTGGTGAATTCCCTGAATTACAGATTCCAAATGCCCCACATGTACCATAAACATCACACTCACTATTATTGCTCCTCCAAGTAACCTCCCACTCCTCCTTCCCGTACTCCCTGTATGTTTCCACTAGTGTTCCTTGGGGAGTCAAGACATAATATAAAAAGATAGACGAATTTGCCACAGTAAAAGTTGCATAAACAGTACCTTCTTTATCATCAACCACCTGAAATCCATTATGGAAAACTGAATTCATGTCGGGTATTCCAATAAAGATCTGTCCGTCCCATGGACCACTTCGCCAATATGGATGACTGCCATTCCAGATGAATAGTTGAGGAATGCTTAGAGGGTTTATTCCTGCAGAGAGACTTCCAATAGACGGATCAGAGGGAGATTTCCATGATGTTAGTACTACCTTCTCACCAGTATTTGTATCAGTGCTGATTTTCATCTTTGGCAAAAGTGAATCAGAAGGATGTTGGATGCTCTCCCATGTGATGCTTCCGCTGTTATCTCGCAGAACAAGGTTTCCAGAATCTAAAAGCTGAGCACTTGAATTTGCTGCTGCATTTGAAACATTTGAGGACCAAACAATCTCTTTCTGGCCGTTCATAACCAGAAGATTACCATCTTCAGATATGGTCACAATCCCAGAGGAATCATTGAGGGGTTTGTCCCTGTTAGCCACCCATATGACAGTAGATAAAGAAGGGGTGCTGTACCAGATGCCAACGTAGCGGTTGGTTGAATCGGCAAGGCTAAAGAAACCCAGTTTGAAGGCACTTCCATTAGAGACTAGAGTTTCAGGGTCTTCGATGAATCGAGTGGAGGTCATGGTGTCGATGGCAGTGCAAAACCCAAAACAAATTACAGAAAGCAAGAGAAGTAGAGCTATTACGCTTTTGAGGCTGATGATTTCCATAACCTCTTGAATGATGGTTGCTATTGTGAATATGGAGATGTATATTTTCGATGCATATGTCATACAATGATGTTTTGACATTTTCCATCTTCATCTGTAACCAAAAGGTCTAAATCATCTCCCTCCGTTCCCACATGGATATATATAAATAAATATTTCTTTTAGTAATACCATTGCAAGTCTTGCCTGGCAACTCAATTTGTCTTTTCAAGCAGCCTTGCGTCAGAAAAATGCTATGCATTCGATTAATCTAGAAGCCACCTGTCTTCCCAATTCCTCAACCGGTTGCCACATTAATTTTTGCCCAATCGCTTTAAGTTGGGGTCCTGGATGGATCAAGGAACTGTACTTTCATACCATGACACAGTCTATTGGGTTTGATTGCAGGTTGGATCAAATATTAGTGCTTGCTTCTAAATTCGTGAATATTAAAATCCATATTCTTTCCTGTTCAAATTCTTTGATTGTTGAATCCAGAAATTAACATGGCCTCATTCAACCTGCACAGTAACTGTGTCATGCCGAGCCAGGCCATGGGCCTCCCAGCCCAATTTTCACCTCGACTCCTTGATGGTCCAAACTTTCTATACCATGATGCTGTCCAGTGGAATTAATTACAGAATGAATCAAATATTAATCCATGCCTCTCGATCTTTACCCTCAATCCTGCTTCTAAATCCCTGAATGATACTCCTTTTTTCTCAGCCAATCTTCCGACATTTTTCCAATTCTTCAATGTGTTTCCAAAAATTTTCAGCTTAATCGATCCTATGCTGAAATATTTAGGCAATTATGCTGTTAAACAAATTTTATAATACAAATGCATTAGATATATAAAAATGGGAGTAGAAATAAAAATAGGAATACAAGTGAATGATGGTTTCAGGTGCAAGTCAAGAATCAAAATCCTAATAAGAACGCGGGGACTTTAGTTTCAATAACATTTTTTATTTATACTCTTATTTCTAATAAGAAATTTTTTAAATATATCCATTAAAACTCTTTATAAGGCTATCATTTTTTGAATGAAAATAAATTTTATATATGAAATATTTAAAATAGTCTTCTTTTCAACCTCACTCCACCCATCCTCTAAAACCCGAATCGCGATGGTTTTTCATTCTTTATTTTGATGTTGGAGGAAAAAAATGAGGATGAAGATGAAGAAAATTAAAAAAAAAAAAAAAAAATAGGAAGAAAAGGATATTAGGGTTTGGGATGAATGGGTGTTTGAAAGTTGAAGAAGATAATAATTTGATGTTTTTGTATAAAAAAAATTTAATAATGATTTTTTTTTTTTTTAAATTCATAAAGTCATATTCAATTTCTTAGCATGCAAGGGCATTGGGCAATAAGTTTCTAGATTCACTCAACTCTCTTCCTGTTTGGCTGGTCTTACTCTTCTATTGGTAGTCTACTCCCCATTTTAAGGTCTTGTGGATATACTGGAAATCAACTTTTTAATCTGCTTTTTTTTTTTTATTCTTAAATAATTTGGTTTTAACCTCAACAATCATGTGGGCCATTTCGGTTTGAAGATGGTTTTTAAACTCGAGACCCATATTCCAACTTTCAATCTTTCTATGAATGTTCTCTTATCCAAGCTCGTCCAGTCCTTTTTCCTTGCAACTTCTCATTTCTTTCCTTCATATTTTTCATTTACATTTGATGTTGCAAGTTTAAATGTTAAGAAGTGTCTTGAATTCCGAATTAAAGCATATTTATTTTTATAGAGTATCATATAAAATATTTCTAAATTTATTTGTGATTGTAATTAAATTACTTATAAAATAATGAAAGTTAATAGAAATATTTTTATAAATATTGTAGGTCATAAAAAGAAAAAGTTATAAGAGAAAGATAAACTTATGAGAATTATACATGATAGATAGAGATTTGAGTAAGAGTGAGAGACATTTGATGAAGTAAAAGGGTCCACTAAGGTGTGAATATATCTAAGTCATATTAGAACCTTAGTTAAAAATGTCTAAAAGAGCCTAAGTTGAAGATGACCGAAAGAAATTAAGTTTGTTTAAAAAAGTTTTGGTTGAAGATGTCTAAAAGAACCTTATTTGGAAATCTCATGAAAAGCAAAAGAAATAACACTTAGAAAATAATTACTAAAAGAATTCTAGTTTAAGATAAAGTTGAGTTTTCTCTCGTCAATGATATAAAAAGAAGGGGTTATGGTGTATGATAAGACTAGAGAGCATGAAGGAAAAAGTGGCACATAAGGAAAGCGAAATGCATAAGAAAATCACAGATCATGGGGAAGTAAAAGATTGACTTAATAGCATTTTATTCAAGGTAAAAATTGTTTAAAAATATTATACATAATATTTCCTAAATTTATTTGTGATTCTAAGAAAAGTTAGTAGGAATATTCCTATAAATATTTTAAGTTACGGAAAAAAATTATGAGAGAAAGATGAGTTTGTGAAGATTGTACAAAGTGAATAGAGATATGAGGAAGAAAAATAGGCACTTAGTGAAACAAGAGAACTTATTAGGATGTAAATATAAGAAAGAGTGAAAAACACTTGGTGAAACAAAAAGACTCATGATTTAGGGTAGAGATACAAAGAGTAAAGAAAAGTAGGATGTTTCGAAACTCAATAATTATATATGTTTTTATCCTTTGTCATATTCTCCATTATATAATAGAATATTCTCTTTTATTTATGCAAATAGGCATAATTGGTCAAATCAAATTAAAATTTCTCTTTTTATTCTTTATTTCATGTTGAGGGTGAAGTTGAAAGCAAAATAGTTTGAGTACATGGAAGCATCATTAAAAATGAATTGGCTTCTTCTATAAATGAAAAAAAAAAATACTACTATAAACCAAATATAAAAAGTAATATTTTCTCACTTTAATATAAATCATCCTTAAACAAAATTGTCCTTCCATTCCTAGCCTTTTACTTCCAAATTGGTGAATCCTTTGGATTAGAGAATCCAAGTACCCCACACTTACCATAAACATCACACTCAGTGTGCTTTCTCTCCCATGTGACCTCCCCATCTTCCTTCTATATAACTGCCTCAATGTTTTCTGTTGCAGTGAAAATGGACTCTGTCTAGAGGTTTTTTCAGATGTTCTGTCTCTTAATTTCCTCCTCGTATCTTTCCATTACCAGTGGAGATGTTCCTTTTCAAATAAAATATCAAAGTCATCGTCAACTCTATTTTTGGGAGTCTTTAAACTGGTTTTATATTCAAAAGAAGGTGCCCCATGACTCTTCCCACTATAATAGCCAGACTTAAACGACATGTAATTTTGTCTGCTAGCACCACCTACTGTCCTCGCCACGCCATAAGAAGAGTCTGCATTGAGTTTGGAAGTTGTCACACTCTACATTAGATGACTAGATATCAAGATAAAAATCAATTCAATCCAAAAATAGTAGAAAGTATTCATATCTTAACAAGTCTAATCTTCATGTGTTGTTTCCCTGTTCCATGTTTTTTTTAAATGATCATTGTTGATGATCCATATACATTTTTCTGAAGAATAAAGGATCCAAATCAACGAATTCGATAGTACAACATGATGGTGTTCTTAGGACTGAAGTCACCAAGTTGAATTAGTATTAAAAAGGGATATATAAAAAAAAAGAAAAAAGAATGGAGGTTGATTTAATTGCCACCAAATCATATTCTATCGGCCCTGAATGATTGTAACAGTGACTTGGTTTGAAGAACATTGGTTTTCTCTCGGTTGAGAAGACTCAGTATCTATCGCAGTCTGCTTCTCTAAGAATGGAGGTTGCTTTGGGGAAGGAAGATGTGCAATTTCACTAGAGAGCATTGACAGAACAGTTGAAATGGATGGCCTCTCTTTAGCTGATTCTTGCACACATAACAGTCCCACATGTATGCATCTTGATATCTCCTCTAGGAAGCATGCTTCTGCTATGGTTTCATCTATTAGTTCTTGGATGTTGTGTTCGCTCCATAGTGTCCATGCCTGAAAAACTCAACACAACATAGTGTAATTTTAAGTTAAATTTGTTAGAGGAAAATGATGAAACTTTACTTAATTGAGTAGATGATATCTATTATAAACTTACATATCCCAAAAGGCTCATGTACTGGTCATCATATTGAAAACTAGTGTTCCTTCTCCCACTTACAATCTCTAACAACAACACCCCAAAGCTGAATACATCAGATTTTTCTGAAAATTGTCCTCCCATTGCATACTCAGGGGACATATAACCACTGCATTAAATCATTGAGCTATAAATATTAGGATATCAAATAGATGACTTAAGGAAATTGTGAGAAGGCAATGACCACTTACTATGTTCCCACGACCCTCATTGTATTGGCTTGATCCTGATTGCTTCCAAATATCCTTGCCATACCAAAGTCTGAAATCTTAGCATTCAGGTCTTCATCCAACAAAATGTTACTTGCCTTTAGGTCTCGATGAATGATTTTTAATCTAGAATCCCTGTGAGGGTAAAGGAGGCCCCTTCCAATCCCTTCAATAATGCTGAAGCGTCTTCTCCAATCCAGAGACTCTCTCTTGAGAGGATCTAAATTATGAGCACAGAAAAGGAAAACAGAAACATAAGAGTCAATGGACAATATGGACAAAAAAAACTGCTGAATTGAATCTATAGTGATGCAGAGATGTGAAATTGGAACAACTACATATAACATTCAGGACAATAGCATGATCTAACCAAAGAGAAAGGCATCCAAGCTTTTGTTTGGCATGTACTCGTAGATCAACAACTTTTCGTCCCCTTCAATGCAGAAGCCAAGAAGTCTAACAAGATTCCGGTGTTGGATTTTAGAAATCAGTATCATCTCATTCATGAATTCTTCTTGACCCTGTGCAGATGCTCTCGAAAGTCTTTTCACTGCTATTTCTTGTCCTCCTGGCAAGTTACCCTTCAAACAATCAACTAGATTAATAGCTAATAGTTCAAAATAATACCCCATACAGCTTGAGATGAACAAGCATTACCCTGTATACTGGACCAAAACCACCCTGCCCGAGCTTATTGGCCTCATGAAAGTTGTTTGTTGCAGCTGCCAGCTTCTCAAAGTCCAGAAGTGGTAACTCCTCAAGTTTAACTCGGTTCACGTTATCTCCAAGCATATTCATATCATAATTTTGATATGCATCCCCCCTGTCAGATGGTAAAATCTCCTTGCTTTTCTCCTTCACTGTTACAGAACATAGAATAGAGTCACTTCTATATAACAACTACAAGTATATTACAGCCTACTGAACCTCTGTAAATGGGCAAATTACCTGCTTGTCTGCCTATCCACCTCCATAAGAAATATGTACAGATGGCAATGGCAATTGTTCCTATTACAATTGTAACAGAAATAATTACTTTCATATCTCTCTTCTTATCTGTAAAACAGAACAAGGCTAATACATGAGACTGGATTGGATACAAGCTGCCACCAAGTATTTAATAAGCTTAAGAGTGTTGGATTATTCCTTTCTGCAAAAGGAGACAGGCAGAAAAACGAGAGGTAAAGAAGACAAGAACATTTTTACCTAGTTCTGAATGTGCAAGGCGAATGTAAAGATCTGCCCCGCGTTTAGTGAATTTTTGCAAATCAATCAAGCTTCCGCTCCATAACATACAACCGATGCCACTATAATATGAATAAGCAATACAAGAACAATTCTTCAAACACTCCTCTCTGCATTCGTCTTCGTGAGCAAGAGACCAATCTGCATAGTCTGGAACTTTCACTGTTGTTAGCCTAAAAAATCCATCTATTTTGCCCAGTTGACCGCTGCTGTTTGTTCTTTCACATTGTAATGTTGTCTTCCTCACACACCCACTAGTCCAATTTCCTCTACTCCATTCCTCTGTATACTTTGGCTCGTACCCTCTCAAACAGCTGCAAATTGGTGAAGTCCCTGAATTACAGATTCCAAATGCCCCACATGTACCATAAACATCACACTCACTATTATTGCTCCTCCAAGTAACCCCCCACTCCTCCTTCCCGTACTCCCTATCTGTTTGCTCTAGTGATCCTTGGGAAGTCAAGACATAGTATAAAAAGATGGAGGAATTTGCCTCAGTAAAAGTTGCATAAACAGTACCTTCTTGACCACTTCGCCAATATGGATGACTGCCATACCAGATGAATATTTGGGGAATGTTTAGAGGATTCATTCCTAAAGAGAAGCTTCCAATAGATGGATCAGAGGGAGATTTCCATGATGTTAGTGTTGGGACGTCATTTGTTTTGAGTATATTTGGCTCTGTGCCAGTCAAGGGCGTCACAGAGTGGCCTCCCCAGGATTCGAACCCAAGTCCAAGACTTAAGGACAATAAGGTTGCCCTCCTGGTACCATCTGGGCTACTGTGACGCCCTTGACTGGCACAGAGCCAAATATACTCAAAACAAATGACGTCCCAACAGTTAGTACTACCTTCTCACCAGTATTTGTATCAGTGCTGATTTTCATATTTGGCAAAAGTGAATGAGAAGGATGTTGGATGCTCTCCCATGTGATGCTTCCGCTGTTATCTTGCAGAACAAGGTTTCCAGAATCTAAAAGCTGAGCACTTGAGTTTGCTGATGCATTTGAAACATTTGAGGACCAGACAATCTCTTTCTGGCCATTCATAACCAGAAGATTACCATCTTCGGATATGGTCACAATCCCAGAGGAATCATTGAGGGGTTTGTCCCTGTTAGCCACCCATATGACAGTTGATAAAGAAGGGGTGCTGTACCAGATGCCAACGTAGCGGTTGGTTGAATCGGCAAGGCTAAGGAAACCCAGTTTGAAGGCACTTCCATTAGAGACTAGAGTTTCAGGGTCTTCGATGAAGCGAGTGGAGGTCATGGTGTTGATGGCAGTGCAAAACCCAAAACAAATTACAGAAAGCAAGAGAAGTAGAGCTATTACGCTTTTGAGGCTGATGATTTCCATAACCTCTTGAATGATGGTTGCTGTTGTGAATATGGAGATGTATATTTTCGATGCATTATACCATACAATGATGTTTTGACATTTTCCTTCTTAAACCCATGTTCTTTCCTGGGCCTGACTTCAGATATTTTTCAAATTCTTTGACTGCCAAATTCAGAAATTAATTTAGAAGTCAAAGAAGTCTGCTCTGGACATGGCAGCACAACACGTTGACCTCATAGTTTTTACATTTTTTTTTCTCTCTCTCTTAATTAGAGGAATCAAATATCAAATTCAAGTACAACATATATAAATCTCAGAATGTAAATATTATTACTTTTACAATGATAAAATATGTTATTTTATCTATTTTAGAACTCATCCAACAGAATCATTTTCACATCAAGTACTAATCAGTTTGTTTTAGCTGTGGAGAATGAACTGGGATTGCTTGATCTTTTAAGTCACAAAATTGTTGAGTTTATTTGTTTTTAGTTAATCAGAACTTCTGATGTAGCTTGAAGATAAAATTCTCTTAGATATTTTTGAAAGAACATTCAAAATATTATTCAGGACCCGGCAAAAAAAGAAGAAAAAAAAATGGAAACTGCACAGTAACAAAAGTAAGATTCAGCCATGAATCCAAAGCCCAATGACCCCTTGAGCTACAAGGAACCTGCCCAAACTCTAGAAAGGAACTATGCGTTCACACTTGCCCACTTCTTTTTCTTCTGCTGTCTAATCTACCGACTTAAAAAAACCCATGGCATCAATGTGGACAACGGTCTTTAATAATGATAATAATATTAATATTAATAGTATAACATATAATAAATTGCAAAGGAATTTTTGCAAATCAATCAAGTTTCCACTCCATGACATACAACCGATGCTACTGTAATATGATTAAGCGATACAAGAACAATTCTTCAAGCATTGCTCTCTGCATTCATCTTCAAGAGCAAGAGACAATTCTGCAAAGTCTGGCGCTTTTACTGTTGTCAGCCTAAAACATACATCTATTTTGTCCTCTTGACCGCTGCTGTTTGTTCTTTCACATTGTAATGGTGTCTTCCTCGCGCATCCACTAGTTCAATGTCCTCTACTCCATTCCTCTACATACTTTGGCTCGTACCCTCTCAAACAGCTGCAAATTGGTGAATTCCCTGAATTCAAGATTCCAAATTCCCCACATGTACCATAAACATCGCACTCACTTTTATTGCTCTTCCAAATAACCTCCCACTCCTCCTTCCCGTACTCCCTATATGTTTTCACTACTGTTCCATCCGGAGTCAAGACATGGTATAAAAAGATAGACGAATTTTCCAGATTAAAAGTTTCGTAAACAGAAACTTCTTTACCATCAACCATCTGAAATCCATTATGGAAAACTGAATTCATATCAGGTTCTTCAATAAAGATCTGACCGTTTCATGGACCACTACGCCAATATGGATGACTGCCATTCCAGAAGAATGCTTGAGGAATGTTTAGAGGATTTATTCCTGCAGAGAAGCTTCCAATAGACGGATCAGAGGGAGATTTCTATGATGTTAGGACCACCTTCTCACCGAAATGTGTATTCGTGCTGAGCTTCATGTTTGGCAAAAGTGAATGAGAAGGATGTTGAATGCTCTCCCATGTGATCCTTCCGCTGTTATCCCGCAGAACCAGGTTTCCAGAATCTAAAAGCTGAGCTCTTGAATTTGGTGCTCGATTTGAAGCATTCGAGGACCATACAGTCACTTTCTGGCCATTCATAACCAGAGGATTACCATCTTCGGATATGGTCGCAATCCCAGAAGAATCATTGAGGGGTTTGTCCCTGTTAGCCACCCATATGACAGTAGATAAAGAAGGGATGCTGTACCAGATGCCAACGTAGCGGTTGGTTGAATCAGCCGGGCTAAAGAAACTTAGTTTGAAGGCACTTCCATTAGAGACTACAGTTTCAGTGTCTTCGATGAATTGGGTGGAGGTAATGATGTCAGTGGTAGTGCAAGTAAATATCGGACTAAAAATTCATCAAAATATGAACGAGTATCTAAGCAGAGAGAGAAAGAGGTAAAGGAAACAAGACCATTTTACCTAGTTCCATGTCTGCGACACGAATGTAAAGATCTGCTCCACTGCTAGAGAACTTTTGCATATCGAGTAAGTCACGACTCCATGACATAAAACCAATTCCATTATTCTAGGAATAAGCTATACAGGAACAATTCTTCAAGCACATCTCTCTGCATTGATTTTTAAGAGCAGGGAACCATTCTACAAAATCTGGTACTTTCACCATTGTTACCCTAAAAAATCCATCTATTTTTCCCACTTCAATGCTACCATTTGTTCTCTTACATTGCAATGGGGTCTTCCTCACACACCCACTAGTCCAATTTCCACTATTCCATTCCTCTACAGACTTTGGCTCATACCCTCGCAAACAGCTACAAATTGGTGAATTCTTTGGATTACAGATTCCAAATACCCCACACTTACCATAAACATCACACTCAGTTTGCTTGCTTTCTCATCTGACCTCCCAATCTTCCTTCTGTCTATTTATTTCCTCCATTGTTCCTTCAGGAGTCAAGGTAAAGTACAATGATAAAAAATCATCAGAAGTAGTAAAAGATACAGAAACGGTACCTTCTTCATCATGGTCCATCCGAAACCCATTACCAACAAATGAATTCATGTTGGCTACTCCAATAAAGATCTGACCATTCCATGGACCAGTGCGATAATATGGATGACTGCCATTCCAAATGAAAGTTTGAGTGATATTTGATGGATCAACTCCTACAGAGAAGCTTCCAATGGATGGATCTGAAGCCTTTTTCCATGATGTCAGCACTCGTCTCTCACCGGTGTACATGTTGGTGCTGAGTTTCATATTTGCCAAAAGTGCATGAGAAGGATGCTGGAAACTCTCCCATATGATCCTTCTGTCGTCTTTCAAAACAAGGTTTCCAGAATCTAAAAGCTGCGCGGTTGTGTTTGATACAGCATTTGAAACATTTGATGACCGGATAACCTCTTTCTCGCCATTCAAAATTTGAAGATTACCATCTTCAGATATCTTCATAATTCCAGAAGTATCATTAAGGGGCTTGTCCCTGTTAGCAACCCATACCACAGAGGATACAGAAGTCTTGCCGTACCAGATTCCGACATAGCGTTTGGTAGAATTACTAGGGCTAAAGAAACCCAGTTTGAAGAGACTTCCATTAGAGACTATAGTTTCAGAATTCTGGATGAAGTGTGTGGATGTCAAGGTGTCTATGGCATAAACGCAAAACTCAAACCAAAAACAATAAAATAAGAGCAATAGAACTCTTACAGTAGTGCCACTGTTGATCCCCATAGCTGCTCCAATGCTTCTTGTTTCTGTGAAAATGGACTCCGTCTAAAGGTTGTATGAGATGTTCTGTCTTAACTTCCTCCTCATATCTTTCCACAACAAGTGTAGATGTTTCTTTCAAAAAATTATCAAAGTCATCGTCAACTCTGTTTTGGGAAGTCTTAAACTGGTTTTATTGTTAAAACAAGGTGCCCCGTCGAAACAATGGGCAGACACACACGGACAAGTGATTTGGTCTGCTAGCACCAACTGTACATGCCACTCCAAAAGAAGAGTCTGCATTGAGTTTGGAAACCATCACACCTCTACATTAGATGCCTAGGTATTAAAATAAAAGCTGATTCAATCCAAAACTAACAAGTCCAATTGAGCTCATTGTAGAAGATCTATATACATTTTGCTAAAGAATAAAGGATCCAAATCAAGAAATTAGATAGCAGTACATGATCGGGTTCTTCAGACTGAAGTCACCAAATTGAATACGTACCCACATAAAAAATAAATAATCAAACTAATTGTCACCTAATCATATTCTATCGGCCCTGAATGACTGTAACTGTTACTTGGTTTGAAGAATATTTGTTTTGTCTCGGTTGAGAAGATTCAATCTGCTTCTCCAAGAATGGAGGTTGCTTTGGGGGAGGAAGATGTGCAATTTCACTAGAGAGCATAGAAACAACAGTTGAAATGGATGGCCTGTCTTTTGCCAATTCTTGCACAGCTAACAGTCCCACATGTATGCATCTTGATATCTCCTCTTGAAAGCCTTCTTCTGCTATTATTTCATCAATTAGTTCTTCGATATTGTGTTCGCACCATAGTGTCCATGCCTGAATAAATCAACACAATATAGTTTAATTTTAAGTTAAATATGGTGGAATACAATGATGAAACTCTTTATAACTAAGGTGATGATTTCCATTATACACTTACATATCCCAAAAGGCTCATGTACTGGTCATCATATTGAAAACTAGTGTTCCTTCTCCCACTTACAATCTCTAATAACAACACCCCAAAGCTGAATACATCAGATTTTTCTGAAAATCGTCCTTCCATTGCATATTCAGGGGACATATAGCCACTGCATTTAATCATTGAACCATAAATATTGGCATAATAATTAGATTAGTTACGGGAACTGTGAGAAGGCAACGACCACTTACTAGGTTCCCACCACCCTCATTGTATTGGCTTGAACCTGATTACCTCCAACTATCCTTGCTATACCAAAGTCTGAAATCTTAGCGGTCAGGTCTTCATCCAACAAAATGTTACTTGCCTTGAGGTCTCGATGAATGATTCTGAATCTAGAATCCCTGTGTAGGTAAAGAAGGCCTCTTCCAATCCCTTCGATAATGTTGAAGCGTCTTCTCCAATCCAAAAAGTCTCGCTTGAGAGGATCTGAATGATGGACATAGAAAAAGAAAACGGAAACATAAGCCTCACTGGGCAATGTGGATAAAAATACTGCTGCATTGAATCTACAGTGATGCAGAGCTATGAAATTGGAACATCTACATATAACATTAGGGACAATAACATGGTCTAACCAAAGAGAAAGGAATCCAAGCTTTTGTTTGGCATGTACTCATAGATCAACAACTTTTCATCTCCTTCAATGCAGTAGCCAAGAAGTCTAACAAGATTCCGGTGTTGGATTTTAGAAATCACAACCACCTCATTCCCGAATTCTTCTAGACCCTGTGCAGATGCTCTTGAAAGTCTTTTCACTGCTATTTCTTGTCCTCCTGGTAATTTTCCCTTCAAACAATCAACTAAATTAATAACTAATAGCTCAAAATAATACCCTAGAAAGCTCAAAATGAACAAGCATTACCCTGTATACTGGACCGAAACCTCCCTGCCCAAGCTTATTGGCCTCATGAAAGTTGTTTGTTGCAGTTTCCAGCTTCTCAAGGGCGAGAAGTGGTAACTCTTCAAGTTTAAACTGGTTTGCATTGTCTCCAAGCCTATTCATATCATAAATTTGATATGCATCCCCTCGGTCAGATAGTAATATCTCCTTGCTTTTATCTTTCACTGTTGCAAAATGTAGAAGTGAGTCATTTCTAGATGACAACTACAAATCTATCATAGCATAGCCTACTGAGCTGCTTTAAATGGGAAAATTACCTGTTTGTTTGCGTCTCCACCTCCATGAGAAATATGTATAGATGCCAATGGCAATTGTTCCTATTACAATTGTAACAGAAATAATTGCTTTCATATCTCTCTTCTTATCTGTAAAACAGAACAAGAAATATTCAAACATTTATATAACCAAAGCCTAATACATGAGACTGGATTGGATACAAGTTGCCATAAGGTGTTTAATAAGCTTGGGTGTTCGCATATTCCATTCTGCAAAAGGATACAACCAGAAAAACAAGAGGTAAAGAAAACAAGAACATTTTTACCTAGTTCTGAATTGGCAAGGCGAATGTAAAGATCCGCCCCACCTTGAGTGAATTTTCCCAAATCAATCAAGTTTCCACTCCATGACATACAACCGATGCCACTATAATATGAATAAGCCATGCAAGAACAATTCTTCAAGCACTGCTCTCTGCATTCATCTTCGAGAGCAAGAGACCAATCCGCAAAGTCTGGAACTTTCACTGTTGTTAGCCTAAAAAATCCGTCTAGTTTGCCCTGTTGACCGCTGCTGTTTGTTCTTTCACATTGTAATGGCATCTTCCTCACACATCCACTAGTCCAATTTCCTCTACTCCATTCCTCTATATACTTTGGCTCGTACCCTCTCAAACAGCTGCAAATTGGTGAATTCCCTGAATTACAGATTCCAAATGCCCCACATGTACCATAAACATCACACTCACTATTATTGCTCCTCCAAGTAACCTCCCACTCCTCCTTCCCGTCCTCCCTATATGTTTCCACTACTGTTCCTTGGGGAGTCAAGACATAATATAAAAAGATAGACGAATTTGCCAGAGTAAAAGTTTCATAAACAGTACCTGCCTTATCATCAACCACCTGAAATCCAAATCCATTGAGGAAAACTGAATTCATTTTGGGTACTCCAATATAGATCTGACCAATAAAGATCTGACCGTTCCATGGACCACTTCGCCAATATGGATGACTGCCATTCCAGACGAATGCTTGAGGAATGTTTAGAGGATTCATTCCTAAAGAGAAGCTTCCAATAGACGGATCAGAGGGAGATTTCCATGATGTTAGTACTACCTTCTCACCACTGTCTGTATCAGCGCTGATTTTCATCTTTGGCAAAAATGAATGAGAAGGATGTTGGATGCTCTCCCATGTGATCCTTCCGCTGTTATCTCGCAGAACAAGGTTTCCAGAATCTAAAAGCTGAGCACTTGAATTTGCTGCTGCATTTGAAACATTTGAGGACCAGACAATCTCTTTCTGGCCGTTCATAACCAGAAGATTACCATCTTCAGATATGGTCACAAGTCCAGAGGAATCATTGAGGGGTTTGTCCCTGTTAGCCACCCATATGATAGTAGATAAAGAAGGGGTACTGTAC
Organism: Vitis vinifera; assembly: GCF_030704535.1. Lineage (NCBI taxonomy): Eukaryota > Viridiplantae > Streptophyta > Magnoliopsida > Vitales > Vitaceae > Vitis > Vitis vinifera. The sequence goes on from NC_081814.1 coordinate 4,726,163, forward strand.
CAGATACCAACGTAGCGGTTGGTTGAATCGGCAAGGCTAAAGAAACCCAGTTTGAAGGCACTTCCATCAGAGACTAGAGTTTCAGGGTCTTCGATGAAGCGAGTGGAGGTCATGGTGTCGATGGCAGTGCCAAACCCAAAACAAATTACAGAAAGCAAGAGAAGTAGAGCTATTACGCTTTTGGGGCTGATGATTTCCATAACCTCTTGAATGATGGTTGCTGTTGTGAATATGGAGATGTATATTTTCGATGCATATGCCATACAATGATGTTTTGACATTTTCCATCTTCATCTGTAATACTGTAACCAAAAGGTCTAAATCATCTCCCTCCGTTCCCATATACATTAAAACTCTTTATACAGCGACCCATTTTTTTAATGAAAAATAAGATTTATATACAAAATATTTAAAATACTCTCCTTTTCAACCTCACTCCACCCATCCTCCAAAACATGAATCGGTTTTTCCTTCTTTATTTTGATGTTGGGGGAAAAAATGAGGATGAAGAAGAAAAAAATAAGAAAATGAAACTAGGGTTTGGGGTGAATGGGTTTTGGAATTTGAAAAATATAATAAATTAATTTTTTATATATATAAAAAATAAATGGACTTATGAGAAAATAAGACGTATGTGTTGAGCAATTCTGTTTTAATAAATAATCTAAATAAAAAATAAAATAAATAATCTAAATATAAAAATAAATAAGACATGAAATGGATTTCTCATTCTTGCTTCCACTTTCAACAATAAAAATACTCTTTAAAAGGGTTTAGAAAACAGAAAAAAAAAATTAATTTTGCTACAACTTCTGAGTTCTGACACAGCTTGAAGATAAAATAAATTGTTTTAGAAATTTGAACAGGAATCAAAATATATGGGAGCCAAGAAAATAAATTAAAGTGCACAGGAACAAAAGTCATGCACAGCCAGGAAAACCCAAATCACAATGACCTCCTGAGCTACAAGGAACCTGCCCAGACTCTAGGAAGGAATTTATGTATCCCCACTTGCCTACTCTCTTTCTTCTGCTATCTCAGCTTCCAACCTAATACACCCATTGATTATAATAATGACTATTGGACAATACTACTACTTTCCAAATCACTCCCCTTGAGACAAAAGCTTTTGCTTAAAAGCCATTGAGCCACAAGTTTATGAAACTATGAATACTTTTTATTTTTAAAATTTTATATGTTTTTACACCTTTTTTTTTTTATCAGGATATAAAAAAATCTATGGGTTTTTTAGGGTGTGTTTGGTAAAATCAAATTCTTATTTCTTTTCTCCTAAATTCTTATATTTGGATAACTCAAATGATGATAAGAATGGAATACAACGGAAATGAAATCTCATTTATAAGTGAGATTTTATTTCATCCCAACTAGTGGTTTAACCGACAAAGTAGTGGTTTAACCGACAATGTGTGGGGCTTGAAATTATGATTTTTATTTTTATTTTTTTGGAAACATAAAATATTTTTAATTTTTTTTTTAAATATCCTTTGCCTTATTCTTTTACCCCTTTATTTGTCTTTTATAATCTCATTGTCACCTTGAACACGGAAATGGTTTGTTCAAAATATAGAGGCCAAGATTATGTCGAGACTGTGTAATTGAACTTTCGGGATCCTTCAACAACATTTCTCAAGTTGACACACTAACCAAAATAAATGAAAGCGATGGGTGACTCACACAAAGCCGTCTAAAACATCTAAACATCCAACCTGGAATTTCTTCAAATTAATTGAATGGTGCCAAAGTTGTCACTTTCCCACCTAACCAAGGGAGACTAATGGGAAAAAAAAATCAAAACTAATTGGGCTACGTCCAGGAGTTACAGTAGTATTGGAATATGAAATTAATTCATTTCATTTTCCCTTCTTTTAACTTAGATTATAAGTAGCAATCATGCAGTTGGTGGGGTTCATTTATTGACCGAAGTAACTTAGATTTTAAGCCATTGCTTAAAATCATGTCATTCAGTTGAAAATAATGAAATGTTTTTTTTCATTCATAAATTCATATTCAATTTCTTAGCATGCAAGGGCATTGACCAATTGGGTTTCTTGACTCATTCAACTTTTTTCATGTTGGGGTTGGTCTTACTTTTCTATTGGTAGTCTACTCCCCATTTTCCCTTCTTGTGGACATACTGGAAATCAATTTTTTAATATGCATTTTTTTTTTCTTAAATAATTTGCTTTTAACCTCAACCATCATGTGGCCCATTCGGGTTTCTTCAATAAAATGGTTTTTTAACTCAAGACCCATCTTCCAATTATTAATCTTTCTATGAATGTTCCCTTATCCAAGCTCTTTGTCAAGTCTTTTTTTCCGTTTCAACTTCTCATTCCTTTCCCTCATATTTTTCATTTACATTTAATGCTGCAAATGTATCAAATTCTTAATTGGAGTATATTTATTTTTATAGAAGGAATATAATATAAACTATTTCCTAAGTTTATTTGTGATTGTAATTAAATTCTTATAGAATAAGGAAAATCGATGAAAATTTTCTATAAATATTCTAGGTCATGAGAAAAAAAAGTTATAAAAAAAAAAAAAAAAAAAAGATGAGCTTATGAGGACCATATGTTATGGATAAAGATTTAAGAAAGAGTGAGAGACACTTAATGGAGTAAAAAGGTTCACTAAGATATAAATATAAATAAACGGTATTAGAGTCTTAATTGAAAGAACCCAAGTTGAAGATATGTAAAAGAACCTTAATTAAGTATGTTTAGAAGAGTTTTGGTTGAAGATGTCTAAAAGAACTTTATTTGGAGATTTCAAAAAGAACAAAAAGAATAGCACGTAGAAAAGGATTACAAAAAGAATTTTAGTTTAAGATGAAGTCAAGTTTTTCTCCTATCAATGATACAAAAGGGGTTAATGGCATATGATAAAGACCATAGTACATGAAGGAAACAGCGATGCATGTGGTGAGTGAAGCACATAAGGAAATCATAAATCATGGGGAGGTAGAAGATTGACTTAATAAAATTTGATTCAAAGTAGAGATTGTTTAAAAGTGTCTCAAATTTCTAATTAGAATTTTTATTTTTATAAAAATAATATTATATATAACATTTCCTAAGTTTATTTGTGATTGTAATTAAATTATTTATAGAATAAGAAAAGTCAGTATGAATATCTTTATAAATATTTTATATTATGAAGGGAAAAAGTTATAAGAGGAATATGGACTTATAAAGATTGTACCAGGTGAATAAAGATGTTAGGAAGAACGAGAGACACTTAGTGAAACAAGAGAGCTCATTAAGATGTAAATGTGAGGAAAAGTGAAAGATACCTAATGAAACAAAAAAAACTCTTGATTTAGGGTAGAGATACAAAGAGTGAGGAAAAGTAAGATGTTTTAAGACTTAACAATTGTATATGTTTTTATCCTTTGTTATATTCTTTATTGTATAATAGAATATTCTCTTTTATACATGCAAGTACACATGATTGGCCGAATCAAATTAAAACTTTGTATACCATTGTGTTTAGTTTGCTTTATTTTCATGTCCTTTCATTAATATGTTGACATTGATGTTTTTGCTAGCATAACACTAAACAACAATTATTCAAAAACTTAATCACAAAACTTAAAACGTTAAGACATTGAAAAAAATTGAGCAAGAAATCTTTGAAAAAAAATAAAATTATTATTAAAGGACAAAAAAATCTCCATGCGATGAGAGCATATAAAAAAAAAAAAAAAAAATTCAAGTGAATTAAAGTCAATTGTTTCATGTTTTTTTTACCCATACGTTGAATTATATTTTAAAAAATGATATGTTTTCTTTTCGAACTATACATTTAGAAATATTTCACATAGTATGCAAAATCTTCCTTCAGTTTGCTTTCTCTCCCATGTGACCTCCCAATCTTCCTTCTGTCTATAACTGCTTCAATGTTTCCTGTTGCAGTGAAAATGGACTCTGTCTAGAGGGTTTTTCAGATGTTCTGTCTCTTAATTTCCTCCTCATATCTTTCCATTCCCAGTGGAGATTCCTTTTCAAATAAAATATCAAAGTCATCGTCAACTCTATTTTTGGGAGTCTTTAAACTGGTTTTATATTCAAAAGAAGGTGCCCCACCCATGACTCTTCCTACACTGATAGCCAGACTTAAACGGCAACTCATTTTGTCTGCTCCCCGCCAGTCCATAAGAAGAGTCTACATTGAGTTTGGAAGCTGTCACACTCTACGTTAGATGCCTAGGTATCAAGATAAAAATCAATTTAATCCAAAAATAGTAGAAAGTATCCATATTGAAAAGATCATTGTTGAAGATCCATACACGTTTTTCTAAAGAATAAAGGATCCAATACAACATGATGGGGTTCTTAGGACTGAAGTCGCCAAGTTGAATATATATCAAAAAAAGGAAATAAAAAAATAAAAAAACAAAAACAAAAAGACAATTGAACTAATTGTCACCCACTCATATTCTATCGGCCCTGAATGATTGTAACAGTGACTTGATTGGAAGAAGATTCATTTTGTCTCGGTTGAGAAGACTCGGTATCTATCGCAATCTGCTTCTCTAAGAATGGAGGTTGCTTTGGGGGAGGGAGATGTGCAATTTCATTAGAGAGCATAGACAGAACAGTTGACATGGATGGCCTATCTTTAGCTGATTCTTGCACACATAACAGTCCCACATGTATGCATCTTGATATCTCCTCTTGGAAGCATGCATCTGCTATAGCTCCAACTATTAGTTCTTGGATGTTGTGTTCGCACCATAGTGTCCATGCCTGAAAAACTCAACACAACATAGTGTAATTTTAAGTTAAATTTGTTAGAGGAAAATGATGAAACTCTACTTAATTGAGTAGATGATATCTATTATAAACTTACATATCCCAAAAGGCTCATGTACTGGTCATCATATTGAAAGCTAGTGTTCCTTCTCCCACTTACGGTCTCTAATAACAACACCCCAAAGCTGAATACATCAGATTTTTCTGAAAATTGTCCTCCCATTGCATACTCAGGGGACATATAACCACTGCATTAAATCATTGAGCTATAAATATTAGGATATCAAATAGATGACTTAAGGAAATTGTGAGAAGGCAATGACCACTTACTACGTTCCCACGACCCTCATTGTATTGGCTTGATCCTGATTGCTTCCAAATATCCTTGCCATACCAAAGTCTGAAATCTTAGCATTCAGGTCTTCATCCAACAAAATGTTACTTGCCTTTAGGTCTCGATGAATGATTTTTAATCTAGAATCCCTGTGAAGGTAAAGGAGGCCCCTTCCAATCCCTTCAATAATGCTAAAGCGTCTTCTCCAATCCAGAGACTCTCTCTTGAGAGGATCTAAATTATGAGCACAGAAAAGGAAAACAGAAACATAAGAGTCAATGGACAATATGGACAAAAAAAACTGCTGAATTGAATCTATAGTGATGCAGAGATGTGAAATTGGAACAACTACATATAACATTCAGGACAATAGCATGATCTAACCAAAGAGAAAGGCATCCAAGCTTTTGTTTGGCATGTACTCGTAGATCAACAACTTTTCGTCCCCTTCAATGCAGAAGCCAAGAAGTCTAACAAGATTCCGGTGTTGGATTTTAGAAATCAGTATCATCTCATTCATGAATTCTTCTTGACCCTGTGCAGATGCTCTTGAAAGTCTTTTCACTGCTATTTCTTGTCCTCCTGGCAAGTTACCCTTCAAACAATCAACTAGATTAATAGCTAATAGTTCAAAAGAATACCCCATACAGCTTGAGATGAACAAGCATTACCCTGTATACTGGACCAAAACCACCCTGCCCGAGCTTATTGGCCTCATGAAAGTTGTTTGTTGCAGCTGCCAGCTTCTCAAAGTCCAGAAGGGGTAACTCCTCAAGTTTAACTCGGTTCACGTTATCTCCAAGCATATTCATATCATAATTTTGATATGCATCCCCCCTGTCAGATGGTAAAATCTCCTTGCTTTTCTCCTTCACTGTTACCGAACATAGAATAGAGTCACTTCTAGATAACAACTACAAATATATTACAGCCTACTGAACCTCTGTAAATGGGCAAATTACCTGCTTGTCTGCCTATCCACCTCCATAAGAAATATGTACAGATGGTAATGGCAATTGTTCCTACTACAATTGTAACAGAAATAATTGCTTTCATATCTCTCTTCTTATCTGTAAAACAGAACAAGGCTAATACATGAGACTGGATTGGATACAAGCTGCCGCCAAGTATTTAATAAGCTTAAGAGTGTTGGATTATTCCATTCTGCAAAAGGAGACAAGCAGAAAAACGAGAGGTAAAGAAGACAAGAACATTTTTACCTAGTTCTGAATGTGCAAGGCGAATGTAAAGATCTGCCCTGCCTTTAGTGAATTGTTGCAAATCAATCAAACTTCCGCTCCATGTCATACAACCGATGCCACTATAATATGAATAAGCAATACAAGAACAATTCTTCAAACACTCCTCTCTGCATTCATCTTCGTCTGCAAGAGACCAATCTGCATAGTCTGGAACTTTCACTGTTGTTAGCCTAAAAAATCCATCTATCTTGCCCTGTTGACCGCTGCTGTTTGTTCTTTCACATTGTAATGGTGTCTTCCTCACACACCCACTAGTCCAATTTCCTCTACTCCATTCCTCTGTATACTTTGGCTTGTACCCTCTCAAACAGCTGCAAATTGGTGAATTCCCTGAATTACAGATTCCAAATGCCCCACATGTACCATAAACATCACACTCACTATTATTGCTCCTCCAAGTAACCCCCCACTCCTCCTTCCCGTACTCCCTATCTGTTTGCACTAGTGATCCTTGGGAAGTCAAGACAAAGCATAAAAAGATGGAGGAATTTGCCTGAGTAAAAGTTCCATAAACAGTACCTTCTTTATCATCAACTACCTGAAATCCACTGCGGAAAACTGAATCCATGTCGGGTATTCCAATAAATATCTGACTGCTCCATGGACCACTTCTCCAATATGGATGACTGCCATTCCAGATGAATACTTGGGGAATGTTTAGAGGATTCATTCCTAAAGAGAAGCTTCCAATAGATGGATCAGAGGGAGATTTCCATGATGTTAGTACTACCTTCTCACCAGTATTTGTATTAGTGCTGATTTTCATCTTTGGCAAAAGTGAATGAGAAGGATGTTGGATGCTCTCCCATGTGATCCTTCCGCTGTTATCTTGCAGAACAAGGTTTCCAGAATCCAAAAGCTGAGCACTTGAGTTTGCTGATGCATTTGAAACATATGAGGACCAGACAATCTCTTTCTGGCCATTCATAACCTGAAGATTACCATCTTCGGATATGGTCACAATCCCAGAGGAATCATTGAGGGGTTTGTCCCTGTTAGCCACCCATATGACAGTTGATAAAGAAGGGGTGCTGTACCAGATACCAACGTAGCGGTTGGTTGAATCGGCAAGGCTAAAGAAACCCAGTTTGAAGGCACTTCCATTAGAGACTAGAGTTTCAGGGTCTTCGATGAATCGAGTGGAGGTCATGGTGTCGATGGCAGTGCAAAACCCAAAACAAACTACAGAAAGCAAGAGAAGTAGAGCTATTACGCTTTTGAGGATGATGATTTCCATAACCTCATGAATGATGGTTGCTGTTGTGAATATGGAGATGTATATTTTCGATGCATTATACCATACAATGATGTTTTGACATTTTCCTTCTTAAACCCATGTTCTTTCCTGGGCCTGACTTCAGATATTTTTCAAATTCTTTCACTGTCAAATTCAGAAATTAATTTAAAAGTCAAAGAAGTCTGCTCTGGACACGGCAGCACAACACGTCTCTTAGTTTTTACATTTTTTTCTCTCTCTTAATTAGAGGAATCAAATATCAAATTCAAGTTCAACATATATATAGATCTCTGTAAATATTATTACTTTTACAATGATAAAATATGTTATTTTATCTATTTTAGAACTCATCCAACAGAATCATTTTCACATCAAGTACTAATCAGTTTGTTTTACCTGTGGAGAATGAACTGGGATTGCTTGATCTTTTTAAGTCACAAAATTGTTACGTTTATTTGTTTTTAGTTAATCAGAACTTCTGATATAGCTTGAAGATAAAATTCTCTTAGATATTTTTGAAAGAACATTCAAAATATTATTCAGGACCCGGCAAAAAAAGAAGAAAAAAAACTGGAAACTGCACAGTAACAAAAGTCAGATTCAGCCATGAATCCAAAGCCCCATGACCCCTTGAGCTACAAAGAACCTGCCCAAACTCTAGAAAGGAATTATGCGTTCACACTTGCCCACTTCTTTTTCTTCTGCTGTCTAATCTACCGACTTAAAAAAACCCATGGCATCAATGTGGACAACGATCTTTAATAATGATAATAATATTAATATTAATAGTATAACATATAATAAATTGCAAAGGAATTTTTGCAAATCAATCAAGTTTCCACTCCATGACATACAACCGATGCTACTGTAATATGAATAAACGATACAAGAACAATTCTTCAAGCACTGCTCTCTGCATTCATCTTCGAGAGCAAGAGACAATTCTGCAAAGTCTGGCGCTTTTACTGTTGTCAGCCTAAAACATACATCTATTTTGGCCTGTTGACCGCTGCTGTTTGTTCTTTCACATTGCAATGGTGTCTTCCTCGCACATCCACTAGTTCAATGTCCTCTACTCCATTCCTCTAGATACTTTGGCTCGTACCCTCTTAAACAGCTGCAAATTGGTGAATTCCCTGAATTCAAGATTCCAAATTCCCCACATGTACCATAAACATCACACTCACTTTCATTGCTCTTCCAAGTAACCTCCCACTCCTTCCCGTACTCCCTATATGTTTTCACTACTGTTCCATCCGGAGTCAAGACATAATATAAAAAGATAGACGAATTTGCCAGATTAAAAGTTTCGTAAACAGAAACTTCTTTACCATCAACCATCTGAAATCCATTGAGGAAAACTGAATTCATTTCGGGTTCTTCAATAAAGATCTGACCGTTCCATGGACCACTGCGCCAATATGGATGACTGCCATTCCATAAGAATGCTTGAGGAATGTTTAGAGGATTTATTCCTGCAGAGAAGCTTCCAATGGACGGATCAGAGGGAGATTTCTATGATGTTAGGACCACCTTCTCACCGATATGCGTATTCGTGCTGAGCTTCATATTTGGCAAAAGTGAATGAGAAGGATGTTGAATGCTCTCCCATGTGATCCCGCAGAACAAGGTTTCCAGAATCTAAAAGCTGAGCTCTTGAATTTGGTGGTGCATTTGAAGCATTCGAGGACCAAACAATCTCTTTCTGGCCATTCATAACCAGAGGATTACCATCTTCGGATATGGTCACAATCCCAGAAGAATCATTGAGGGGTTTGCCCCTGTTAGCCACCCATATGACAGTAAATAAAGAAGGGATGCTGTACCAGATGCCAACGTAGCGGTTGGTTGAATCAGCCGGGCTAAAGAAACTTAGTTTGAAGGCACTTCCATTAGAGACTACAGTTTCAGTGTCTTCGATGAATTGGGTGGAGGTAATGATGTCAATGGTAGTGCAAAACCCAGAAAGCAAGAGAAGTGGAGCTATTACGAGGATGATGATTTCCATGACCTCTTGAATGATTGTTGCTGTTGTGAACATGCATGGAGATTTTTCAACAAAAGCTAATTATTTTGATTAGTAACAACAATGCATAAAGGTCAATTCAAAATCTTCTGCAAATCTATGCTCACGATATCACTGGTACAAGAACCTATTTAAAGCATGAAAAATAGTATGTCTTTAAGTAGAGCAAATTTTGAATCATGTGATATTATATTCACTAACAATTTTGATATCTTGCAATCTTAAATCCATTCAATCATAATGCGCATTCTTGGTGGATGATCATATTGCTCTTTCAAATTGATCAATAGGATGAAAGGATCTTTAACACAAAGATATTCATTGTTTATGATGTCCTCACAATAGTGGATGTTTCATTATCTTCATTAATTATTGCCCCAAAATTCATGGCATCAACATGAATTTGAACATGCGGGATCTATAATCGATAATTTAATTTCAAAGCAACAGACTTAAATTACTACAAAGTTAAAAACTACGTACAATTTGTCTTAAACAAATATATATTCTAGACAAGTAAATAAGGTGACGTGAATTACATAGACAAAAATATTATGATACAAAATATCATATAGATATTATGATCATAAAAATGTAAATCATAATTAATAATAATAAACACATCTAAAAGAAAAGGAAATATTTACATGGAAGGGTTTAGGTGTCAATCGGTATTACTGGCATGACAAATAAAAAAGACATTTTAAAAAATAATTTTATGATTCATTAGAAAATGTATATTTTAAATTATTTTTAAATAAATGAAGATGGTATTAATTTTAAATAATTAGGATTCTTTTTTTTTATATATTTTTATATTAGTGAGTCAAAAACACTTTTCCCAAAAAAAATAAAAAATAAAATAAAATCAAAACTAGCTGTTAGGCCCATTAAGCCAGCCTAACCGGGCCGACGAGCTGGGCCACCAAATTAGCCCAACCTGCATGCCAAGCCAGACCATGGACCATCCAGCCCACTTTGCACCTCTACCTGTAAATTGGATCAAAATTTGTAAGCCATCATCCTGTCCGTTGGGAACAATTACAGTATGAATCAAATATTAAATATTAATGCATGGTACTCAATCATGGTTCTAAATTCCCGAATGAGACTCCTTTTTTTCCTCGGCCTAACTTCAGACATTGCTCAAATTCTTCAATTATTTTCCAAAAAATTTCAGCTTAATTGAACCTATACTGAAATTGTTAAGCAATTACTCTATTTAAAAATAATTTTTATTCATATTTTCATTTTTAATTAAAAAAATCCAAATATAAAGCAACACCTTAAAAAAACAAAAACAAAATTCAAAGAAGTCAATATTCCGCATACTGAACATAGGATTTATTTTTTCTGATATTAGAGGGATGAAATATTAAATTCAAGTCCAACCCATGTATTATATTGTTGTGTCAGAATGTAAATACTAGGATCAATTATTTTTAGTGTAAGGCATGCAACCCATGTTTGTTTAGCTTCCAGAGAATTAACATGGGCGCAACTTCATTTTTTAATTCAAAAAAAAAAAGAAAAAGTTTTTGTTGCAACTTCTGAGTTTTGAGTCTTCTGACACAGCTTGAAGAAAAAAATGAATTGTTTTAGAAATTTGAACAGGAATCAAAATATTCGGGAAGCCAAGAAAATAAATTAAAGTGCACAGGAACAAAAGTCAGATGCAGCCAGGAAAATACAAACCACAATGACCTCCTGAGCTACAAGGAACCTGCCCAGACTCTAGAAAGGAATTTATGTATACCCACTTGCCTACTCTCTCTTTCTTCTGCTATCTCAGCTTCCAACCTAAGACACCCATTGATTATAATAATTGACTATGGGACAATATTACTACTTTCCAATCCACTCCCCTTGGGACAAAAGCTTTTGCTTTAAGCCATTGAGCCACAAGTTTCTGGGGAAAAGTTTGCAAATTTGGGTTGATTTTTTTTTTTCCTTTTTTTTTTTTTTTTTTTTTGTTATGAATTTCTTGAGAGAAAATCATGTCATGGTTTTTTTTTTTTTTTGTTTCACATTCATAAAGTCATATTCAATTTCTTAGCATGCAAGGGCAATGACCAATAGGGTTTCTAGATTCATTCTACTTTCTTCATGTTTTGGTTGGTGTTACTTTTCTATTGGTAGCCTACTCCCCATTTTCCCTTCTTGTGGATGTACTGGAAATCAATTTTTTTATTTTTTTAAAATTTTTTTGTTCTTAAATAATTTGCTTTTAACCTCAACAATCATGTGGGTTATTTGGGTTTCTTCAATAAAAAATGGTTTTTAAACTCAAGACCCATCTTCCAATTTTTTAATGTTTCTATGAATGTTCTCTTATCAAAGCTTATTCGGGTCTTTTACGCTTTTAAGTTATATTCGGTTTTTGGAAAATTTGTAAAAAAAAATATAAGAAAAAAAATATAAAAAATAAATTTAAAGTTAATAAATTATTTTTAGATTTTTTTTAAAACTCATTTCACTTATTTTTTTCTATTATATAAAAATTAAATAATTTTAAAATATATAAATTTTTAATTAATTTTAATTATATTTTATTTTCTTTCATATTTTTTATAATAAAACTAAACATAAAAAAAAAATCATTTTTCTCCACGTCTCAATTGTCCCGTATAATTTTCATTTGCATTTAATGGCGTGGGTCTAAACACCTATCATCCAAAAATTCAATTAAAAAGTTAACACACATAAAGGGGAAAAAATTAAGCAAGAAATTTAAAAATAAAAATTATTATTAAAGAAAAATCTCCATGTTATATAAGGGCATATAAAAAAAAAAAAGATAAACAAATTTTCAAACAAATTAAAGTCACAATTATTTCATGTTTTAGGTTTATTCAATTTTTTATTTATATTCATACATTAAATTATTATATAATTTAATTTTTTTTAAATGATATGTTTTCTTTTCAAATTATATATTTTGGGAATATTTTACATGCTAACCTTATTAGGATAGTTTTTAATTTTTGGTTTTAGATTGAAGATGAAGTTGAATTCAAAATAATGTGCATGCCATGAAAGCTTCATTAAGAATGAATGGGCTTTTTCTATATATATTTATATATATATAAATCTATAAATAAATAAAAAAGTAATATTTTCTCCCTTTAATTTTAAAATTCCTTTTAAGCAATAACATCTTTTATCTAAAAAATAAAAAAATAAAAAATCTCTTGATATACCCACTTTCTCTCCATTTTCCCTATTTCTAAAAGAATTATGTAACAAATTATCAAAATTATTAAAAAAATGTAGAAAAAAAACCCACTAATAAAATGAATTTGAATTCAAATGTACATGCCTCTCTAATGAATTCAACTCCAAAAACTTATGTGTTCTATTATTGTTTATAGAATTATTATATGGAACAAAATTGTCCTCTTTCACCCTACACATTAATTTTAACTAGAAACCCTAGCACTTGAATTTGCCAATGTGTCATAATCTTTATCATTATCATTTCAACTTATTTCTTTTGATCATTTTTCATGTACATTCATTACTTTCTAGCTAGTAAGGTTACAACTAGGGGAGTTAATACTGATGAAAGTGACCATAATTGTATTTCTTTTTTATTCCAATACTTTTATCCCAACCCCTTAAACAAATTCTTGGTATTTAGATGGGTAAAAATTAACCTCTTGTGAAAAAAAAATTAAAATTTTTATATTTGTTAAATCAAAATTTAGATTAAAAGGAAGAACAAAAAAAATAAAAAAAACTAATATTTGGTTTCTTAAAAATCAATCACTTATTTTACATATTATCAATCTATTATATTTTATTGTGTCAGTGGAAGTTTTAATGCAAACAAAATTAGTTATAAAATATGAAAATAAAACAATTCACATAAAGGTACACAAAATTTTAACGTGATTCGACCAACCATGTTTACATTATCAGATGAGAGAAAATCATTTCATTGTACCATAAATGATATAAATCAAATATAATTATTGAATTTTTGAAACATTTCATATTTTCCCACTCCTTGTATTCATACCTTAAACCTCAAGTTTTCTCACTCTATCGGATATCTTTAATTCTTCTTCATATCTCTATTCATCTCATATAGTTTTTACAATCACGTCTCATTTTTTCCCTTTTATAATCTAAAATATTTTCAATAACTTTTTTCATTTTATAAAAAAATTCCAATATTATGAATAATATTTTTTATAAAAAAAAGTTTTTATTAATTAGGAATTTGAGTCACGTTCCAACAAGTTTTGCTATTTCTCATAAGTTACAAAAATGATCAAAACCTATATAATAAGAAAGGAACGAATTCTTCCATCATTGTCCTTCGATTCCTAGCCGTTTATTTTTAACTCAAAACTCTGTCCTTGTATTTTTACTTATATAACTTTAATATTTTTCACGCTTCCCAACCCTTAATCATTTTACACGTGCACTCGTCCTCTTCTAAGAAGCAGGGCCTTTAAATTGGGTAATATGGTTTAATTGAAAGTCAATCCACCTTAACCCAACATCATTCGGGTAAAATCCATATTCCATTTCAGCAGATTATCCAAATTTGGATAGAACAAACATCAAATTTTTTTTCAAATAATTTATTTATTACTATATTAATTAAAAAAAAAAAAAAAAAAAAAGCCATATAAGCCATAAATATCATAAAATTTAAATCATGGAGGCAAGTAGAACAGTAGAAGATTACTAATAAAGGTATAAAAATGAATTTAGAAAAAAAAAAAAAAAAGATGTTAGATGTATGAGGAGTGTTATCATTAAGCATAAGTTTGGTAGGTGGTGAGAAATGATTGAAAAAATGAAAAATTTTACATTTAAATGAATGGTGACAACATTTTTCAAGATGCAATCACGGCTTACTTGCTACATTATAATAAATATAATGGAGATGAATGATTCCTGGAAACATGGACACACAATCAAAACATGGATAAAACGAGAAATTGTACATGTTAAATCAGAATTTAGATGGGGTGGAGGTGGGGGGTGGGGGTGGAGTTGATGAAACCTTGAGGCGAACCCAACCTAAGAAGTTTCTCAATTCAATTATGGGAAGGTGCCATATATTCCTCATTCTTTGATTGGGAGTCGTCTTCGGAAGTGGCAGACCCTCAAGATACAAAAGAGACAGGAAGGTTGCCATTTCCATAATCAGAAAAGGGGGGGGTGGGGGTGGGGGTGGGGGTGAGGGTGAGGGCATGGCCCACCATGGAAAGGTGGGTTCGTGGGTGGGTCTACGGAAGAAGACAAAGGAGGGTGGTGTTTGAGTAAAATGCCGTCCAATCCAAGTTTATAAGGAAAGTGCTCTCCATCACCAGCTGGGGTACCTTCCCATTCTCCATGCAACTTCGCCGAAAGACTACTCCCTCTATCAAGAAACGGCCACGAATTTTAAGAGGAAGATGCCAACAACCTTAACAAATCCCCCTCTCTTATCTGTACATTCGTCAGCTTCTCCATCTACTCTTTCCGCCAACATTTCTTCTTCCCTTTCAAGCTCTTCCTATATATAGTCGGACACCCCCCAGCCTTTTTTCATATCTACCTGCTCAGCATCTCTATAGCAATGGCGTCCAGAAATGGGGTTGTCTTCGAAGACTTCTTCCCGGCAATGGTGGAGAGGTTGGGGGCTGATGGGTTTATGACGGAGCTCTGTAATGGGTTCCGGCTGTTGATGGATGGGGACAAGGGTGTGATCACGTTTGAGAGCTTGAAGAGGAACTCCGCCACTCTGGGGTTGCAGAACCTTAGTGACGATGAGTTGAGGAGCATGGTTACAGAAGGTGACTTGGATGGAGATGGAGCTTTGAATCAGATGGAGTTTTGCATTCTCATGTTCAGATTGAGTCCTGGCTTGATGACAAGTTCCAGAAGGTGGCTAGAAGAAGCTATCGTCAATGGCTTTTAGGCTGAGCCCTTGTCTTTTTTCTGGCTTCTTTGTCTTTTTGTCTAGTGAGTTTTTAGGCTATTCCATTGTCCTGTCTCTGCCTTCTTTTATATTTTTTCCCCACCTGAATTCTATCTATTGTGTTTGTTATTCATGTTTAATTCTATCTAAATATTAATTTCTTTATCACCGTCAGCTTCAAGTACAAGCTTCTCTTTCTCCTTCCAAACTATATCACCATATCAACAAAGGGCAAACATATAAACAAAGGGACTAGAAATCAACAAACAGTTGATGTCATGTCACCTTCATCATACTTCATAGCAAACTGGTATCCAATGGATTTGCGCTCTGCTCCAATCAATTTTTTTTTTTTGGGAGGAATTGAGAACTGGATGTACAAAATTAATTTATTCCAACTAACTAATCTTTCCTTCCCATCCATTATTTTATTACTAAATAGGGTCACCCATTCTATGTAGGCCCATGGACCCAAGCAAATATTTTTGTTGGCTTGTTTACAGAACTGGAAGTACTCTTGACACTGAGCACCCAACAGAGCAGCTTCCCAACGTTGGTGGGCAGAAACCCAATGCATTAAATTGCAAACATCTAACCTGTCCCTTCCTCATTCTCTGCAAAAATCCAACCTCCTTCGAGCTTACGCTAATCCAAGAACTATAGATAACGATAACCAGGATTAATGTCCAAGCATCTAAATGAGCCTAATTTCTAAATTGAGTGTCCTACACCTGAGCCGTGAAATCAATGGAGAATTAGCTCAAGGAGCTCTGGGAAGAAAGGTGTTAACAACAACAGCAGCTCAACTTCTTACCACCAAAGAGCGATGGGCTCTTTCCTGTTTCAGTTCCTCCTAATTCAAGGTTGGGCTCAATCATCAAATGGGCCAGCCTGAACCTTCGACCAGGCGACCTCCATTCATGAGAGCAGTAAAAATTCTAATAAAGGGTTGTGAGAAAACATGGGTGAAGATAAAATGTTTAAATTCTAAAAATCATGTGCTAGTAAAAATTTTTGTTTTTGGAGTGATTAAAGAATTAGGAGAAATAAGATCTTACAAGTAGGACATGGAAAAGGGTATCAATACGTACATACCTAACCATTAAATGGAAACAAATTAGGTTGTTGGAATTGTTCTGTAGATCCCACTTACAAGCAGTACCTAATAATTCTATCCATCCATTCATACATATGCTTATCAAGATATGATCCAATCATCAAAGTTGATTCTAGAAGGCATGGGTTCCCATCAGGATGAGATATAAATACACATACACTACTGCATAATCTCATCATCATCAAATAGTGAATGCATTAAATAATGGGGTACCCCATGTGAAGAAGGTAACGAAGAAGTTTTGAAGCCACAAACCATCACTTCAAACCAAGGGAGATTCACCCATTTACTTTCCATTAATGTTCTGGTATACATCAAATCCTATGAAAACCTAAGCCATAGAGTTTCGGAGGTTGAGAAAGCCTAAGGGGATCGTGCACCACAGATTGATGAAAAACAACAAAAAGAAAAAAATATGGTAGCTGATCTTCACACCCATTTCAATCCGTGCTTATCTACCACCATCGAAAGTCTTGTTTCTTTCAAATTCTGGCCACTTGAGAAAGAAATCTAGTTATCCATGTAGTGAAGCAACTTTCTACCTGAAAATGATATGGTAGAAGAGAAAGTATGTAGGATATGGACTCGTACAAATTTAATCTACTCCCAAAATTATCTAAAAGCAATCATTTTAATGAGATATTTGGGAGCAAATATGTGATGGGTATTGTAGAGCAAATCTGGGGTTACATAAAGGATTTGATATTTAGGGATAACAAACCAAAAATGGAAGGGTCCACCTGAGGAAGTTGGCAGTGGATCAAAGACAATAAGAGGCCACGTGTTGGGCAACATATCTGATCTATGCGACCATAAAAGACACGTCAACCTCTGAATCCTTTCCAGGCTTTCCAGAATCCTGGCCAGCTAGCCTAAGGACTGTGAGGGCCAAGGCGCAAAAAATCGAGGAGAACAATACAAGCGCACCACTCGAGTCATCGCTCAGAGAAATATACGCGTCTCCCTTTTTTTTTTTTGGGGTAAAGTTGGTGGTTGGGCTTTGCTTCTCAGTACTGCTAGGCTTCTTTTGGGGACATTTTTAAAGTGTGTCTCTAACCCCAACCCCAATCACCTGCAAGGCTTTGCTTCCTTTCTTACATCTTTTTAATTTATCACTGCTGCTTTTTTTCTTTGTAAATTCTTTTTTATTATCTAACAATGGTTTTTTCCATGAATATTAGAAAATTTAGTATTAAAATATTAGAAAAAGAAAATTATAGGTGTTCCAAGTGAAATGAAAAATATAATGGAAACACATTTTTAGTAATTTTAAACATTTGAATTGTCTTTTCATAAATTTAGGCCACACTTATCTTATCCACAACGAAATGGCCTAAATTTTATGAGGTTATGTTTGGTTGTTAAAAAATCTGAAAAATAAAGCATAAGAAAATTTAAATCAATAAACTATTTTTGTATGTTATTTTAAATAATTTAAAAATACCATAAATTTATAATTTATTTAAATTATATCTAATTTTATTTCATTTTTTATAAAAAAAATTAAATATAAAAAAATTGTTTTCTTTAATGTTTTTTTCCACAAATTAGATAAAGCCTTAAAATAGAATAAATTTCATTTTGTGGTTAAGATTTTGACTAACTACACGTAATCTTTAAAGTTTAAAATTTCATCAAATGTTTTCCTCATTTTGAATTCAAAAAAATATGAGTGAAATTAATCTTTAAAATATTAATATAAATAAAATAAAAAATAAATAAATACAAGTAAGTGATAAATTTTGAATGAGAAAATAAGAATTTTAAATAATAGTGACAAATAAGGAGATAATTTGGGTGGATAACAAAGGGTGGATCTCAATTGAATGGATATAAGAAAATATATATGATCTTTAAAATTTCAAATTTTGGTTCAAGAAATAAAAAGCATAAGATTTTAAGCAGGAGTGAAATTATAAAAAAAAGGTACATCAAAATGATTCTACCATCAATAATTGCTGCAATTGAGTTGGCGTGCAGATGAACGGTACCAAAAAAATTGTAAATCTTTTGAAGTAAATTAGGATGTCTTGGAATAAAAGTTACCCGAAGGAGACAAAATATACAAATAAAATAGAACGACCAAAAATCACCTGTGCAAGTGGAGGTTTTTTTTTTTTTTTTTAAATAAAAATGAATAAGGGCGGGGTATGATTTGGTATTATTGGAAACGGTGAACATAAAAGCAGGAGAAAGCAGCTTACCCGTTAAGAGTTAGTTGGAAGAAATGAAGGTATGCGAGCTCTGCAACTCTCCGGCAGTCATCTACTGCGACTCCGATCAAGCCAGCCTCTGTTGCGACTGCGATGCCAAGGTTCATAGCGCTAACTTCCTCGTCGCCAAGCATTCCAGGACTCTTCTCTGCCACGTCTGCCAATCTCCAACTCCCTGGAACGGCTCCGGCCCTAAGCTCGGTTCTACCATCTCTGTTTGCCAGAGGTGTGTAAATCGCAGCCGTACTGTAAATGAGACTCCGTCAACCGATGAGGATGAAGATGAGGAAGGTGAAGAAGATGGAGAAGACGATGGCGACGATGAAAATGATGAAGAAAATCAAGTGGTTCCGTGGTCATCGACGCCGCCTCCGCCGATCTCCTGCTCTTCCGCCAGCGAAGAGGAATCTTCCAGCAGGTTCTGTAACGGAGAAGAAGGTCCATCGGATTCAAAATCAGCTTCTTCGCTGAAGCCAATGCGCCAACAATCGTCCTTCAGACCTACTTCTCAAGTACGTCTCTTCTCTCCCTCTCTCCGTACGATCTCCATGTCAATCAAATTCCCTCAAATCCCTATCTATTCCACTTCGCAGAATGATCTAGGGCGGTCTGTTTCACCACCAGCACACAACGTGCGCATCTTCATGAAGGGAAACGAATAACTGCAGCAACCAACAAGCTAATGTTGAAGCAGAGTGACGACTGAGGCAAGATCAACCGCCCATGGCATTTTCTACTCACTAATTCTCCTTCCGTTTCAGCTTATTTTCCCTTAATCAATTACTCTACTCATTTTTAACGGCATTGTGTCCGTACGTCTCTCCTAACCATTAACCTATATATATATATATGATATTCGCGCTCCTGTATTAAAACAGATCCACGGAGTCTGTTTTGTATTTCTCTGTGTTCTATTTCTCTACTTTTCATCTTCTCTCTTTCGGATCAAAGTGCTAAACACTCATATAACCTCATTTGGTACTTAACCTTTGCTAGTTCCCTAAACTTGATCATCTTTTTCAAATCTTACAAATTGAAGAATTGATTTAAAAATTCTCTCTTCTTGCGACCACATTCTTAAGTCACAATAAATAAAAATAAATAAAATAAAAAGAAATTCCATTTAAAAAGGTTTGAATTCATAGAAGATGCGTTGTTGTAGGTTCTATACCCATTTTTCCTCTCTCTAAGTTTATGAAGGCTTGAGCTTGCCAGACAAAATCACAAAAGACAGAAAGTTGTGTTATAGTATTTGTCCACCTCTAACTTTAAATTACACGAGTAATCATTACATCATGTTAACCCATGATCATACGATTATGAGTCAAAGAATATTGAACCGTTTCTTTTATAGAAAATTAATTATTTTCTCAAGAAAGCTTTCCGGTGATAGTATAGGAAAATTTAGAACCTTTTTTTTTATTTATTAAATAAAAAAATTTATTAGATCTGATTTTTAAAAAATATGATGATTTGAACAGTATTTTCGTTTTAATAGACTAGAATTTTAATTTTTAAAATACTTGAAGTAAGAATTGGCTTTGAAAAAGCGAATCAGGCTTTAAGATATTATTTTGTTTCCAACAACTTCCAATTCTTCCTACCCTACTCCATTCATTCATGTTCAAATATGGGAATGAAAACTTTTGATCCTTAGACACCATTGGAAAAGGAGATTAGAGTTTAATAAGCTTTTCAAAAGCTTAAAATTACAATAATAATATATATATATAAAGTATGGACGTTGGAGGAAAATGCATGAGGTGGGTGTGGGGGAGGGGGGGCGCAATTGAATGAATGAGGTTGAGCTGAAATTTGTCAGCATCGCTGAATTCCTGGCCAAACACCACATGGGACCCTGCCCTTGCCCTCTTCTTCTTATTCTCTTTGCTTCCGCCCAACGTCCGCCTAGTGTGAGCCCTCAGCCCTGGTGTTACATTTTCTCACCGACCAAACACCTCAAAAGAGGCTTTTTTTTTGTATGTTTTCCATCCAAACGTGGTTCATCACTTCAGCATCACAATACGTCAAAATTTTTGCTGTGTTTATCCTTCTCACCACTTTCCATGTGCTTTTTATCATTTTAAATATTTAATAAAGTGGTGAAAACAAGTGGATGGAAGAAGAAAAGTAAAAAATTGAAACTTTTTTTTATCCCATCAATCCACCTCAACGTAATAATTTGATAAAAGAAATCGTAAAATAAGATAATAAAAGGTCATTAATAACACTTTTAATAAACAATTACTTTTCTTAAAAACTTACTTCCCGACATAATTTAAATTCGATATACATATTATATTTTTTAACATCATTCCCTCACACGAAAAGATATCATGGAATTACAAATTTGACTAAAGAATATTATGAAATTGTAAACCTCTCTCACGTGGAGAGACTTGCCGACAATCTCTTGTCAAATTAAGTTTAGATATTATATTAAACAATCAATTTTTCAACATACATATCACGTTTTTTTAACAATTTTGATATGATATTTTAAATTTTTGATATCGTAAATCTTAAATAAATGAATAAATTATCAATCACGATGAGTGTCACGTTTTTTTCAAAGCCTTGAAGCCGCGTTTTTGAGTCCAACCTTAACCTTAAGAGTTACGACTCTTAATTGTGTTGTTGGGAATAGAATTGTCATTGTTCCCTCTACTCTGACACGAATTTATGTTAGCCCTGCACTAAGGAACTCTCATTTAAAATTTTCAGCAGTTGGGTACGAAGCAATTGAATGAATGGTTTGCATTTCCTCACTCTACAAAAATCTTCTCCATTAATAATTCAGAATTCTAGTGGCTGTCCAAGTCTCCCTCTCATTTGGTAAACTCGGGTCACTCACTCTTCAGACACGCCTTCACTGTCACCGATTCTATTCTCTCATATCGAGTACCCATTTCTTAGGATGATAACGGTGTGAGTTGAGGAGGCACATCACCTGTATTTTCATCTCCCTTTCGAAAAATAAATAAAAGATACGTGAATTTCTCATATTCTAACTTTTTTTAAAAAAAAATTAATTAATTTTTATAAATAAATAAATTTTTTAATTTTCATAACTTATTTTAATGAAAAATAATTTTTAAAATTTTATGTGTTAAAAAAGGAAAAAATAAAAAAAATAAATCAAAATCATTTTTTTATCGATTTTATATATATATGGGATTGGACAAAACACTCTCCAAATTCAAACCAAATTTTAAAAAAATAAATAACTCATCTGTTATTTTTCAAACTCGTACGATGAGACAAAACAAATATATAATAATAAAAAAATTCTTCTTATTGTGAATTTTATTTTATCATTATTTAAAAAAAAAGAATAAAATTAAACTTTTATTCAAAAATGTATTACTTTTTTCAAACTCGTTCCTACTAAGTATGAAATAAAATAAATAAATAAATAAAATTCATCTTATTGTCATTCTCATTTCATCAATGTTTTGGGTCTTTTTCATCGATGTTTCGGGTTATTGTCTTTCCAAAGTCAATTTAGGCCTAGGATGGGAAATTTAGATACCATTAAGTAAATATTATAAGATTGTAATCTAATATATGCTCCACATTTAGTTTAGGGTCACTCTCAAATCCATAAATTAGATGATTAATCTTGTCATATAGAACCACCCATGACCCATCACATCAAATAGAGGAAGGAGAGAATGAGAATGTCTAGAGTGGGCCAAGTTTTTTCGGACTAATCTTCAAGCTTAATTGTAAGTTGATTATGTTTTGTGATTTCAAAAAATTTGTTGGACTAATTAATCAATAATAATGAGTTTTTGAGTGAAGTAAAGAAGGAATCAAGAAAGGTGAATTGTGGTGTGGTGGAGATTTGTTGCTTGTAGAGGGGAGATGGAATTTTGTGTGGCTGTGGTGCACATTTTGAAAGTTTTCAGCATGGAGATTGAGATATTTTGATTTTGAATATTTTTTTTTTCCTTTTCTTTTTTGCCCTTTTGATTGGTCTTTGGATTCTCAATCGTTTGGTCTTTTGATCTCTCTGAGTAGTGAGTGTGTGAATAACAGCTAGAAAGAGAATATTATTCCAGTGTACGTACCTCCATAGCTTTTGTAGCTTGAAATCAGGGCCACTTCTTGGGCATTTTTCTCTGTAGGCAAAAAGAAATAAAGATATCAACGACTTCTTTTAGCGACTTAAGGCTATGTTTGCATCACCAAAATTATTCATCTTTCTCTCATTTCAGTGTCTGCTGTCTGTCCGCCCTTTGTTTTCCACGGAGGAGTTTTCCTGGGCATCTTTCTTTTTTCTTTTTCTTTTTTTTGTTCTTCCTTTCTTCAATCCAAATAAAAACATTGTAAACTAAGGTGGTGTTTGTCTTTTAATTGAATAGAAAAAATCAAAATATTTAATTTTTTTTATTAAGTTAAAAATAATCTATTAACATCATCCAACATAATTAAAGTGAACTTATTATAAATAAATTCAATTTAATTATATTGGATGATATCAATAGATTACTTTTAACCGAATAAAAAAGCTAAAATAGTATTTATTTTTTTAATTTTTTGTTTAAAATAATTTGTTTTTAAAATTTATATTATTTGTTTTTCTACTTTTTGATAATTTATTATAAATTTTTTAATAAATAGAAAAAACTAAAATATATAATTTTTTTTAAATAAAAAAAACATATTATATTTTTTTACTTTTTAATATTTAATAAAAATAAAATACTATAAAAACAAATAACCTAATATTTAATATTATTAAACATTAAAATTTTATTTAAAATTAAATATCATTTTAATTTTTTCTATTCAATAAAAAACAAATTTCACCTGAATCAACCTGTTTCTCGTGGCATTGAGTGAAAATGGACAAGTTAACTTTTATTATTTTTTAATTTTAGGCATCACACTAAATAATTTTATATTTTTCTTATTAAATAACTTCCTTTTTCTTGTCTCCCCTCTTGCATGAAATTTTGACACTAGATCTAGGCCTTAAGAGACTTGGGGTACAGATGTCCGATGGGAGCCGTACCAAAACCAACCACATATATATAATAATAATGTCAAACCAAACCCAACCCACCACCAAATCTCCATTCCATTCACTGAAATTCCCATCACTAGAGAGGACAACAAAGCCAAGAGTTGCATTGCACCACCATAAATGATGGACACGTAGAATGAAATAGCTGTACCACAAGGTTGACATTGATAACTATATCAATGATCGATCGTTAAAGGAGGATACTAATCTCAATCAATGATAATGTTTTAACTCCTTGCAGCATTGGGCCCATGATTGTATCTCCCAAGGTCAAATCAGTTGTTTTGATTTTTGAAGATATGGTTTTCTAGCAGATCTATTGATTCTAGTAGGCTCTATGATAATACTACCACCTCTACTACTACCCACAATAATAATAATAGTTCATGGTAAACAAACTGGAATCTCAAATTATGACCTCCAAATGAGCACAATCATGGAGATGTCATCCATTTGACATCCAGTCAAGAACATGTAACAAGTAGCAACGCCCAGAATCAATTTATACTAATAACATATCCAGCTTTACTATCGCAGTGAAATAAAACTGAGAGGACTAGGTTGCAAAGCACAAGGGTCTTCAACAAGAAAACTTACATCACAAAATAGGCAATGCAACCTACATAGAAAGGAACCAAAGAAACTGATCAAAGACTGTCCCCATCATCCCAAGCTTCCCTCATGTCTATAAGGTAGCTAACCGAGTACAGATAAAAACTACCACTCATTTTTCACAAGACATGAATCCACAACCACCAAGCAAAGCAGCAAACTGGATCCTGCTTAAGAGGCCGCCTCTGTCTCTGCAACACATGAATGGTAGTCATCAGCATCAGTTTTCACCCAAAACATAAGGAGTGACTTCATTACACTATGAGAGAGAGACAACACATGGTAGATAATATTGAGTAGAGGATTAATCATTTTAGAACATTTCAAACAGATTCTCAAGGCACCAACAATAGCAACTTACATGACTCTTACAGGAGCTTGCAATCATGTGATCGATGATTTATGAATTAATGAATTCACATGTAAAGTTCTTAAATGAATATGGATGGCCTAGCTTCCGGGAAATCAGAAGTTTACTCTGTCATTTCAAAACTAATCTGCAAAGAGCACCAATAAATGTTTAACCAGATAGTTAAAAGTATTTATATCGTTATATTGTTGAAACAATCTCTCAGGCAAGGGCTCATGTTAAGTCATGGTGCTTAGAAACCATGCTTCAATCCTGGGATCAGACACAATATCAATCCATAAAAGTCTAGTCATCCATCTAGAACAATATGCCTGCCAAGTGGAGTGAAATCCAAGAGGAGAGGGAAACCCCTGTGAACTCGGTATGTGCATGAAAACATGCTCTGCCAGTCAGTGAACCTCTACTAACTTCGACCATTTATAATGCTGGTGAGCTCAAGGTTGCAAACATAAAACTAATATCCAGTAGCTTTTCCATGGTGGTCAAACTAATCTTACTAACAGCTCTCTGGTTCTTGTGACAAAAACAAGGAAAACAAATAACATACAGCCAAAAAAGGTGATAAGACACACAACCACCAACTGATTTAAGAGGATCCACCCATGACACTGACTTATTCAAAATTTAATACGAAGAAAACAACAAGAGAGAGAGGGAGAGAGAGGTAGTAGGTGCATTGCCATTTTACAATAAACCCATTACATATTTTGTTACTTTGAGCTAATGATTCAAATCTTGAACATCACCTGCAGCATCTTGTACGATAGATCTTCATCTTCCATGGTTGGGTAAGTGCTAATAATAGCTAAAGAAGTTTTCAAATTTAGGGTTTAATTATTACTATCAAGGTAAAAATGTATGAAACTGATCCTCATAGTGATGATCAGAGAACAACATAGCAGAAAGTCTCATGTGAATGAACCCAAACAGAAGAATAAAAATACTAACAAATTAAATGAAAGAACTTTATAACAAAAATTGGAAGAATTAATGTAAGATATTGTATAAGATACGAGAAAATTTTAGGCAAATCCACAAGCCAACCCAACTGGCAATTATCATGATTCCTGACCAAGGATTATAGTGTCTCAACAATGAGCAAAGCAAAGTTTGAATATGGAAAAGTGCAGATAGTTATTGCAAGAAAATCAATTTTGTGTACAAGAAAGGGACCTCCAGAAATTGAAGGAACATTCAAGCATAGCTGAGGAAGATCATGTTCAAGGCTCTACAAGTGGCCACTGTTTTAGTTGGAAAAAAAAAAGTCCCTTTCTTGAGTCTTCTTTAAGTTTTTATACTAACTAGGGGTGGACACATGTCATGTCTTGAAAAGCATGCCCATAACAGAAAATATTCCTTTTTCGTTTTGTTTTCTTTCTCGATCGTCCGTGTTCTCATGAACATGGAGGGTTTGTTTTCGTTGTTTGTTTCCTCGAGCACACGGGGTGCATACTCGAAGTTCGAGCTCACGAGCATACAGAGGATGTGCTCAAATCTTATATCCATTACAGCCACTAGTTAATAAACAACAGAATGATTTAAAGTTAACACAAAACAGGAAACTGATCTCCCAACACAGTTGCTGAAAAAAAAAGTTACCATAATTGAGGAAATCAAGATCAAGGCTCTGAAAAGGGCCAGGGGGGAGAAAACAACAGGGACATTCAAGTTAATGCAAAACATGAAACTAATATCCTAATGTAAAAGCAGAAAAATACAATATGGATGGTAGAGAAAAAATCAAAATCAAGGCTCTAAAAGGGGCCTGGTGGAAGCAAACAACAGAGATATTCACATTAGTGCAAATCAGGAAACTAATCATCCCTAATACTAGCAGAAAAATAAGCAACCTGGAATATACTAGAAACCCGCATGATAAAAAATTAACTGTAGCATTACCATAAAAAAAAGAAAAAAGAAAATGCACACCATCAATAAAACTTAGTCAGCCTCATCTTCACTCAAAGGATTGGCAAGCAAGTCCTCATCATTCCCACAAATACAAGAATATTATCCATGTGTGGGTATGTAGGTAATTAATTCATATAGGATTGAACCAGGTTGTGGTTGAGTTCAATTTTTTAATAGGCAGGTTATGATTAAGATCAATGTTTCCACTAGGATTGGGGCTTCAGATTCAGGCTTAAGGTCTAGCAAGCAGGCCCTATCTCATACATTGCAGAGGACATTAGTAATTAACTATGCCTAACTCCAGATATGACCTGGTAACATCAACCTTGTCCATTTGAGAACTAGGAAGTACCAAAAAAAATGAATGAATAGATCTTGAACTGAGCCTAAGTAGATCCTTATTCCTTATCACCTTGTACATATTGTGATGGTGTTGTATCAATGGCACCTTCAAGGCTTCAAGAAGAAAATTATCCATTCTTTGAGGCTGCAATAAGAGGATAGTCAAATGGGTCTGGCATACTTGGTTGCACAATTTATAGCTTGCTGAACAAGAAGGAAATTTAGAAGTAAAACACTACATTTCTAGGAAGCTGTATTTCTCAGTTGGCTAACTCATGAAGGTAAACAGTGATTACTTTTACACTGTTTGACACTGAATGCCAAATATTTACTTGATCAAGGAATTTGTGCGGAGGGTTTGATCTGCAGCTCTGTCAAGAAGAAGAAACCATGTCTTACTTCCCAGGTTTGTTGTTATTTAGGATGGCCATACATGCTGCAATTAAAAATGCTAGATACAAGATTTGGAACAGAGCATCAAAGATTTATTTATTGTCGGTGCAGAGCTTGTTTGACAACACACTTATCACAGCTAATAAAAATTCTTTTTCCCAATGAAATCACTTCAAAACTTGTTATTCTCATTTTTCTTGAGTTATACCATTGCTACACATGTTATAATACGTAACAAAAATGGGAAACTTCAGTTTAGAGTGAAAAACAGAATCAACAACAAACTAAACAAAGTAAAGACAAAAAAGGTAAAGCTATGCACAGCAACACCTTGTATAATAACGAAGGTTGTAACAAGAGAAATGATACCATGCTACCTTTAAAGAAATAAAAAAGAGAATTAACAATATTTTAGTCGAGTGAGAAGAAAAATGGACTAACAAGTCTTAATGAGAAAAGCACCTAATATATATATAGAGAGAGAGAGAGAGAGAGATATTTTGATAGGCAAATAAGAGTATGTATATTAATAAACATATAAAGACTGTCAAACTAAAGTGACGAACACAGTATACCGGAAGTATACAAATGAGAAACAAAAGACTAGCTATCGTTGCTACAACCCCACTATAAGAAAAAGAGCCCAACAATTCTATAAAATCTAACAAATAAGCTAGGCCTTCTTGCCTGCCTCCTAGAAGGAACCCTTGAGACCACATATACAGATTAGTTATGAGGGAATCCTTGAGAGCTTGGATAGTGCATTGCTCCCCTTCAAAAGTTCTTTGATTTCACTCCTTCCAAATTGTCCATAAAAGGCAAAGAGACACTTTTCTCCAAAACTTCCTTCTTTTCCTACCCACAAAGCTACCATGTCATCCCTCCAACAAATCCTTAACCTGGCAAACTAAAACATCATAGTAGCCAGAGGAAAAGAAAGCAAAAGCGATTCCCGTAGTAGCAGCGAGCGAAATGGGAGCAGCCCAAATCGTGAAAACGGGATTGTGGGAGAGCAATAAAAGCGTCACGCTGCTAGACGAAGCGGAGGAATGCTGCACCCTAGATGGCGAGAGTCCAGTAGCTGAAAGCATCACTAGCTTATGCTCTGACCAGAATAGTATGGGGCACGAAATGCCAAAGAAGGAGAAGAGAAAGTGTCATAACTCTCTAGCTACCCCACAATGAAAAGATGGTCTTCTGATTCATCTGCATCTTTACACATAGAACAAAAACCTGCCAAAACCCTTCCTCTCCTCTTGAGCTGGTCCATAGTTAGGATCCGGCCCCAAGTCGCTACCCAAGCAAAAAAAAAAGAAAACTCACTTTGGTAGGAGCACAAGAACCCCATATTATCTTTGAGGGGAAAATCACTTCACCCCTGCTTCCAATGCATCGTAGAAAGACCTCACAGAGAACACCCCATTCTTGCAAAGCACCCAACATATACCAGCATTTGCAAATTCTGGCATCCTTTTACATATTTCTATAACATTAATCCAAGCTCCATAGTGTAGCATAGAATATGCCTGTATACTTTAAAGACAAATATAGGTTACTCCCATAATCCCATTGCATCTATATCGTCATGATAATTTCTGTGCCATTGGATGGTTTTTTCTCAATCACCAAGTAATCGAGAAGAGGAACTTTCTGCAAAGGCTGCTGATAAGCAAGGAAGATGAAGCAATGGCTATATGAAGCTGAAACAGAACAACAGCGAGAGAAAAAAATTGAACCATTTCAAAGGAAGAAAAGGTAGGAAAACATCTTCAGGCCATAAGTGTAGAAATAGGCCCTATTAGATGAGTATTAATTCCAGATATTTTAAAAAATATAACTGATTTTCTCAGCACAAAGCACCAAACCATTTCTCCAATGACCTTTATTTCAAACATAAAAGGATTTTGAATCAGCAGTATAAATAGTTAGGGAGTCATGCGGGCATTTTTGGGGATAGAGGGACTTGAACCCTCATGATTTTTGAGGTCAACAAATTTTCCATTTCTAATAAATTTCATTGTTCTCAATATTGACATTTATAACGGGACCCTATCTTTATTCTCATCCAATTGATTAGTTCAAAAGATTAAGCTGCTAGAGAGTGTGGCCTGGAGAAAGTTTAGTCAGCTTCTACCACAAGCAAGCTCCAACACCTAAATCATCAATCAATTCATATAAAATCGTATGCAAGGAGTATTATTTTGTTTTAATCTGGGAAATCTTACACAAATACAGGGAACAAGTACATTTTCCCCCAAAAATCAACATAAAATGAGGAGAAGGGAGTTTTTCTTTTTCTTTTCCTTCAGGAGAAGAGCATTTTTCTTTCTCTTTTCTTTTCTTTTCTTTTCTTTCTTTCATTCCTTTTTTCTATTTAAGGGAAAGAGTATAATGTATTCCAAAAAAGGCCTAGGGAAGGGGGAAAACCCCACTACACAAGATGCAAAAAAAAAAAAAGCACTGAGACAAAACAAAAGAGAGAAGGGACCTGAGAGGCCAAACCCAAACCCATAAACTACCCCATCCTATTAGTGGAATCTAATAATGACAAACCTCCTCCCTCAAGAATCTCTGGACCAAGAGTCCAAAGACTTGAGGAATATATCTTTCAACCTAAACCCCTCCGGAGATTGTTAAAATTTTTTCCTTTAAAATACACCAAAGTGATATAGCTGGCAGTTTCCCACACTTTCTACTTCCTTCCCACAACGCTACCTTTGTCAGGAACTAGAGAATATTTAACCAAAAAAAGGAAGGACCCAAGAAACACTAAAGACAGAAAGCACAAGGATCCAGAGACAAAATAGTAGAGATATCACAGAGAAAATTATTTTGACAACAAAGTATTAAAACTAACATTTGAGATTAAATGCATGATCACAATTACAAATAACATACATAACCAAACATCTCACATGAATGCAGAGATCAAGATCACAATTATACATGAATGCAGACATGTATTAAAATGGGAAGAAAACATTTAAACAACTAATGTGGTCATGAAAGAACAGATAAAATCCTTCTTTTTTTTTTAATTAATTTTTTTTTTTTTTTTGCAAAGAACACAGAAAGTCCACAAATTTAATCATCCAATATTACATGCAACAGATGTAGATTATCACCACAATGAAATTCGAAAAACCATAATCTCAATGCACACTAGTGTTACCACAAATTACACTAGAAACTATCTTTTTTGTGCAGTAAACTCATAGCTAAATACCAAAGAGCATGAATAAAAGAGCTTAGAAATATCAAAACCAATATTCTTTAAATTGAAAGCATAGAAGCATTTGAACCTTTGTATATCTTAGCTGGAACGTGGCAGTCATCCTCCTGCACCAGCGGACACAGCAGATCACCGTCCGTCTTATCCTCCGGTGTAGCATCTCCGGAATCATTCCCATCCTTATCATCAGGAAACCTAACCACAACCACGGGACAAACACAGTGATGCACGCAGTAATCGCTAACGCTCCCCAGCCGTCCTTTACTATTCCGCTTCGAAGCACCAAAACCTCGACTCCCCATAATCACCGCACTCAATCCCAATCTTTCCACCTCCAAGCAAAGCCTCTCTTTCATGTCGTGATCCTTCACTATGTGGATCTTCACAGGAATCTGCGCCTCAACCAGCGGCTGAGCCAGATCGTTGGCCTTCGCGGTGGTGAAGGCGTCGAAATCGTCTTCCAGCTTCTGCTGCGACTCCTCGTCGGTTTCCATCGACAGGTCGATAGAACCCCAATCGGCGCCGTAGAGGACGCTCGTCGGACGCACGTGCAGGAGGATCACAACGTCGCCCGGGCGGAGGTAATTCTGGACGGCCCATTTCACAGCAAATGCGCTCTCGTCGCTCAGATCGACAGCTATTCCAATTTTCCGGTGGGCACCGGTGGGAGTAATCGGAAACCTAGGAGACGATGGCTGGACTAAGATCGCCGTCGCCGGGCGCTCAGATTCCGGCGGCTTTTTGGGTGAAGTCATATCGGAGAATAAATACAAAGCTAGAAGGGCTTTTTCTTTTGGGCTTTGTGTTTTGTTCTGTGCGGTGCCTCAGCTGAGAAGGTTTTGGAAGAAGAAGCTAAAAAATTTCAGAATAAAATAAATACATAAATAATAAATATAAATAAAGGACAGTAAAGGTGCGACCCTGCGCCACTGCGGTGTGTAGTTACCAACTTTTACAATGTAACGCTTCACATCTTGTCTATAATATAACAAATAAGGTAAGAAAAAATATTATTTAATTAAAAAAAAAATATATAGTCTAAAAGCAAAACAATAAAGCATTATGGTATAAATTTGGAGAGTTTCACTACTATTTATTGTAGCTTTCCAGGATTTACGGTGGGAAAGCTTAAAGACCACGAATCCTGGCAACCTCTAAGCCCTCACGCCACCAGAAGCTTGGCCCAAGCGAAGTTGAGGCTGGGTCGACCGCTCTGAGGTTTTAATTTCAAGCCCAGGCCCACTCATAGGCCCAAGACTGACTTAAGTTTTGGATCGATTGTCTTTGCCCTTTTTAAATAAAATAAATAAAGAAAAAAAAAAAGATTAGGTTGAGATACATATTATTTAAACTTTGTTATTCTTGAAACAAAAAACTTAAAACACAAATGACACAAAGTGTTAACTTTTGTCTTAAATTTTATTTTAAAATATGTTATACCCATAAAAGTATTTTTTTTTAATCATATAATAATATGCAAAATAAATAAGGGTATGTTTGATAATAAAAATAATTCTGAAAAACAGTTTTGTAATTTTTGTAGAATAAAAGTATGTTTAAAAACTTAAAATGTCTTTAAACTGCTTTTAATATTTAAATTTTTTAAAATAATTTTTATGTCTAGCTTTTTATTTTTAATCATTTTACATATTTGTATAATTATTTTTAAAAGTCATTATAAAGAAACAAGTAAAAAAAATTTAAAAGATGTTCAAGACACTTTCTTTTTTATTCTTAAAAACAAAAAACAAAAAATAAATTTTGATGACCAAATGTGTTTTTCTATTTTTTTTATCATGGAAAATATAAATTTTTTTTCCAAAATAGTTACCAAACATTTCCTAATTTATTTTTAATGATTTTTGAGGGTTTTGTTCGAGTGATTTTCAATAAATTTTCAATGTTTATAAATGACACACAATGTTGTGTATTGATTCTTTATTTTTTTTTAAAAATAGTTATTTATATGCTTGAAGGTGCACCCACAATCTATTATTAATTATTAATTAATATAAATTTAAGACCAACAAATTCAAGTTCAAAAAATCAAACTCTCAAACAAACCAAAACCCAACAATCTAGCTATATTACATAAGACTAAAACCTACCAAAACCCAACGCCCAACTCATTGTTAATTAGTTAATATTAATTTCATAAAAGCTCATTAAGTCTTAAAAAAAAAAAAATAGTATGAAATCTACTCGAATCCAACAACTCAACCATAATTTATCTAAAACTAAATCAAAATCTAACAATCCAATAAAAAAACATATGCAAAACTTAAATAATCCAACAAAACCTACCCAATCAACCTATAGGACTTTTTGGGTACATGTACCATTCCATCCTCAATGATTATATTTTGTTTCCGAAAAATACTAAAGAAAAAAGAAAAAATATTAAAAAAAATAGTTTTCCATATATAGTTTCATAGTAGAAAATATAAAAGAAAATTAAATATAATTAAAATTAATTTGAAATTTATATTTATGAAAATTATTTAATCTTATTATAATAAAAAAAATAAGAAAATAATTTTAAAGAAATATATAAAAATAGTTTATTAATTTTAAATATATATATTTTTATTTTTCTTTAGTTTTTATTTTCTCTATTTTATTTTTTTTATATTTTCACTCAAATTTTTTGAAAACCAAATATAACCATAGAATAAATATAAAAACTACTTTATAAAAACAACTCATTTAACTTTGTTGATTTTATTTAACTTTTTTAATATAAATAGAAACTACTTTCTCAAAAAATAAATTATAAATATTTCTAATACTTATTTATTTATAAATCATATTTATTTTTAATAAAATTTAAAATTTAAAATTTAAAAACAAAAAAATTGAAAAATAAAAAAATAAAAAAAAAGAAGAAGAAGAGGTGGATACGAGAATTTCCCATACCCCTCATTTAAATATTTTTATATACTAATTCCATAATTTTAAAATTAAAAGGACAACAAACTTAAAAACCGTATTTGGATAGGATTCGAAAGGCAGGGTTTAGAAACACTTTAAAAGGCTGAGTTGCCCTTGGTCTTTTAGCAAAATTACACCGATAGCCATTCCATTCCATTCCCTTCCCTTTCCTTTCCTTCCCTTCAACATCTCCTTTTTACCCCTTCACAAAATCCGAACTCTTCCAAAACCCTAATCCTACCAGAGAACCGGAGGTGCTTCGTGTCTCCCTCCACGCTGCGGTCTTCTACGATTGCTTTTAGATCTAAGTTTTGGTGAGTTATTCAAATCATAAACCTTTTTTTTTTCCCTTCCCTTTTTTAATGTACGCTTGTTTGGTTTCTGAGAAAACGTGGGAAAATTTCGAATAGATAATTTTTGGTGTTATTGTTGATTCATGTTGAAATAACCATTAACCCGGAAACTGAATTTATTTTCCCTTGTCCTTTTTATTTTGTTTTCCTTTGTTTAATCGGGGGGAAACGAATGAGATACTTTTGAGGAAAAAGGGAAAAATCTGGCGTTTTGGTTCGGGATCAAGGCGTTAAACCAGTGCATACCACCAAAAATTGATTTTTTATTATGTTATCTAAGTTTAGAACACCCAAAGTTGTGAGGGGCGTTAAGCAATTGGGTTGTTTCTTTCGCCAGTCAGATCACGTTGAATTCTACTTAATTTATCTTGAAAATTCTTGAAGTTGCTTTTACATGATTTAAAGCGTTGTTGATTATATGTTGTGATGGGGTCTTTTGATGTTTTGAAAATTTCTTTAACATGGGTTTTTGGATTCGAGCTATTGACATTTTACATGAACTATGCACATAGCTAGTTTGTTAATCATCCACATGTTTAACCAAAGAAATGAGGTGAGTGGCAAGTTGCTGAATCTATGCTTCTTGATCATACTGCTGATGTATTGCTTACTTCCATTCTTTTATATCAACTTTGGAATAAGGTAAATAAATCCACAGACAAGATTACTATGGCATGGTCAATTCTCCAATTGGGATATAATTACCTGATGAACTTCCTGATTTTGGCTGTCAGGACAATTTTCATTTATACATGGTTGTGTCAATCATACTGCATGTTTTTTTTTATTGAATAATGGTAGAAATTTTTTGGTATATGTAAGGTTCCATGTGGCTCTTTCATTCTCTCATTGTCTTGCTTGAATCCAATCCAATCCAATCCTCTCTGATTAGGTTTGTTTCTACAGAGATGCCGCAGAGACATTCAAAGAACAATAATGATCTTGCCTTCTTCACATATGATGAGAAGCGCAAACTCGGATATGGAACTCAGAAGGAGCGACTTGGCAGGGACTCAATAAAGCCTTTTGATGCATGCTGCCTTTGCTTAAAGCCATTCATTGATCCTCTCTGTTGCCAGAAAGGTCATGTCTTCTGCAAGGAATGTATTCTCGAATGCTTGTTGGCTCAAAAGAAAGATATCCAAAGGTCAGTGTAGTTCTATGAGTTTTCTCATGCTAATTATTGATGAGTGATTCTGTAAGCCTAAATCTCTATCTTAGTCTGGTGTTATACTAATATATGACAATTGTCTTTGCCCACTGTTTGGTTTCTGAGGAAATTGAAGAAAAGCTTTGAATTTAATGCTTTCCAATGAGTTAAAACAGTACATATGAAGTTGAAAACAAATAGACGTGGGATTGTTTTGGGTTCTAAAATTAAAATCTAAGTTGCTTTTATCCTCAGCTATCCAACAGAGCTTTGCTTGTTTTCTTTGGATTTTTTCTTATGTATTCAAGAGGGTGATGAATGTGATATTGCATTATGTTTTAGAAGTCTGATTGTGAACAAGCATTGTTAATGAGGAGCTTTTCAGTCGGGATTGTAGTGTGTTTAACTCTATGGTTTATAAAATGGATTTTATGAAAGGATGAGTGATGTTTTGTTTTCCATTACAAATAGGAAAGGACATTCCTTTTTTGTCATCTGGAATTCCTTAATCTTGGATTTGGTCTGGAATAGTATACTGATGTTCATTCTTGATTGAAACACTGTGACTAACATTCTTTATATAGGAGTTTACTCATGGAACTTAGTAATGAGAAAGCACTCATCTGAAATGCAAGTCACTGGATCAGTGTTGTAAGAAACTTCGGGAGACTAGTGAGGTGTTGTGTGTTCCATACGAGACATAAAAATGCCACATTCTGGATTTGTGCTTTTGCATGAAGGATTAGTGATAATTAAGGAACCATTCAGGATGAATTATGGTAAGAAATTAAACAAAGTAGAGCATTGGGAGAACCGTATGCTGCTTTAGTTATCCATGCTAGGAAGATTAGGAGAGACTTCAGTGCAGAGGATATGTTAAACTTATTATCTGTAGGAGTTAGGGGTTGATTGAGGCCCTAGGATTGCAGGGAATTTCTTTATGTGCATTCCTAGGTTTTCTTAAAGTTTTAGATTTATATGTACAGATGACCATGGTTTGATTTTAAATTATAAGGATGACTAGGAAAAATGGGTCACAGATGTAGTGAAAGGCTGCTTCTTTATCAACAGAATGTAAAACTGACTAAAACCGAGGCATTAAACTGTATGTTATATTTTGGTTCGTCCAAGCATCAGTATTCAGGTTTGTTCCAGCTGACTTCAAAATGATACTTATTGGGTGTCTGCTGATACGTTTGGTTGTCAATGTGAGTAATTGTGATGCATCTTTTCTACGAGTAAGCCTCCAATACATAGTCTTATTTAAACCCAGATTTCTTAATTACTCTGTCTTTAGTTTCTTTAGTATCAATTAAAATGGTTGGTCCAGAATTTGTTGTTGTTGCATTCTTATATAATGATCAAAACACATTTCTACTCATAAAGAGATACGAAAGTTCCAAACATCTCTAAATGTTATACCATAAGCTTGTTTTTCCAAATTTTCTATTTGCACTAAGACCATATACCTCTTTAATATAGAAGTAATTGGGGGGAAAAAGAGATGTTAGTGGATTCCATGAACTTGTTGCTTGTATGTTGGATTTTTAGCTTCCTATTTGAATACCAATTGATATTTGTTGTGTTGAGTCATTGCCAAGGATTAAAATCATGATGGTTTAACTCATTGTTTAGTGCAAGTCCAGGTTTGTGATATGTGAGTAGTTTGCATTAGGTCATGGATACAAACCATTGGGTCCAGAAGGGTTAAGAGTTTACTAAGTGCATTCTTGAACATACAACATTTCATTAACCTCATTGTGTAGTGCAAGTCTAGGTAGCAATTCTTTTTTGAGCTAATTGTCACAGGATGCTTCAAATGAGCCTCCCCATGGGTTTATAAAGAGCCCAGGAAGCTTCTGGAAACTCTTACACTTAGCCATTAGTGGGAAGAGTGTGGAATATTCTAGAAATGCCTAGAGAATTCCACACATCTCTACATTATGATGGGAGGCATGAGAGGAGTCCAGGACTTTCTAGAGAATTCTAGAGGTCTCTTGTACATAGGCTTGTACATAGAATGATGTAGGACGTTCTAGAATATTCTTGAATTGTAAGGAACCCTCTAAGGTTCCAGAGAGTTCTATTGGTGCTTATAAATAGGTGAAAGCCTCATTTGGCCAAGGCACCAAGCAAGTAAGTCCTCAAAGCACTTGTAAAGGCTTCCTTGAGTAATAAGAGCTTTTATTCTTTAAGAGTTGCTTACTACACCTTCTACAACTTACGAGTCGCGAGCGTCTTAGCCTAGCAAGCTAAGCATTGGGAGCAAGGCTGACTTAGCAAGATCAAACGTCTTTACTTGTCTAAGTGCCGCACGAGCTTAGTAAACGACTAAGTCCGTGACATAATGCTTAAGAATTTTCATTTTGAAATTTCTTAGGGAGCTGATAGACCATCTCTTGGTCTTGTTTTTATTTCCCTTAACGGTAAATAAATAGCTATTTATTAGAATAGGGATTGCAAATGTACAGGATATACTATAGCTAATTGAAAGAACAACCAAGAACCATAAAATAAATAAGAATAGAGTAGGTCATGAATTACTTCAATTGGAACCTCCAAGAAGTACTCAAGCACAGAAAGCCTGAAAGCCACATGATAGGACACACTCTTTTAGCCAGACTTTCTGAAGGATATACGTTTTTTTCTTACAAATCCTTATATTTTTCTCCTTTCAAAATGGTCAAGGAATTACCTATAGAATCAATAACCATCCCCCCACACCCAGCACACACACACACATATATATACACGATCAGGAGTAATCAAGATCCAGCATGCTTGGATACCTGAATACAATGCTACCAATAATTGTACTAATGCACATGTCTCTCTCCTGTCAATTGGTACTAAAATGCTGGCTGAGAGCTCAGCTGGTGCTCTGCATTCATGATACTGAGGTGGGGTTCCTTGATTTTAATGTGTCAAGGTGGTCCAGGAATTGGCTGAGGAAAAGGAAGAATCTTCACTTTTTTCCACACACACACACATGCATATAAAGTGGACCTGAATTTACTATGCCAAATCTTAGTTGGGAAATTTACTTATGTGAAGTTTGGTAGATGTGGTCATTTGATGGCTGGTTAATGGAGGATGGATTAAAGTTGTGAACTTGCATTTGATGATGTTGTGGAGAGCAAATGTAATCTGGACCTTGTACCATTTTTCATGCGTTTTGAATTTTGCGCTGAAGGCTGACTTACCTTTGCAGGAAGCTAGCTGCCCATGCTGCTCAGCTGAAGCAAGAGAAAGAAGAGGAAGAAGAGAGATTAACGTTGCAGAAAGCCAGAGAGCTTGATGCATTTGATCAACAAAACCATGGTGCAGTACCGCAATACAGTGATAAGAACCACACCCGAGACAAGAATGGCTTCCATGGAGCAAACAGTGTGAAGGTTACTTCTTATGAAGAGGAAGCACTTCGAAACATGAAAGCATTTTGGCTGCCTTCTGCTACACCAGAAGCTCCTGTGAAAGTAGAAGCCCCCTCCACTAGTACAGTATGTCCCGAAGGCAATGAAAAACTCAAGCTGAAGACCCTCTTCCCAATCCACTTGACTGAGGACAGGAGTGAACAGAAGAAGTCCAAATCTCTTGATAAAACCTATATCTGTCCCAGCTGCAAGGTTACTCTAACAAATACCATGTCACTTGTAGCACTTAGTTCTTGTGGCCATGTGTTTTGCAAGAAGTGTGCAGGTAAGTTTATGGCAGTTGACAAGGTTTGTCTTGTATGCAACAAGGGTTGTAAAGACAGAAATCTGGTCCCCTTGGAAAAGGGAGGAACAGGCTTTGCCGGCCATGGGGATCATTTGGAAGCAACAGACTTTAAGCATTTGGGAAGTGGTTCAGGGTTGGGGCTGGTGAGACCGGCAATGAAGACATGAACACCCTGAGCCGATCTTGTTTGGCAGCCATACAAAGAAGATTCTTATGTTGATGTATCCCTGGTTGTCGTCCTGTTTGTTTTGAGAATGGTTATTGTAATATCTCTAGTCACATGATTAATGGACGTGAAATAGCTTATGGAACCTTTTTTGTTTCGACTGATAAATGCTGTATCCGAGTGATCGCACCTCTCTCCTTTCGGGTGCAACCACTTGTACCCTATAAATGTGAGGGTGGCTTTGGTTAAAAAATGTCCACTTATATTTAAATCTCCTTTTTTTAGTGTATGCTGCTATTTTGATATCTGTTTTAATATATTTAAATCTCCTTTTTAATGTATGCTGCTATATTTTGATGTCTGCTTTCATACCTATCGCGGATGCCCAGGCTTCTGTTGGCTTCGGTTGGGTAATTTTAAAAATAAAGTTAAAGAAAACTAATTGAAAGCAAAAGTTGATTACGATTGGTCCTACCTTTCTTTGATGTATATCCAAACATTAGCTATAATCTTGATTTTATTAATGACCAATCCTAAATTGGTAAGTAGAAAGCAAATAAAGCAAATTGATATGCATGAGTGCATGACATATCTGCCGCAGCATCACGCCGAGCTGGCACGACCTATTGGATAATGCCGTGAGTCAAACCACCACAGAATGGCTTTAAGCACGTGACCTTTATTGGGAATCAAAACCTTATCCTAGCAACAAGGGATACAAACATACACCCGCCAGAAAGGCCCACCCCCACCCATCACTACCGCCGCGACCAGCGGCTTGGCTGCGATTTAATGGAATGCTGACGAAACCAACTCTCATCTCCAGCTCAGGGTCGGCTGGCCACTGCTCGCCAACTTACGGTAACGCTATTCCTGCCCTATTTTAATCTCTACTTTCAGCTTCTGGGCCCCACCACCCCAAAAATTTACCTTTTTCTCTTCGGCTGCCTGGAAAATTTTAAGAACCAACGCATCCACGTGGTCGGTAGTTAGGCCCAATTAATTTTGAGAGATATTTTAAGGGGACACGTGGCAAGAGCTGGACCGTGGCTGTGGCTACAATGCCTGGGCTCCACCTTCCACCTTTAGCAGCGCAACATTGCCCACCGCTCTCCCTCCTCCTAAACCTCTCTTAAAAAGCGAAAAAGAGGAAGAGGTTAGTTGGAGAGAGAGAGAAAAAGAAAAGCTCCGGCGAATGGCGGCGACGGAGGTGGTGAAGAGCGGAGAGACGGAGGGGGAGGGAGAGGAGCAGAGGCTGCTGGAGGGAGTGGCGGTGCTGGACTTCGACATGTTGTGCTCCACGGTGGCACTGCAGGCGCAGGGCAAGTGGACCAAATTTGACCACAATGGGAATGGTGATGATGAAGATAGTGGGGAATTTGGGGGCGTTTTCAGGATGTGGGAAGGTGAACTTCTTGATTGCTTTGAGGATCGTCGCATCGCTATTCAAACTGCTTGGTCAGTCTCTCTGTTTTTCTGCATCTTCCTTGGAATTACCCTTTCTTGTGCTGAGCTAGATCCACGCAGCCTCCTTTCTTTTTCACGGAAAATATCAATTTTTTTTTCCCCTGAGAAACACGATTTCAGGAGATTTCTTCCCAAGCTTCACAGCGGATATAAAAGTATGCTATTCTGTGTGAGAATGAGAGTAAAGCATTTTCCTTTTTCCTCTCCCTTTACCCCGAGAACCAAACGGAGGATAAATATTAAATAAATTTCTTTTTTCGCAAAATTTTCCTAGTGAGCATTTTGGGTCGGGAAAACGGAGTAAAAACAGTAAAGATTTTTTTCCCGTCTTTGGCTGTTGTTTTCCTCTCACTTCTATCATATTAGGAGAGGAAATGGATGATTTCGAGGGCTCAGATGTGAGTACTTGGGAAGAACGCGACTTTCTCTTTGGTTCATTGTTTTTTAGCGGAATCATGACTTTTCTGAAGTGCTTGAGGAGGGGTTTTGAATTATCTTCCTTCAAATTTTTATAGCTTGTTTTTCTGCAAATAGCTTCATGAATGATATGGTAGAGTCTTGTTCTGGGACATGCTTCAATCAACGATCCACCACCATGACATTCAGTGCTGTTTTTCCTGAATCCTGATATTTCACCTTGTTGCCAGAAACTGTTGTGAGGGCATAGTTTTTGGGTCATAAAAAATTGAGGATTTTTGTTTGGGTCGTTTGTCTGTGTTGGTGTGCTTATGTGTAATTAGTATATTTGGTTTTGTAGTTGTCCATGCTACAGGTTTGGTAAAAACATGAGAAGAGCTGGTTTTGGTTCTTGTTTTATTCAGGTAAAGTTTTCTTCGCTCTACAACCTTTACTATTATAGCATTTTTGGTAATTTGTTAAGCTGTCAAATGATTCTTATATGTTCCAAAATTCATTGTCGGTCGCTACCATTAAGCACTTTGGGCAATTTGTTCACAAGTCAAAATGCTTCCTCAAAAGTCATACCATACCACTCAAAACCATTAAGCACTTTCGATAATATTTTCACATCCAAAATGCAGTCTGAAAATTCATGCCACTTAGATTAGTCAGAAAACTGATATTTTTGGTCTGTTGTAAAAGGTGTCCAGGTATAGAAACTGGAT
The DNA here is from genome assembly GCF_030704535.1 of Vitis vinifera. NCBI lineage: Eukaryota > Viridiplantae > Streptophyta > Magnoliopsida > Vitales > Vitaceae > Vitis > Vitis vinifera. The sequence continues at coordinate 4,767,853 of NC_081814.1, forward strand.
AATGACCTTTTCTAACTTCTGTGACTAAATTGTCTAAAGCAGAACTCGAGTCATTTCAAGTCAAATCCAATCCAATCCAATCCAAATTGTAATCGTTCTCAATCTTGAAAATAACTTGGTAGTGCGTGTCTTGTCCGATAACATGGCTCAAGGTCACTGTCGGTCCACCTGTGCTACCACCCAGCCAATAAACTACTCCACCTCTACCATTCAATATCATTGTCTTTAGGTTGATTCAGGATGCATTTCAGGAAGAAGGGTTTGTTACCTACGATACGAATTTTGTCCTCTTGAGTTTATTTTTAACTGTATAATGCCTTAGATTGGTTGAAATTATTCCTCAAAGCAACTATTTTTTTGGAATATTCAAAAGGGCTGATCATAGATGCATAACAAAGTGATTAGGACAACTTGCATTCTGACGGCCCCAAGCGTTGGAACTAAAGTCACTACACCGCTCTTCCTATAAGTGGCTTCCAAATTCACCTTTTATAATGTTGCCTATTGGCCATTTCTATACATTCTCACATCATTCATGACTTTGACCAGGTCTTATTAGAATGAGCATTACCTGTTACTTTCTTTTGTTTTATGCAAATTGAAAACTATGAACTACGTAAACAGCATGACTTATTGTAGAAAACACTGTTTTGTGAATTGAAGTAAATAGTTGAAAGGAAAGTGAGTAGAGCAATCACATCGTTTGCAATTTGTTTTTAACAGTCCCATTATCATGAGTTGCCTATTATATCATCACAAGTTCAAAGCTTGATTTTCTATCAGTAGATCCGCTTTATAAAATTCTGTATTCTAAATATAATTTTGCAGGGAACTGTTTATTTCATACTTTCCTTTAGTGCCTTTCTTAGCTGCATTGCCTTTTTTGTCACCAAACGACACTGCTTTCTGTACATGGCGGTTGCTTTCACCATTTCAATTGGAACATATATGGGTTTCTTCCGCACACAGATTAAAAAGAAATTTAATATCAGGGTAAGTATTTCTGTTTGCAACTATTTCTTTTCAGTTACTTTCTTGCTGCCATCTTTAGGTTTTCCCTAATCCCCAGGATGTTTCTTTCCTACCTTAAAGTGGTGTAGTTGTTTGATGTTTCACCTTGCCTGTTCATCTTTCTAATGTTATACTCTGCTTTCTGTAAATCTTTCTTTTGCCTCACCTGAGTCTCTAGTGTGCAGGAGACCTGGCCATGTTTGTGGTATTTATAGCTTACATGCTTGCCTTGACAAAAAAAACGCTTGCATTGTGTTTTTAGTTCCGTTTGGATTTCAAAAAATAGCCTCATTTTTAATTATTGAATAAACAAATAAATAAATGGTTTAATTTATGTGTTCATTTCAGTATGCAGAGAGAGGGGTAGGCATGTTTTTATAGGCCTTTTTAAATTCAATGGAATGATTCCATCTCATAAGATGTCCAAACCAACTAAAATGAGTTCACTAATGTGAAGCAATGATGATGTATAGGAACGTGTAACTGATATTTTCTCTTTATTTATGGAAGTATCAAGTACTTTCTATTCATTCCCAATGACCCTCTTCTTAAATTGCTTAGATATGTCCATATTTTGTATCTGTTCAGGAAGTCCACTCCTCACTTATGTGAACCCTTTATTCCCATCTATGAACCTTTAGTTTAGTTCTGACATTTCAAACTAGATGAATTTTGTCTGTTATCATTTCTGATTTTCTTTTCTTCTAAACAAGCAGATCTATCTTCTACTTGTTTAGGATGATAATATTTAAGCAGAGTTTAAATGGTGTTTTGGTTGGAAAATCATGCAATAAAAAAGGTTTTCACTAGGTGCCTGATATTTTTTGTCAATCACCTGAACCATAGCAGTGACAGGTACCATTACAAGGAGCCTGATCACTCCAGTATATACAAGCCTGTTAGCAAATAAACGTGGATAACCAACTATGCCTTTTGGAAGTGTATCCAACTTTCTGGTTTTTTCCATTATCCTGCATGGAGATGGTACCAGTTATATGTATGTGCGTGTATATATATATATATATATATATTGTTTTGGTGGAATAAACAGGACTTTTCTCTAATCCAGAGACTTATTTCATGGCTTTTCTCCTCTGCATTTGATATACTGTTAATGACGCTTTTACAGGGTGGTGACAGTTCCTTGGATGATTGTGTCTACCATCTAATCTGCCCTTGCTGCACGTTATGCCAGGTCCATTTCCTTATAGAGCCCGTTTCTTTCAATTAGTCATTGCTAAGGGGATTATACTTGAGCTAATCTAATCTTTCCTTTGGGATCAATAATTGATATTTTTGTTTTGGAGCAGGAGTCGAGAACATTGGAAATGAACAATGTCCAAGATGGCACCTGGCATGGTCGGGGTGACACAATATGCATCGGGAGTTACGGTGAAAGCAGCAAAGCATTCTTTGAGCTGCACCCACCTCCTCTAGTCTCGACCAAATCCCCTGAACCCTGCAGCATGCAAAAAAGTACAGACAGCAATGAGCGGTCATAAACTTCAGAAGTCGGTGTTCTCACACATGGACCCCACCATACCCACATCGGCTGCATCAGTGAATTATATGTCTACTCTCGATTTGTGGGGTGGGGGGATCCTATGCAGGTCGCATTTCATAAACATGTGTGTTCTGAGGGTAACCAGGATTGGAAGCATAGAGCATCTGCTGCCTGGCTCTTGGAGAGCTGCCTTTCTGGGTTAGGAATGGTGGGCATTATGAAATGTTGTAAAATATGCGGGGAAGATGTTTTCAGTTTCATGTGCATAATGGAAATCATGTATTTTCACGATCCTGGGGTGATTAAAATGGCCCCTGTTCTCTATTTATGTCGAGCCTTGTAGTTCGAGGACCAAAAATACTGCCATCTTTCTTGAAGTTTCTTTCAAAGGAATGCCAATGTGTTCATTCATCTAAGCTGGTGTTCGTGTGTGCTATTTAATTTATTTGGGAATCTGTTGCTTCTCCGGACAGCTAATCAAATGGAATATTATCGGTTTGACAAATGGTCAATGAGGCCATTGACTCAAGGTTGAAAAGTTCCCATGGTAGAATTATTTTCAAATGCGAAAATCATCTAACCATACACCCAACTACAAAAAATATGAGATTTTGAAATTTTTCTTTCTTTTTTTTTTCTTAAATTTTGGTATAAAATGGGAAAAAATATGAGGAATTTATGTAACCATACACAAGGGGCAAAATTTTGCCTTTTGGAAACTTTACTTTTTACTTTTCAAATTCAGTGGATTTTGTGGAAAATAAATCACCTTTCATACATTGTAATAGTAATATTGAGGCCCTTCCAAAAATACCCTCATGCACTTTGACATAATTAATTGCTCAGAAAAGCTATGTTCCACTTAAGCCAATGACATGACTCATTTACATGTCATCAGCCATCTAGACACTCTACGTGACAATATTTAAAAAGAAATATTTACTAAAATATAATAGTGAGATTTACCCAAATCCTTTCTTCGGTGTTGAATCAAAACCTTAAATCCCTTCTTCTCTCTTTGAACCAAACCCCCCAAATCCTTTCTTTTCTCTTGAACCAAGCCAAACCCCAAATCCCTTCTTCTCTCTTGAACCAAACCCCAAATCCCTTCTTCTCTCTTTGAACCAAACCCCCCAAATCCATTATTCTTTCTTGAACCAAACCCAAACTCCAAAAAAATCTATGATTTTGAATCAACAAGGAATCATTTCCAACGTTTATTTCATATGAACATCAAGGGCCAATCTTTCAAGCTATCAGTATGCCTCCATTTGCCTTACTGCCCAACCCACACCTCAACTCTAGTCATCCTAAAGGCATGCCTTTGATAGAAAGTCATGTCTTTCTTTTTCCTACTGCAAATAGTTTAACAAAAAGAAGTTTTTCACCCACATTCATGCGTCTTCCATCAAAGTTGTGCTCTTAGGTTGACTACTGCACATAGCCTACCAATATAATGGTTTTAGCAATAGGCATGCCCCTAAAATCAAGGGTGTGCCCCTAGTTTGCATACTACATATAGAATTTCCCAATAATGTTATACCTATGCAACGAAGGGTGCACCCTTGCTTTGCCTTCTGCATGTAGCATAATTATATAATATTATTAACACATAGGCATGCCTTTCAAATGGAAGGTGCGCCCCTAGATTGCCTTCTGCACATAACATACTAAACTAATGTTCGAATGCCTTTTCATGGTGATAATGGTTCAACCTCCCTTTTACAGACTCCTCACATAACACGAAACCAATTTTAAAGAAGAAAAACGATAGGATTGCCTATGATCTAACAGGCACAACCTTATTTTGGCTACTGCCCATTTCACAGAAAACTAAATAATATGCTTAAGGGTCATCAGCCAAAAAGCGGCAGCCCCTACATGTAAAGGTTGGCCACGATTATGCCCACTAGTTAACAATTTTTTTTTTTTTTTTGCCAAGGACGCCATGTGAATCTATGTCACTTCAATGCCATCTTTGAACAATCATGACCAAGGTACATATTTTGCTATTACAATTACATTATCATGTAACATATCCTATAATATTGAAGAACAACATACAATCACAATATATGTACACCAAACACTTCAAATCCAATAAATTACTCAAGGAAACAACAACGAAGATTACCAAACTATTTCATACTAATATAAAGTTGATCTTATATTATGAATTTTAATAAAAAAAACTTACAGCAATGGGTTGTTACATGTTGCACGATTATGCCCAGGCTGATTACAACGAGAGCAATGAACCATTTTTTTTACATGAATTGAGACTCGATTCAACGTTTCCTAGGTCTTCCAGGAGGTCGCTTTATGGTTGGAGGATTAAGAAAGGGATAAGTATGACCCAAGGCATCACGAACGGTTCCATCTTCATCAATCATTGGTATGTCATGCGTTACCAAAGTACGCATACTTCCAGAGTATATCTTCTCTTGCAAATTGTACTTATACCAGTCATCAACATAATCAGATACATCAAACCCCATTCGTCGTATAGCTGCACAAACATGATCACATGGGATTCCATACATTTGCCATGCTTTACATGTGCAAGTTCTCTCCATTAAGTCCACTTCCAAGAATGCTTTTCCATTGGATACTTTCATCGAACTACCCTATAAGTGATATAATTTTCACCTTTTCCAATGTTCAATGCAATATTTTCTTCTGTTTTAGGACCAATACACCCATTCCATTTTACAAGTCCATTTTTGTGCTCGACTAAAAGAGATCCTAACTTATCCATATGCTCGATGAAGAAGACACAAATGTTATGGTGTCATTCATGTCTTAACCAAGAATTGAAAGACTCGGCCAAATTACTTGTCATCTTATCCCAACGCATCTTCTTAAATTTAGAGATTGCCCAATGTTAAGGGTTATTTTCTTCAACCCACTTTGCCAAATCATGATTAAATGTCCTTAAAGTATCCATTGCAACCTCATAATCACAATCTAACCAAGCATAGGTGATAGAATCAAGCATTTGCAAAGAATTTTCCTTTCCTTTCCTCCATTTAGTGTTCAGATTTGTTAGAAAGCTACTGAAGTTTTCTTTAATGTGACGATAGCAATGTGCATGGCTTTCACTACCAAATACCTCTGAAACACTACGAAAAATCCCTTGGTGCCTATCAGATATTATTATAACATCTCTTTCACCTATGACCATCTTCAATTTCTCTAAGAACCAAAGTCAATCCTCGTAATTCTCAGAGCTAAATAAGCCATAAGCAAGTGGAAACATGCCATCGTCAGCATCATAGGAAGAAGCTGAAAATAAAGCACCCTTGTATGGCCCACTCATGTGGGATGAATCTATTGATATAATAGGCTGACATCCCATTTGAAACCCATGTATTGACACTGAAAGGGCAACAAACAATTGCATAAAATGACCATCATCCGAACATTTATATTCAACAATCGTCCCTGGATTTGTTTCAATAAGCCTTGTACATAACCAAGGTAACAACTTATATGAACATTGCGACACACCATGAATTCGTTCTTTAGCATTTTCTTTCAAGTTCCATTCTTGACAATAATTCAATTGCATTCCGTATTGTTGATGAAAGTCTTTACATATTTGACGGGGTAAGTAATCTGGATTTGAACGAATAACATCATCAATCATAGTTGTGGCTTGATTACAACGAACTGCTGGTTCGGAAATTGACACATCTTCTAAAGAGTGGTTATGTTCATTTCTAAATATATGCACTTGAACTATTTTTGTTCTCCCAACAGCACGAGCAGTTACTTTCCAAGGGCATCCTTCAACAACACATATTACAGTCATATGCTTAAGACAATTCCTCTTAAACTTATATCTAAAACGGCCTCCTACTGACATGAGATATATTGCATCCCGAAATTCATTTGCAGTTGAGAAGGTATGCCTACTACCCAATATTGCACTCTCAAAACGACTTGACTCTAGTGGACCAACATGTGATTCAGCACATCTTTGATGAAATCCTCGTGATTGCATTCTAATATCAACATCTCTTGTTGAATATGAGACCGGTGAGTTAGGCCTTATGATTGTTTCGTTCAAGCTGCATTATAACATTTAATGAATAAACATAAATATTAAAAAATAAATAAATACATGGAATCATTTAAGATTAGATATTTTTTTTATATAACTTATCCTTGTCCTCCATTCTCAATTGTTTCATCGTCTTCAACTGTTGATGCTAAACATATATATACACGTGCACATCGGTCACTAAATTGAAACATGTTTGTCAAGTCTTCATCATTTTTCAATGGTTGAAGTGCATATAAATCAAACGAGAGAGTATATGAAAATGTTGGTCCCACTATATTGATGTTCATTTTCCCACAAATCCTTGAAACAAAATCATTATATGTCATTGATCGTTCTAAACTTACACCCTCTCGTCTCCCACTCATATATTCCACATTGCCATGTTCATCCCTTACTAGCTCTCCTCCAATGTGCAGACAACAATAAATTGTATTACTTTGATCCATTTAAATGCTACTCGATCATGTGCAGCCCCTGTTTAGAAGCATGAACCTTTAGTCAAGCTGAAACAATTAACTAATTTCTTAATAACACTGCATAAACCAACTTACTTATAACTAAATTAATTATCACGCCTATGACCATCATATATTAATACATCATTTATCTTTGAAACTTTACAAACGAGCTTCATTTACATTTCATGGTCTACAATTAATGGTGTAAATATAGACATGCATAGTGTATACTTAACATTAAGCAATGCAATTATTCCATTTTACTTGGTAGTAATTTGCTATGTTATATAAGTTAGGGAGTGAACCTCTCAATTCATGGGTCAACCATTGTTTTGGTAACTCTTCAAGCCAAATTGTGCTAATGTCACTCTCTTCGAGCCACCCCCTCAAACAATGGGTCGACTTTTATTTTGCCCACTGCCCAGATTAAACAACAACAATGTTTACAACCAAGGGCCGACCTCCAAACAATTGGGTCAACCTTTAATTTGCCCACTGCCCAGATTAAACCACAACAATGTTTACAACCAAGGGTCGACCTCCAAAAAAATAGGTCAACCTTTATTTTGCCCACTACCTAGATTAAACCACTACAATGTTTACAACCAAGGGCTGACCTCCAAAAAAATGGGTTAACTTTTATTTTGCTCACTGCCCAGATTAAACTACAATAATGTTTACAACTAAAGGCTTACCTCCAAACAAATGAGTCAGCCTTTAATTCACTTACTGCAACCTCTTACGAAAACAACAATTTCATCCAAATGTCATTAACTAAATTACGGTCAGCCCCTTCATCCAAGGGTAGACCCTTTGTGGACCCGCATTTTTCACGTGCGTCCCCACTCGATCGGCGATACTCGCTTTTTATTTGTGAAAAATTAATTTTTTTTAAAAAAGTTGGAGTCGCCACCTATTTTATTTTTATTTTAAAGGGAAAATAAAACAAGAAAGGAAAAACCCTAAAAAGTGACTCCATAGTTTTGGAAAAAACATGTCTTTGAGAAACCTGAGTCTAGGTTCGGGGATCAGGTTACTTATTGGGAAGGTACCTCTAGGAGGTAGCACCCCTCTAAGCCCTAAAGAGGTCTCTACTGACAAAGTTAAGGGAAGTGTGGCAATTAATCAGTTAATTATAGATACCTAAATAGGCTAAGTGATTTTAAAGAGTGGCATGCCAAACACAATCAAATTGCAATAAAGGAGAGTTAGGGTGCGTACCTGAACCGCTCTTCAAGCGCTATCATAAAACATAAAAGTTAGTGTAGAAATGTAGCACACAATATTTGTTTTATTCAAGCAAATCAGGCATATATCAAGATATCCAAGAATCACATCAAATATGGATATGGTCATCAATGGCATACAAGTCCATAGAGTTCTAAAAAATAGATGAGAAGAGAGCGTACCTGGACAACAAGCTAGTACTCCTCTATGGGAATCTAGAGCATCTCAACAATAAATACGAAACAAATTCATGTATATCATCAAGAAGAATTGAAAATCAACATATCAAGCAAACAATATTGAAGAAGGTATCATGAATGTCGGGCCCCCACCAAAGCCCTAATTAATCTCGCATGAGTTGATTCCATAAATTCCATGACTTGGAATTATGGAGTTTGTTCATGCTTGGGAAAATCAAGAAAAATCAAGAAAATTGTTGGAAATCAAAGAAGATAGTGAAAACCTGTGCCGGAAGGAAAATGGCAACAAATGGTGTGTTAGAATCTGGATTTTATGCCTAGAAATGATCTAAGATGGATTTTTCAAAGCTGGGAATACTTAGTTGAACAAGGGTTTAAAAATTCAATTTAAAACAGTAAATTCCCAATCAAATAAGCAAATAGAGGAGGAGGTATGTGTAACAAGGTTGCCATACTGAATTAGTGTCTAGGCTACTTTTGAGACTGAGTTACTTGGGTTGCCTGGGGATGTTTCTGTAGATTGCTGAAATGGGATTCTGCATACAGGCATTAGTTATCACTGTCAGCAAACTCAATTCACTTGAAACAACTGTAGAGAAATAAAATTTTACTGCCATCTCTTCCTAAACTTCCTGTTTGCATGCTACTGTCATCACAACCCCAACCAGATTGATGCCTTTCAAATGGTGTCTTCCAATATTTCTTCTAATTCAGTTCAGAGGATGATGAAAAGTCATTTGGTTTTACCACATCGGAGGAAGTAGAACCATTGTCATCATTCTAACGGTGCCTTATAACGGCAGAAAAGAGAAAACATTGTCTGAAAAACAATTTCTACTTATCATCTGATCTGGAAATGTGTATGAGAAATTTCCCTTATATTAACATCAGGGTTCTGTTTCTGTCGTCAACCGGCTAAACATTAACTGAATGCTTACGTCTTTATTGATCTTCAGATGTTCAGTTTCCCGAATAACTTCCCATTCTTAAGGCGTATCAAATTGCCCAGAATCAGAAACTATCTCTCAGTTAATAGGATTCAGCAACTTCTTCGCGTGTGTGAAGGCAAAGGGGCGGTAAGTTAGAGCTTACTGATGGATCCTACATTTCTGGACTTTCGAGAGTGACCTCCTAGAAGACACCATACTCCACCATTCTCTTGTTTCTCCTTTGCTATTTAGATTTGCTCAGACATTTTCTACTCACCCTGATTCTCTTTCATTGCATATCTTGCTTAATAATTGATGTCGACGTCCTCCCTAAACTGGATAAGATTCGGTCTGAAACCTGGAAGCAGCTTCCTCTTTAGACGACAATTCTAGACGAAATGTATGAAGGATGATTGTCAGCTTGAGAAGAAGACTTCCAATTGGGTTAGTTAAGGACGTGAACCCATGAACTGATTGTATGGTATAGCTTTTATATTGATTCTCGGAAGTTGAGCATCTTTTTACATGACTCCGCATTCTCAGTCCTCTAAATACCTACTGCGTCCCTGTCCTTAGCATAGATTTTTCAGATTTCGTGTATCCATCTAACTCTTATATATTCTGTAGGAAAGCATCTATCACTACCATAGTTGGTATACGCATCCTCCAAGTTTGTAAACTTAGTGGTAAGGTGCACAAGCTCTTTGAAGATGGTTGACCCAGACCTTCTCGTCCCCATGCTGATCTGTACTCATCATAATCTGATTATCCCCTTGCTTTGTGTCAGCACATATGTTGTAAGCTCATTGGAGCTAGTGATTGTCGTCAGGGTTGAACTGTACTAGCTCATCTTATATCAAAAACTTTGGGTGGGTAATCCGCATGTGATCATAGTGATTTGAGATCTAGGTGAGCAAAAAATAAATAAAAAATAAAAAATAAAATAAAATAAAATAAAAATAAAAAAATAAAAAATATCTGGAGGAGTATTCTGCCGAGATACTGATAATGGGTTTAAGCTGGGCACATACTTCCATGGTTCCATGCACAGGATCAGAGAGGGTAAGTTACTGATGAAGTCTTGATTAAGGGGAACACCATTATTCACTATCATCAATGCTTGTTTCCTTTTCGTAAAAAACGATCTCACTCTAGACTTCAATTTCAATTTCTCGTTCTGAATTTGCATCAACAACAGAAGGCTGAGTGGCTTCCATTAAAAAGGTAAAATAAAAAAAGAAGACCAGTTGTGACAGCCATTTGATCAATTAAATCATCAACTCCTGGCATTGGAGCTATCTTTAGATGCTTTTGTACAGAAGTTGGGGGTTCTGCTGCGGGCTGTCTTCTAGCTCTACATGAGATGCTGACAGCGGTGAGGATGTTGAAGGGTTGTTTCTTGATAATACATGCAGTGTAGGGAATTCAGACTCAAAAGATTGTGATGGTTCAATATATCGGGGATGGTGGCGATCTCATAATGGATTCATCATAGTTTTAAGAGGCAAAGGATGGCTTGATCGGCTATTGCAATGTTTCCACACTTTTTGATAAAACTATAAGGTCTCCTCACTGCAACCATCTTGAGTGCATCTTTTGCCATACCCGTGTTCATGTTTTCTGCTGATCAATTTTCAACTCCATGCCTCTTGTCACTTTCAATTGGTAACAGCATTTGCCTTCTTTTCATCAATCTCTTAAGAACAAGGGAGGGATTGGGATTGACTCATCATCGACAAGATCTTTGCCATCATCGAGATTTCTTTGAAATCACCCATTGGGAGCAGGTTTATGAAAGGTATTCAGTGGATTACTTCACAAACATTGTGATCAGAGACTAGCTCTTGTTAGGGGAATATTGGCGGACTTCAACTGATTCCTTGTACTAAATTTCTAGTCTCGGTTGCAGGAATAAACATGGGATGCTCTGCATTGTTTCTGTGGTTGCTTCTTAGGTTTGCTTCCTCTTATAATACAACAGCTCTCTCCTTGGAAAAGTTAAGTGATCGTGATGAATTGCCAGCTCTTGAATTGGAAGCCCCACTCTTAAGAAAAGGATGCATATTTCTTGCCAAGCCAGGAATATATAGTATTCGAGACTGGCTCTGGGGAGCGATCTGGGGTGCATATGCGTGGGCTGATCTCTTAGGATGTTTGAAGATAACCAAACTGGGCCTCTTAAGTTTAGGCCTCGTTTCACAGACTTAGCATGCAGGCTCATCGGTGATGGGCCTATGGTTAAATTTGCCCATGAAATCAGAAACTAGCAGTATATGGTTATTATCTGGGTAGTACCCAAACAATGCCAGCAAATAGGGGATCGAAGCCGACTTAGTGACTTCACCTCTACTTTGAACTCATCTTCTCCCTGTCTTCTTGTCCGATCCATCAGCTTAACAACTATTTTCCTACCATCATGAAGCACTCCTCGATAGACCAACCCAAACCTACCATGACCGACCATATTAGATTCGCCAAAACCACCAGTCACAGAAGGTAGCTGCTTGAAAGTGAAAACCTGAAGCCCTTTCTGGTTCTTTAAGCAATCAACATTATTGAACAGCATCAGAGCACTCAAAGAGGAATCTTGAGGAACCTCACTAGAGCCAAATCAACCAACCGTTTCGGCAGCAACAAAGACCAAACCAGTAACTTAAACTTTTTATTTCCAAGTCCATCAAACCCAGAAACCACTTGAAGTTAATGACAAACATTTTTTTTTATCACCATTATCCCGAAATTACCAGATAGTTTTCAAAGGTTAAAGGTTGGGTGGGACAAGTAGAGAGCAATGATATGATGGATCAAATATCAAGCTCAGAAACAAACCATACGTCTTTTTCCTTTGGGAAAATTCAAAGAGGGCGTAAAGGAACCGAAACATAATAGATATGAAAACAAGATCAAACTCAGGAAAACCACCATTTGAACATTAAAGTCCATGCCAATCAACAAGTTAAAGTCCAGAAAATCAACAGAAAATAGAGCAAAGTAATAAAACAAAATGAGAATCTAAAAAATGACAGTGATCATACCTCTTCTTCCAAAGAAAATTATCTAGAACCAAAATAAGCCTCTTTTCTTTTCTTCTTCGTTCCTCCCTGCTTTCTATATATCTCCCTGCGTTCCCAATGCACGTTGCCTCCCTTTTATTCAGAATTCTCCACCTTTTATTTATATGGCAGCCCACTCATGTGGAATATTTTATTTCCTTTTTAGCATGCGCGTGGATATGGGAAGTCTATATATGTGTGGCTCACTTGGAGATTTCCCAAGGATGCAACCCCTCTCTCATTTGGTAAGTGATCAGATCCCCTTTAATCTTCTTTCCATATGCTCCCGGATGTGCCTCAGCCATGATCTGCCCACTTTTTATATGCAGCTGTGTACATCAAGGATCTTCTCCAATGTGTGTATTCAAATCTCATGTCAAAATTAAATAAGAATTAAAATCAATAAAGGTTATGAAATTGAAAATTAAAACTAATTAAAATTATGCAATCACAAACATTATATCTATCATGGCTATACACAAAAAGATTAAGACATCAGTTTACATAATTAAAGACATCAATCTCATGCAATATTTTATAAAATGAGTAAATAGAATAAAAACAAATAACTAACTAAATAGTAATAAATAAATAAACAAATAAATAAAAATAAGTAGATAAGTAAATAAATAAGAAATCGAGTACATACAAGTGTTAAAAAACGCAAATCATGCAAATTATATAATTCATGTAGGAATTACCAAAAAGGTGACATAGGTAGGCCAGGATACGCCTATACAGGCCTAGGGTGCCTAAGTGGGCCTACGGTGAGACTAAGTGGGCCTACGGTGGTGCCTAATGGGCCAAGTGTATCTAAAAGCTATCCTAAAAAAAACAATAAAAGCCTAAGTCTAAATTAGGGCTGCCAAGGGTCACAATAAGGGATCAAATAATCCCTCAACCAAAGTCTCCGAGGTGACTCAGAAAAGGTAAGTGGTATGAGTAGCCATGGGCCACCAAGGAACTATTGTGGAGCATTGAAAACGAATTTTAAATACATGTGCTAAAGGAACAAAATTGAGGGTTTACACCCTTACTGTGACTACTACACACATAAACAAAACAAATTTCATATTTGTGGTTGTGACCATCAATTTTAAACTTAAGGCTCCACTACTATTTTCCCTAATTCCCACATAAATTCATGCCCGCTTTACTAAATTTGTTTTATTTTCTTCTTCGATTCAACCCTCATTCATTACAAATTCAAAACTTTTATTAAGAAATTTATTCAAACTTTAATCCCAATCATTTTTAAAATTTATACTCATCTATTCATGACTAAACATGAATTCTTTTACCATGCATTAGATTCACCAATTAACAACTATAAAAAATCACTCAAATTACTCATTTTTGAAATCCCATATAAACAACATTAAACAACAAATTGTTTGAACATTCCTAAAAATTGTATTCCTTTCACATGCAATAATCATATTTTTCTTCTCTTTTCCGTATTCTTCCCAACAACCACATACAACATAAACACAACAATTCAGAAAATAAAACAAAATCAATATAGCTTACCACTATCTCATTTTCCCATCATTTATCAAATTTTAAGCCATATTTCATTTCAAATAAACCCTAAATAAATTAAAATATAAATTTAGATACAATATTAATGGACATTGAACATGTAGAAATATGCAATGTAATCAAGTTTAAATCACAAAATTGCATAAATCACATAACTATGACATTATTCAAATCTCAAAGAATCAAAATGACAAATCAAAATATAAAGTTATTACAAAATTTAATAACATATATATATCACCTGGAAAAACCCTTCCTTTAAAAGTTAAATGCAACTACAATATTTTTATTCTTCGTTCTCTCGTTCTCTTAATTGCTTTCTTTCTCCTTCTTCGATGTAAAAGCAAAATAAGAAGTACAACCAGGAGAAAAATGACTGTCAGTCCTGAAATAAGAAGAAGGAAATGAGTTTTTTTTGTCTACCTGACCTTTGTTAATGGGTTCGCATTTGGACTTTTGTTTTCATATTGATGTTTGGTGGGAAAATGAAGATGTCGTCTTCCTTATGGCGATGGAGGAGAAACAAAATAAGAGATCAAGTTTGGAGGTTCGTTTGGAGTTGATGGGTTATTGCGATTTGAGAACATACCAGATTTTTTATGGATCCTTTCACCTTGTGATGGGTAGTGCCTGTGAACGAACAAGAAAGAACATGGGTTTTTGGTGTTAGGGTTTGGTTGAAGAAAGAATAAGACATTTGGGGGTAAATATTTTTTAAAAAATCAATCCATGTGGAGTGTCTAGCTGGTCGATGACATGTAACCAAGCCATGTCATTGACTTAAGTGGACAACTGATTTGGACCTTGCTTATGTGGTTTTTTCAAGCAACTTATCCAACTAGGAGAGATGTCAAACTATAGGAGGGTATTTTTGGAAGGGCCTCAACATCACTATTACAGTGTATGAAAGGTCATTTATTCTCCACAAAATCCATTGAATTTGAAAAGTAAAAAGTAAAGTTTCCAAAACGCAAAATTTTGCCCCTTGGTGTATGGTTACATAAATTCCCCAAAACATATTGTCTATTCATGCACTCCAATATGTTTTCAAATTTGTTCCATAATTACCCTCAAAAGTAAATGATAAAGTACCTACCAATTTAATATCACCTGTTAACAAGTACATGTGTCATTTATTTTTATTATTTTTCTCACATCAATATATCCCTCTTACCACTTACTAGATTTCCAAATTTGTTCCATAATTACCCTCAAAAGTAAATGACAAAATACACACCAATTTAATATCACCTGTTAACAAGTACGTGTGTCATTTATTTTTATTATTTTTCTCACATCAATATATCTCCCTTACAACTTATCATGTTTCCACTTCTTTTTTTTCCTCTCCTACTACCATAATCCATTGTCACCTATTATAGTTTTTATTATTATTTTTCTTTTTTATGTGAAAATGCATGAGCATATTAAAAAGAATATAAAGGAAAAAAAAGAAAAATAATAATAAAAACTATAATAGGTGACAATGGATTATGGTGGTAGGAGAAAAAAAAAAGTGGAAACATGACAAGTGGTAAGGGAGATATATTAATGTGAGAAAATTAATAAAAATAAATAACACATGTACTTGTTAACATGTGATATTAAATTAGTGTGTATTTTGTCCTTTACTTTTGGGGGTAATTGTGAAACAACTTTGAAAGCACTATTGGAGTGCATGAATAGACAATTTTTTTCTCATTTTACACCAAAATTAAAAAGAAAAAAGTAAAGTTCCAAAATCTTATATTTTTTTGTAGTTGGTGTATGATTAGATGATTTTCCATTTTCAAAATGGATATAAAAAAAGGGTTCATGATTATGTCAGTTGAGATTTCTCGGAGAAAATGGCCTTTTGGTATTAAGTGGATCAAATGGATCCAATAGGTTTATGATCATGCCAATTAGGATTTTTTTTTTTTTCCATTTGTATATAATTTTTAATGATATTTTATTGGAATACTGCACACAATGTTATATTTCTCCTATTTTATTTTTCCTATTTCAATATTGTACATTTTTACTTTTTTTTTTCTTACCATATTTTTTTTTCCAAAAATAGCAGGCTTGACATAGCCTGGGCCGTTGTACGCTGGGTCAGAGGTGGGCCGACCTGGCCCAGTTCATATGGGCAGCCTGCCAAGCTCAATGAAAATTGGGCTGGGCCATCTCAACCCACTGGTTAGACACCTCTGATACAGACTGATACAAAATCCAAACTCCATGGTCCAGCTAAACCATTGTCTTGGGTTCAATCTCATACCAACCAAACAAAGTTCCGGCAGCGCATGCCGACCGTGATCTCCAAGAGTCACCGATCCACTCCCTCTCGTCTCCCTAAGTCCAAATAGACCATCACAATTTAAAAACACGTGTCAATCCCATTAGTCAACAAACATCTCCATCCAACACTGTTGCACCTTTCTCTTTTAATTGCATGGCTACAAAGTTGAGTTAACAAATTCAGTAAAAGGGGAATTGTCAAAAAAAAAAAACATTTACCACCGATACAATCTACGTAGAAATTTGTCACCATCATAGTGACAGGTGTGGTGTCCTTGTTTTGATATAATTTCAGCGGCCTTCATTTCCTCTGAAACCGATGGATCACTTCTGCAATTAATTTTTGGTTTCATCTATGAAGAACAGTTAAAAACTTGAAAGAGATGTTTCGATTTGCAGTAACTTTCAAGTTTTTAACACAATAGGATAAACACATTAGCATAGAATATGAATCTCTAGAAACAAGCTTTACCATGGGGTTATATTAAGTGCTAAGTTGAAAAAAGAAGTTGGACCTCAGCTTCATGCACTATTCTATGTAAATCCCCTACCTTTTATTTTATGTTGACCAAATCATGTATATATACGCGAGCAGGAAAAAAAAAGAAGACGATTTTTAATGAGATCCATGCGTTTACCAAGTGTATCAACATTCAACAATCTATTAATAAAAAAGAATAAGATGAATTATAACAGTAAAACTCTCGAAAAAAACCCTCTTAATTGCTATTGCAGTTAAAAAAAAAAAACAAAATCCTAAAATAAAAAGGTTAAATGTATAATAAGGGTAAATTGGTTAATAAAAAATAAAAAAAACCTTGAATGGGCGCTACTTCCTTCAACCCCCGCGGGCTGATTGGATAGCTCAACTCCTAATATTTCGATCGAAACACGATAAAATTGATTCAAGTTTCATAATCCAACATTTTATCACTTCTGCCATCTAAGTTAAAAATCACGAAGGAGTTGGAATGTAAGGGAAATATCATCCCAGGGGCAGTCCTCTTCAAAATCTTGTTTCCCAATTCTATGTTTAAACATCTCAAGTTTCTTTTGATACTGTTTTTCCAAGGGACTTTGGGAAGGATATTAAAGCTTAGCCGCAGTAGTGTCAGATGGGCAGGATTTTGTAATTTCAGGCATTGAATGCTATCAACTTCTACACCAAGTTATTATAAGTGTGGATGGCGAAGTTGACATCACATATATCATATATGCCGCCCCCAGTTGCGCCACCTAATCCGCTAGTAATCTTATGTTCACATTAGCCTTAAAAGATCTACATGAATGATATAGATTCAAGATAAGTTTGTAAAAAGTCAGGTAGCACATGATCAGATTGTCTTCCGATCGCATGGGGCTGACCTTGACTTGGAGCTTTCTGCATATTCACAATTAATGGAAAAGGTTATATTCAGAATTAAGTATTAATCAGTGAGTACTTGTCCTTTGTTGCATTCTTTCAAAGTGTTAGATTTCCACGTAGTGGAAAAAGTTAATTCTCTTTGATTTGTAGAACACCTCCCCTTGGACATAAAATGTCTGAATCAATTGGGAAGATTTGAATTTGTTTAATGTAAACATTTCAACGTCATTCTAACAAAAAAAAAGGATATCCAGATTGGAACGCCTTGAATTAATTCTATTGATCTCCCCCTTATAAAATGCAATGACAGTCTGTCTTTCTTCTTGTAAGTGGCTTTATTTTTTTATTTTTTCCTTTTCTTATTCAATATTCCTGAGTAGGCCTACAAGGATTCTTTCTTCATCACGTGCAGTTGTTTAAAATAGTGGCTTAGAATTTTTAAAACTTCTAAATGTAATTTAATGTCAAACTTGGTGTTCTAGGCGTGCTTATTCTTTAAAATCTTCTTTACCATTGCCCCCAACTTGCTGATTTAAAATCTTGTCTGATTTATCTTTTCTGGGTGGCCAAACACTGCTGACGTTGGCGAATTGATGTCATCCTTCATCTTAATCATGACTCATCTTGCGCGTTGAAGACATTAACGGCTTATCATTCAATTGATCTAGCTACCTCCTAAATGGTTTTCATCAAACTATTTCACAAAATTGCATCAGATTTTCTCAAGTCTTGCTCCTAGTTTCATCAGAAAAACATACAAACCGAAAGATCATCAGACCAGAGGGACGAGTCAGTCCCCACGACCAAATGGGAAACCTCATCCTCCCGCCCTTATGTCAATGATAGACCTATTTATGGGACATTGACACTGGTCCCATGCAGTACCTTTTCCTCGAATGAACAGTACTTAGATGATCATATCCATGTGAGTGATGTTCATATTGACCTACCTCATTTAAAATCTTGGGAAATTCATTATCATCATTTTTCATTGCTCACTGAGGAATTATTTCTCAACCACTCCCATAAAAGATCAATTTATTGAAAGACTATGGCAATGTAACAAACTGAGTATTGTTTCTTGTCCTAAAGTAATGTAAACCCAAGACTTTTTTCACTTTCAACCCTTTCACTCGTGCATATCAAGTTCTAGCCACTGACCACCTTATGTTTTTGTTCCCATTTTCTTGATAATAGTTTATTTTTTACTTTTGTTTGTAACAAACCCAACTCGAAAATGGAATTCAACCTCCTCGGAAGATTTGAACCCAGATCGATCTCAAGGGATAGGTCTTGCACAGACTTTCCCAGTGAGCTCAATGATGGCATCTTCCTCGACTATAGTTCATCATTCACCCGAAGAAATTGGATAGTATCCAACTAAACTGCTTGGTGCAGTGGCACATTTGAAGGGCTTTTGGACTGACCTCAAGCCCTCGAAAGTAAATTAAGGAAGGTCTTTATCTTCAATAAAACCCACAATCTAGCTGAGGAAGAACTTTCTCCAGTTGACAACTTAAGATATATTTATATATTTATGTACAGTGAAATTCCATGCTGCCAAAAAGGAAGTGTCCAAACTCAAAACATTTTAAAACTTGAGAGGAAACTAAAAAAATATTCTTCTATGTTTCCAGGAGAGACACTCAAAGGAAAATTTTTGCTTCGGATTTGAAGTTCTTCAAAGCATTGGAAATTCCAGGAGACTTCCAAGCACGTTTTAGTACTGGATCATATGATAAATAGAGGTCCCTCTCATCCTTTTTCTTTGTTTTTCAAAGCAACTAGGGATTAATTTTCTGAAACATTGAAGCACGTTTTGGTATTTGATCCTTTATATACAATCTTGTGAAGTATCTAGGAGGGTGGGGAACTTGAAATTGAAAGAGATTCTCCCAGAGATGGTGAGGACTCCGTACTACAGCGATGTTAGTACTCTAAAGAAAGGATCATGGAGTCCTGAAGAAGATCAAAAGTTGAAAGCTTACATCAAGAGATATGGCATCTGGAACTGGACAGAGATGCCAAAAGCTGCTGGTATGTAGAGAAACAAGTTCCATTCCGTTAGAAGGGAAAATGTGATTCTGAACAAAATTTCACTTGGATGTACACTCTCAGAGATACTGTCCAGTTTTCCGACCTCATTCCTTACTTTTTTTCTTTACAGGTTTATCAAGGTCTGGGAAGAGTTGCAGACTTCGATGGGTGAATTACCTGAAGCCTGGCATCAAGCGAGGAAGCTTCAGCTGCGAAGAGGAGAAAACCATACTCGAGATGCATAAAAAGCTAGGAAATAGGCAAGTACTCTTATGCTATAGAAATCTCCCTCAAAATCTTTAATACTAAAAAAAATATGGTTTCTCATCATACTTCACAGTGGAATGCAGTGCTTTTGAAAAAAAGCTTAAATTTTATTTTTCTTTTCATACCCAATTCCATAGCCTTTGACAAACTGAAATTGGTTTAAAGTTTTTATCATATCAAGCATAATCAATATCCATCATTTAGTCTAAGGTCTAGATATTAAGTATCGCTCATTCTTAAACCTATTTTGCAGGTCGATGATGTTTTCTGGCTGCCATATCAACATTAAATTCAGTAGTTTGATCATACTTCTGATTGGAATGCTTTATTTCTTATGAAGAGCGTAAAATTTTATCATAGTTTCTTGCCCCACACCATAGCCTTTGGCTTCTTTAATGTTTTAAGCTTCAACACCACACCATACATTTAGTCTGAGTTTAGATTATGTGGACTGATGGTATTCACAGGCTGCTGCGATACAAATTTCACCATTAAGAAAGCTAAACTATCAAAATATAAATTTTATTTGTAACTCCTACTTTGATTTTGAAGGAACTGTAAAGATTTGTTTTGCTCATGACAAGGTATTTAACACTGATTTTATGGGGAGGAGAGGGTTGTCTGACATTCACAAAAGCAAGGGCTCGAAGATGAACCACTGACCTTGCTTCTAATATTTTTTGGAAGAATGAACTGAGGTTCCGGGTAGGTCTTATTCCTGAGTCAAGGAAAGTGCTTAATACAGATTAAGTTCTTCCCTCGTTCATGCTTGGATCAGAGCTGATAACTAGGGAATTTAAGAAATATATAAGCAATGGCACAAAATGTGAGCATAGGATACGAAACTGTTGGGGTAGGCCAAGAAAGATTCTTTCTGCAATTCTGTGTAATCTAAGTACAAGTTTAGGATATTTAAAGCCTGAATTAGAGCTGCACCAGAAATTAAGATATTCTTAGATCTCCCGTATTAAGATTGGTCATTGGAATGTTAATTTGATATATTCCTTCTATTTCAGATGGTCTGCCATTGCAGAAAGATTGCCCGGAAGGACTGACAATGAAATAAAAAATTACTGGCACACCAAACTGAGGAAACTCAAAGACAATTCAGCCCCAAGGGCCAAATCACAAGCTCCGAAAACATCCACTGTTGAAGCTAAGCCGATAGGCAGTCCAAAAGATGCTAGCAGCTTGGGATCTGAGCACCCATGGTCATCCCAATTATCCATTGATGACTCCTCTTCATCAATCACCAGTCTTGCTGTTGGAGCTGATGAAATTCAATTGGAGGGGAACTCTAGGGACCCCATGTCAACAGATTCAACACAACCATTTGCTTATGATTCCTCTTCATCAGTCACCAGTCCTGCTGTTGGAACTGATAAGAATCAAACGATGGAGGGGAGTGCGGAGTCAGAAAGAACATTTGGAGATTTTCAAGCATTTCCAGTGGATGACTTGTTCATGCCGGGCGATTATTTTTGGGAGACATATCCAGACCTTGAATTAGCATTCCCAATTTGTGAGGAGTGGGTTCAAGAGCCGCTATGGACATAGGGCTCTTGCAATGATAATTTTTGGATGAACCTCTATGTGGAAGCAGAAATTGGTGGAAGCTGAGAGCATCATCAATATCCAGTATCATTCCAAAAGTTTCTTAGAACTATAGATCATATATATTTACTACTTGTCTTTCCAAATTTTCATAGATGGGCATTGATCGAGTATGAAGAGAGTTTGGTATATCCAGATTGTTGCTACTGTGCATAAATAAGACTGCAACAAAATGTGGGGATTTGCTTATAGTCGTAAGTATAGTATGGTATATCTGTATTGTTGCCACTATGTATAAATAAAAACTGCAACAAAATGTGGAAATTAGCTTAAGAGTCATCAAAGTTTAGTTTGGAATATATATGTATTGTTGCTACTATGCATAAATAAGACTGCACAAAATGTGGGGATTAGCTTATAGTGATAAAGTTTAGTTTGGCATATCTCTATTGTTGCCAATATGCATAAATTAGACTGCAAACAGGAAAGAAGAAAGCAAAGAAAGGAGAAAAAAGAAGAAGAAGAAGAAAATAAGACTGCAAAGAGGGAAGAAAAAAAGAGAAAAAAATTGCTTTCATTGAGAGTCGAACTCAAGACCTCCCGCTTACTAAACGGGTGCTCTAACCAACTGAGCTATGAAAGCTACAAGGGACGGTCATGGAATTATAATAATTATTGTCTTTTCTATCTTTAACTTCCTTCTTAGTTCACTCCATAGATCTTTTCACTCCATCTCTATAAAGCTTGATTGGTTTCTTCGCAATGGAGGGTAGTTTGGCGAAGAGATAGGCTTTAAGGTTGAGAAGCTCATGGTGGCCAAAAGACAGCATGCTTACAAAATGAAAGCAAAAGTGCAAACAAAACTCACCGTCTTAAATGAGAAAAAGCTTGGAAAATGCAGCTCACACAATAAGTAGCAGCATATCCCAGAAAGCACTTCCGCCAACACCAGAAAGTCAACCAATATTGTTTCACCTTCTCTTCACATTTTCTGTGACCCTGACACTTTGCGCTCGTGAACATCATCGATCATCACCCCCTTCAATTTCCGTGGTCGGGAATTAAGTACGAACTTTCTTATTCAATATATACTGCGATGAATTAATTAGTTGGTCAGTATGAACTCATTCCAAACTCTTCCCATCACGCGAATGTCTACCTTTCACATTGACAACCCAATTAATGGTCATTATCAAACTAAAAATGTTGGTCTAAAAGTTGATTAACAGGGTTCAGGTTGGACCACCCCCACAGTGGTCCCTTCAACACCTTTACTAATTAGTGTACCAAATTTCTATGTTGATACATAAGTTGTCACCTTTGATTTCAATAAGGTACATTGAAATTTTTCGTTACTTCGAGAATCTTCTTGACCAAAATTAGCTTAAACAAAAATTTGGTGGTGGTAGATAAATCTATTCTAGAGGTCATATTTGTAATTTTCTAGTGATAAATTAGTTGTTAGAGATAATTATCAGCATCTTCTTGTTAGCATGCAATGTAGCTATTAAGGGCAAAATAGACCATTCAATTAATTATATGCTTATCTGGTTGACAACGTCGCCAGTCCATTACTACAAATACTCTATTTTAAAGATTTTTATTTTATTTTATTTTTTTTGCACGTTTGGAATAGGAGGTCCACTCTACCATGTGATTGACTAAACGTGTCTGCTGCATTAACATATGATATTTTAGCCTCCCACCCTGACATCACTAAAATTTGAAAAAAGGGCATGAAATGACTACGATGGTTTTTTTTATATATCTTCATCATGGGTGTGTGAAAAACCTATTCATCCAACAAAAGCAATCAAATCGGCTCAAACCAATCAATTTAAAATTTTTTAAAAACAATTGTACGTATTTAAATATAAAATTAAATCGAATAGTTTCAAATTAAAACTATTAGTTATATTATTAATTTGGTGTCAGCCTTCGAATAGAATTAACCTTAGTAGACACTTATAGAGTTTTTTTTTTTTTTTTTTTTCCCTTAGTGATTGTATTACTTAAAGTGCGAAGAAAGATTAGATGTTTGACAAAAATTAAAAAATATTTTTAAAAATTTTAAAAATCATTAATAGTATTTCTTGATAAAACATTTATAAGTGATTCTTCCAAAAATATTTCTCGAAAAAACGTTTTTACTAAAAATACTTCCAAAGAAAACATTGTGACATGCGGTCTCGACATATGTAGAATATATTAGAGCAAAAACTGTTTATGTCATTGAAGTGTCATAACATGCTTTGAACTAGGTTACAATGATACGAATTAAACAAAACTTTTAAGGTGTAACCAGGGATGACAACGGGGCGGGTTCAGGACGGGCCTTCCCCATCCCAACCCTACCCCGTTTATTCAAAATAATTTTTATCCCCGTCCGATGGGTATGATAAATTCTTATACTCGCTCCGTTTAACTTTTTTTTTGAATTTTTTTTAAATTACTTTTAAAATTTTTAATTACATTAAAATAAATATATTTTATAAATAATTAAATTATTATATTTTTATAACTTATTTTATTAAAAATATTTTTTTATTATCTATATATTAAAAATAGTAAAATAAAAATTAAATTAAATTAATTTTATATATAATCGGGGCTGGATGGGGTGGGATGGGGCAATACTCGAACTTGCCCCGAGTTTTAAAAAAAATTCTCAAACCCGTTTATTAAAATTGAATCCCGTCCCATTAAGGGCGAGGCAAGGCGAGTACCCGAAAAAACCCGTCCCATTGCCATCCCTAAGTACAACTTGTTATAAATGTATTTGAAAGCATATTCTCGATATGAAAATTACTTAGAAGAGAGTAGAGTAGATAGATAATCCATAATTTAAAGTTCTCAATACTATTTTTTTTGTTGATTTCTCTCATTTTGATGGTTTTCAAGTTTAAATTCAATTTCATGATTTTCTTATTTTTAATTTATTAATTCAATTTCAATGGAAAATAAAAATGAAAATTTGATTAATATCAAATTTTAACTTTATGAATTCTTATGAGGCCTAGTGTGTCCAATATTTATGATCAAGACTATACAAGAAACAATTGTAAGATATATAATATACATGAAGACTATATGTAAAAACCTTCCATAGGTATCAAACTAGAGGCCTAGTCGATTGTAAATCAAAATTTATTAAATATAAAAAGTAAGTATACAAATTTACCTAGTCAAAACACAACCTTTTATTTTTAAGGAATCAACTAATACCTCATACTATTAACGAATTACCTCAAAATTTTATTAAAGTATGTAGATTATCATACCGTCTCATCTTCACTTACGTCTCATCTTTCCATCAATAGGACTTTCAAAAATTATT
Organism: Vitis vinifera; assembly: GCF_030704535.1. Lineage (NCBI taxonomy): Eukaryota > Viridiplantae > Streptophyta > Magnoliopsida > Vitales > Vitaceae > Vitis > Vitis vinifera. The sequence goes on from NC_081814.1 coordinate 4,792,690, forward strand.
CTTGTACATTTTTCATTTTAGGAAAAATGGTAGAGCAATAAAAATTAAATATATTTCTCTTGGTCTTTATCACTATTTATGAAAAATAATTTTATTTTATTTATTTATTTATTTTTATGGGTACAACAACCCTATGTAGGATAAAATAAGAAGTCTATTTGGGTTGGAAAGTGGAAACAATAAGAAAATTCAATTTTCAACTTTCTTAAATTTCTTTAACTCATTTTTATATGAAATTCAATTACTATCCTTGTCATTAATTTGACAAAATCCAAAATTACCATATCTACCTTAATATGCTTTACATTCTTCATTCTTCAATCTTGTTCTTGAAAATTGACCAGTTCCTTGAAAAGTAAAAGTATTATGTCAATTGCTTCTAAAACCAAATTGTCAACTTAATATATATAACTATGATAGTATGCTAATAATCTCCTCTTTTGACAATTTTGGAATAAAACAAAGATTATAGGAAATCCCCAAAACTCTCAAACTTAAATATTTTTTTATCTAACTCAAGTCAATCTTCACCAAAGACGCATTTATGATACAACGTTACCCAGATAATTCATTCTTTTCTTTATTCACAAAAAAACTTATCATTTGAAACATACTTTCATAAAAATATAACCATGAAATGCATGGTATGTAAGAAGAAAAAGAATATGAAATTTTACCCCTTCCTTTTGGACAAAAATTGATCAAGGAATCACAAACACGACCTACAAATTGAAAAAATAATCATCAATATATGCAAAATATCCAAGAAAACTCAAAAAAGAAAAAAGAAAAAAGGAAAAAAGAAAAAAACAATCAACCAACTCTATAGAAGCAATTAAACAATCCAAAAGAAGTAAGATCTTCCATCCTAGTATATCATGACATCCATCAAAGTATCCAAACCATAAAATATAACCAAGAAGAGAATAACCAAAATATATTCCAAAACCACTCAATTGCCAATGCTCCTCATTTTTTAAGAAAATAAATAGTGAATATACATTAACATGAATCTAAACTACTAGAAACATCTTGATCAATCCAAATTATAGAAGCAAATTTTGCACTCTAAATATTATGATTTTTTGAAATTAACTCAAGTAAGCAAATTCTTAAGGCTTTTAATCTAGAATAAAATTTTAAATAAATATATAAAAACATTAGATTAATTCATCCTTAATTTTCCATCTTTTATTTAGGATTATGGTCATCATGATTGTACCCTCGATTTTCTATCTCTTACCCAGGATTACAATCATCGTGATTGTGTCCTACATGTTCTATCTCTTATTCCAAAAATTATAGTCATCATAATTGCCTCAATTTTCTATTTTTCACCCAATATTATAATCATCACGATTACAACCCCGGTTTTCTATCTCTTATTCTTAATATTATGGTTATTTCGACCACACCTTCAATTTTCCATTTCTCACCTAAGACTACAATCCTCACAACTGCAACCTCAATTTTTTTTATTTCTCATACACAATTACTATCATCATGGCTGCACCCTTTGTTTTTTTATCTCTTATTCCGAGGATTGTTTCATCAAGACTTTGGGTACCTAAAAGAACATCTCCAACCCCTTCTATTGTTGTATAGAGTGGATTATCTGCATGTTGAACATAGCTCCCAAGTTCTTAAAACTTGCAATGGATCAGTGTGGTAGTTGAATAAAACCATAGGAGGGTCTAGCCCTAAAGGTTAGAATGGAAAACCTTACATAGTGGGAACAGATTACTCGATCCATTTCCGTATTCAATTATTCTCAAACATTACATATTAAAATATAATATAAATTATTAGATATATTAGTGTATGGATAATTTTGGTAGTTGAATAAAACCATAGGAGGGTCTAGCCCTAAAGGTTAGAATGGAAAACCTTACATAGTGGGAACAGATTACTCGATCCATTTCCGTATTCAATTATTCTCAAACATTACATATTAAAATATAATATAAATTATTAGATATATTAGTGTATGAATAATTTTATATTTACAAAAATTAAATATGAATTCTAAGAAGTGAATAGGATGGGAATGTAGAACTTGTCCCATAGTGGGAATTCCTTGACCTATCTAATCCACACGAGGAATGCAATAGGAATGAGAAAAAACATGTATAAGTATCGTTTGCATCTCTAATATGGACACATGATTTTACCAAATAAAATTGTAAACACCTACTCTTTGTTATAGGTGCGACTCAACATAAAATATAAGACCTTAAGTGAAAATTTATAATAAGATATATATATATATATATATATATACACACAATAATATTGCTTACTTATTTATAAAATATAAATTTTTATTTACAATTTATCTCCTTTTTTTCGTTTTGTTTTTTAAGATGCAAACTTATTAATTAATAATTTAAAATTAAGTTTTGCTAAATTATTTCTATAATAACTAATTCGCTTAATCATTCTTGTGATAATTTTAGTTTTGAAAAACTAGCAAACCATCAATGGTATGGTTAATAATATTCCATAAATGCATTTTTGAAAAGAAATTAAATTTTGTATATGTAATTTTGTACTTCAATTGAATTATTTGTTTCTATTTGTAAAAGCCCCCTTAAATGATTCAATTTTGAAAATAAATTCAAACCATCAACACAAATGAACTCATGATATTTAAGATGAAATTCAAGATTGAGACTACTTTTTAGTGTATCATTATCAAATAAAAAACCAAAGATATCCTTAAGTATTTGAAATTGTTGAAAACTAATATTAATGTTTTCATCAAACCGTTTTCTATTAATTACACACTTTTCTCGTAATACAAATTATTCTTTTTGATCTATAACAACATTGAAATCATAGAAAATAACATATCATGTCATTTAATGTTTCTTCATATTCTATTAAATCTTTACCATATCTTGTTTATTATTATTAAGTTTTTTTATTTTTTTAAACTTCAATTAATTTATCTATTTATTTTTTTCTTTTAAGATAATTATGAAAATACGGTCTTTTCTTTCTTTCTTTCTTTTTTTTAAAAAAAAATTAATTCATCTTTTAATTAAAATAAAATTTTTCACAATTATTTAAAAATATCTAATAAAAATTGGAAAAATAGATAAAGAATTAAAAAAACAAAAATAAAATTAAGGCTTGTTATGGAGTGGGGCTTCCACGTACAATCGCCTGACTTGCCTAAGGGTGAGCCAACATCGCATGTATCAAAGTAATCAAATCATAGGATTCCTCTCACTCTTTCATCAAACAAGTACGAAACCCAAGTACCAAACCACTTGTACATGAAGGCTTCGATTATTCTCAAAAAAAAAAAAAATGGTGTGGAGGAAATAATTTTATCATATTTGATTTATCATGAAAAATATAAAAAAAAATCAAATATAATTAAAATTAATTAAAATTTTATAAATTTTAAATTATTTAATTTTATATAAAATAAAATAAAAATAAGTTAAATAAATTTGAACAAGCATGTAAAACCAATTTATTGATATTAAATTTATTTTTTCATTTTTCTTCATTTGTTCTTCTTTTTTTGTTTTTTGTTTTTATTTTTTTTCCTTGTAATTTTCCTTCAAAATTTTCAAAGACCAAACAAGAAGGAAGATGCTTTTTGTTGAAGCATATATCATGTTGCTTTTGATAAAGAGACAAGCAGCAAGTTGGAGCTAGAAGCTCCCTCACCAGTCCATACTAACCAAAAGACACTACTACTAGGAGGTTACAATATGTGAGTTTGACAGGGAGAAGAGCATTAAGGTGGAGGAGCTTCCTCACCAATTCATACTGACCGAAAGACACTATTAGGTGTTTACAAAGTGAAATTTAAATGAAAAAAGTATTAACAAGAAAAAGAAGGGAAAAGAAGAGTGTAAGGTGGAGAAGCTCCCTCGCCAAGTTATACCAACCAAAAGATAGTATTAGGAATTTACAAAGTGAAGTTTGAAGGAAAGAATGGAAATTTTGACGGTGATTATAATAATATTGGCCAAAAGATATTATTAGGAGCTTGCAAAGTAGAAGAAGAAGAAGATTGTATTAACCAAAAGATATAGCAAAGTAAAATTTAGATGAAAAAATACATTATTAAGAGCTTGTAAAATAAAATTTAGATGGAAAAGAAATGCAATTCACAATATTTTCATTTAAAGTTGTTCTTTTTTTTTTTAAGCCTTTGTGAAAAAAATCATTATAGATAAATTTTCCAAGCTCTTTGTATTCGAAATTAATGTTTCTAAAAAGGAGACTCTTAACTCTTGCATATCCATAAAGCGTTAACCTTGTCACTCCCAACAACTTTAAGGTTGCAGTGGACTGTTGTAGAGATAATGATGAAGACACCTCGCAGATGTTGATGCATCAACAAGACACGTAGTGCCCACCCACCCCTCACCAAATTATGCCAATTTATACCCACATTCAATTTTCTCACATGATTCTTTTACTTGCCTTCCCCTCCATTAGAAGTTACATCCACATCTCTTGTGATCTTCAAATTTAGTTGGTCAACATCATCACCCCCTTCAATTTCCATGGTGATGAATTGAGAAATAAAGTTTCTGATACAAAAAAAAACCCGATGCAACAGTCATCATCAAACCAAAAATGCTAATTTAAAAGGTTGGTTATGGCTGAGGCTGTCCCTTCACAAAGATGTTTCAGCACACCACCTTTGGATTGAGAAATGAAAATCCAAACATTGTATCCCAAGTGGCAAGTGTACCCTTATTTCTATGGAGGGACCATACAAAAGAGATCTAATGAATCGACGTTGAATATCTTATACCATAGCTCATAGGACACCCATATAGAGGCCATGACATATTTTTAGACCATTCCCGAAGATTATGAGCATACGCCTCTCACCAAAATGAAAATAACACAAAACACACAATTATGAGATTGATTTCCAAAATATTCATCAATTGGAATTACTTCTTTCAATGCATATAATGCCCCAACTATCCAATACCATAAAAGTTTCGGCATATATGCGTATGTGGTCCTTACCCACATTGTGCCTTTAATTTCCAAGTCTATAAATTACTCCATTCAAAGGTGGGTCTATATTTATTATTTCCTTTAAGGCCTATACCCATTGACAAGGATGCTGCAATCTTGATGAAAGCTAACGGGTGAAGATCGTTCTAGCCTGTCTGATCATGATACAGACCCATCACGTGCCTGAGGTACATCATCTACCTTATCAAAGCCATAAAAATGGGAGAGCTTCCATTGACATCGCGTTGCATGGGCCATTTCACATACTGGAGTTATATAGTGGACTCTCCCTTCAGTCTTGAGTGAGGGCTTTGTTATTGTGTTGCGTGCCCACGACACATGGTGCACCGCACCATCGCCGTCATCAAAGGTGATCAGAATGTGGTCTTCCCATAGGGGGAAGCTACGTGTTTTTCTTTTTTCACGCATACTTCACGGAAGTCACCAACTGTAACGTTTCTCGCGCCACTCTAAATCTTTTTGTTTTTTTTTTTAACTTTTCCTAAATTTATTTCTCCGTTGACCCGAAGGGAAGAAAAATTATATTCTGTGATTAAATAAATTTTTATTTGGGCATTTTTTTATTGTACAGAGATTTTACCATTTTTAATAAATAATGAATCACCTGACACCACCACTACAACATATAAATATCCTCAGCCCAAAAACTCCGCGGAAAATATGGGAAGAAAAAATAAAAAAATAATTGAAATTCGAAGCTTTGTTTTGTCTCTTTTGGTCGCTGACCAAGACTCAGTCCATTAAGATAGAATTCTGAGAACTTAAAAAAAAAAAAAAAAAAACACAATTTTCATTTTCCTATTTTTCTGGTTTTTTTAATTATTATTTTTTATAATTATTGAAGGGAGTAAACTTAGTAAGGAGGCGGAGATCGTACGGTGGTGAAGGCACAGTGATTAGATAACTGCGACTTTCAGCCGTCCATTCCTTCTCCAACAAATGAAAGCCACTCTTTTACTCATTTCTTGTGATTCGTTTGGGAGCTGCTGATAAATCGTACTTGGTACGGCGACCTTTGCCGAGGCTCTGAGAGTGTGATGCTAAGTGTTGAATTTGCGAACGCTGCGCCTTATTTTCGTGCCCTCTAGGCTGTTTGATGGCGGCTTCCAGAGTGTTGGCGGTGTTGCTCTTTTCGCTTACCGAGTTCTTGTAATGGCGGTCCAGCACACATATCGGAGTCTTCGTACTCGACACTGCTGCATCAAATATGGACTCATCCCACTCATTCGTCACCATCTCCTCCATAACATGGTAGCAATTGTTGAGGCTCTCCTGCAACAAGCCATCATATTAATTAATTTATTTATTTAACTTCTACGTGAATTTAACGAAAAAACTAATGCTCCGTTTGTCTTCCGGGAAACATGAATGTTTGCACTTTTATCTTCTCTATGGCTCCGATTTTTCAGCAACCAAATGGAGCATTTATGTGACGTTCGTGTCTCTTACTTGATTTATATATTCGCAAGAGGAAATTGCTGCCTTGAAAGAAGAAAATTGCAATGGAAATAGCTCGTAAGACGCACAGAGCAGCGCTGATGCCGCAATTATCGATGGTTTATACTCCAAAAGCTTGATTTCTGCAATATAAACAACGATTATGTTTCTTAGAAATCGAGCTTCTTCAAATATCAATTTAAAAAATCTATATCCAATTTTACCATCTCGAGCTTTGAAGATGAGCTCTGTGGCTCGATCTTTGAGAGCTTTTGTCAATGCCGGATCTTTGAGCTCGAATAAGGAGATGAAGAAGTACACAAACGAGAAAGGCGTTATCGATCGCATTCGCCAATTCAGAGTACTGAGAATCAGAAGCTCCATGCGATGAATCCTTTGAGCGTCGAAGAGGAAACCTTCATCCTTCTGTTTCATTGCTTCAACGATTTAATACTATAAATTTCAGATTTTTAAAAGTATGTTTTCGCTTCATTTCTTCAAACTTTACCTGAAAGTCAGAGTATGAGAAATCAATTTTCTTCATCTTTGCTGCGAGGGAGAGGCATGAGATCACAAGCAGCCTTAAGATCCACGGCTTTTCCTCCTGCAATATCAAGATTGATTAGATCCATCATAAAAAAAAAACTTTCTATATATTTATCATAATGCCTTGTTTGGTTGCCAAGAAAACACAGGAAAATAAATGAAAAACCTGGGATATTTTGGAATATAATCATTTTTAGGACTAAGACTGGGAGCTTTAAGATTCTAAAGTCTTCCATTCCTTCCCTCCGGTTTTCGGCATTCAAAAGAAGCAAAATCAACAAAAAATCCCGAATCACACAGTCCAAGAAAAACATTACCGGCACTTCTTTCTTGGAGATGAACCGATCTACATAGTTAACCGCTAGGTAAGAAATGAAATTATCCAAGTTGCAAGAGTACTGCGCCTGAAAAATCAAAGTTTACTCCAAAAAGAAGAGAAAACCATGACGGAAAAGAAAGAGAAATTTTCAGTCACTAATTTTACCTGCAAAATGAGAGCGATTGCTTCTCGACGAAGGGGCTCAGCATGAAAGCGGCGGAGGAAGATCTGCGACACCATGTGATCAGATTCAGAGTCGAAGAGAGCTGAAACGGTGTCGTATTGCTCTTCTTCCACGCACGTCAATGGATTCTCCAGATCCAACTCCATCTTTTTCCTCCTCCACTCTTTTCTACTCTGAAATTTGAGAAGCTCCAGTGACCAAAAGCATAACAGCGCAGCGAAAGACAAGCTTCGCTTTCTGTGCGAAGAACCAAAAAAGAAAAAGAAAAAAAAAAAAGAAGAAGAAGAAACTGCAGTCCAGGCTTCAACTTCACTCCTCCGTCCTCGCGGCTCCTAGAAATTATATACATCTTTATATAATAAATGCTCTGTGTCTCTCTCTTTGAATATTCAACTACAATTTACAATAATGATATGGATTTACGTATTGAGGTCTCTTCCTATAATCTTTTTCCCCACGATTATTTTTGGATAGACAGTATAAAGCCAAATTTAATGTACACGTACAAGTCTACGACTCATATACTTGTCCTTCTTTTTTGAAGACAAAAATGTAATTAAAACAAAGCAAATAGCACCCTATCAAAAAAATTATAAAAATTCCAAAATATACGCACTAGAGATACGTGATAGATATAATGCTAAATTAATTGGAGTGGCAAGACGGGCACGTTCGGTTGGAGTCCCATCACCTTGGAGGCACACACATACTCTCTCTCTCTCGTTCACTTACTCCAACAGTCCAACAGCACTTTGGTACCTGGGGCTACATGTGATTCGCATGCATCTCATAAATGTCCCAGATAGAAAAAAAAATAAAAAATGTAAGAAACGCTGGTGCACGGCTCCAGCTTCCGGCCCCGCCACTTTTATTGGATCCCAGCCCGGGTCAAAAGCTTTTGTTTTTTTCATCCTTACATTTTTGTTTTTTTTTTTTCCTTCAATTTTACAGACTTTTACCTCCTATATTTGTTGTTTGTTTAGTCGTGACTTTTGAACGTAAGAAGAATATATGAGCGCCATGCGTGGAAGAAACTGCATGCCTGGAATTGGAAACAAACTTCTGGGGCTAAGAAGAGAGATACTATATATGAGACTGAATTTTTCTTAAAATTCTAACATTTTTTTTTTCTAGGATTGAAGGGAGATGGATAAAATGATCCTATTATGACGGCTTCTTTGGACTTTTCTGACCTCCAAATAATGGATTGGAATTAGAGGTTTACTGCAGTGTGGTACGTACCACAGTCAAGATGTTTTCTTCCTTCCATCTTGTCCATTTGTTGAACAAGTAAAAAATGTGTCAAAAGTTTGTGCTCAGTAAATAAATAAAAATCGATTTCAATTTTTACTTTTCCCATTTCCGTGGTGTTTTGGTTCTAAGAAGCCTAAACCGTGCCAAAATGTGATCAGTGAAAAGAGGGGAGAGGAGTGGGCAGAGGCAATGCCTGGCATGTAAGCCATCAACTAGAGTCGACATTAATGGCATGTTCCATAAAATATGACAGAGAGACGAGTAAACTGAGAGGCTTCACTCTCCCGTGCATCCATAAATATTTTTATGTAAAGCATGGTATCTCTCGCCTTTGGCTCTAAGTTCTCACATAAAGACAAGTCCAAAATCCTGATGATGCCCACCAAAACCCACATATATAGCCACTCCAAAACTGTTTTTGAAATTCCACCCCTGCCCACTTCATTCCTCATATCTTAAAAGCTAGAGACAATATTGACAGATTTTCCTTGTCATGGCAGAGTGACAGCTTGGGCTCATGTCCTTGTCTTAAATGTGAACCCTTCCCCTTCTCCACATACACTTTCAAATCTTTGTTCACCCCCCACTGCCCTCTCTCTCTCTCTCTCTCTCACAACCAGTACCCTGGTGTGATTAGGTGACTTCAGTTCTGTGTTTTTCTTCATTTAAGGTGGTCAAGATCCAAAGATGCTGCAAATATGGAGACTTGTAATTCACCCAGACTGGCATTAGATGTATCACACTAATTTAAAGAGCCTTACAAATTGGGGTAACTTGTAGTGTTTATTGCAGAAGTACTTTGTGGCCTTTACTTTTCACAATTTACACCCCCAGTTTGTCTACTGAATAAGACATACATTCATCATTACTAGAAGCATTGTCAAACCTCAAACCACATATTCACATACATGCATAGCAACATCCATGAATGTTCATTTGTATGGTTGAGATCTGAGACATGTATAATGTATAAAAGATGTATTCACCAATAAAGGGTAGCTCGAAACTTCTAACAAAAAGCATCCTTTCCTTGTCACTTTGTCTCTTAATCGATATCCAAATCTTCTTCCCTTTTAATTGCTTCATCATCCATCCTAATCAAGATGTCTCAATGGGGTCACACACACTTAAGTCGCCTCAAAAGCCAAACAATCATTTGCTTAAAGTGAGAAATACACTGTTCAACGTGAAACTTGCAAAATCTCTTGATCTAAAATGCCCTCACTTTTCCGTAATTCTCAACGACCCAAGAGGTTGGATTCCATCCTAGTCATCCAATATGGACAATTCCCCTTTTCAATTGATTGTTTCTTTGTTTTCTTTTCTCTATTTAATGCAACAAAATCTTATCCAAACAAGGAGGATCATCCATCTAGCTATTTCATCCGTTTGGGACCCTTTTCTTTTCCCCTTTTTTCTTTGTGGTTAAATCCAAGCCTTTGATACTGTTGCAGTCATGGGAAAATCATTGCATTCTGCTCCAATTTTTCTCTCCCCATATGAACATTCCATTGAGATTGGTTGCAAGGGACTGACCACCTGTGAACAACTGTCAACAACGAACCAACAAGGATCAGCAAATCCTCCACAAACCCAGTGACATAAGATGATCGTCACCCTTCAATAATCTGAGATTAAATATATACAAAGAATCATTAAAAAAAAAAAAAAAACTAAAATAGAGATTTCATGGGGGCCACACAAGGGAAGAGGAAGAAAGGAAAGAGGACAAGTAGCTTTAGCACTCACCCACCTCATTTTGGCCCTGGAGAATGTACCTTTTGCAGTGCCCATTGTCTTGTTTTGCTTCTTTATTTTTTTCCATTTCTTTTAGTGAGTGTCTTCTTCTTTGACTATGTGATGGATTCTCTTCTTCTCATTGATTCAAGAGAAAGCCTAAAGCTCATGGTCGAAATCACATTTCCACTCATTGGGAGACCAATAAACTTTTACTTTTTCTTTGCTCTCTCTCTCTCTCTCCATCGTATATAAATTATTCATACTGAAATGGATATATAGCATTTTAATACTGTATTAACATGATTTTAATAGAAGAGAATGGCAGGTTTTTGGCTTTCATATATATTGGCTCTTTATGAGAGGAAAATCTGGGCACGCTTGGAATGATAATACATGGAGCAGAAAGAGAGACATTCATATGAAAATATGAGTACATGCGTTCACGCTTTGCCCCCATGCAGATAGCAGCATCATTATATCGACTGTGTAAGACAATGGAGTGGACCTCTCCTATGCTTGAGACAAAATCCATAAAACTACATACATTATTATGATTTTTGTTGTGTAGGCATGACAGTGAGGAGGACAGCCTGTTTCCATCATCCTTTCTTTCTTTAGTTTTTTTTCCTTCTTTTGTGGGTTGGGATGAGATCTTTTGCATGGTAATTGAAGCCTTGCAGGTGAAGAAAAAATCATTCTAAATGGGGCCATTGTAATTATATTGAAAAATTAATAATTTGTGATCTTCTTTGTTGTTCCCTTTTCCTTTGAATTTATTTACTTTCCACAATATTTAGTAGTTAGTAGTTAGTAGTTAGTACACTTCACGAGTCCATCTGGTTGGTTTCTTGAATAGAAAAATGTAATTCTTTCCTTCGTGGGCTCATACTATTTATGGTGAAATAAAGTACAACTTTACGTAACAATTCTTTTTCATTCTCACACAATTAGGATGGAAAGGTTTCCACGTGGAACAGAAAAATGAAGCATCTTGGAGTAATTTAATCTGGATTACTATAAATAATTATAATAATTATTTTTTAATGATATGGATTGAAATATGAAATGTTGGGTTATCATTTCACATGTATTTTTTGATCAACAAAAATGTAATTAAGGAAGGCCCCTGTATGGGCCCTGGGGCAGTGGGTCTCATTTAGGCTGTGACATAAGGCATAACGTGTGCTTTGTGGAGTAGTAGTACTTCAGCAAATGGGAACACTGCCCCAAAACCGAATGGTTCAATTCAATGGACCGTGGTGGTCCATTCTTACGATCGGAGACGGCAGTGTCCTTCTCTTTCATTAATAAAAAAGAAAAAAAAGGGAATGCAGTACTGGTACCTCAAGATTCTTAGCCGAACTTGGTAACAAAGGTATGAGTCCGACGGCTGCAGGCGTTATCTCAATGGGAAGACCAAAAACTAGATACCCAAAAAAATAAAAAGCAGCTGGAGAAGCTCAGGAAGATTTGGAACTCCTAAGGCTGTGTCTGGAAAATCCCTTTTGCAGCCAGCTATGTTACATTCTATGAACGGGCTCTCCAAAAACGAATGGAAAAGAAAATTCAGCTACTCAGCTACAAATTTTTCCTTCTTGGGGCTTAGTGTGTGGACAGAGTAATGACCCGGTCTTAGTTAAGACATGCTTGAAGTCTTATCATGTCTGCTAACATGCGTCATATGTTCTTAAGCAATAAGATGTGAAATCACCTTTAAGATCTTCTTGGGTTTGAGCCTGCATTTGCCAAACATGTCACAGTATAAAATAAGTTGTCAGGTGCTCGAGCCATACTTGTAGAACAAGTTTTTACGGTTTTACCCTCTCAGCTTCCTACGGGCAACAACATTTGCTGCTACTGTCCGTGTAAAACTAATGAAACTAAGCATCATGTTAAATATCAGTAAGAGTACGTCTCTAAGGAAGCATTGTCAGATACCCACACACGATTCAAAGCACATTTCATGCATCTAGTAAGCTGATGTCACTCAAATTAAAATAAAATCGTTAGAATTAGTGTACTCTACTTCATTGACAAATACGAGCGTTTCTTTTAATATACAAGTTGGGACGAGAGGCCCAAAACTTGGCCCAGTCTGATATCTTTGGCAGGCAGTAACATGACAACTTGGGCTAAATCGAACCCCTGCCTTCAATGGGGCTCTGAACTCAGCCCACAGGCCTTATTTGTTTCTTTTTCCCGTCAACCTCCTCCAACTTTGAACTCAAAGCCCAATGACCACAACACATAACTACAAAAATTTCCTTAAAAACTTTGGTTGTAACCGCGCTGAAGACTTTGGGCCGCTCGGGTTCGACTGGGCAACCAGATTTTATGCTTCAATTTGGAGACACAATATGGTCGGGGTTAGCCTAGACTACACTTTGATACAAGTGTTGGATGGCTACAACAGACGAGTAGATCAGTACTAACATCAAAGAGAATATTGTTGTATTAGATCACACGTGGACCCGGGGGTCCAGAAATGGAGCGTAACACTAGGCATGTTCTTGGTCGATAACATATTCCTATTGTAATACATCTTATCACAATTTTCCTTTAATATTTCTTATTAAAAAGAACATTTGATGGCAAATTGTAATTTATATATGCATCTCTTCAATCAAAAGCAACAGAAAAAGGAAACCTATTTACATTCCAGTTTCACTCAAACCCAAACTTATTCTAACAACACAAATACAAGCCACCTTACATTTAAAACTCACCAAATGATTCAAGTTGTCGAGACCCGACCCGGTTTTTTATCTGATCCATTCCCCTGAAACTCTTCCCCAGCCGGCACCACCATTCCTGGCGGATAGGCCTGAACCATGCCAGCCGTTCTAACCCCATAGTATACCTGCTGATTCATCCCATCTGAAACCACTCTCATTGGCATGTCGTAACCCTCCATTGGACCCACTGCCCTAATTGCTCCACCGTACACTTGCCCCATGCCTGGACCCGGGTGCCGGAATCCGACCGGGATCTGACCCGGTGGTCCGGGGTATTGTGGAACATACTGTGCCCGGACTGGCACAGACTGAACCGGCATATTACCCGGTGGGACCGGGCCAGGGACATAGTAAACTGGAATTTGGTGCACAGGTTGACCCGGATAATGGGAATCCGGGTTGTTGTAATGCCACATCGGATTGCCGGCGTAGCCACCCGATTGTGGAATCGCCGGTTCTATCACATCTGCGAAACCCTCAGGCGGGTTATCCTTCACTTCAACTGGTGGAATCGATTTATCTGGTTTGGTTTTTACAGGTGGAAGATCTGGGATTGCCGGCACAGAGGGGCCGGAAGAGGTCGAGCAAAACGGCGAAGTGATCGCCGGAGCTGGTGACCCTGGATCAGAGACTGACACATTCTCTGCCAAAGCCGTTCGAGTTTTCAATTTGGACTCGCGCGGCAGTGCTTGTATGTCGTCTGAATTATCCAGCCCGAATAGATAATCTGGAACCTCCGACACAATCGACGACGCTTCCGACCGGCCGCGCTCGAGGCCGCCGCCGTTGATTGCATCGAAGAACCAGTTCTCGCGCTTGCTCGAGCCGTCGAGGAGCGAGCTGATGCTACTAGCTCTGGAGCCGTCATCGCTTGGGAAGAGAAACAATCGGAGCCGAGCCGTTTTCAATCCAATCCCACTAAGAGCCAATCTATCGTACTCTTCCATCATGTTCTCAACGTCTTCATCGGTAGTGACGGAGATTAGAGCATCGAGGTCTTCATTGGGAAGCTGGTACTTCACGCTGATGTTTGTTGTACCAGATAGCTTCGACAGCTTCAGGAGTAGGCCTGAGAAAGTGGTGGCCCGATGCACTGCGACGATTCGCGTGTCGCCCCCGACATAGCGGAGCTGGTTGTCGTGAGGCCGCGGTAGAATCTTGCCGCCGAAACTACACATGAATCTGACACGTGGTTGGATATCGTGGGTCGGATAATCTGATCTTGGGGACGACGCCACCGAATCGCTGGCGACGGAGTCGAGCTCCGATGGGTGATGCGACGCCATTCCTATAAGAGCAAGTGTATCAGGTTCCGGGAAGAAAAGGCGTCGAAAAGATCGCGTTAGCTTGTCTTTTATTTTTCGCCAGTAATATTCGGTACTGTGACGAAGCGAGAATGAGAGGAATAACACCAGTTGATCACAGTACTGTCATGAATGAGCATCACAGATGCGTTTCCATCCGTGATCTCAAACAAAAACAAGCCACGTTATAACTGGGAGCCCTCAGCCCTACATGGATTACCTGGATGGGACAAAACCCACGGTAAGTCCCGGAATCACCATGGACTGTCACCAGCCATATATAAACACGACGGACAGCGTAACATGGGACCCACGCTATCCAATTTTCATTATTCAAATTCAAAATGGAGGTCTCCAACGCCAGCCGTTGCTTTCATATTTATTTATTTATTTATTTATTTTTATTTGTTAGTCAGTTGTCTTTGCTTTCTCCCAACACCGATTAAACCAACAAAATTTCTCTTTCAACAAATAATATTATTATTTTTAATATAATGATTGGTTTTGCAGTAAAATAAAGAGAATAGCTGCTTTTTTTTTTTCCCCTGTGGGCAGACATGAGAAGTAAAGATTTAGTGGGTGAGCTGCTAGGTCCTGAGGGTGATGTAATCAGCGATTCATTGTAAGGTCATGGGCTATTGGGCGGCGCAAGTTGAGGGTAAAAAATGATTGTCAAATCTTATTAATATATTAGGATTTTGAGAATCATCATCCTCCATTTTATAAGACTAATTTTCCAAATCTCTAATAAGGATGTCGCACTAAAAATTGATAATAGTCAAGAAATTATTGGCAGTACATGAGATGGACGGCCACCGGCTTCTGTTGATTGAAAATTAGCCACAGCCACTGGCTTCTGATGAGGGAGAGGCATCTTCTAGAGGGACATTTAGGAGACGGTAGGTCGAGTTGGGGAGGTGGGACTTGAAAGGCAAGCAAAAAGCATACCAATTTAAAGATGGACGGCTGATGTGGGTTCCACGGGTTCTCTTCACAATTGTGTTATGCTTACGTGGCCCCCCAGTCCTCTTTCGTCTTCTGGGAGATGCTATTCTCACCCTTTGTCTCCCTCACCGTCCAATCACCACTCTGATACGTCGGTTTTTAGCTTTTTATGACCCTTCTGCAGTTTTGGGGGTCGGTTGCACGTGGGATTTTCGTTTGTCCATCTGCTGTTTAACTATTTATAGAAAGTAGAAACACTCAAAGCCCACACGCACTTCTGAGTGCGTTTCCCGATTGGGTCCTGTGAGTAGTTGTGAGTTGCGTGTGTGAGAGAGCATCATTACACGTGTCAAATTCCACTTCCTCGTGGTTTATAAAGAAAAGTCCACCAAACCATCTTATATTTTTACGTGTAGCCGGTAGCCACTGATGAAATTTTAAAATAAAATACAACACCCTATATATTAACTTTTGGAAAAATTATTCTTTTTTACCCGATGGAAATCATGCTTGATAAAGATTTTTATTTTCTCTTTTTTTAATCCTCACCTTTTATTTTACCTAAAAGAACAATAAATTAATAAATATAGAATTAATTTTTATTATACAACAAAGATTTACATTTAGATTTGATTTAAGACTTTTTAATATTTGATTTTTTTAAAAAAAAAAAAATTTAAACAACAAGATTTTGGGCATTCAAAAATCACTTTTTTTTTTCAATATAAAATATTATTAAAAACTTTATCAAATGTATTTCTTTTATTCACATCATAATTTCTCGTAAAAATTACATACTAAAAACATTTTAATGAAAATAACTCTCAAATGTAAAATCATTTAAAATAATTGTATTCATTCCTTTATGTGAATTTTTATAATAAAAAATGGTTTGAAAGTATTTTAATTTTGCATACCCAAATATTAAATTTTTTTTAATGAATCAACTTTTTGACTTTCTATTTTGTCCAAGCTCATCAAAGTCAACATTTGGTAAATTTTGACAAACAAGGGAGTGGTGAAATGGGCTCATGTGTTGTTTGTCGTTTGTCTAGACAAGTGAGAGAAAAAGCCCACTAGGATAAGATAAAAAATAAAAAAATAAAAATTATAGGAGGCCTTATTTTTCTAGAAGGAACGAGGGAGGCCCTCCTGTCACACCATGGATCGCCGAAAAGCCTGGCCCAGCTCAATCTATACCTGCCTTCCAAGGAACCAAGCTCCACCACTTACTAAAAACAACAAGACAATTGAATCGATGATGTTCTATAATAGACGATGCTGTCCAATCAACAGTTCTTTTCTCTTTATTTTCTAGTTTTTATTCTTGATTTTAGGATTTTCCTTAAACATATTCTTAATTAGATTTTTCAGAAAATGCCAAGTCCTACTTTCAAATGTAAATTTGAATTTTTAAATAAAATTATCTAATATAGAAGCTGCTCTGATATTTATCTTCTACGCAGCTCAAGGTGGACATTTCCAGACATTTCCAGTTTGTTTGAAAGAAAAAAATAATATAAAAAAAGTGATTGAATGGCCTGATTTATAAATTTCAAAGTAGAAAAATGAATGGATACCCAATTGAAAATTGGGATTTATATGGGGTAAATTACATATAGCTGGGCTGAGATAAGACTATACTATACCCACCTTCAATTTATTTTGAATTAATACATTGATCTTCTTTTGAGGTCATGTTCATAATTCCAACCGTACTGCAAACCAAATTTTTCTTCCACATTACTGTGATAATGCCTTGGTTAAAATACTTACTAAACATTCCATATTACTTTTAAAGAGAGATATGTCTTCAATTGCATTATTTGAAATGTTTTTAATGAAAATATTAAAGTGTTTTTAGAAAATATTACAAGTGACTTTTTAGATTTTTAAAAGTGTTTTCTAAATTTTGTTAAACACTTAATTTTTTATAAAAAATAATTTTTAAGACTAAAAATAGAGGCGTAAATAAGGTTGATTCGATCGGTTTTTGGATAAAGAATGAATTGAATTGATATAGTTCGTTTTTTATGTAATAAAAACCCTACCAGCTTTGGAGTGAAAAAAATCGAACCAAACCAAGCTTTTTAAGGTCAGTTTGGTTTGATTTTTGTAGATTGATTTCGATCAAACTTAATAACCTTTTTTGGTACTAAATCTAGTTATAATTTTATGTTTGTTTTGAACCCAAATCCCATTAATTTGAGTTTGAATTAGGGTCCAAATCTAATTTATTTTTAAAAATAATTGAAAGATTTAATGTTAAAAATATATTAAATGCATTTAGAATTAATTTGACTATAATATAAAGACAATGATTACTTTAATATAATCCAATATAAAAAAAATCAAATATCAAACAATAATATATAAATGTTAAAATATCGATTTGGTTTGGTTTTTATCAATTAGGAGAAAAGAAAACCAAAAACCAAATCAACAAGACCGGTTTTCAAAATTTTCAAACCTTATCAACTTTTTTTATGATTAAAAATCAAACCAATATGATCGGTTTTGATTGGTTTGGATCAATTTGTTGATTTTTTCAATTTTTCTTATATTCTTAACTAAAAACGCTTCCTAAAATCACTACCAAACAAACTCTTAGAGTACGTTTGGTATTGATTTTAGGAAGTGTTTTTAGTTTTTCTAATATTTGAAAATTTTTAATTTTTAAGTATTAAAAGGTTATAAATACTTCTTAAAATTATTGTCAAACATACTTTTAAAATTTGCTTGATAGTGATTCTAGGAAATGTTTTTACTATTTCTAATATTTAAAATTTTTTTATTATTTAAGTGTTAGATATTTTAGAAACATTTTCTAGAATTACTCTCAAACACACCCTTAGAGTTAGGGATGACAACGAGACGGGTTTTTTCGGGTACCTGCCCTGTCCCACCCCTAATAGGACGGGGTTTAAATTTAATAATCGGGTTTGGGATGGGTATGAAATTTTTTTTTGAAACCCGCAGTGGGTTCGGCGCGGGTTCGGGTATTGCCCCATCTTGCCCCGCCCTACCCCGTTTACATATAAAATTAATTTTAAAATTTAATTTAATTTAAAATTTAAAATTAATTTAATTTAAAATTTTATTTTACTATTTTTAATATATAGATAATAATAAAAAATTTTAACAAAATAAGTCATAAAAAATATAATAATTTTATTATTTATAAAATATATTTATTTTAATGTAATTAAAAAATTTTAAAGTAATTTTTAAAAAAAAGTTAAACGGGGCGGGAATGTGAATTGTTTCTAATAAATAGGACGGGGTTGGGATGGGGGCGACCCGTCTCCAACCAGCCCCATTGTCATTCCTACTTAGAGTGCATGTGGTAATTATTCTAAAAATATTTCTAACATTTTTTAAATTTGAAAATTTTTATCTTTCAAATATTAAAAATATTATAAACACTTTCTTAAATCACTGTCAAACACACTCTTATTAAAATGTTTTTCGATAATAATTTTAGAAAGTGATACCACCAACTTTTAGTACTTAAAAACAATTTTTTTTTTTATAAAAAATTTCACATGATAGAAATGTTAAAAATATTTCTTAAGATTAATATTAAACATATTCTAAATATAATAATGAGAAAACTGATAAAAAAAAGAAAAAAGATTTTAAATGGTTTATAATCAATCCCAAACGAAGTCTTAAGATTAAGGAAAAAAATGAAATGAAAAAAAAAAAAAAAGTAAAACACAAAGATAATAAGATGATTTGATCTTCAAGTGAATTTAGCTTTGAAGAAAAAGATGTGGAAGAGTACGAAAACAAAACTAAAAATAAAACCAGGTGGTTTGACCTTTATTATAAATGACTAAGACAGACATAACTTTCTTTAAAAACAATGTTTTTGGCAGAAGTTATCATTAATTATTTTTCAATTGATTATTGTTTAATCCTAAGGTTGTGGCTTTGTATATTGGGAGGTGGGCATACATTCCATGGATTCTATTGCTTCAGTGTGTACAGAATCTTTAAGTGAAGTTCATTAGTCCAACCATGCTGTGGAGAAAAATAGACATCTTTTACGACTTCTATAGATGTTGAAGTATCAACATAACGTACAAGCCTGTAATAGCAATTTAGCAAGTTGAAGAATGCTTGAAGGAAAGTTCACTGTCATGTCTCTTTAGGTCGGTGAGTAAAGCCCTTGCAGACTAAGACCTAACCTCAAAAGGGACTACCCATAAATTAAAATTTTTCAATAATAATAATAATAATTAATATAGTGTAATAGAGAAGAAATCAAATTTTGATAAAGAATTAATTTCAATCACCTTCCTAAGAAAAGAAAACTGAAATTAACTTTTTGATAGAAGCGAGTTTTAATTTTTACGATAGTTTTGTGCATATCCCAACTAAATAATCACTAAATAGTTCAAGAATGGTATATATCACTATCCTCTTTATTTATTTTTATTTTTATTTTTATTTATTTAGTTACTTTAATATTGAGAGGCACCTCAAGGTCTATAACGATCACCCAATTAAAAGTCTACTCTTATAAGACAATTGAGTGGCCTTGGTCTCGGCCTTTCCCCAAGTGAGGTCACCATTAGCATGGAGATTAGGCTAGATTTTGTTCTTGTGTTGAAGCCTTTTTTTTGGTTTTTGCATCTTTTCCATTCCCACCTTTTTCCCTTTGGGTCTTCCACAAGGCTTTACTGGTGAATGTGACCTTTAACTTGTCACCTACTGAATATTTGTAGCAGCTTTGTTGAGCTTATGGTTATGGGTCATGGTCACTTCTTAACCTAACCAAGTTAGGAGAGGATAAGGTGAGGTTCATCTTTGGTGGGGAAGCCCCTAGTTGCTCTGCTCACATTAGAACTCGGAACTTATGCTTTTAACTTTGATGCCTTTAACAAAGGCCCATTCCTAGGGAAGATAAACGGTGCTGTGTATTGGGATGCGCTCAAAAGTTTATGGGTGTATGATCCTGTTTGAGAATTAATTCATAATAACCCTGTTCCTGTTTGAGAATGGAGAAAAAGAACAAATTTCCCAACTCATAGGCATCTAATTCCTCTACTCTAATGAGACCTAAAGGTCGACCCGAATTCACAATTAGTTGGTTCATGTTTCCGATAGGAGCAGGGCAAATGCTGCAACCAAACACAAGGATATGGGAGAGCCTTGTCCCTTTGAAGGTTAAAAGGAACCATATGTGGACAGCTTCCTTTGTTTCTTATATTTGGCCCTTCTCTCTGAACTTATGCCTCTATGAGATGGAGCTTTCTGTTTATTTTCCTTTTTCATATAGGGAATATTCTTCCAATGGCAAATGATTTTATAAGAAGATATCTGCATATATCAGTGGCCTAACTTGAATAAGAATTCCCAGAAGAGCAAAAACTAAACCCCCTATATTTTATTAGGTAACAATGACTCGTGATTATCATATTGAAAGAGCAGAACTAGTTAAATAAATTTGATTTTGGAAGACAGGCTGTAGTGCATGATGGCAGAGGATAAGAGCACATGTTTGTATGCTTCATACTTTTGAATAAGGTAATCCTTCCTTGCTAACAGTACTGCTATCCCAAACAAAAAAGCTTTCCAATTGAAGATTCTTTGAGACCCCTTTTCAACCCTTTTCTTTTTTGGCTCCCATACATCAGTTTCATGTGACAATCATATCTCAGATTCCATTTATCTTTAAAGACAGAATCTTTTATTCTTTTTTGTTTCAAATTACTGTAAAGTCCACACCCATCCTAAAGAGAGTGAGCCTTTTCCTTATCTTACTCTTCTCTCAGTAAAGTCCCTGCTTTATAATCATCTTCTACTGATATTTCATTTTGCACAGGGTTGGATTCTTCCTGCATAATTTCAGGTTTTTTGATATTTACTTGAAGAACTTCAATCCTTTGAGTACCTGGTAGTTCATATTTTATTTATTTTTATCAGAAACCCAATAGATCTTTTCAACTGGTTGTTCATTCCTTAATAATTGTTGCATAGTTTCTTGCTCGAGAAAAACTCATAAACAATCAGTTGAGAGCATACTTCTTTTCATGTATTTGGAATTCAAGATTATCATCATTGGTTTTTTTTTTCTTTGCTAAAAAAATCCATCCGATTTGAAGGTTAATCTAAATGATATCAAATCTGTTATTGTTTACAGGGTAGAAGCCATGACTATTGCTAATGGAGGTGCAGCTCCAGCCAGGCTTGAGGTTTATGACTCAAAACACTTTCACTGCTTTATTTAGAGGAGAAGACTTCTATAACAATTCAATCAATTGTTTTTTTGGTAGACAAATATAGGATACTTAAATCTTTTGTCCTAATGATCAGGGAAAGTCTAGTGCAATGCTGGTATGTTGGATTCTTGGACTCGGGTCCCTTGTATCATGGAACAGTATGCTTACAATTGGAGATTACTATTACAACTTGTTCCCAGTAAGTATGACTTTTATTTTTTTTTTAAACTTTTAGTTCCACCACTTTAATTTAGGAATTGAGTTAATTTACATTTTTTAAGATTTATTAGATTATTGAATTATTTGCTTGTTAATGTTTTGGAAAATGCTTGATTTTGATTGGATTGGCAATGCCATTTTCCATTAGTGGGCAGCCCATTTTGATGGATGAAAGTCCTTGGTTTGAAGATTGATAATACGCTTTAATTTAAGATTTGAGTTCACACTTTCTTGAGATTTATTAGATTATTGAACTATTTGTTTGTTAATGTTTTGAAAAGCATAACAATTAGGATTGTTTTGTGGTAAATGCTTGATTATGATAGGATCTAGTTTAAGGTCTTTTGTTGTGAATATCACATGCTAGGCAATGCTATTTTCCATTAGTGGGCAACCCATTTTAACATATGAAAGTCCTTGGTTTGAAGAAATTGGACTGTATTTGTAAATGATTTGATAAAGGTTTTGCTTTTTCTTTTTCTTTTTAGCGATACCATCCTTCAAGAGTTCTTACTCTTGTTTATCAACCATTTGCTCTTGGTACAATGGCACTACTAGCTTACAACGAGGCAAAGATCGACACCCGAAAGAGGAACCTAGCCGGATATATTCTTTTCTGTGCAAGCACCTTTTTGCTTGTAGTAGTAAGTATCAGTAATTGTTTGGTGTTGTTTTTATGCTCTTGGAGAGCTGCAATTCACCTATCATTACTTGTAACCTGCGTAGTTGGATTTAGCCACATCAGGACGGGGAGGGATAGCGCCTTATATTGGCATATGTGTCATTGTGGGTGCTTTTGGAGTTGCAGATGCACATGTTCAAGGTGGAATGGTTGGAGATCTCTCCTTTATGTGTCCTGAATTCATCCAAGTAAGACTAGATTTTCTTATGCAAATGATCTCATTCTTGGCTTTTCAAGTTATCATCCTTATGAATCTTCTCGTCATAAACCCTGCAGTCCTTCCTAGCCGGCTTGGCTGCATCAGGGGCTCTAACCTCTGCTTTGAGGCTGATGACAAAAGCAGCCTTTGATAAATCTGCAGGTGGTGAACGCAAGGGTGCAAGTATGTGTCTTTCTATTAGTTTAATGTTTTATCATTTGGAAATCTTTTTTTATTCTTTGTTATACTATGTTGTTTCTTTATCATTTTGGTGCACATTTATTATTTGAACACGTATTATAATTTCTTGATACTAGATGTAGGAGATGAAAGTCAGACTTCTTTTAATTGTCAAGACGTTTAAAAAATTATTTACTGATTATTATTTTTTACATTGTTTTCTTTTGCAGTGTTATTCCTAGGAATCTCTACATTTTTGGAGTTTCTATGTATTATCCTCTATGCATTCTTTTTTCCCAAATTGCCAATTGTGAAGCATTATCGCAGAAAGGCAGCCTTAGAAGGATCAAAAACTGTTTCAGCTGACCTTGCTGTTGTTGGCATCCAAACACAACAAAGCCGAGAAGTATGAAATTGTCTTTTTAACCCATAATAAGTGATGTTTTTGAGATTCTAATTTCAGAATTTTTTTTGAAATTTTGTAGGTTGATGATACTAAACAACAAGAGCGGTTGAGCAACAAACAATTATTCTTCCAAAACATAGATTATGCATTGGAATTATTTCTGATATATGTGTTGACGCTATCAATTTTCCCTGGTTTTTTGTTTGAAAATACTGGAAAACACCAGTTAGGATCATGGTAAGTGCTTGTTACATTTTTCACTAAACCATTTTATTTGATTTATTCAAAGGGCTTGATAAAGAATAAAATGATCCCCTATGTTTAAAAAGGATATGGTATAAGTAATTAGTCTATTTTGTTTTCCTTTGCTTTGGAGTGAGCTTTTATGGCATGTATCTTAATAAGAATTTCAAGAAAGAACCATTTCGATTTTAAGCATATTTTTGTGGTTATATTATAATAATACTCCTCAAGGTAATTTGGAGATATTGCCCTTCTTTATCTCAAATTGAAGATAGCATGTCTAATGTTATATAAATGAATGAAATATTGGAGAGTTGGATTTCATATATTTGAAAAGAAAGATTAATAGATAATTTTTATTGATGATTTCTTTTAGGTACCCACTTGTTCTCATTGCAATGTACAATGTGTGGGATTTTATATCTAGATACATTCCCCTTGTCAAATGCTTGAGGTTGCCAAGAAAAGGTCTTATGGTTGGAGTTCTTGCTCGCTTTTTATTTATCCCTGCATTTTACTTCACTGCAAAATATGGTGATCAAGGATGGATGATAATGCTCACATCCTTCTTGGGAGTATCCAATGGTTATCTCACCGTTTGTATCCTCACTAATGCACCCAAAGGCTACAAGGTAATTAAAAATTAAAACCATAGTTTTAAAGTTACAAGTTTTACTCATATTTTATGTTTATGAATTTTTATTGGTTTTGTAGGGACCAGAGCAAAATGCCTTGGGCAATTTGCTTGTACTATGTCTTCTTGGCGGCATATTTTCTGGTGTAGCCCTTGATTGGCTGTGGCTCATTGGTAAACAAAGCTTTTAAAGATCTAGCTTTTCATGTGCCGATGATGGAGAAAGTCAATTCCTCTTCAATTTTATCCATAGTCAATATGAGATAGTAATAATTAAAATCTTTAATATATTAACATCTTGTAGTTAGTTTATATCTAGTATAATGTTATCATTTGCTTCATCTTCTCTTCAAATGGTAGTTGTTTCTTGTTGTCATTGCTATTGAAATATTGCAAGTGTACACATGGTAGTAAATATGTTTTATGCACAAAAGAAAAGTTTAATGATCTGATCAGATGTTGTGATTGAAGCTAAAGAAACAGATCAGACATATGTCATTGTAGCAACTAGGTTTTCTTGGCCACTCAATTTATTTCCATTATCACATCCAAATCCATGAAATTTATTAGTTTGCCTATTTTCAATCAACAGGCTAATTTCGCTCAAAATTTCTACATTAATTTTTTAGAATATGGGTGAATGTCAAATTTACAAGAGCTCTTATTTAGTTCATTCATTTACTAATTAAATCCAACAAATCTGGGATATGCTCCCCTTTTGGAGGACATGGCATGAATCAGTTAGAAATTCATGGGCAGAAGGAACAGGTTTGCTAAAATTAATGTTTTCTTGGACATGCCACAAAGATGGATTCAGAATCTTATCCCTCTTGAAATGGAATAAAATTTTCCCTAAATTTTTGGATGAAATTCTAAAATTTGGATGACCAATAGAGGCGGTTATGTTTCTCTGAATAAATAGAAGTTTCT
The DNA here is from genome assembly GCF_030704535.1 of Vitis vinifera. Classification (NCBI taxonomy): domain Eukaryota; kingdom Viridiplantae; phylum Streptophyta; class Magnoliopsida; order Vitales; family Vitaceae; genus Vitis; species Vitis vinifera. The sequence goes on from NC_081814.1 coordinate 4,817,899, forward strand.
TCCATGGAATGAAAGCGGTTATTTACAGTTATAGTTCAATGGTCAACATTGGATAAAACATGTCTAACTCTCACTTTCAAAAGTCCCGTGCAACCTCTTCTTCTCTATATAATATTGATGCAGTAAAGCTTTCTACAAAGACTCTTTGATGAGAAGAAATTGGGAATTTCTTGAGGGTCTCAAATCCTAAAGGATGCCAAACCCCTTATCTGGGCATCAGAATGTTGCCTTGCTCTGAAATTCTATAATCTTCCTTGCTTCCTCTCCACTCCAATCTTTTAATATAAATTCTTGTGAAGCCATTTTCATGGCCTTGAACCATGTCATTTTATTTTCCTTTTTCTTTTCCAGCAGCACTTCCAGAAAAACATCAGTTGACCATGTTATGATTTGCAGTGCATGTCAATATTGCAGTTGTAAAATTTAATGACAAGTGGTACTTCTCATTCTGTTTTACCAAAATATGAGAAGATGACCATTTAACAGAGGAGTATTTGGAAATGATGTTGACCTTGTCAAAGATTTTGGGGTGCCACAGGCTGATAAAGAACCCAGTAGGCCCAGTAGGCCTGCTCTCAAGGAACTGGCACGAGAATGCGATTCAAGTGGCATGGGAGAAACCTCAAATTGGATGGACCAAATTGAACTTTGATGGATCCTGCAAATGTAGCACAGGAAGAGCAAGCATTGGAGGAGTCATTAGGGACCATAATGCGGTATTCTTACTCGGTTATGCTGAATCCATAGGACACACCACTAGCACCATTGCTGAAATGGCTGCCCTTCGGAGAGGCCTTGAATTAGTACTGGAGAATGGTTGGAGCCAAGTATGGCTTGAAGGAGATTTGCAGTCTTTAGTTGAAATTATCATGCAAGGAAGGCGTGTTAGATCTGCAGAAGCTCAAAAGCAGGTTAGTCATATAAAGTTGCTTATACCAGAGCTTGATAATTTCTTGATCACTCATATCTATAGGGAAGGCAATAGAGTTGCCCATACATTTGCTCAAATGGGTCATCGATTGAAGCATCCTCAAATTTGGAGGCACATTCCCAATGAAGTTTTACGCAATATTCTGCGTGAAAATGCAGAGGGTAAGATCATATACCGAAAAAGGTAGACTGGATTTAAGGGTAAGATCATCTTTCTAATTCACTTGATTGTTGTATATATCAGAAATATACCCTAGTGTTCATAGAAATGTAAATACAATGGACTCGGAAATAATTCAATTGAAATTCACTTAGATATATAGATTCAACTGCAAGTCTGGTCTAGGCATAAGTTCCATCTGTTATCACATATTATTTCTACTAAAAAGGAGACGTTTGGACATCTTCTAAGATTTAGTTTTTCTGTTCTGTGTATTTCAAGCTATTCAATGCAGAGCTAGACCATGTTGGCTGCTATAATTCATTAATTTTGTCATCCATGAATGTTAATGTTTTATGTCGTGATGGCTTTTGGAAACAGTCATGGATAAAAGAAAGAGAGAGTAAATATAAACAAATTATTTTATCTATAAAATTGTTTTATTTATTTTTTTGTGATGAAAAATAGGGATTGGAAAATCTTCCATGAATATATGAAAATATATGTTCAGCTTGGACTGTCAAATCAAAGAATGGAGAATCATGGGATGGTTTGTATGGAGTAGTTATATTCATTTATGTCTTCTATAATATTTACTTTCGCATAGTGGAGATAGGTGCTTTATACATTTGTGTATATGAATTATTTTATTTGTGTGGTATTTTATTGATATATTTACACTCCCCCAACAAGTGGTATAGATATACGGCGTGGACAACTGTGAGATGAGGTAACTTTCATGGGTATGCTTTCCACATGTAGCCCTGTGGGTTTGATTTTAGAAGGAATTATTGAGAGCAGCTTATGGGATCACTCCTCTAATTGAGCACTTTGCCTGCATGGTTAATATCCTTAGGTATTGAATACAGAAGAGATGCCTTTGTTGATCAACAAATGTTGCTTTTGTAGACCATTGGGCATTTCAATTTAAGCAATGGTCTACCAAAATGAGATTAAACACATAAATTAGATAATAGATCAATACTGAAATAAAACTCACTTGATTTGAAGAGGCACGTGTAGACACATTGTCTTAAAGCTACTATTACCTTTCTAGCAATGTTTCGCATATTCACATGAAGATTAACAAAACCGTCCACATATAACTGTCTATGAAAAGAAGAGAGTTAATAGATAAAACATAATATATAATTCTTCTTAAAACTCAAAACTCTCAACCTAATGGTTGGAAATATTAAAAATTATCAATTATAAATTAAGAGATTTTGACTTACCAAATTAATTTGTATAAAATATTTTTAATCTATTTTTAAACTAACTAAAGTTTTAAACTTTATTTTATCAAAATTCCAACAATCCCTCACAAAGTTTAAAATTTCAATAACAATAACAAGAAGAAAAATAAATGAAGAAATATAAAAAAGGAATACGATTAGGCAACTTTATACTATGCGTTGATATCTTGATTCTCATTAAAGTTACTATGGAATAGCACAATCCCATAGTTGTGGTCTCACGACAATTCTTGCTTAGGTGAATCCTCTAAGGGTACATGTAACCTGTATCTCACAACATTTTTTGTCTTGTGCTCATTTAGGGTACATCACATTGGTAGCACTATCATATAGGGATGGGAAAAGCTTCTCCTCAAAGTTAGTACTATTTACAAATCACACAATGCGAATTGTTTTTACCTATTGGACTTTCTTCACGAATCTCCAATCATAAATATTAAGTTACCTCTAGAGGTGACTCCCTTATGGGCTTAGCCCATCCCTCTCAATGACTATGGATCTAGCTTAGCTGCTAATCCTAACATAACCACTCTTTTAATAGATCAGTTCTTTTTCTCATGTTACATACTCATGCCAATTTATCATATGCAATCATATCTCTTACTTTATCTGCATCATTATAGTATTATAACTCTTCACACACTCAAAAACAAATTAGTAAGGCATCACATGTAAAAATTATCACAAAGTATCTAGTAGGCTCCAATTTTATAAACACATTGGCATTACAAATATGCATATATTTTATTACATTTTCAAATGCAACCCCTTTGAGATATTTACTACAATAAATATTTTTTCTCTAAATTTAAAATTAATATACCATTTTTCACATGAATGACAACATCTTAAAAAGAGAATATTGGTTGTATTTCATATAAAAAACTGCAAATAAGATTGCAACTACCATTTTTAGTACCAAGCATATTTTCTCAAAGTTGTCCATTTATAAAGTATGTTTTCAATCTAATAAACATATTTTCAATTACATGTTTAATTAATTTTCTTCCCAGTTTCATTACCACACTATAATTCTCATATCAGCATATAAATCAATTTTTTTTTTCAAGTATATTTATATAGTCCAATAGTATCTCAATATATAGATTCCTATCTAGGAATTATCTTATTAAAAAAGAATTAATATAAGGATGATCATATTCATATTAAGCTCAATTCAATAAAATAAAATAAAAGTATATAAGAAGATAAAAAAAATTAAATTTATTTTCCTTAGAAAATTAAAACTTTTTTTTCCTTCTCAAATTTTTTTCATTTTATACTTATTTCTATGTTATTATCAATGAATCACTAAATAATCTTTTCCTTAAAAAGAAAACATCTTTTGTCATCTAGATTCTCCTAGGATATATTCAGGTATTTTGACCATTAATGATTTTTTTTTTTCCTTCATAGCATGATCACAAAATATTTATTTTATAGCTATTTATTTATGAAATAAATATTTCATCCATTGTATGTAATATCACCTTCTATTTCATTTGTTATATGTATTATTGCCTTTCTATATAGGTTCTAAATATTTATAGTTTCAAAATAAAATAATATCAAAGCTTAAATTCATTAAAGCTTTTAATTTTCTTATATATTAATTGAATTTAATAATTTATTATTTATAAATTAAATTCTAAATTGTAATAAAATATTAAACCTATAAAAATTTTAAATAACTCTTAAGAAATTTGAATCTACCAAAAATACAAATTAGCTAATAACAATCACTTATTAATAATTGTCAACAAAAAATTACAATCCAACACTTATAACGCACTTTCATGTGAGTATAGCATCACTCTTTTACTTTCTATCTTAGTAGATTCGTATTTTTACTCTTAATTTTCTTTTTTTATTTATCATATAAAAACTTTCATAACAGTTAACATGAGCATAATAAACCCTTTCTTATATTCATAATTTATGATCTAAGAATTAGAAATATTAAAAATTATCTATTTCAAATTAAGAAATTTTGACTTATCAAATTAATTTATATAAAATAATTGAAGTTCTAAATTTTATAATTCCAACAATTAAGAGGAGGAGCTTTGATGTGTTTCACGAGAGAGGAGTTGCACTGTTTGCATCAGACCTCGTGGTTGTGATGTCTACGAAGAATGTACTCGTATATTGATGGCCTTGCACTTCTTCATCTACCCGTATGCTATTTGACTATAGCCAACAACCAAAGGTACAACTTGCCTTCACTCTGGTCTCCTCTTGTTCTCTTTGGGGAAAGGATTTTCAAAAGACGGAAGACCTCTCTAAAAAGTTATGAATAATAAATAAGGTTATTTGATTAGAAGGGATGAAATCTTCCCATTTTATAAATCTAACCTTCAATATTTTTAACCGTTAGAAATATTGGTTTTGGACAAAAAGTGCCCTATAACTTTTTTTTAAGTAAATAATCAATATACTGAGGGACATTTATGTCAAAAATGTGTTACTTTTTAAGACAAAAATCAGAGAGATTAGATTTACAAATGTGAGATCTTTTTTTATTCCTTTTAATCATGAATTATTTCTAATAAATAAGGTAGTTACCTTTTTACAGATAGAGCAGGGTTTCTAGGGTTATTTCTCAAACGAGAATTGAAGCTGTGAGGAGAACAAGGTGAGTTCTCCATTTTTAGGTTCCATTTTGCATTGGAGATCCGGGTTATCCTTTCTTTTTCATATTTTCAGTTTCAGTTTCTTTCAAGTTACTATAAAGCCCAAATCCATCCTAAAAAGAGTGAGCCTATTTTTTTTTCTCCTCTTTTCATTAAGTTCTTATCGTGTATTCATTTTCCATTGATTCTTTCTCTATAAATTCAGGTTTTTTGATACTTTCTTTAAGATTTATTTATTTTTATTTTTTTTTTTACTTCAATCCAAATTACATAGTTTCAAAGAAATTTTGTGTTTTTCCTTGTTTATGTTAGAATATTATTTGATTTGAAGGTGAATCTATATGGTAGTACTACATAGTCTAATGTCAAATCTTTTATTCTTTGTAGGATACCGGCCATGACTAATGGAAGTGCATCTCCAACGAAGGTTTAACACTTCAATTGGTTTATATAAAAGAAAATTTGTTACAACTCAATCATTGTTTTTTAGTAGACAAATGTATGATAATTATTTTTTGTGATGATCAGGGAAAGTTTACTGCAATGTTGATATGTTGGATTCTGGGAATTGGGTCTGCTATATCATGGAACAGTTTGATGACAATTGGAGATTACTACTACAAGTTGTTCCCAGTAAGTAAGCACTCATAATCATGCTATCGATAACTTCAAATTTTTTTAGTTCTACAGATTTAATTCAAGAATTCAATTAATTCAAACCTTTTCATATATTTTTTAAAATGTAATTCACACTTTTTTTAATATATATTTGTTTAAGTCTAACTTTTACTAGATTACTATTATAGGAATTTCCATATATGGTGGGTTACATGTAATAATGACCTAAAAAGGTTATCAACTTTAATAAGTCTTCAAAAGGCCCCAAAATATAAAAACTCAAATATACCCACATATAACCTACCAAATAAGAATAATGCAAATATATATATATATATAATAATTAATCATAAATTATTGTTTCGTTAATTAATATTTTAAACATATTATTATAAATAACTTATTCAAAATAATAATAATAATCTTAAAAATTATTATTTCATTATGGTAATTAAAAAAATAAATTTATTATATTTTTATTAAATAGATTTTAGAAATTTTGAATTGTTTAACTTTATAATGTAATTATTAACAAAATATTATAATAATAAAAAATTGTTTTTATAATTGTTAAAAAAGAGAAATTAAGGTTTGTTGTAATAAATTATACTTTTAGTATGATTATGTTGTAAGTTCAATACATATTTGTGTACTTAAAATTTTTTTTCTTTTCTAATAATAACAACAACAATTATTATTATTATTATTATTATTATTATTATTAACCTATCAAATAACAATAATATTAATACTAATACATATAAATAATATAGTAATTAATTATAATTATTATTTTTTTAATTATTATTTTAAAGATGTTATAAATAACTTATCCAAAATAATAATAATATAATTTTACAAATTATTGTTTCATTCTAATAATTAAAAATATAATGTTGTTATATTTTTTACTATATAGATTTCATAAATTTTGAAATGTTTAATTTTGCAATATAATTATTAATAGCAATGATTTTTATAACAAAAATCATAAACGTTAAAAAGAAAAATGTCTTCTAAAGGTTAATTTATAGTAAAGAGAATTTTAAGAAGTATAAAGAAACTATTCACAAGTGTTTGTTTAAAAAAAATTAAAAATTAAATTATGTCATAATGTATTATGCATTTAAAATATTAGTATTGTAAGATCAATGTATTTTTGTCATACCTATAACTTGAATATAATATTAGTTTTATTAATAATATTAATAATAAAATTAGTATCATAAATAATAATATTACTGAAGTGTTAATAATAATAACAATAATAATTTAATTAGTTTAAATGTAGAATATAAAGCATAAAAAGCAAAAAAAAAAAAAGAATAATTTTTCAATAAGGCTTACAAGCCTTGAGAATTAAAAAAATATATATAGAAATTATTTTCTAGGGTTTTTTAGTAATAATAAAAATATAATAATATTATTTTTAATATAATATTAACAATATGAATAATAAGGTCAATAATAATCATAAAAATAATAGATAATATTAACAAGAATGAAATAATAACATGAGTAATTCAAAATACTAATACCATAAATAACAATATTATAAGTTAATAATAATAATGTATAAAAAAGTACAAAAGAAAAACAATAAAAAGATTAAGCTAGATGAGAATAAAAGGAAAAGATATAATTGGAATTATGAAAATGTTAACTTTTCAAATTATTACTTGAGAACCTTGTAAGATTTGTAAACATGGTGACTCTTTTGGGTCATTATCACCCGTAGCCCACCCTATATGGTAATTTTACTTTACTAAAATATTTACTTGTCAATGTTGTGAGAAGCATAACAATTAGGATTGTTTTGTGACAAGTGTTTGATTCTTATTAGATCTAGTTTAAGGTTTTCTTTCTTGAATATGGGATGCTAGGAAATCTCCTTTTAATTTCAATAGCAAATGATATTTTGTATGGCTATGTGGGAGTTGATAGACACAAGATTTCCCCTCCATTAGTTGGTAACACATGTTGACAGATGAAAGTCTCGTTAAAAGTGGAGGTATCGTTTAAAGGACAAGAAATTAAGGTTTTGTTCTGAGTTTGCAAGTGTAAGCTATTTAACAAGGTTTTGTTTTTTCTTTGAAGCGATACCATCCTGAAAGGGTTCTTACGATTGTTTTACAACCATTTGCGCTTGGAACAATGGCTATATTATTTTACAAGGAGGCAACGATTAACACCCGAAAAAGAAACTTAATCGGATATATTCTTTTTTGTACGAGCACTCTTATGCTCATTGTGGTAAGTGTTGGGTGATTCTTTAATGCCCCTTCCATGTTCTTGGAATGCTGCAATTCATTTAGCATTGCTTACAACCAATCCGATTCTATTTTATTTCCCTTAATTTCATTTTATTTCTCTGTCACAGTTAGATTTAGCGACATCAGGCCGAGGAGGGATAACACCTTACATTGGCATATGTGCCATTGTGGGTGCTTTTGGAGTTGCTAGTGCACTAGTTCAAGGTGGGATGACTGGAGATCTATCTTTCATGTGTCCGGAGTTTATTCGTGTATGTTTGTCCTTAGATTTTTTTTATGCTGCTACAACTTATCTCATTCCTAGCTTTTGAAGTTTCTTGTCCTTATTAATTTTCTTGCCATCAATCCTATAGTCCTTTCTAGCTGGTTTGGCTGCATCAGGGGTTTTAACATCTGCTTTGAGGCTTGTGACAAAAGCTGTCTTTCGTAAATCTAACGATGGGGAACGCAATGGTGCAAGTATGTAGCTTTCTTTAAGTAATAGACAAAATTGTGTATAATGGTACACTTATCTAATGTTTATTCTAGGAAACTTTTATTCTTTGAATATAGTGTTAAAATTTTCTAACATGCGCATGAGATGAAATGTTAGACATTTGTCTTGACTTTTAAGAAGTTATAACTGATGATTATTTCTTGCATTGTTGTCTTTTACAGTGCTATTCTTAGGAATCACTACATTTGTGGAGTTTCTATGTACTCTCCTCTATGCATTCTTTTTCCCCAAACTACCAATTGTGAAGTTCTATCGCTCAAAGGCAGCCTTAGAAGGATCACAAACTGTTTCTGCCGACCTAGCTGTTGTTGGGATCCAAACAGAACAAAACGAAGAAGTATGACAATTTTTTTTTTTACCTACGTCAAAGATGTTTTCACATTCCAATTTTGAGATTCTAGTTTCAGAAAAACTTTTGAACTCTTGCAGGATGGTGATGATACTCAGCAACAGGAGCGGTTGAGCAATAAACAATTATTCTTCCAAAACATAGATTATGCATTGGAAGTGTTTCTAGGACACCTGGTGACATTGTCAATTTTCCCTGGTTTCTTGTTTGAAAACACCGGCAAACACCAGTTAGGATCTTGGTAAGTGCTCATTACATTTTTTTTTTATAGAACAACCACCTTATTTGGTCTAGTCTAACAAGGAATGAAATGATTCATTTATGTTTAAAAGCATATAGTTTGATTTATTTTCCTTTGCTTTTTTAAATGAGCTTGCTTTTAGGACAATATCTTAACAACTGAGAGAACTATATTTCAATTTTAAGCATCATGTTTGTTGCATGTTATATTATCATGACTTCATTCTCACAATGAAGGTGCATGCCTCTGAAGTCACTTGGGATAGCCTTTCAAAATAGATTAACCCCAACAAAGTACAATGAAGCAATGTGTATAGAGTGGGAAAATTTGGGGAAAGTAAGGTTAAGAGCCCTAGATCACCTTCAAGCTTAGAAAAAGCATGTAGCTTAGGCGTAAGTAGATTTAGTTTGGAAAAAAGTTCTTCCATTAAGGATAAAAGTTGCATTTTGTGGGAAATGGTCTCCCACTTGGAAATGACTATTTATCATTCATAATATTTTCTCTTAGAATTGCATAAGGAAGTGCAGAAAAGAGCAATTAATGACAAGCACCTAAAAAGGTAATATCCCACTATGTGAGAGACAATTCTAGTGTAATAAAGTGAATTAGGATAAACAAAAGCAAGGTGGCGTGCAAGGATAGTAGTTGAGTAACAAAAAGCAATAAGTATGTCCATGATATGGCCAAACATACAAATTGTATCGAAGATAACTTGCTAAAAACCAAAATAAGCAATAGTGTTTTAGACAAACTTTAACAATATGTTTTTCTATCTCGGCAACTGCAAGCAATTTATAATCCAAAGCCTTCAATTTGTTTTTCTCCTCCACCATCTGAACAAGCATGGTCATCCTAGAAGATTGAACTTCATTTAACTATTTCTCACAAGCTTCAATTTTTTTCCACACCTTAGTGATAGAGACTAAGAGTTCAACTTTCCTAGCAGCAATAGAAGATTCTTATTCTTCTAAAAGATCATTGTAAGACTTTATTTCTCCTTAAGAGCTTGAAGATTTTTGGCCTTAACCACCTCTTAAGCTTCCACATAGTACTGGAAATGGAAAAGGAAAAGAAAATGAAAATGCATTGTTCTAGCATGGAGGAATTTTGAGAAGACCGTAGTTGATGTTGGAGGAGAATGGCTAAAAAGGAGAATAATTTTTTATCCCTTTTTGCTTTTACAATTCCTATGGAGACTGGTACAAACCATTTCGAACAATAACCTTGTGTTGGATGATTTCTTTTGGAGCTAAGACTGGTTCACCTAGGAAGATAATCTAGATTGGAAAGGGGAAAGGTTAATATTCTAGAATTTGTAGATTTGTTGCCAAAAAGGTCATTAAGACTGGGTGTCGAGACAACAACATTAACCTTTGGAGGATCTTTCTCCTCTTAGAAAAACAAGGATTAGAAAAGGAAAAGATATGTAAACAAGTAAATTAGCATGAAAGTTAGATACCTTCCAGGCAAAATATCCTTCACCAAGGGGGAATTTTCATGAGGATAGTTATTAGGCCTTTGCTGCTTAGACTAAGAAGATTGGATCAAATAAAAAGATAAATGAATCTAAATAAAGAGTAAGATCTTGGAAGAAAATGTTGTGATAAGTTTATCTAGCCCATGGAAAGTTTCTTAAGCCCGTGTATTGGCTATTTTTTTGTATTCTCTTGGTTCAAATATAAGTAGCATCTAAGGTTTTCTTTTTGGATGTTGAGAAAGTGGTAGATAAAAATAATGTTGTTTATTTAGTATGTTCTAGGGCTATATATTATTCCATCATGATGATAATTCTAAAAGTAATTAGGAGACATTATCTTTCTTTACTTCAAATTCTTACCCAAAAATGGAAATACATGTTTAAAGTTTTGAAATTAATGAAATATTGGAAGGTTGGATCTTATGCTTTTGAAGAAAAATTAATAGATAATTTTTACTTAACAATCTTTCTTTCAGGTACCCACTTGTTCTCATAACAATGTACAATGTATGGGATATGTTATCTAGGTACATTCCAATTGTGAAATGTCTGAGGCTATCAAGGAGAGGTCTTATGGTTGGAGTTCTAGCACAATTTTTATTAATACCTGCATTTTATTTCACGGCAAAATATGGTGATCAAGGATGGATGATATTGCTTACATCATTCCTAGGTGTATCTAATGGTTATCTTACTGTTTGTATATTTACTGATGCACCCAAAGGCTACAAGGTTTGTCAAAATTCAAAACCATAGTTATGATATTTTAAGTTTTTTTTTTCTTTTGATTCATTTTTATTGGTTTTGTAGGGGCCGGAGCAAAATGCCTTGGGTAATATGCTCACATTGTGCCTTCTTTGTGGCATATTTGCAGGTGGGGCCCTTGGTTGGTTATGGCTCATTGGTAATGAAAGCTTTTGAAGCATGTGTGGTTATAAATTCCATTTCAACTTGTTGCAAACATTTTGTAGGTTTTGTATTATTCTAATTTGTCATGTAACCATGTTTAAACTTGGATAATTGTAGTTTTCAATGAGCAACACTGAAGGAAAATATTTGTGTACTATGAAGTTTCTCACCAGCACATATTAGTTAAGTTAGGTTCTCAAGGAACTATATATGATCATGGTTAGTAGAATGATTATACTAGCAGTGATATAGGTTGGAAGAGATAATTAGATAGAAGTTTATATGACTACAAAAAATCATGTGTGAATTTCAACTTTTATATCATAAATTTATTATTTAGAAGCGAAAAATTTTAAAAATAAGTAATATTGAAAAACAAATAAAATTAGGAAAATAATATATTTGCACATGCATTGCACATATTCATCTATTATTGGGTTCAATCTTAAAACAACGATATTATTATTATATTTTTATAGTTATATTATTGCACAAATTAGTTAAGTTAGGCTCTCAATGAACTATGATTATGATTAGTAGAATAATTATACTAGCAGTGATATAGGTTGTAATAGATAATTAGATAGAAGTTTATATGACTACAAAAAATCATGGGTGAATTTCAACTTTTATACCATAAATTTATTATTTAGAAACGAAAATTTTGAAAATAAGTATTTTTGAAAAAAGAGATGAAATTGGGAAAATAATATATTTGCACGTGCATTGCACATATTCATCTATTATTGGGTTCAATCTTAAAATAACGATATTATTATTATATTTTTATAGTTATATTATTGCACAAATTAGTTAAGTTAGGTTCTCGATAAACTATGATCATGGTTAGTAGAATGATTATACTAGTAGTGATATAGGTTGTAATATATAATTAGATAGAAGTTTTATGACTACAAAAAATCATGGGTGAATTTCAACTTTTATACCTATGGACCCCACATTTCGGCTCATGCGTTTTCACTTGATGGCGAGCTCGTTTTTTATTTGAAAAATTGATTTATTGTTTAAAAAATGACTTGGAGTCACCACTTATTTTTGTTTTATTTTTAAAGGGTAAACAAAATAAGAAAGAAAACCCTAAGTGTGACTCCTTATTTTGGAAAAGATGGTTTGTGAAAAATCGGATCAAGGCTCGAGGGTCAGGTTACTTATTGGGAAGGTACGGTAAAGACAGTAGCACCCTCTAAGTCCCTAAAATCGGGTTTCTAGTAATAAAATGAAGCAATCATGGCAATTGATAAGGAAATCAATGGATACCCGGAACTGTCATGCACAATACGGAGATCAAAACATGCATAGGAATGGCTAGAGTGAAAACAGGCGCGTGCCTTGGCAACAAGCTATAATGCGCTATCGAGAAATGGAGTCAGTGTACCATTAATGAACATAAAATATGGCTCACATGTCACTAAACAGAATGAGAAATCATCAGACATCACAATTCAATCAGATTTGTTCTTAAAGAAAACATTCACTGATATTGGGCTCCCACCAAAGCCCGATTTATTCTGCATGGATCAATTCCAATAACTCCATTATTCGGAATTACGAAATTGGATTTATGCTTATTTTAAAGCATTTTAAAAATTCATGGAATTTATGAAAATTGCTTGCCAGAAGAGAAAATGGCAGCGAATTTTATTGAAAAATAAATTTTTGGAACTTAAGAAAAATGCTAATGATGAAAAATGAAAGAATTGAAATTATTTAAGAAACTAAAAAGATTTGAAGATTGTTGGAGGAAAAGGAATTTGGAAAATTATTTTCAAAATCAAAGCTGATGAACTGAGGTGATGACACGTGGCCCTAAGATGGACATGCAGAGGTGGCCATGCAATGAGAATGGGTGCTTGAATAGTCACTAGCTCAGACATTGGTGTTGTGGGGTCCTGCTCATTGATGCGAGTTCCTTTCCTCACAAGGAAGTGTGATCTCACAAACTCAACTGTACAGTTATAATCCGCAAAGTTGAAGACAAAGTAGCCTATTCCCTTGGTTATCTTGTGGCCATGGAGCTCATACATTCTACTCTTATCAAGCAGTCCTTCATGGAGGAGGCATAAGAGTGACTCAAACTGATTCCGGTTCATAGAGTCTCCAACCAACATCAACCTCTTACCTCTTCGAAGATCACACCCATCTGGTTTCCATCGCTACTTCAAATACTTGGAATCTAACCTCCCTTTACCTTGGCAGCTAAAAGCCTTATCAACAGATGGGCAAGAATTCGGGCTGTAAATTGGATATTCTTCATCCTTTATCCATATTCCAACATATAAATCAAAATTTTCCAACATTGAGACAACACCGCCATTATCAACCATTTTAACTAAAGTTTCATGATCAATAATAGGGCATGTACTCTCTTCTATAACAACCTCGCTACCATTGATCCTAGGATCCACCAAGTCGTTTTCAGTAATATGCGAAATGGGTTCTTGAATTGACGACTCCAATCGTTCCGACGAAATGTTATTTATCACCAAAATGCACAATAGCAAGAGTCTCATGCTCGAGTCTGTCATTGAGCACAACAATGGTACTCCTTTTACCTTGCAACTGTAACAATGAAGCCCTCATTTCCATTTGCTTCTCTGCATTACACATGCCCTCTAAGGCACTATTCAAAACACTGACTCTCGCCATCCTTGCCAAGAAAGGTTGTTGGACATTAGTGAGGATTGTACGGTACACGACTGCTTTGATAGCTAAAGCAGACATTTCATCTCCAAGAGTTGAAAGTGATCAATTAATGTTCCCTAAGTCGTTCTCTCTGCATCTCAGTTTAGCTGATCTTTCACTGTCTACCAAATCCACCAATCATAGCTTGCTATACATGCACTTACCACTCGTCAAACTCTTTGCTGTTATCATTATGCAGAGCACACAACGGGATTGTCTATGGTATTCATTCCCATTATTTAAAGACCCAAAATGGAGAACCTTCCTAAGCTCAACCTCACCATTCTCAACCATCAAACCCTTCATCTCATCCACTACTTTAAGGCATATGTCCCCTCTGAAACCATTGAAAACTGCAACCCTTTTCGGACTGAGCAAATGGTTGACCAACATTCTCTGCAGATTTCTCTAATGCTCCCTATACAGCACAAGTCTCATCACCCTGGAATAAGTATATTCATGCATGGAAAGTGGAAATGTGATGAAATGAGATGGTTACGACAGTGGGCATGAGTAGGAAGTGGGCACAGCGTGGGCATAATGTGGAAGAGATGGGTTTAACGGCATTGAAAAAAAAATAGGTACATGGTGTGGTATAGAAAGAGAAAAGTAGTGTCGAGTATGTGAGGATAATGATATGCATAAGGGGGGTATGAGATGAGATGTGATGAAGCATGAAATATGGGTAGTGGGTTTGAGAATGTGAGAAAGGTGGTGCGTAAGAGGAATGGGTATGGATGATAGGTATGATTAGTGAGTTTAGAAAATGGGAGTGAAGGAGTGAAGGATAGCGTGCACTCGTGAGGCTTCATGTAAGTGAGAAGATTGGATGAAGAATGAATGAGGGGAAGATGGGTGTGGTGGAGGATGCAAATGGTTTCATGGGGGGGTCCATGCATGGCTATGCTCTTCATACCATGTGCTTGCCTTACTCAACGTGGCAACATCCGACTGCATTGTTTGAATCTGAAAGAGCATGGTGATGTGAGCAAGATGAATCATGCAGGTTGTGCTAACGACGTTGGTGATGCCGCCGACCAGAAGTTGATACACCATCTCGATATGTGACTGTTGCTACAGAAACTTCCGTGTAACGCCATCATGGACCATACCATCATGACTAGAATTCAAAACTCTCTACCCTCTTTCAACAAATTTATGTATCCCTCTAGGGTTCCCGTCGAGTTCAGAATTCATGGAGCTCACTCTCATGTTGCATAAGAGCCTATAACACATACAACAAATGTTGATATCTTTGGGGACTTTTCAATAGCAAAAAAAGCATCAACATTAGTTGGGCAAGTGAGATTGGGCTCGACGTGAGCTCGGATTGGATGACTGAAGGAGGTGAATGTTGGCGTGGGCGCGAAGTAATCACATAAAAGGCAGTCCAAGGCTTAAATGCTTTGAAAGTCTAAATCTGAGTCTAAATCTTATGACTCCTAAAAACGGCGGTGTTCGCCGCTTCAGTGGACATCGCCATGGTCAGAAAAAGTCGAGAGTTTAGAGGGAAGATTCTACCATTACTAGCATTAAAAAAATCGGCCGAGTCGTATCCGCCTTGAAGCTGACCGCGACGAATCTGATACCAAATACCTAGACTCGGCCTGAATCGGTTGGACTCGGATGAGTCAATCGATATTCCGAGCTAACTCAGTCAACTCGAGGAAAAAAATTCAATAGATTCTCTGCAAAAAGCCCCATCACAACAAGTCTTGATTTTTAAGAGAAATCAGAGATTCCTTTGCAAAAGAGAACTTATGAAAATTTTAAACAAACTCGTGAAGATTTGAAACAAACCCGTGACCCTTTCAAAAGCTTTTAAAAAGAGGCTCGGTTGAAGAATAACTTACCTAACCCTAAATCCACCATTGTCGGAGTCTAGAATCTTCATCTTTAGTGTAGTGCCTGGTAGGCACTTAGCAGATCGTGGTCCGATAGTCTAAGAGCGAGAGACTGCGTTTTCGTGGTTTAGGGAAGAAGACAGAGGGCTGCATCTTCGTGGTGTTGTTGTCACTGTGTTGGGGAAGAAGAAGGCAAAACGTCTTCGTGGTGTTGCTGTGTTGGGGCTGTTGCTAATTTGGGGAAGAAGAAGAAGACAGAGGGCAAAACATAGTGCTGCTATATTGGGGAAGAAGAAGAAACAGAGGGCAGGGGGTTTGACCGACAGGTAATAAATTAATAAATGAATTCCTTTTCAAATATTGTTTAATATTGTTGTCATATATGATATGTTATTCCTTTTCAATTTAATATATGTAATCTCTGTATATGATTGAATATTGTTGTTATATATAATTTGTTATTCCTTTTCAAATATTGTTGTTATATGTCTTATAAACTAAATAAGACATAATTAATAAATTTAAATTATTTCATGAATTTTTTAATTTTTAAAAATAATTTTGAATTTAAAAAACCAATCTAATTAATTACATATAAAATAAATTTTTTTATAATATTATGTTCATAATTCAATTCTAAATGAGTACATGGAATGAAAATTTTGACTCATTTTTAAAAAGTTAAACTTTATTAATTATTCAATTTAAATAAAATACTATGAAAAATTATTACTTTAAATATTTATTATTAATTTTTAACCCAAAAAATGATAAAGATGTTAATATTTTTATGTTTATAACATATACTAAAATAGTATTTTTTTTATAAAAATAAAATAAAATTAACATATGATTTTATTATAATATCATATATATATATAATCTGTTATTCCTTTTCAAATTAATATATATACTCTCTATATATAGTTTAATATTGTTGCTATGTATAATCTATTATTTCTTTTCAAATATTGTTGCTATTATAATATCATATATATGTCTATAAACTAAATAAGACATAATTAATAATTTTAAATTATTTCATGAATTTTTTAATTTTTAAAAATAATTTTGAATTCAGAAAACCAATCTAATTAATTACATATAAAATCAAAAAATTTATAATATTATGTTCATAATTCAATTCTAAATGAGTACATAGAATGAAAATTTTGACTTATTTTTAAAAAGTTAAACTTTATTAATTATTCAATTTAAATAAAATATTATGAAAAATTATTACTTTAAATATTTATTATTATTTTTTAACCCAAAAAATGATGAAGATGTTAATATTTTTATGTTTCTAACATATACTAAAATAGAATTTTTTTTATAAAAATAAAATAAAGTTAACCTATGATTTTATTATAATATCATATATATAATTTGTTATTCCTTTTCAAATTAATATATATACTCTCTGTATATGGTTTAATATTGTTGCTATATATAATCTATTATTTCTTTTCAAATATTGTTGTTATATGTCTTATAAACTAAATAAGACATAATTAATAATTTTAAATTATTTCATGAATTTTTTAATTTTTAAAAATAATTTTGAATTCAAAAAGCCAATCTAATTAATTACATATAAAATAAAAAATTTTATAATATTATGTTCATAATTCAATTCTAAATGAGTACATAGAATGAAAATTTTGACTCATTTTTAAAAAGTTAAACTTTATTAATTATTCAATTTAAATAAAATATTATGAAAATTCATTACTTTAAATATTTATTATTATTTTTTAACCCAAAAAATGATGAAGATGTTAATATTTTTATGTTTCTAACATATACTAAAATAGTATTTTTTTATAAAAATAAAATAAAATAAACCTATGATTTTATTATAATATCATATATATAATCTGTTATTCATTTTCAAATTAATATATATACTCTCTCTATATGGTTTAATATTGTTGTTATATATATTTTTAAATTATATAATCTTTATATAGAAAAATAAATAAATAAAATGAATTAAAAGAGCCATAAAAAAATAATTTATTAACCTTAAATTTGTTTAGTTTTCTTTTTTTTCCTCCAATATTCATAAACCAAATATAGCATTAGTAAATGACTTATTTAATTAAAAAGGTTATTGAAAACCCAATTTTGTAAATCTAACCCTTCATTATTTTTTTGGCATCATTTTAAAAAAATACTCTCATTTTTTCCTTATAAAAATAATTATTTCTTTTAAAGCATACATGTAAATACTTAAAATAATCAAGGGTATTTATAGTAAAAAGGAAAGGTAATACAGCCCATACATTTGCTCAAATTCACTCATATAAATAACATTAACATTGATGCAGATGCAACTGCAGGTTTGCTCTAGGCATAAGTTCCATCTGTTATCACATATGATTTCTAGTAAAAAGGAGACATTTGAACTTCCTCCATGTTGGCTGCTATAATTCATTAATTTAGTCATCCATGAATGTTAATGTTTAATGTTGTGAAGACTTTTGGAAACAATCATGGAAAAAAAAGAGAAAGTAAATATAAACAAATCATTTTATCTATAAAATTGTTTTATTTATTTTTTTTGTGATGAAAAATAGGGAGTGGAAAATCTTCCATGATTATATGAAAAAAAAAAAAAAAATTGAAACTCAAATTTCAGTTTACACAAGTTGAAGAAAGTGTAATACTAATATTTTTTATATTATTATTATTATTATTATTTTCTTAGTACCCATTACATCATTTGCTTTCCTTCCATGTTTTACGAAGTTATAGCCAAACACAGGTAAAATCCAAGAAAATATGCAATGGATGTGATTTCTGGTCACAGTCAATGGATTAGTGAATTTAGTGATCAGAAAAAAAAAAAAAGGGTAAAAGAACTTGTGTTTTGCATTCAAATGTCATGTAAAATAGAATGAAATACTTTTCTTCGTAGGGGCAAATTAAGATTTCCTTAACGAGGACATGGGTTGAAGAAAAGGAAAGTGACAAATTTTAAAAAGAAAAGGGCACCATTTGAAGTTTAGGCAAGTTAGTTTTGAGATATGACCCATTAAATTATTAGGCACCTGACAACTTCTAAGACACATGAAAAGTCACAGCCTACCACACAGAAAAGAATGATGGTTGAAGCGTTAGGAGGTGTAGTACATATGTTCATTCAGTACAATGAACAGTACATATGTACTAAATCAGCAGCAGCAGCAGCCATAGTTGGGCTTTGTAAAATGGCAGTACATTTGAATACAAGTCCCTGTACTTCACTTCAAAAGCCTACTCTACCATATAAACATATATATATATATATATATATTTAACTAGTGATGCACCGATATGGGTGGATCTGAGCAACTGAAGCAAAAACATTGGAGACACCTAGATAGAAGAAAACATCATTGAGTGCAGCGTTGATGAAACTGAAGTATTCCATTTTTCAGCTTCTTTGAAGTCCGGCAAGATGGGTTCTGGTTGATTCCATTGGCGCTGCACTCAATCATGTCTTTTTTTGGCTATTCTGGTACAATCCTGCATCAGCACAATATCAAGTATAAACAGGACAACTTCTCTCTGTTGCTGCATCTGTTTTCTTTCCATAATATGTTTCCTTCATTCCTTCCTTCCTTCCTTTCATTATGAAATCATAATTTTGTTTTCCAAATCATATATCGATCACCATTGTGGCATGCAGGGCAGAGATCCATCTGCAGATCTCTTCCATAACTTTCATCCATCATTGTAAGGATCATCATCCCATCATTAACTGCAGAGTGAAGCTTTAAACCATCACGTTAATTAAGGAAACGGGCCCATGCAGGCTGGCATAATGGACTCACCTTATATATGTATCACATTCATGGACTCACCTTACATATGTATCGCATTAGTTCATTTTCCCAAAAAAAAGGGGAAAAAGGCTGCCTCTCAATCTTCTCAAAGAAAAAGAAAAGAAGGCATATGCATTTGCCACTTGCGACATGCCGAAGTATTCGGCCGAAATTGGACTCGGTTTGCTTTGAAAATTACGAATTGTGCCCCTCCCTTCATTCCATTTCTGCTTTCTCTGTTTCTCTTAATAAATACTTGTACCTCTCTAAACCCTCTACTCTCAAAGAGGGGAAAAAGGGGAAGTCTCTTTGGTTTCTTGTTCTCATTTTGTTTTGTTGGATTTTTTTTTTTTTTTTTACTGGTTGGTTTTCTCGAGAAAATATTATATTTTGGGGGTGAAGTTAATGGAGGAGGAGGAGGCTTTGCCGGACCATTTACGGTGTAAACGGACTGACGGGCGGCAATGGCGGTGCACCCGGCGAGTTATGGAGAATAAGAAGCTATGTGAACTTCATTATCTTCAGGGGCGTCATCGGCAGAACAAGGAGAAGGTGCCAGGCTCGCTCAAGCTGCAAAGAAAGAAACGGAACAAAACTGTGAACCAAGATTGCGAGTCTCGGAATCCTGAAATTAGGGCAAAAAGAGCCGCGAAATTGGCCAAGCCTATGAAGAGAAGAGGGTCTGTTAGGGTCTCGGAGGCGTTGGATAAGGCTCTGAAGAAGATGAAGCTGAAGAAAGGTGATTTGCAGTTGGAATTGATAAGAGTGTTCCTGCAGAGGCAGGTGGAGAGGCGAAAGATGCGTCGTTTGATTCAGAATATTGAGGGGGAGTTGGTGAGGGAATTGCCAAATGGACTAATGGCCATCTCTCAGGCTCCGTTGCAACATCATATCGACAATGCTGGTAGCCAAATCAAACTGGGTGTTGATTTGGGTTCGGATTCTGGTCCGCAAAGGTGCTTCCGGTCCAAGAACATTGAGCCTCTCCCAATTGGCTCATTGCAGGTGTTTTTCATTTTTCAGTTTCAACTTCCCTTATGCATGTCTTATTACTTAGTTGCTTCCTGTTTGTTTAGGTTGTACCATATGGGCGAAATGTGAGAAATTTGAAGATTGTTAGGGGTAAGAAGTGCCATTTGTGTCGAAAACGAAAACGTCATTCTCAGAGTATGATCAAGTGTTCAAGTTGTCTAAAAGAGTACTTTTGCATGGATTGCATCAAACAAAGGTTTGTTTACTTCCTCTTAGTTTTTATTTGATTGGCTGGGCATGTAAACTCTTATGAAGTTAAGGATTTTGTCTGCTAGTGTGTCATAATCTATTTGCAAGTATTTGGTTTTGCTGATCACTATCTTCTTTCTTTTCTTTTAGGCCATGCTAGCTTAATTTGGATCTTTATTATCCTCCTTTGAGAAGGCTGAAGCTGATTGTCTGAGCCAATCTATAGAATAGTGCAAAATTAGGATATATGATAAAAGACTAGTTGATTTATGCGTATGAAAGCAAAAGCAGGTCAATTGAAGCAAATGAAGAAGTTAAATAGGAGCCACCATAATAGCACATAGATGATTTTGATCATCAGCTTGAATATGAGTTTTCCAATTGATCCATGCTTTTGAAGAAACTTTTGCATCGAATGCCAAATCAAGTGGCCTATAGGCACATGTGGAATAAACTTCATTCTAATTAATCATGTTAAAATTTTAAAATTAGGTGATAAAGTAATCAGAGTAAATTATAAAAATAGATGAAACAGAATTAGAATAATATTAAACATGTAACCATGCACAGACAGAGAGATGGTTCCCATGTGCCTTTCTGCTGAAAAAATATGGAATTTTGGGTATCATATTGTACAATCGCATTACGTTTGCATGTGCTTTACCTGCTGGTGAATATTAAACATGATACAAGGTAACAATTCTGCTGCTCATAACTATTACTTTGTTTCGGAATAGTCAATAGTTCAATTTATTCCTAATGAAATGAGTATCGTCATCCAATGCAATATCACATAGTAGCAAACTATGAACTATTATTCTGTCTGGACTCCAGAACTAGTGCTTCCTGAAATCCAATTGTGTAAAATCTTTTTGGAGCAAATAGTAGACTTGCCTGAAGCCTATGACTTGCCTGAAGCCTATGACTTGCCATAACCTTTTTTCTCGATAGTGAATATGAGGTTAAATTAATAATCGCCTGACTAGAAGGTGGGGTTAGAGCAAGTAATAAACTTGCCTAAAATCTAAGACTTACCAGAACTTTTATTTTTCTTGATAGGTAAATTAGAGTTTAAATTAATAAGCTCTTGATTTAAAGGTATAGATGGGGGAACCTAGGTATGCAGGGAATATACATGGAGCACCCTTCGTGATGGGTGAATAAGAGTTTAAATTAATAAGCACTTGAGTAAAAGGTGGGGGTAGGGAAACCTAGGTACCCAGGGAGTATACATGGAGCACCTAATAAAGATAAAAGAAAAAATGAAATGAAAAGGAGATGGAAAAGAGAAGAGATGTTCATGCCATATGGCTCAACATAAATAAAATTAACCGAGGATGAGCTCTTTTTCCCTACAAGTAGGCTACACAAACAAAGATTCCATAAAAAAAAATTTTCAATTGCATTGGCAACTGCTTGTAACTTTGACAATTCTTCTATTCTATTCTAGTCCATTAACACAAGGATCTTTGCACCAGTCATACGCAAATTCTTAATTCACTTAATCCCAAAAAAAGTGCCTTTACTGATCACATGTTTGCCCCTGGCCCTGTCATTATCCATAATTTTTATGGATTTTTTGAAGATTTCTGGAGATAATTAATGGAAAATTTTCTGGAGGTATGGAAATTTGAGCATTTGGCCACTTCTTGATCAACAGAATGGAGTGAAAAATTTGAGTGACATCAATATGGTCCATGCATTGCAGTTCTTGTTTGATTCTTTCTTATCCATAGTGCTTCATGTATCTTTTGCTTTCTTCCTAAAATAATTACCAATTGAGAAGTTATATTTTACATGCATCCTAGCTTCCTAGTTTAAGGATGAGTTTAGCACATAATGATTTATTTGGAAGCATAAAATAACTTTCATTCAAATGATTTCAGGTATTTTGATATACAAGATGTTAGGATGGCATGCCCAGTTTGTCGTGGAACTTGCAGCTGCAAGGCCTGCTTGATTAATCAATCTAAAGACGTTGAATGTAAGGTCTGACATCTGAGTTGCTGGCTGAACTGTGAAATAGGCATGCCCATTTCATCATTGGATGCTGACACTTCAATTTACATACAAACCTACTTTCAGGATTTTTTGAGGGATCAAAGTAGGGTTGAAAAAATTCTACAATTACATTATTTGATCTGTATGCTTCTTCCTGTACTGGAACAAATCAACCAAGACCAGAGAATTGAGCTGGAAATAGAGGCCAAAATCAGAGGTTGTGAATCTCCATGATAATTCTGCTTTTGATATTTTACATAATTATTCTGCTCATTGGTATTCTGCACATGAACTTTGGAGATTTTAGACTCATATTCCTCATCCAAGGTGTTGTTTTCTGATTTTTTTTTTTATGTGCCACAGGAGAATTGCCCTCTGAAGTTCTGATTCAGCAAGTGGAATTTGGCCACAATAAGCAGAGTATCTGGTATGTTCACTAGTGCCATACCATTTTGACATAATTAATGAAATTTTAATTTTTTTTTATGTTCCCTGTATTTTGCATGATTCGACTTCTGGAGCAGCAATAACTGCAAAACTTCCATTGTGGATTTCCATAGAAGCTGCCCACATTGTTCGTATAATCTTTGCTTAACTTGTTGTTCGGAATTTTTCCGAGGGGTCTTTCCTGGTGGTAATAAATCATATATTTCCAAATATTATAATAGATGGAAAGCTTATTTGTGTGATGACCAGGCACTACAAGAGATGAAGCAGCTTACAAGTGTTGGCAGTACACGTCTTGCTTCTTGCACATCCTTCCACCAATGGAAGGCTTGCAATGATGATGGTAGTATATCTTGTCCGCCCACAGAATTTGGTGGTTGTGGTGATGGCCACCTTGATTTGAGATGTGTTTTCCCATCAAGTTGGACCAAACAACTAGAAATTAGTGCAGAAGAAATAGTTTGCAGTTATGAATTCCCAGAAATTTTAGATGTTTCTTCACCCTGCTCTCTCTGTATTGGAATGGATCATGAAATCGGAAAAATCAAGGAGTTGCAGGAAGCAGCTAATAGAGAAGATTCTAATGACAACTTTTTATATTACCCCACTGTACAGGGCCTTCATGATGATAATCTTGAACACTTTCAGAAGCATTGGGGTAGAGGTCATCCTATAATAGTCCGTAATGTCCTTCAGGGTATGTCGGATTTGAGTTGGGATCCAATTGTTATGTTCTGCACTTACCTGGAAAGGAGCAGTGCCAAATCTGAGAATGACAAGAAAGCTGTTAAAGCTACCAGTTGCTTGGATTGGTGTGAGGTCAGTACTATCCATTAAGTCCCATATGTCAAAATGCAGTTTACTTTTTTTGTTAAACTGTCAGCTGATAATGTTGTCATCTTTTTATTTACTCTCTCTCTCTCTCTCTCTATTTATCTATCACAGTCTCTAAATGTGGTTTAGAGATTCCCTCAATTCAATATTGCTAATTTCTCTCTAATGTAGGAGAGTAGAGAGAAACAAATTCTGTATATAGATAGACAATTCTAACTCTAGTAGCAAATGGATTCTAATGATAACATAAGAAATTTTAACTCTGAAAAAACTATAACCCTAGAATAAATAACGACATAAAAAATCTATCTATCCATCCATCCATCTATCTATCTATCACATTCCGTTAATTCAATATTGTTGATCTCTCTCTCTCTCAAGCAGGATAGTGGAGAGAGACAAATATTGCTGATCTATATATACATAGACAATTCTAACTCCAATAGGAAACTAATTTTAATAATATAAGAAATTTTAACTCTAAAAAAACTTTATCACTAAATAATATTAACCGTAAAATAACTATAACATGAAACATTATCACTTACTGCTAACAATAATATTTTATGTTAGTAGTAAAGATAGCTCTTATATTTTAGAGCACTATCTATAGCATATATATATATATACCCATCAAAAAAAAAAAACTATCTTTATTGCTAACATAAAATATTATTATCTCCATCATTTCCCTCAGTTGAAAAGAATGTTATGCTATAGATAGTGCTCTAAAATATTAGGATAAATTGACAAAATTCCTCATTAGTAATCCAAGTATTGTGAAGACGATCTTTCCTTTAAAGAATGAAGCACAACCCTGGGATGAGGAAGTCACAAATTGATCCACCAATACATTCACAATAATAGCCGAAGCCGATAAAGCAAAAGGAGCACAATGCATAGGATTGGAGGATTGCTTTGCAAAAATAGAAAAAGGCCAAACTAGAGACTCAAATGCACATTGATAAGTAAATGAACGTGCCACATGAAAATTGGATTTATAGTCATATGTGATGGTAAATCAAGCAAATTGCATTAGACCCCAAGCCTTCTAAGGATAGGGAATGGGCCACTCACATTTAGCCTTTTCATTTAGCACCCCACTTACCTTATCTATAATTGGGGACAGGGCCTCTCGGCATATCTTTGTATATAGGTAGGATTGCTTAGGTTGTGGACTTCATAATGGATTCATCTCTTTTATTCATCATACTTGTGCTTATTTTCTTATTCTTTCATCCTTATACCATTTCTGATATCTATCACATCTATCTGAGTCATTAGTTGAGATCTTATCATTATAATGCCGTATTTTATACGGATCGGGTTGATATCTTCATTTATATATTGGGAGTTGTCACCACACTACCTTAGGAACCCTTTATATATTATTATTCCATTGGTCCAGTGATATGTTGGATGTTGCAATTCATGCATTATTCAGATCGTTGATCGTAGGAGAAAAGGTTTCAGTATAGTCAAGGCAGTGGGTATATGAGTGGATCCCTTAGCAAGGAAACAAGCATTCAATGTAATCATACCATCAAGGTTGTGCTTTATGGTAAAGACCTAGAGACAACCAACAATTGGAGCACCAACAGAACAAGATGTAAAGCATGCATTTCCTCTTCCATTGTTCTCTACTAGCCAAGATGAGAAAGAGCACCATCATAAGACTTAGGAAGAATAATAGAGAAGGAGATAGAAATCACTGTGAAAGAGGGGAACTAGTAGTCGTAAGAGACACAATTGGAAATAAGATGTTTAGTGCAAGTGCTTGAAGGTTTATGAATAATAATGAGAAGTTGAAAAGCAAGATTTGCAAAAGAGGAAACAATAACAACCAATAGGGGAGCTTTCCATGAATAATTGGAGAATACTTTTTATCGAGCAAAAAAGCAACATTTTCTCAAAAAAAAACTTTGGCATATTCATTTTAAGTACTAAAGCACAAGCAATAGGAAGAATAAGACCATTCTTTCTTTCAGTAGTTCCATTGTGTTGGGGTGTATCAACATGTGACATTTAGTAAAAAATACCCCTTGACTCAAGGAAGTATTGAAAACATTTTCTCTACTAAGTAATGATGAGATATTATAAATATGCGCCAAAGAAAGAGTGCATCAAGTTATACAGGAAATATACAAAGAGTGCTGAAGAATTTTTAATAACTCATTAATATTTTCATAGAAAGAGTTAAAACCATTAAATGAGGGAAATCATTTGTAACTAAATGATATAGCGACAAGACCAAATAAACCTACTATTCTAGTTGGACCCTATATATGATAGTGGACTAATGGAAAAGAATGTGAATAGGACTCATTCAAATGAAGTTTAAAATTAGTCATATGATGTTTAATGGGCTTAAAAGTTTAATAATAAAGTGAATACAAAGGTAAAGTAAGAATTAGTAGATGGAGACTGGCAAAGAAACAGTGACCACGATGACAGTGACACTAGTATGTGGTGATTGTAGTATGGACAGTTGAGGACTGGTGCAATGACCAGAAGTAGAAGAGTCCATTCTTTTCAAATTCCCTTACTAATTGTTTTCTTTTTCTTGGAAACACACAATGTGAAGTATAAAATATGACTGCATAGTTCAAATGGGACAAGGTGGCACATGATAATAAATTGAAAGGGAAATTAGGGATGTATAAAACATATGGAAGTGTAAAATCAATTACTCTTAACTGCTTCAATCCCATGAATAGGCAATTGAGAACCATTAACAATAATAACAAAGGATGAAGATATAGGATGATAAAGATTGGAAAGAAGTGAAGAATTGCTAGCGATGTGATCCAATGCACGGAATTGATTGTGGTTGAGAAATTATGCAAAGATTCAGCTGAGAGGTGAGAAGTCTAGATTAGGGGTGCAAGTGTATAAAAAGGGGCAAAGATTCAGCTCTTGGAGGAAAAAAAAGTTCTTTTCTTGGGTCCAAATTTGAGGAGAATTATGCAAGCTAGAGTGCTCCATTAATTATGGGTCCTCTTCAGGTTCAGGAAAAAGGAGTGGATAAATTGTTGGGGAGTCTCCAAGGTGTGTTGATGTTAATTAGAATCCTCGCTTGGAATGTCAGGGGAATAAATGATGAGGATAAGAGGAAGGTAGTGAAACCCTGTTTAAGATTGCAAAAAGGCAGACCTAATTTGTTTTTAGGAGACAAAAATCCAGTTCATGTCAGATCTGGTAGTGAGTAGTCTAGGAACAAGAAAATTTTTGAAATGGGGAAGTGTGGACTCCAGAGGGCAGGCAGGGGGTATTTTAGTCTTTTGGATAGCAGAGTGTTGGAGCTTTTGGAGATGGAAACAGGGGAGTACTCTATCTTGTGTCGGTTCAAATATTGCAATGATAATTTCATTTGGGTGTTTTTCGGAGTATATGGGCCAGTCAGTAATGCTGAGAGAGAAGCTTTGTGGTCAGAACTTGGGGATATGTGGGGATTGTGGAATGATCACTGATGCATTGGTGGAGACTTTAATATGGTCAGATTGCCTATGGAAAGGAGAAACTGTTTGAGAATGTCTATGGCAATGAGGCTTTTTTCAGAGGTAATTGATGAGCTGCAGTTGAGGGATTTGCCTCTCACAGGGGGCTCTTTCACTGGGTGTGGTGGTTTAAATAATAGGTCTTCTTGTAGGCTTCATTGTTTCTTAGTTTTAGAAGACTAGGAGAGTCATTTCAGCAGTCTCTTTATTGGATGGAGAAGGGATAAGAGGCAGAAAAACTCCTCTTTGCTTTGAAAATATGTGACTGAAAATTGAGGGGTTCAAAGACTTGGTTAGGAAGTGGTGGACAGGCTACAATTTTAGTGGATCCTGTAGTCATATCCTTGCTAGTAAGTTAAAGGCACTAAAGTAGGATCTTAAAGTTTGGAATTGAGTGGTGATAGGGAATGTCTCCACAAATAAAAGCATCGCACTTGGTCAGATTGGTTTTGGGATGCCAAATAAAGAGATTGTGGTCTTTCTTCTAAGGAATCCGAGGCTAGAAGAAATGCAGTGGAGGATTTCAGCAAGTGGGCAAGCATGGAAGGGACCTCTTGGAGGCAAAAGTCAAGAGAATTGTGGTTGAAAGAAGGTGATAAAAACTCAAAGTTGTTTCACAAGAAGGAATTTCTTATCTTCTATTATAGTGGATGGTAGAAAGTTGACCAAAGAGGCTGAGATAAAAGAGAGGGTGGTTAACGCATTTCAGAATATTTTGTCAGAGTCAAGGAATTGGAGACCAAGCATTTTTGGGTTGTCTTTTTCCTCTTTAGACAGTGATGAGGCAGGGCCCCTTGAGGATGTTTTTTCTAAGGAAGAGATCCACACGGCTCTCTCTAGTTTGAAAGGGGATAAAACCCCTAGACCAGATGAGTTCATTTTGGCTTTTTGACAGTTTTGTTAAGACATAGTCAAGTATGAAGTAATGAGCTTTTTTGTAGAGTTTCATGAATTGGGCCACTTCGAGAGGAGTTTGAACTCCACCTATATCATACTCATACCTAAGAAAGGGGGAATAGATGATTTGAAGGATTTTCGCCCTATTAGTTTGGTGGTGAGTCTTTGCAAGCTCCTAGCTAAAGTTTTGGCAAACAAATTGAAAAGAGTGGTGGGAAAAGTGATATCGAATTCCCAATATACCTTTGTTTAAGGTAGGCAAATATTAGATACAATTCTTATTGCAAATAAGGTCATTGACTCAAGACTGAAAAACTTAAAGGGTGGATTATTTGCAAGAGGGACATGGAAAAGGCTTATGACTATGTGAATTGGGGTTTCTTGTTAGCAATCATGGAAAAAAGGAAGTTTGGTGCTAAGTGGGTTAGTTGAATGAGGTGGTGCATTTCTTTAGCTTGTTTTTCGATTTTGTTTAATAGTTCCCTGATAGGCTTTTTCCAAAGCTCTAAGGGCCTAAGACAAGGAGATCCTCTTTCTCTTTTCCTCTTTATTCTGGCAATGGAGGCATTTTCTTGTATTTTAAAGAGGGATTCACAAGGAGGTTTTCTAGAGGGCTTCTTGGCTAGTAGGAAAGGAGGTGAGGGCATGGCAGTGTCTTATCCTTTATTTGCTAATGATACGTAGTTTTTTGTGACTCAAGCAAGGAGCATTTAGAGGTCTTGAGTAGGGTTTTCATGTGGTTTGAGGCAGTTTTCAAGTAAAAGATTAATCTAGATAAAAATGAGTTGATTCTAGTAGGGGAGGTTCCTAATTTTGAGGATTTGGCTAGCATGTTAGAGTGTAAATTGGGCCCTCTCCCTTCTTGTTATTTGGGCCTCCCTTTAAGAGCCTCTTTTAAATCTCCTCATGTATGGAATGCAATGAAAGAGAGATTTCAAATACAGCTCGCTTTTTGGAAGAGGCAGTACTTATCAAAAAGAGGGAGGTTGACTTTGATAAAGAGTACTCTTTCTTGCCTCTCATTCTACTACATGTCTTTGTTTGTCATTCCTCTCAAGGTGAGCTTAAGGTTGGAAACGATTCAAAAGGACTTTCTTTGGAGGGGAGGAGAGCTCCAAAGTAGGCCTCATTTGGTGAATTGGTATATCATTTGGTGAATTGGTATCAGAAATCTTTCTTCGTTGAATAAGGCCTTTCTTGGAAAATTGTGTTGGAGATTTGCTTCTGAGAATGAGCCTTTCTGGAAATAGGTGATTGTAGGGAAATATGGAGAGGAAGAGGGAGGATGGTGTACTGGTCCTTCAAAGGAAGGTTATGGAGTGGGTCTTTGGAAGGCCATCAAGAATGGGTGGATGGAATTTAGCAAAAGGGTGGCTTTTAGATTATGGAATGGTAGAAGAGTGTGTTTCTGGAAGGATAGGTGGTGTGGAGATGATTCCTTGGAAGAGGCTTTTCCAAGCTTGTACTCATTAGCCTCTTCTAAAGATGCTTAGGTAGCACAGTTGTGGGAGCAGTTAAGGGAAATGGGTCATTGGAACCCTATATTCGCTAGACATAACAATGATTGGGAAATGAGGGAGGTGGAAGCTCTTTTCAAAAGGTTACACAAACATGTTCTTAGAAGGGACAATGTCCTTGTCATGACTTGGCGGGCTTCAAAGAAAGGCTTCTCTATAGTTAAATCCTTTAACTCCTCCCTAGCTCTTTGCAGCACTAAAGTGTTCCCTTCATGCAAAGTTCTTGGTTACTGAAGAGAGTTGGCTTTTTTGCTTGGGAAGCTATTTGGAGGAGAATTCTAACTCTAGATCAACTAAAATAGAGAGGTTGGCTTTTACCAAGCAAGTGTGCTTTGTGTAAAGGGGAAGAGGAATCAACAAATCATTTACTTCTTCACTATCCCAAGGCAGCCATGATTTGGCAGCTTATTTTTGCTCTTTTTGGTGTTCAATGGGTTATGCCCTCTTCAATCAAGGAAACCATACTTGGCTGGCACAACTCTTTTGTTGCAAAAATAAGGAAAAATGTGTGGAATGCAGCCCCTTTGTGTTTATTTTGGACCTTATGGACGGAGAGAAACAGAAGAGCCTTTGAAGATACCGAATTAGCAGACCAAGCTATTTTACAGTCCTTTTTGTACATTTTTTTGGATTGGGTCAAGGTGCACGTAAGTTTTAGCTTGTGGTCTTTCTTTGATTTTATTGATTGATTGAGATGTAAGTAAGGTGAAGATCTTTGTGTTTTCCCTTTTCTTTTTTGGCCTTAATGCCTTGTACTCATCATGTATATTTTCGTGTGTTCTTTTTTAGGCACTATTAAAAAAAAATAAAAAGTAGTGGCTGAGGAATGAAGACAAGTATTATCTAAATTTCCCAAAGTGACAATGAAGGTAGAAGAATAGAATGTTTGACAAGAGATTCATATTCTGATATAGGAAGTGCAACTTGCTCCTCAATGGTAGTAACTGTTGATTCAGCCCATACAGAAGTACCATGTAGTTCCCAATAGAAATCGATAGTATGGTTATTTTATCCACAATGAGTTCCTCATTTGTGCCATGACCTCCTCGGCCAACCTTGGTGGTATGATCTCCATGTCCACCAAGACCACCACATGGAGGAGTTGAGCTATTGGTAGAAGCAGCAAGAACTGATGTATAAGATTTTCAAGTGCAGGAGGATTTCAGATGGCTTGCTGGCACAAGCAAAGGCTTCTCCAGCAATGAGTACCACTGGGAAGTATTTAATTTTTGAAGTTCAAGCATTGGTGAAAGGCTAGAGTGTGAAATTGACCATAAGAAATTCTTCTCAATGATGCTTTTGAATCTCTAAATCTGAATCTAAGGATAGACAGACATTCAATTTTTCCCACATGCCCTTTAATTTTGGGTATTATTGTTGAACTGATCTATCGTCTCTTGGCAAGAGAAGACTCTGATAGAATTCATATTTTTGGCAGAGAAATACATCTCAGACAAAGTATTTCAAATATCCTTGGTGGAATTGATTCAAGAGACATTGTTAGATACCTTTGGTTCCATGCTATTCCAAAACCAGGTCATGACTTGCACAACTGTCTTTTCCCAAGTGTCAATTAACTTTGCATCTGTAGGTTTGGGTGACCAGATATAAAAATAAAAACTTCCACTGACCAAGACTATGGAAGACAGTTTGGCCCATTTACTTTGATATTAGTCATGGAGTCATAGAAGAGTGAGTCATGTTTGACAAGTTGTCACCCATGATGTACTAGAAAGAAATTGAGTTTTGTGAGAGAACAAAAGGGAGTTAGACATCCAAGAGAAAAAAAAAATGTGCGGAAGTGTTTTTAGTCATGACAGCAAGATGAGGAAAGTTCAATATGTAAATGGAGTACCAGGTATTAAGGAGGGACGTCGGTTTAAATGTGAGGCCTGGGGCCTAAGGAGATGCTGGCAGAATTAGAGATTGAAGGGTGGCGGCTCTAGGGCAATTATGCTCTGATACCATATTGTAGGGGAAGAGAATCCATCATAGCTGTATACTCTGAAAGAGACTAAAGGGTATATGCAAGTCTATAACAATATGAACAAAAAATAATAATAAAAATAAATAAATAAATAAAAAGAAAAGAAATAAATGTCTATGCTACAGCTGTTCAGAGGAAAATCTCTTCTACAATCTATCCTATAAACTATATTCTCCTACAATATCAACAATATTCATTTCTTTTCAATCATGATGCTTCATCAATCATTGGTTCTTCTATATTATTTCCAGTTACCTTTTATTAATGATGTATCCATGTCATTTTGACCACAAGCAGCACTTTTGATGTTCTTCCTATGTTTGGTCACAGTAAAAGCAAACAAGAAGCCTTTTGTGTTTCTATGTGCAGACAGCATCCACATGTTATTTAATTTTTCCTGGGTGATGAATAATGAAAGATTGAAATTTCCCTGATTTATTTTGATTAAGTTCCAACTGAGAGAATATGGAAGTATATAGTTTTAAGAAGCTTTGAGCAAATATGTATTTATAAAGACAGGGTACTTTCTGATATTAGATTACAGATGGCTTGTTGCATTCGTTTCCACAGTTTATTCTTTTTTTTTTTTTCCCCTCCTTTCTGGCTTTTGTTCAATGCTTAGAATATGCTTAGAAGTTTTAACTGATCCTGTGTGTAATGTATTCAAACGACTATGTGAAGAATTCCCAGGAAAGAAGGAGATACTGGAGAAAACAAACTAATATTCCCTTCATAAAAAATAAAAAAACTAATATTCTCTTAATACTCCAAGTCAGTTCAGATTCACTCTGAAGCCCTCTTTCAATGAGAGATTACACATACAACTAGTACTAGTAGTTAACCGTCAATGGGCATCTACTTTGACTCTTGAATGTCATTATGTGGTTTTGTATTTTGCACTATCTTGTAATTTGGTATATTTATTTTGCGACATGAGGACTATCCTAGCTTATTTCATCCTTTTTTTTTTTTGAGAAGTGTTGTTCTTGTACTAACTAGCTTTTATTTTATATTGCAGGTAGAAATTGATATTAAGCAGTTCTTTTTGGGGTCTCTGGAGGGGCGGAAGCATACAAATGCATGGCAAGAGAAGCTGAAATTGATGGGTTGGCTTTCTTCCCATTTATTTCAAGAACAGTTTCCCGCTCATTATGATGAAATCATCCATTCTCTACCCCTTCAAGAATACATGAATCCCAAGTCTGGGCTTCTAAACCTTGCTGTGAAGTTGCCACATGAATATCCAAAGCCTGACCTAGGTCCATGTATCTACATCTCGTATGGCAGTTGCGAGGAACTACTACTAGCTGATTCTGTGACAAGACTGTCTTATGAGTCCTATGATGTGGTAGGTCTGGTTCTCTGTTCCATGTTGCAGTTCTCTAGTTCTCTTTAGATTTTTTCTTAGTTTTGGATTCATGAACTTTGTCTTCACATTATTTGCATTTTAAAACTCCTTTCTTCATGATGTTTGCAAAATTGCAAAATCTGGCTACAATTTAGGATGATATGCATGTGGTGGCACGTAGGAATACTGATTGAAGTATTTCAGTTAAAAGTATTCTTTTTGAGAATAAGAACCTGAAATGCTATGCTTCCATGTCATACCTTGGACCAACATCCTATTCCCCTTTGTGTGCTCCTTGCAATTTTATGCACATGAGGCATGACACAACTGCAATGTTAGGTTACCATGCTGTGCCATGCTTTTATTTTGATCCATGCAACATGATTTGTTCAATTGGTTCAAGTACCACCAAGCAAGTAGTGTCAATCTTCTAGAAGGGTGAAGTCATTGACTCATTTATTCAACTTATAAAGTCTTAGCCCAACTACTTCGGTTATACAAGGTCATGTCATTTTCATGCTAAAATAATATGCATAACTATTGTTAGTTGATATGGAATGCAACTTGGACCACTCTATTTCAACATGCAATCAGCATCAGCTGAACGCGGTTGAAAATAAGAGCACAGTTTGGGGTGGTTGAATTAGATGTCTGAAAAATTGATATCCAAGGGAGTCAGAGAGAAGTCATTTCTTTCTCTTTTCAATATCTTAACAGAGGATATAGGAAATATTTCCATTGTTAGGCCACAAAATCTAATGGTGAATATTATGTGTTTCTTTTGGTTAATCTGTATCATTTATATTGCTAATTTGCACTACTTTTTTAATAACATTTGAACACCAGTTATTTGTATTTGATCAATGGATCAATCAAATTCAGATAAGAATTATTTAGTAGATGATATGGATCCCATATAATTGAGACTGTCAGATCAGATTTGAATCAAATTCTGATCCATTGACGGACCTAATGCCTCACATTTCATATTTCGTAGGTTGCGTTTATAGGGGAGTAAGGAATGGGAAGAGAAAATTCAATGCATTTTTTTTCATTCATTACTGCATTTGGATTACTTAATAGAAAAGAGAATAGGAAGCAAAAATCATTATCAAGGAAACCAGTTGTAGAGATTTTGATTCCTCTTTTCCACATTTCTATATTCCCATATATCAAACACACCCATAAATCTTTACTCATCATTAGTCTTTTTGTATGTATCAGTCTGGATTGTTCATGAAGCATGTACTAACATTTCCAAAAACTTTGTTGAAATTTGTGCTTTTTAAAATTTATATTGGATATTTTGGAACCTTGAGTCCTTGTGCTTTATAGCTGTACTCCTAAATGTTAGGTTGAGAGAATCCAATTCCCTTTTGGATTTTATGACCAACTATTTGCATGAATCCTATTGGCAAAGAACTAATATCTGTGCAGTAGAAAGTTGTCTCTTTATTTTTATTTGATGATGTCATTATGAACTTTCATGACTTTGTTTGAAGGATGTATAATTCACAAGTATGAATAGATTTTGGGTGATGACATATAAAAGCTCCTGATTTTTATTATACTAGATGATTTAAGACATATCAGCGATAAGTTCCTGATGGATTCCACCTGGAGAGCAGGGCAGGTCACCAGTTCACTGGTTATTCAGATAGTTAGTTGACCACGCAGATAAATATAAATTTTTTGGATAAACATGCAAGTCTGTTTATGAGAACATATAATTTTTAAATGTCAAATGTTGTAATAGGAACTAACAAGAAAAAGTTGCTAGACACCACTGTGAAGTTATTTATTAGCTGTGCCCAAGTTCCAATGTGTGTGGGACTGCTATATTTTATGGTATGTACATCAGAAGCCTATGCCAATTTGAGAATTTCACACCAAAGATGTCTGATCCAGACTGGCTCTAATGAGAAGACTCGTTACTGCAGCAGCTGCTTGACTTGTGATGTAAATTACATTCCACCTACTGGAATTTTTCTTCATATTACTTTTCTTGCTATTACTAGATTTCTTTTTTTTTTTTTATTACTCCCACAAGCTGCATAAACTATTGCTTCAAGAGATGGACTACATTTTAAATTTTAGGGAGTACTGCAACCTCATGGCTTTGCAGATCATGATAGATTGTTAGCTACATTTAGTTTCTAAGATGCGCACTAGAGTTAGTAACACTCATAGGTAGGATGCTTGAATTTTGATTGAAAAGCATAAAGGCCCATTACTTGCTAGAGGACAATAGAGTTGTTCCTCATTTACTAAACATCAAGTTCTACCCATAAGATAAAGGGATACTGGAAACAAAAATCTTGGAATCACCTCATATTTGTATCCTTCTTGTTTTTGACAGAACAAGCATCTCAAACTTTAACTTGATGCTTGAAGTTTTATCCTATCTTGCTGCTTGTTTTTTTGCCCCAGGTAAATATTTTGGCATATGCTACAGATGTTCCAATTTCCACAGAAAAGCTTTCTAAAATAAGGAAGTTACTGAAAAAACACAAGGCTCAAGATCATAGCAAGCCTACGAGGATAGCTATTGATTTGAAAGCAGCAAGTCAAGTGAACAGAGCATCATCATTGTTTAGTCAAAACATGGATGAAGCCAGACTACAGGATAGGACAAGAGAAAGACCACTATTATGCAATGGAGTGTCTACAGTACCATGGTTCTCTGCTGCCAGACATGACACATGTGATGTCAGTGTCCAAGAAGGAAATATTGCCAGTGGTGAGGAACTTAATTCGGAATCTGATTCTGAAGCAGCTAAACTTTCTTGTGGAACATCTAAGAACTCTACAAAATCAGGAGGATATCAGAAATTGTGTCAGGAACACATGAAAAGCTCAAATTGTTTGGGAAGGAAATTAGTGGCCAATTCTTGTGGTGCCCAATGGGATGTCTTTCGCAGACAAGATGTTCCAAAGCTTCTAGAATATCTCAGAGAACATTCTAATGAGTTTGGCCACATTTATGGATTGTCAAAGCATGTAAGATAAATCCATAAAAAATACAAATTACTTTCTTTAAGAAAGGTAGAATTTATTGTTACTTGACTTCTATATCCATTTCAGGTTGTTCATCCAATTCTTGACAAGAGTTTCTTCCTGGATGCAAATCACAAAATGCAGCTAAAGGAGAAGTTCAGTGAGTGTATCTGCCAGTATTTCATTCATTAAATTGGTAAACAAACTGAAATTAACCTACCTGTTACCATTTCCAGAAATTGAACCATGGACTTTTGAGCAACACCTTGGAGAAGCTGTCATGATTCCTGCTGGGTGCCCATATCAGATTAGGAACCTTAAGGTAATGAGCGCAGAACTCGTTGGCATTCTCCTTGCATGTGTCTATGTTTTATAAAGATTTTTGATTCCTGTTTATCTTTTTTTTATTATTATTATTAAATTGTGTTCAAGCAACATTTTTCATTCAGGACAAAAACCGGATCAAATTGCTTATGATTAGCTGATCTCTGTGAATCATTCACCATTTTTCTCCACAATTTCCTGAAGTTTCTTAAAATTTCCCTGCAATTCCATACTTGCAATTCATGCTTCTTTCTTTGCATTTTTTTTCACAGATCCTGAAAATTGTTGTCAATTGTTTCAGCCAATGACATTTACATAACATTAACTGCTTTTGATTTGTATAATCTTAGCTGTAAATGATATGGCCACTTTTCTCTAATTTTTTATCCTTCATTTGAGCATTTTATATTGATTTGCACAAAGAGGCTGTTCATCGCAGTTTCTTGAGGTGAATAAAAAAATATATCAATACGCTTATATAATTTCTAGCATTTGGCACTTTTGATATGCAGTCTTGCGTAAATGTGGTTTTGGACTTTATCTCACCTGAAAATGTTTCCGAGTCCATCCGCATGATTGATGAACTCCGCCTACTTCCGCAAGATCATAAAGCCAAAGAAGACAACCTGGAGGTAATACAGTTTTAATGATCTGCGTCTTCTCTTAATAATATGTTTACATTTTTCCATGCAAAACTGATCAGTAATAGCAAAATGACATTTCTTTTGTTGTGAGCCAGGTGAAGAAAATGACCTTGTACTCTATCAATACAGCAATCAAAGAAATCCAAAATCTTACATGTGCAGAGTAAGTGCATTTTTGAAATATATAATTTTTCTTTCAAACCACACCTGTATTAATTGGCAAATTTACCTGAATTTGGGCCCAATATGGCATGATATTGTCAATTGGGTGCTATTGCATGGTATTCACTTAATGTCTGTCGAGGCTGTAAAACACACACACTAGTTAAATTTGAGGAACGGTCTATATGGAATAAAAATACCTCCACCGGGTGAAACACAGTTTACCCGCTTCAGTTTTTTGGATGAAGGGTCTCACATCTTAAAGACTGCTCCACCTCCAGGCTCTGGAAATTTGTGGCAGGCTACTTGAATGATGGGACCAACCCCTTAAAACCTATATCCCGCAGAGGGATGAGAATGGTAGGTGAGTCCCACTAGTTGAGCAACGGCTTCCCCCCCCACAGTTGTCATATGAGATAGAAGCTTTTTTAGATGAGGGATGATTTAACCCACTAGGTACTGGAACTTTGAGATTTGGACAAATAAGCAGCAATCTTGTTATGGGCATTTTAGTAATTTTACTAATTCCTTGATTGTCTTGGGTTTTGTCAAATTGTGATCAGTTTGGTCGTCTTTAACTATAAGAAAGTCTTTTCATTGTATTAATGGGTTCCTAAACTTGCGTAGGATTTGAAAACTGAGCCTAATAGTTGAAGTCCAAGGACTGATACTTTGTTCCTGTAATTGCCCATAAGGACAACTAAGCTGCGGACAAATTTGAAGCATTATACTCTAGTACATTACAGAAGGCCAAAAATTCTGTAATACGCCTATTGTTCTTAGCCAAGAACAAATAATCAAATAAAGCAATATTTTTTGACCAGCTTGTTAGTGTTTTAAGTCAGTTTTTGAAAGTGTAACAGGAATTGCTGTCTTCACATGATGCAGGACCAGAATTGAACTCAAAGACTGATCATTGGGAAGGACTAGAATTAATTTACAGGGCATTTGTTCACATTGGTAGATTGTATTCTTTATCTTCTTGTTCACAAGGAGCATGAACTGCATGCAAAAGTTTTGCTTTGGTTGTCCATTTTTTCTCCCTTCTTTAGCCCCTGTTCAAGTCACCATCTATTACAAAGGTAAAAACCCAATCATTGCAGATATAGCCATTTCTGATTTCTTTCTCCTTTGATGGATGTAAATTTCTGTAATATTAAATAATCAACCCAAGTATAATGTTCATCATGTATATTGTTAAGCCCTTGGGTATCATTCCCCTAAAGTAAAAAAGAGAGTGAAGCCTGGGTAGTTCTCGTGAAATAGTTGACAAATTGGAAATAAAAAACAATGAACAAATGGTAAATGTCTTTTGCGTTGTAGCTTAAAATCCATATAAGTTTATAACTGAGTAGTTGAAAAGGATGCTGAGGTTGATGTCTACTCATGTCGTTAAAGTTCCACAGCCGATGCCCTTATTGCCTTGCTGCAATAGTGTGTTGCTACAGCTTGTTATAAATGATCATTTGTGTAAGTAAATTATACAAAGGCAAAAAGGCCAAACTGATGCAACAAACCCTTGAAAGTTTGACCATGTCAGACTCTGACATCATAAACAGCTGACCAGCGGTGTGGTTCCTGTACCAATGTCAGATATTTAACATTTCAATCGCGACAATGAAGGTCTATTTGCTTGAAAGATATATCCATCCGAACCAAGTCTATACCGAGTAGCAAGAGTGTTAGTGATAGAAAGAGGCTAATATGATAGAAATCAATATCAAATAGTAGATTATTAGTGAGGGCTTAACAATTACAAATTCCTTTGCAAGACAAGGATGAAGCATAGCAGCTATCCCTCAGGGCTGGATAATGCCAAAATTATTGTGCAATGCTAATTTCATCCCATAAGAAAAATGTTGAATGTTTCAAAATGGCTAAGGGGGCATCACGAGAGCCAAACCTCACGATGCCAGCATTCAGTTAGGCCCCCAATCATGTCAGGCATTTGCCGGCTCTAATCAAGATGGTATGAAACATCAGGCAGAACTTAAAAATCCAAGATGCTTATTAATTATCTAACTAGCTAAGCATATATGAAGAAAAGACAACATTAAGAACCTTTTACAAAAAAGCTTTTACAAAATATCCAGAGATTCTTCTCTTTCAATTAAAATACCAACAGTACAGAAAAACAAGGAAAATAAAAAGAATTCAGCACTTTATTACTTTCATTTGTTGTCCCTTCACTGTTTTTTGGCTTGCCGAGTCATGAGGCTCGGGTAAAAAGCAAAATTGTGTGCAAAAATTACAAAATCAATAGAGAGAAAAACCCCTCAAGGAATTTATCACAAGGCACATAGTATGAGCCAGCTGAAAACTAAAGAAACGTGCCTAAGACATTCAAATGTCATTTCTTAGGACTGATGTATATTTTTGCAATTTGACTGTCAAAATTGTTTGGGAAAAACAAGATATAATAACCTTCTTATGGGGCCATGAGCCCATCGATTGTGTATGAAAGAGACTTTGCCCAGTCAGCTCTGAGTAGCAGCGTTTGTAGCGTTTGCATCACATTGTATCCTGGATCAAGCTTCCTCTGCCAACCCTACAAAACAAAAGAAGGCACCAGGAGCACAGAAACTGAATTACATAAGACTGTTCATCATCACAGTAATAAGCATATCATATTATCCACCAAAATATGGGGCAACAAAGGTCAAATTGCTTCATCCATGCCAAACATGCAGTAAGCCAAATCTCAACAAAAGATCATTTAGAACTTTTGGTTATCAGTAATATGTTAAGTTTCAATCATATGCTTAAAGCTCAGTATAAGTCATTACACAAGTTAAGGACCCAAATACAAAACATCTCTATCACTTCAATCCCCAAGCAAAGGTAATGTTCATTAAGTTGACCATTATTTACTAGCAGCGAATGTTTTTGCTTGCTATGTACATATATAACTATAGCACCTTCATTCATCTCATACTCATCTTCTGCATCAATTTTCACATTCTGGAAACACAACCTGTATTTTGAGAGCTAAACAAATTCTTAGTTTCTTCACAACTCTAGAGGGATCATGGTCCACAAATCTCCTTTACTCGTCTACACCTTTAACCAGGAGGAAACAAATAAGGGATTTAGATTGATAATCATAAAATCCTCTACAGTGTACAAATTGGTCATTGGATAAGCTTTTTCTTGGGTAAAAATCAAATATTTTAATAACGTCTAACAAAAAGGATGCACAAAAGTATACAGTGTATACAAAAGCGCGAAAAGGCCACCCAAAGCTAAGGGGTAAATTAAAGCATTACGTAGAGCTCGGCTAATCAATAAAGTCCAATATGGACAAAGAGCTATCTCCCATGGGCAAAGTCCAACTTGGTTATTGGTGTACTTGTTGACCAAGTTAACTGAGTTCTTGGTGTACTTGTTGCTAGGCTTGGTTCTGAATGAAGATGGGTTGGTTGGACAAAGGACCATGTATCCCTTCCAAGTTTTTTATTCTTAGCAACAGTATATCAACCCACTTTTTTTCAAAGTTCAGCCCTGTGGCAGGGGAAATCCCTTTCCTGTTAAATGTTTCGTTTCAGTTATGGGGGTTTTGATCAAATTCAACAGCATGAAGGTATAAGGTGGTTTTCTACTGGATTTTTGGTTTGGTCACATGGATAACATATAATGTTTGCAAATGATACAATATGGTGTTGGAAGTTACTTTCCATATTAGGAGTGTAATTTTTATGTTCCAAGACCATCTCTGGCTAGAAGGCTAATCTAAGATAGCTGTCAACTGATAAAATGTATCATGTATTGTTTTCTATTTTTTTCTATTGTATATCATATCATGTTATATATCATAAGTTTTTTTTATGTAGTGAAAAATAAAGAGAAGAAATTTGCTTGCATGTATATATAAATTGGAAGCCTGAAGCATGGAGTAATATATAACCAATTTCATGAAAGGTAGCAAGATTTAAAGAGGTGAACATTTGTCATATCAAATAAAAACATTGAATATTAATGTTTTGAAAAAGTCCAATTTAACAAAATATTAGTTTGTAGTATAATTTCATCATAAAATCTATTTTTAGTTCCAAATTTTAACTAGGCATATCTACTGGGCTCAAGATCAACCTTGAAAAAAGTGAACTAATCTCTATTGGAAGGGTTCCTATAATGGAGGAGTTGGTGGATATTCTTGGGTGCAAAGTGGGGTCATTACCTTCCAAGTATCTTGGGCTTCCTTTGGGTGCTACCTTTAAATCAACGACAATGTGGGACTTGGTAGAAGAGAGGATATGCAAAGAAAGCTCGCAAGATGGAAGAGACAATACCTGTCCAAGAGGGGGTGCTTAACTCTTATCAAAAGTACCATGTCTAACCTACCCATTTATTCCATGTCTAGTTTTGTTATACCAAGAAGGGTGTATTGTAGATTGGAAAAACTTCAAAGGGACTTTCCTTGGGGAGGGGGATTTTTTTATTTTTTTATTTTTTTATTTATTTTTTTTATAAGTAAGAGATTGTATGAAAGAGCAAAAAAGTACACCAAGAGTATACAATGAGCTAGAAAAGCAAAAACAAAAAATAAAATAAGAGGGAAAACAAAAAACAGCTCCCACCCTCAAGAAGGACCCAACCAATCTACACAATCAAGGACAAAGAATTCCTATGGAAAAAACTCTTTCCTTGGGGAAGGAGGGCTAGGCATTCAGACTCTTTCTATTTTGAAGAAAGCTCTATTAGGCAAATGGAGTTGGAGGATCATGTAAGAAGGGGAGCCCTTGTGGAAGAAAATAATCATTGGTAAATATGGGGCAAAAGAAGGGGGTTGGTGCTCTTTGAAGGTGAGGGAGGGTTATGGCGTAGGATTGTAGAAGGGTATAAGAAAAAGATGGAATGCTTTCAAAAGCAAGATTTCATATGAAGATTTTGGAAAGACATTTGGTGTGGGAACACCCCTTTGAGGACCTCTTTCCCCTCTTTGTTCGCTATAGCCACTTCAAAGGAGGCTTAGGTATGTGATGCTTGGGAGCAGGCTCAATTTGGGAGGTGTTGGAACCCCCGTTTTGTAAGGAATTTCCAAGACTGGGAGTTAGGTTGTGTTGAAGCACTCTTTTTGCGTTTGCATCGTAAATCAATGAGTAGGGAGGTGGATGACAAGGTGGTGTGGATGGCTACTAAGAGAGGCCAGTTTTCAGTTAAATCTTTTCATGATGGGATGATTCAAAGGGGTCCAGATTCTTTCCTGACAAGGCTTATTTGGAATTCTTGGGCTCCAATAAAAGTCAGTTTTTTTTCAACTTAGAAAGGGATTCTAACTGTCGACAACTTGAAAAGGAGAGAGGTTGGACTTTGGTGAAAAGATGTTTTCTATGCAAAGACGAGGAGGAATCTTGTGATCACATCCTTCTTCATTGTTTTAAGGGAAGTTTGTTATGGCAATTGGTCTTCTCCTTATTTGGAGTGGTTTGGGTATTGCATACCTCAATCCAAGCAACGCTACTTAGTTAGCATAGCCGATCCATCGGAAGAGAAGAAAGAAGGCGTGGAATGTTACTCCTCTTTGTTTGTATTGGACTATTTGGAAAGAGAGGAATAGAAGGGCTTTTGATAATGTTGAACTTTCAAATCAAGAGCTAAAATTCCCTTTTCTATGTAACTTTTTAGAATGGACCAAAGGGGATCTAGAGTAAGAGTCCTTCTCTATGATTGATTTTATCGATTGGTTAGGTTGCCAATAAGATGAGGATTTTTGTGTTGTTTATTTTTTCTTTGGTGCGCACATGTATACTTCCTACGTACTTGGTGTAGCCTTTTTTGGCTCTTTAATATATCTATTGCTCTTTTGCCTATCAATATATATATATATATATATATATATGTCGTTATTTGTTATCTCTCCAAAGTTCCAACTTTCCATATTCATCACCATTTATTTCCCATCAAAATAAATAAATAAATAAATATAAATAAACTACTATATTAAGTAAAAAAATTTATTCATCAATCATCATCATTTTCAATGTCAATACTCAAATTATTTGAATAAAAATTCTCTAATAATCATGGTAAAAATAAAGTTGCTTATTTTCCAACATAGCTTTCAACAACATGAATGTAACTTTTCATGTAGGACTATTTTTCCTCTTTCCCTTTTATAATCAATTTATAACTTTTCCATACATTTAAACAATTAATAAAATAATTCTTTTTTGAATTTGATTTTCTTAAAGATTATGAAAATAATTAAAGGTGTATTTATCGTTATATCATGTATTGTATATGTAGTCTAGGATACACTAAAGATGATAACATGGATGGTGAGACATTAATTTCCATTAAAATGTATTGCATCATTATATCGTAAGTTTTTTACTATACTTATGAGGCAAAGACTCTTTTTCAGAGCACTCTTTAACTAGAGTTGCAACTCGAGA
Organism: Vitis vinifera; assembly: GCF_030704535.1. NCBI lineage: Eukaryota > Viridiplantae > Streptophyta > Magnoliopsida > Vitales > Vitaceae > Vitis > Vitis vinifera. The sequence continues at coordinate 4,861,871 of NC_081814.1, forward strand.
GGGTTGAGTCAAAATTATAATCAACCTAAACCCAACCCAAAAATAAATCACATCTATCTGAAGCCCAACCTAATTCGATTTGTAACCTAAGTCAACCTAAACTACTTATCTTAGGTTTAGGTTAAAATTAGGTTAGGCTCGAGTTAGAGAAAAATGTACGGGTTTTTTTATAGGTAAAAGAAAAATGTATGCTCGAGTTAAGCAAGTTCCACAAATTAATCAGATCAAAAATCAAGTTGAGTAGACTAGATTGCAACAAAAAAACAAAAACAAAAAAAGTGCATAACATAGTAGCAAGCCATAAGATTTTAAATAAAAAAGTGTATGGCAATGATGGATGACAATAGTGAAGAAGAAAAGAATGAAATTCCAGATAGGTTATATAGGGTTTATTCCTTTCTTTTTCTAATAAGACATTCTTTTATAGTAAAACAAATAAAAGAATTTTTCTATTGGTTAATTCTAATTCTTAGAAGTTGCCTTTTTGCTTGGGAAGCTATTTAGGAGAAGATCTTAACTGTAAATACTTTAATAAAGAGGGGATGACAAATGGTAAACAAAAATAATCTTTGTAATAACAAAGAGGAATCAACCGACCACATTTTAATTCATTACAACAAGACAAGAGAGCTTTGGACCTTTTTGTTAGCCCTCTTTGGTTTGGTTTGGGTGTTTCCAACCTCAATGATAGATCTCCTCCTACAGTGGAAAGTTAGGGTGCTACAAAAGAAGAAAATGGCAGTTTGGCTCCAATTTGTTTATTTTGGTGTATTTGGAAAGAACACAACCGATTGAAGGACTTTCAAAGATAAACAACTCTCCGACCAAAGTTTAAAGGATATCTTCATTTGGACGCTTTTTGAGTGGTCTAGGGATTCTTTAGAGTTGGAGAACCCCTCTTTGTTGAATTTCCTAGATGCTCTTTATTGCAGTTAGCTTTGCCTTGTTTGTGTATTCCATCTTTGTTTGTTGTTTGTTTTAGGTTGTTTCTAAGTATTCTACTTGTACACGTAAGACACACCCCCTCCTTTTTTATGCTTCTTAATGCATAATCTTGTTGTCTATAAAAAAAAAAAATAGATATGAAGGTAATTTATTTTTGTATAAGATAACCTGTTTTGAGTATTAATTAAAGTCTTAAAATTTATTCAAGTTCAAATATCACTAGTTAAATAATATGGTATAAAATTTAATTATTTATGCTATAATGTGTGTGTGTATTAAAATTATTAAATACTCACTTTGGGTTTGGGTTGCCCAATGTCCCAACCTAAACCCAACTCAAGTTCAATTCAGGTTACCTTCTTTTTATTTGCCAAAGCTTAACCTAAATTGCAAAAGGAGCTGCCTAAGGCTAGGCAAAAGTGGGTTGGATTGGGTTGAACCTACCCAAGTTGCACCTCTATCTCTAACTCCTCTTCATTCACATCTTTAATGGTCTGATGTTCTATTACCCTGCCTAAAGTGGGGTTTTTTCACCAGGAAAGCAACTTGGAGGAGATTTTTAACATTTTTTGGGGCATCCCTTGGCTGTGTTTGGCCTTATGGTACCCTGTACACACTATATATATTTTTTTCTTGTCCTTTTGTTGGACACTATTAATATAATTGATCCTTGCCTATTAAAAAAAAGTAGATTAGCCAATGAGGGAAAGGAATAATTAATTAGGGTTGCTTGTTTTGTTGAGATGAGGAATCCAAAAATGGTGTTCATCGCCACAAGGCATTTAAATCTTGGTGGGCTTCACTTTTTTCCATTTTTGACAATTAGCAGGTTTTGTCACTTTCAGTGAAGAATGCTCTAGCTTGTTGGCCTAGTTACTTTGTTCATAAGAGCCAGAGGAAGTGTAGAGAGCAGCATTCAATAGAATGCTTTGGTGAGTGTTGAAGCAGCCAATATAGGAGGGCATTTGAAAAGGACATAGACATTGATTATTCATCTTAAAAATCTGTGCTTTAGTCCTTATTCTCATTAGGCCTTATTCTCATCGTTTAGTTATACTCTAGGAGAGGAGCACTTGTTCTTTCGAGAGTTTATCCAGATCACAGTATGGACCTCAGTTTTTAAATCATTTTCTGGGTTTTTCCTTGTATATTCCCAGTGCACTAGAATTAGCCTCCTCCATGTGCTTTAATTTATTTCTTCACACATACCTATCAAAATACATATACACACTGAAAGAAGAAAGAAATTACCTCAAGAACCAATGTTGTTACCATTACAGTGCATACATTGCCATCTATATTGACTTTATGACGCCTAACTTTTTCAAGTAATTGCTGCATGCACTCGGCAGGATGGACTGAATCACCTTCTGGTGTACCCCAGAAACTGAATGACTCTTCCACTTCCTGTTAAAACAAGAAATTTAGAAAGCCATCTAAAACAATGGATCACAATGAGTACTAAAGGACAGAATATCACAAAGTTAGCTAAGTCACTACCATGTATTAATTAACTGAGAAACCAAGCTACTTTTCCTTTAGAAAGTCTTTTTTGATAAGGAAAAAAAAATACTCTATAGAACTGCAATGGAATGCATGGAGAACTATTATTTATTCTTCATCACAGATACCCATCAACTTAAAGAACACATTTTGTTCTTATTGAAAAATCCTTGCTATTTCATCAAATGATATGTTGAAAAAAAAAATTAACCATACATGATACCGATAATAGCCATTACATGCATTTCCAAACAAGCCAAGTAATAAAATCCCAAATGAACTTTATGCTTTTTCATTCATGAAACTAATAGGGTGCATTTGGTTCTAAACTCAGAATTTGAAATCATATTTCTAGAAATGAATCCCATAATTGATCGAGATATAAGGTTCCTTAATGTTTGGTTCAAGTCAGGACTTTGAGATTTTAAGCAAGTTCTTTTCTCAGTGTAGCATTTGGTTAGGTTCAAATTGCTTGGGAGTTAATGAAAATATGCATAGTAACCATTCAACTAATTCATACAAAGACTATTTTGATTTATATATAAAATGAGAATAGAAGGAATTTGTTCACTTTCATTTCAAAATACCAATTCTTCCTTGGGTAAAGGATCTACCATATTTTGTGGGAATCTAATATCCAAGTTTCAAAGCTATCCCTACACATCATAATGTTATACTTATTACACATTCCCTGGTTATGATATCTGCAAACCATATACATCCCTAGAATAAAATAATGGGCAAACATACCTATATAAACCAATTGAAAATCATGACCAGAGGTTCTTGCATCTTATGCATGAGAACAAATTGACTTTTTCTCTATTCTTTGTCAATTGACAATTGGAAATGTTTTGGGCTTTCAAACATTACCAATCCCAAATTGGACACAGGAATAGTTGCAATCATGTCTATGTCTATAAATTTGTGTATCACGCATAAATCTATCCATCTTTGTAAGCAAAGACATAGTACTTATCTATGTTGAAGTGTGTGCCAGCATGTAAAAGAAAAACAATGATGAGAATATTGACTATACAATAAGTTCCGTCAGAAAAGAGGCATCAGATCTCCATACTTCAGCATTTCTAAATTCTAACTCAATAAAGGTGGATACTTTATAAGTGTCAGAACAGGTGCCAGACACAGGCATCACTTCATCAGGTGTGCCCAACATGCCAATTATCAATTGGAACAAATTTCCTTTATATCACAGCCTTTTTCTTTGGGTATATTTTAGTAGTTAACAACGGTTCCTCTTCAGAGAGTAGAAGTTTCTATTACCAAACATAATGTCAAAATAAAAAAACTACATGGCATGAATTCTATGTCCAATCACAAGCTTCAATTTTAGGTATCGGGCTCTTAATTAATTTATTAAATATACACAACTACAAATATTGAAGAGGTTTTTAAAATATGGAGTCTTTTATATCTTAGGGAAATTAGATGGCCACATGGTACATGAACTCTGTGGGCTTATTTAAACAGTTCACATTGTGCAACCATATACCAATCATTCCTATCAAAAACTCAAGTGCAAAATAATAATAAGAATAATAAATCACCTTAATAAAGGCCTTCGGATTTGGGCAATTTTGTTGCTTAGATAATCTGAGTGCGCATTCTGCAGCAGTACGGCCATCTCGCCGAGCAACAGCCTTAAAGAATCCCAACAAATTCACTTGATCACTCTTAGAAAGTTCAGCAGTCATGCCTACATCAAGGAAAATGACATGAGGCTTCGATTTGAAGAGCCGTTTCCGAGAAGACTTGCTCTGAGTTACCCGAACAAGGATATTTCCAGGATGCATGTCGGCATGAATAAAGTTGTCCACCTGAAAGAAGATATCATGATATTTTGAAGGTCAAAGCATAATTGTCTTCAGTTCTTCTAAACTAAGAATGCACAAACTTCTTTCAACTCATTATTAATAAATGGAATAAAAATAATGATAAAGAAATCAAGTATCATATAATAGGCTGTGATTCAAATATAACATTGTGCAAAAGAGTGTTTGCATGTGTGCATGAGTGAAAAGCTATAACAAAAAATACAAAGGATAAGAAAGAGAAGAAATGAAACTACATATGTTAAGGAGAAAACAGTTCATATACACCATGTCGAATGCACGGATTAAATCAGATTATGTGAACCAATAGCTTCCTCTCTTCTCTTTCCTAGACCCATGAAATAAATGTATACAAAGCTTTTCTCTTGGCAGAGTAGAATAACAGTCTTTTTTTTTTTTTTTTTGATAAGTAGAATGAAAGTCTAATATAAAAAATGCTATGACATTATTTCTAACAATATGAGAGAAAAATGAGAGAAAGGGAACAATTACACTTCATCTAACATAAATTAGATTTGAAGGAAAAATAAATAATATCTGGGATTCCTGTTAGAGGCATAGTTTGTTGCAATCCTTTTCTAACAATATGTGAGAAAAATGAGAGAAAGGGAACGATTACACTTCATCTAACATAAATTAGATTTGAAGGAAAAATAAATAATATCTGGAATCCTGTTAAGAGGCATAGTTTGTAGCAATCCTTTACTGGGGTACAGGACATAGCCATTGCCAAAAAGTTAAATAGCAATAGACTCCTTAGGCATCATATAAATCTCAAACTTGAGTGCCAGCAATCACCTAAAATTGGCTGTCACTGTAAACGAGAATTTAGGCAAACAAAAGGTGATTGATAAAGACAGACATAAATATCCAAATTCTGCAAAGATCAGGGTAGATACAAGTTTTAACAGGGGGCTGGGGGCTGCCAAATGAGGGGTAAGGGTGATATTTCCCACTTGTTGTTTGCGGATGACACCCTAGTCTTTTGTGAAGTCTCTAACGAGCATATAACTTATCTAAGCTAGTTGCTTATGTGGTTTGAGGCCATATCAAGTTTGAGAATAAATTTGGATAAGAGTGAGTTAATTCTAGTGGAGAGGTGAATGACATTGAGGATTTGGTTTCTGAGCTTGGTTGTAAGGTGGGTGGGCTCCCTTCCTCTTATTCGGGCCTCCCATTGGGTGCCCCATTTAAGTTTGTGGCAGTTTGGGATGGAGAGGAAGAGAGGTTTCAAAAAAGATTGGTCATGTGAAAGAGACAATACATCTCTAAATGAAGGAGAACTACCCTTATTTGAAGCACTTTGTCTAGTTTGCTCATTTACTTTATGTCCTTCTTGTGCATCCCAAGGCCGATTAGATTGAGTAGATCTAGAGGGACTTTTTTTGGGGTGGTGGGGCTTTTGAGTGGAAACCATATCTACTACGGTGAGATGTTTTCCTTGACAAAAGAAAAAGGGGCTTGGGTGTGAAGCGTCTTTCCACACTCAATAAGGCTCTTCTGAGCAATTGGAATTGGTGCTTTGTTATTGAGAAGAGGGCCCTTTAGAATTGTGTTATGAATGGGAAGTATAGGAAAGAAGCAGAGGGGTTGTGTTCTAGGGAGATGAAGGGGAGGTTTTGGAAAGCCATAAGGAAAAAATGGGGTCTTGTGTGTAGTAGGATTTCCTTCTTGGTGGGTAATAGGAGGAGAGTCAAGTTTTGGAAAGATAAGTGGTGTGGGATTGCTTCTTTGGGTAGCTCTTTCTCGTCCTTATTTGCCTTAGCAATTTCTAAGGATGCGTGGGTGAAAGATGTTTGGAATTCTTTTGATCCAGGAGAGGGGGGTTGGAGCCCTTGTTTCTCTAGACCCCTCAATGATTGGAAGGTGGGAAGTGTGGAGAGGTTTTTGTTACACTTGGATGGGTCGAGGGTGCATAGGGATGATGAAGATAGGATGCTTTGGACAAAGACAAAGAACGGGGAGTTTACAATGAAGTAGTTCTATATTGCTTTGGAGTCGGGGACATTGATTTCTTTCCTTGGAGCATCATATGGAAGGTGTGCAACCTAAAATCAATTTCTTTGCTTGGGAGGCAACATGGGAAAAAGTATTAACTCTGGACCAAGTTCAAAAAAGAGGGAGGTCTTTGGCGAATAGATGTTTTTTATGTCATATTGAGGAAAAATCCATAGAGCATCTCCTTGTCCATTGTGCAAAGATAAGGATGTTGTGGGAGTTGCTTTTTGCCCTATTTAGGGTTTCTTGGGTGCTACCCTTGTCCATTAGAAAGACACTTTTAGGTCGGCATAATTTGTTTGTGGTAAAGAAACGTAGGAAGGTTTGAAGAGCAGGCCCCTTATGCTTATTTTGGACAGTTTGGAAGGCAAGAAATAAAATCGCCTTCGATGAGGATGAGCTTTCAATCCAAAGTCTAAAAAGTTCTTTTGCTTGTCTTCTTTGGTCGAAAGTAAAGTTGTGTATAAATGATGTTCCTTTTAACTCTTTTCAGTTTTCACAATTGGTTATGATCTTGATGAGGATGGTATGGCTTAAGTCATTCTTCTTTTGTAGCTTTGGCTTTTGGCGGTGTTTGTTGGTGGTAGGCGTAAACGTTTTGTATACCAGGGGTTGCTGTTTTGGCGGCCCTTATTAATATATCTTCTTTCTTATCTATCAAAAAAAAAATGACTGTAAATCAGGAACCTGATGACCAGACCAAGTTTTCTGTCAGTTAGACTTGCTTCTTTGTTGAGAAAGTTAGAATAGTCAGGGGGGGCAATTAAGTTATGGGCTAAGGACTCTAGCAAAAGCTTATCAAGTGATTGAATACCTCTTAGAATAATGTCTTGTTAGCATCTTAAATTCAACACCAAAAATAAAAGAATATACTGAAAAATATGATTGTGTAATTTATGCAGCTACAATGTCAAAAGTAGAGCCCATTCATGATACCTTTGATGCATAGCACCAATTCATAGAAATATCAAGATCTAATTGAAAGATGTTATTATATTATTTTTATCTAATTAATATTCAAATTGAAACAAAATAGAAGAAACCAACTAATTACCGACAGCCAAAGCAAACGAAAAGAAAGAAAGAAAACCACCGCAAATATTAACCGAAGTAAAATGTAAAGTACATTACCAGAAGCATCTTCAGGAGAGCATGAGTCCCAATGTGAGCAAGTGCACTTTTGATCCGTTTCTGCCCTTCAAGATCATCAACATAGTGTGAGACACTCTCACCGTGCTCATAACTCTCCACCAAAACAGCAGGATGCACAAGTGGATACACAGGTTTAGGAAAAGAAACATCTTTCCATCGGCGGAAATTGTAAATAAAGCGGCTCAAATGGGCAGCTTCCCTTGCAAGGTCAACTTGAGACATCATGAAAACTGCAAACTGTTGTACACTTTCATCCAATCTCAACCACCTCAATGTAGGAATGAAATTTGAAATTTTTGCTACCAAATTAATAATCAGAAAATCCCTCCTAATTGATTCACCAACACCAGGATGTCTAACTTTTACTGCAACTACAACAGGCTTGACTTGTTGACCAGGGTACCGAAATTTCAGAGAAGCTCGATGCACCTGAGCAATACTTCCAGATGCTACAGGTAACTCCTCAAAATCCTCAAAAATCTCAGAAAGATTGCGACCAAATGCTTTTTCAATAGTTTTTTTTGTGTATGCAAAGCTATGTTCAGGAGCTTTAGTGTGAAGCTCTGCCAGTTTGGTGCATATATCTCTAGCAAAGAGATCTGGTCGTGTAGCTGCCCATTGGCCCCACTTTATGAAGGCTGGACCTGCCTTTTCCAGTGTACCATGAACAACCTGAAGCCATAGATTCCTAAACCGATGACCAAAAGAATCCGCAAATGGAGCCATTACTATGCAGGGTGAAAACAGAATTGCCAAATAAAGAGCTCTCAGGAACAAGACAACACCTTCAAATACTGAAAAAAGTAATGAGGTAACATAAGCATGTCCATCTTGTGCACGCATATACAGAGTATTCCTCGATGGGTAGTGATCAGTGTATTCCAATGGTCTCTGAGCTAATGCAAGCTCTCCAAATGTGAATGCAAACATACCAGGAACCACCAAGTGAGAGCGGCTTAAGGCCAAGCTAACAGCTTGAGCAATCCTACCTAAGGGGGGAAAAGTTTTGCCATTGCAAGAGAATATTTCATAAAGCCTTCTCCAAGCAACTTGGGCATGATGTGTGGCCACATTACTTGCTGAGACAGCAGAGAAATTCTTGGAATATCCATGCTTGCAAATACTGTTCCTGGTTCCAAAACCTGTGAATGGAGCATGCCCCCTTCTAGAGAAGACAAAATGCGAGTATAATCTGTACTGTGGAAAATGTAATCCAACTGGAACAACCACCCGACACTTTCCTACTTCTGAAGAGGTGCTCCTCTGGTTATTAAGAATGGAACTTGCAACTCTCCTAATTTTCCGAAATGTCAAAAGTCTGCAATCCAATCACCATGAAAATTTTTTAAAACTTGTCTGCATAGTAAAAAAATAAATTTCCATAACAATCCTAGGAGTAAAGAGACAAAACAATCCACCAGTATACCTTAGATACCCCTTTGCAAGTTACAAACACATGCATTCAATAAAAAGAACCACTCAAAAAATACTAAGGTTGCACTTTTCAATATAGTTTACGTGTATCCTTAGGATATTTGTATTATGTGTAGCCCCTACTCAACAAAGCCTTAACCACTACTCCTCAGATGGGAGACTCAAAACCAACCCAAAGCAGTGCCCTCCAATGGATCCGTCATCACCGATCATACTATGATGGCGCGTGTGGCCGATCCCGAGAAGTTGGGGCACTGCTTTGTACGATTGAATCTTAATTGGTCCGAAGCCTCATTGAGAAGACATTGAACAAATTCAAAGGAATCTACAGTGAAACAACCTTCCAAGGCTGTACAAATTTTCAGAATACTAAGAAAACAGGTCGAAGATAAGCATATAGTTAATCATATGGTAGAACAAACCCCTAGAAAGGTATAATTACATTAAAAGCTAAAGAATTGTGAAGATAACAAATTATCCGCGATTCAAATTTATCCCGGGAGTCGAGCAAAGAAAGTTCAACATTGAAGAATCAGAAACCCTAAAATCCAAGATCAAATCAACAGGAAATCCAGGAAGAAAAAAGAGAGATGGAGATTGGGGACCTGGACATGGCGAAAGGCAATGGAGGGGACCGGTTGGCTGTAATATGCGGCAGTGGTGGTGAATCATAGATGCCAGCATTTTCTTAGGGCGGTGCAGCACAGCATGGTAGTCTTCTGCTCAACCTTTGCCCCCGCTGTGATTCATGGTATTTGGGCACCCACGTTCCAAGTCCTTCAACCCTGTTTGGCTTCAACTTTCAAGCCCTAGAGGTAGCGGCGGAGAGAGAGGGATTCGGTCCGTAAGGCTGTGGGGCGGATACCGTTATGACCCCGGACTCGGGTTTCGTTGCGGTCAAGCTATGCCCTGTCCAAGATTTTTTTGGGATTTCTCAAGTTCCCATTAGTTGGATTGACCTTTTCTCTCCATTAAGATATTTTTTTAGGGTTATTTGATTACAATGCTTCTCAAAACCCAATTTTTGAAATTTAACCTCTCATCATTTTTTGACATCATTTAGACAAAAACGTTCTCATTATTCTTTTATAAAAATGATTCTTTATTTTAAAATATACATGTAAATACTTAAAATAAAAAAAGATATTTATATAAAAATTGAATTACTTTTTCAAAAAATACGAGAATGATTATATTTCCGAGATTATTTCATCCCTTTTAATCAAATATTTCTTTTTTTTTTAAATAAGTAATAATAATAATAATAATTAAGTTTATAATAATAATAATGACCAAAAGAGTGACCCATGCATTCTTGGAGGAGTTATTGGTCAAATTTTGTCCTATGACACATTCAAATATGAATGCTTGGTGAGAGCACGAGAATAATGGGTCTCACCAATGTTATGAATATGTGGCAGTCTTAGTGTCAATGGTACTATAGAATAAAGCTATAGTGTTGTGAGAGTTGATTCTAGTTCAAGCCAAACTTATTTCTAAAACAAGCTTAATTTGGGGCAAAACATTCAACTCAATGTTTGATTACAACATTTAGTTTGTAAAATAAAAAGAAAAAGGAAATGAAATATATTTTTATTTTGATATTTATTTCAAATAAAATTTATATTATATTTAAGTATTTGTTGTTAAAAATAAAAAAATTTGCTTATATTTAATAATATTTATGATTAAAATATTTAAAATTTATGAATATTATTTTACGAAATATTTTTTTACCATAAAATAAGAAATATTGGTATTTAAAATCTCAATTTTTCATAAGTCTTGAATTTTAGAATTACCAAGTAAGAGTTGAGATGTAGATTAATTAAATTCCTTGTCTCATTTGGTAGGAAGGAGTAAGGACCGATGGAAAAGGGTAACATTAACGAAAAAATCTTAAAGCGTGCTCCAAATTGCGACAAGTCGACATTTTCTTTTTTAGTTTTTTCGGTCTTCTTCTCCTTTTGGGGTGACGCCAAGTTGGAATAAAAAGTCTACCAATTAAATACATATATACCTAATACGGGTACGAGTCTCTGTCTCATGGCAAACCCAATCAATTTTATCCAAATTTCACCCATACAATGCCCCGGAGTCCCGGACTCAAGTACTTTGACTTTACATTGGGTCACCCGCCTACAGGGCTGGGAATCGGTCTAGATTGAGCTGGGCCTGGGTCAATCTACGCGTGCATTGGGCCTAAGGGGCAAGCATTATTATTCTCTTTGGGCTGCCCTAATGGCTGAGGCCTCGTTCTAACTATCTCATGTGACATATCTATGGTTCAAGCCTATTGCCAATGCCAAAAGTTTATGATTGATTACGTTTGGTTCTAAAGAAGTATTAAAAAAGGATTTTTTTTTTTTTTTTATATATATTTGATTTCACAATCAAAAAAATTTAAAATCAAATCAAATATAATTATGTTATAACAAAGTGGAAAAAGAAAAAGAAAACAAGAAAGAGATGATAGAATACATGGGAAAAATTGAATAGATTTTTATTAGAAGTCCTTCCATTTTATAGGGAGTCATATATAATAAATAAAAAAAGATTTTTTTTTTATATATGATTTCACAATTAAAAAAATATAAAATAAAATCAAATATAATTATGTTATAACAAAGTGGAAGAAAAAAAAAACAAGAAAGAGATGATGGAATACATGGGAAAAAATTAAATAGATTTTCATTAGGGTCCTTCATAGGGAGTCATAAAAAGATATATATGAATGATTATCTACAAATTACGATACAGAATATCATATTTTTTAATATATATATATTATTCAGAAATAATTACTAATTTTCAAACTTTTATACCATGAATTTATTATTTATAAGTAAAAATTGTGAAAATAACTATATATGTAATATTATAACATTGGGAAAAGATCAAATTATGAAAACAATATCATTTAAATGTGAGTGTTCCGTTCAATCTACCCTTTTTAAAAGTAATATTAAGAGGTAATATTATAATAGATAATATTATAATTTTTGAATATTCTTAAAATGCATGTTTTTAAAAAGCAAGATTATATTAAAAGAAATAATCTCATCTATTATAATATTATATTAAAAGAATCAATAAATATAACTTTCTCTAATTTCACATGAATAGTGTTTCCATTTATGAGTTTCAAACTTTCTTAAACAAGTTAAAACTTTCTTATCGTAAGTTTCCTTTCTCAATTATTTTATTCAATAATTTATAATTAAAATAAAATATTTCTTTATTTTGTAATAATAACCAAAGATCACTTGCAACAAGGAAAAGGGGAGAACGACTCTTATTTTTCTTAGCTTTCTTTGTATTCTAAAGAAATTTTTTCTTTCCATGTGAGAGTTGAGAGTTTTTATATATTTTAAAGTCCTGTTTGGAAAGTTATTGGAAAGCCACTAGATTTGGGATTGCATTGTAAAAGGTATAATCGATTATCCTACCCTCCTTATTTTTGTGCATATTGAATTTATTTTGTTTGTCATTTTGGTATATACCGGTGGATATATATATATATATATATATATATATATATATATATATATATATATATATATATATATATAATTTGCTTTCTTTGGTATTCTTGCAAATATTTTAGATTTTTGTTAGTAACCATTAGTTTGATTATTATTGGAGCAATTTATTTGTTTATTTGTTTATTTTTTTATTTTATTAATTTATTTTGTGTTGCATCCAATTTTTAGATTACACATTGTTTGTTTGGTTATTTTGGAGTAGTTTATTTGTTTATTTATTTCATGTTGATTCTAATTTTCATATTATCGTGTAATCTAATGATGAATAGAGAATAATGCTTTTGTTTATGGACTATTTCAATCAACCTTTAAAAAAAAAATATTTATTTATTTATTTATTTATTTATTTATTTTGTAAAAATGCGGATCCACAATGTTTTACTGATTTTTTTGTTCTGAAAAACAAAAAATTATTTTTAAAAATAGTTACCCACCAGACCCAAAAACTCTCCTCAACCATTTTGCTTTCATACACATGGAATCCACATTGTTTGAATTTTGAAGAAAGATCCAGATCAAACCTTTTTAAAAGGGATGTGTTGGCCAAACAACCCACTATCCAACCAGTTAACGACTTGATAAGTCCTTATTTGGATCTTCTTCCACTTCTATAAGGGTGTTTGGAAACTCAAGTATACTTTCTTCCTCACCCAGTTTCAATAAGGGTGTTGGAGAAGGATGTGGTTAACTTGAGAGGGAATTAAGATTTAACTGAAAAAATAGCTTTGATATGGTGAAAATGAAGGCATATAAATCATGTCCAAATGCATGAAATTGTCACAAAAAAATTGATAACTAAAAGCATGATAATCTCCTATTTAATCACGCTGTTCCATGACAAAAGTCAGCCATTTCCCAGAAGCCAAAACACAGACAACATAAGCCAATAATCATACATATATCATTTTTTGGAAAAAAAAATTCCAATAAAATTCCATTTTGAATATCATCAATCCCAAAATTTTATATCCACTCATTAATTATCCAAATGATATTCAAAATTTGTCTCTCAAGAGTTTTTACATGAATAATGATAGTTAGATGTCCGTGCCAACTTATGCACACATGGGTTATATCAACGCATTAATTGCCAAGTATTAATAATTTGTTAATAATATATTGAGATATCACAAAAAATAAAAAATAATTTGATAAAAAAAATCAAATGAATATTATAATTAAACATAATAATTAAAATTAATGATATTTATTATAATAAAGGATGTTTCTCCACAATTTAATTATAATAATTATCCTAGATAACTAATTAAAATAAATGATAATTATCATAATAAATAAGATAATTATGAGATAATATCAAAATAAAATTCCAAAATGTAATTTAATAAATAAGATTGTTTTTTTAATCACAAATTGGTTAATAGCCACCACCAAAATTTAACTAATTGTTCGGAAAGGGTAGTCTAGGTCACTCTTAGCACTCCCTGCCTTCAACTGTTCACCCAGTATCTATAAGATAGTGAAAATTATTACTTATACATAACTTAAGAATTAGAGCTATCACTCTATGGGCATTCTACAATCATACAGCACTCCGCAGCCACTCCACAGGCATTCCCCGACTTCATCAATACTGGTCATCATTTCTCAAATACTCCTCTGTTAAATGGTCATCTTCTCATATTTTGGTAAAACAGAATGAGAACTATTACTTGTCATTAAATTTTACAGCTGCAAATGATGAGGAGAATCAAAGACCAGGTGGAAGAAAAGAATGGAAAGTAAGTACCATATTGACATGCACTGCGTATCATAATATGATCAACTCATGTTTTTCCCGGAAAGGCCACAAGAAAAGAAAAAGAAAATGGCACGGTTCAAGGCCACATTCTAATACCCGGGTAAAGGAAAAAGCTTCAAGAAATTCCCAAACATCTGCTCATCAAAGCTCAATGTTACAGAGAGGAGAAGAGACTGTACTATTGTCCATCAACTCTACATCCAAATGTTACCATCATCACCAGCATCGCATCTGTTCCAACCTCTCAATAAGAACATAAGTTATCCTAGTTTAAAATAATACAACACCAGCAAAATGTCCGCAAGTTCAAATGGATTTTTCACACATGCATCAAAAGCTTTCCTTCCCAATCAGCCACAACCAATCACAGGCCACACCTGCAAATATGCCACAATGAAGGCATAGTGTGAGCATATTACCCAAGGCATTTTGCTCCGGTCCCTACAAAACCAATAAAAAATAAAAGAAAAGAAAAAAACTTAAAATTTCATAGCTATAGTTTTAAATTTTAACTAACCTTATAGCCTTTGGGTGCATTAGTAAAGACACAAACGGTGAGATAACCATTAAATATGCCTAGGAAGGAGGTAAGCAGTATCATCCATCCTTGATCACCATATTTTGCCGTGAAATAAAAGACAGGTATGAATAAAAACTGTATAAGAATGCCAACCATAAGGCCTCTCCTGGGCAATCTCAGGCATTTCACAACAGGAAAGTACCTAGATATCATGTCCCACACATTGAACACTGTAATAAGAACAAGTGGGTACCTGAAAGAAAGATCATGAATAAAAATTTTCTATTAATTTTTCTTCAAAAATATGAGAACTAACCTTCCAATAGTTCATTCATTTGCAAAACATTAGACATGTTATTTCCATTTTTCAAGTAAGAATTTGAAATAAAGAAAGCTCATGTCTCCTAATTACTTTTAGAAGTAACATCATGATGAAAGAACCTATACCTTCACCCTTGAGCGAGCTCACTTCATTTCATATTATCACGACTTTATTCTCCCAATAAAGGTGAAGGTATAGGTATGCAACAAAAATAATGCTGAAAATTGAAATGAACTTCTTTTAGTTGTCAAGATAGAGTCCTAAAAGCAAGCTCACTTCAAAGAGGAAAATAAATCAAACTAATTGCTTAGTCCATATGCTTTTAAACATATAGGAACCATTTCATTCCTTGTTAGACTAGACCAAATAAGGTGGTTGTTCCATCAAAAATGTAATGAGCACTTACCATGATCCTAACTGGTGTTTTCCGGTGTTTTCAAACAAGAAACCGGGGAAAATTGACAATGTCACCAGGTGTCCTAGAAACGCTTCCAATGCATAATCTATGTTTTGGAAGAATAATTGTTTATTGCTCAATCGTTCTTGAGTATCATCACCGGCCTACAAGAGTTCAATTTTTTTTTTGAAGTTAGAATTGCAAAGCAGAAATTGAAATCTGAAACCATATTTTCTGTTTTACTTCTTTGAAGTAAAAAAAAATAAAAAATAATAATAATAAATAATAAATAATAAATAAAAATAAAAATCATCATACTTGGCTCTGTTCTGTTTGGATGCCAACAACAGCAAGATCAGCTGAAACAGTTTGTGATCCTTCTGAGGCGGCCTTCATGCGATAGTACTTCACAGTTGATAGTTTGGGGAAAATGAATGCACATAGGAAAGTACATAGAAGCCCCACAAATGCAGGGATTCCTAGGAATAACACTGTAAAAGACAGTAATACAAGAAATAATCATCATATATAACTTCTTAAAAGTCAAGACAAAAGTCTAATATTTCATTTCATGCGGATGGTGTTAGGAAATTTTATGTCACGCCCCAATACCCACTCCAAGGGCGTGACGGTCATTTCACACCTCAAACCCAAAGGCTTAAAGTATAATCTGACCCGAACAATCATATTGTAACTAGATGTTACCAATTACCAAATACTTGTTCAGAGTAGCGGAACAAAATCTAAATTCCTCAAAATTCAATTTCCAAATAACTTCCAAATATCAAATGATCCAAATGAACATAACTAACAGTTAAACAAAATCCAACATAAAATCCTAAGTCAAATCCTAATGATGACCATTTTTCAGCCTAGTCATCACTCCTCACCCGAACTAAGAGTACCTGAAAATTTTCAACAATTGGGAATGAGCTCACAGCCCAATAAGGAATATTAATGCAATTCATGGATCAAATATTTTCATTTCAAATAGGAGATATCAATTTTTTTTTTCTCATCGAATATCAGAGTTTCAAAAATACCAATATATTCAAAATTCAACCAACCAATTTCATATCAAATTTAAACACTTTCACATCAGACTCAATCAAATCCATTCAATTTTTCATTACTCTGGTTATCAAATATCAAATGCCCAGTTAGGTGGGACTTTTCAAATGGGTGGCTAGCCTCAAATTGTTCCTGGTGGACGGAACCAAACACTACTAGTACTAGTAACCTCTAACCAAACCCCTAGAGGCTGGGGTCCAAATCAATTACATTCCCACCATGAAATGTAAAGGTCAACTATTATATCCCGTTGACAAGGGCCAAATAAACCAGAGTGATGTTTTTGTTCAAGTATGCAAATTTATACAACATAATATCTCTATATTTTGTGTCATAAATAAAACAAAATATTCCAACATAATATTTAGTGCAAAACAGTTTGATCCATGCATGGTAACAAAATATCATTTTCTTTTCCACAATTCAAAATAACATATAAAATAATTTAATTTTATAAATATTGCATTAACTTCCCTTACCTCAAAAGAAGTCCTTGAAAGCTTGGAAGAAGAATAATTCTGAAAAAATATAATCTACTCTTCACCTAATATAACATAAGAGAAACAATTATTACTATTTATCTATAATTTAACTAATCTATTCCTTATTTAAATAAAACTAATAAATTCCCAATTTATTTCTAATAACACACTACTAATTTAATTAAATTACAATTTTATTTCATTATAAAACTCTATATATATATATATATTTTGCTAAATCTATTATTACTATTATCTTAATTATAAATCTAAAATTAAATATTATTATTTTAATTAATCAATTCAAAAGCCACCTAACCATCCCTCGGGTACACACCAAAAAGTAAGGTTTTTCCACCCAACCATTCCTCGGGTACACACCAAAAAGCAAAGTTTGTTTTTTTTTTTTTTTTTTTTTTTTTTTTTTTTTTTTTTTTGTCTAATGATGATTCATTATATATATATATACATATACATGCAGGCTGGCACACGCACACACTTTTTCTTTTTTTTTTTTTTGTTTTTTTTGTTTTTTTTTTTAATGCTTCCAATAGCACAGTACGCATGCCCCCCATTCTTATTATTATTATTATTATTTTTCCTTCCTTCCTTCAGTGCTCACGCGTTCTTCTTCTTTTTTTTTTTTTTTCTTTTTTTTTTTTTATAACCCTAACCTAAAATCAAAATATTCCAAGCAATTTTTTTTTTTTTTCTAATAAAACTTAAGATCTCCCAAATTCCAATACTAAAATCAAAATATTAAATTTTCACTATTTGATATTAAAACGAATTAAAAAAAAATAATCTAACCCTAATCTAGATTTGGGGTTTTCCAAAAATATATCTAATGTATTTAAAATAGATCAATGAATCTAAAATATTAAACTAGAGGTTAGAATCTTACCTATAGAGATCTGTTCTTCAACCCTGAAATCTGACACCAACCTTACGTTCTCTGGAATTCTGCGAACAGGAACTCTATTCAGAAAAGAAGGGAAATAATAAAATTTCTAATTTATACCTAGGGTATTTATTCGTAAAATTACACTTTTACCCCTCTTCCACTTTATTAAATTAATTAATTAATTAATTTAATTAGTAATAACAATTTCCTAAATTACCCTTAAAAGAAAAGCCCGGGTGTTACATCCTCCCCTCCTTAACAAAAGTTTAGTCCTCTAAACTTGACATACCTGAGTCTTGAAATAATTGAGGATGTTTTCCTCTCATCTCTTCTTCTAACTCCCAAGTAGCTTCACGAACACTATGGTTGCTCCATTGAACCTTTACCAATTTGACAACAGCATGTCGCAGTACCTTATCCATCACATCCACAATTTGAACGGGTACCTCTTCATAGGTCAAGTCCTCAAAAATTTGAATAGGCTCCAACTCCACAACATGAGAAGGATCATAAATATACTTCCTTAGAGTCGAAACATGAAACACATTATGAACCTTAGACAGGCTTGGGGGCAAGGCTACTTTATATGCCAAAGTGCCTACTCTTTCTAATATTTCAAACGGACCCACAAAACGAGGACTAAGTTTTCCTTTTCTCCCAAATCTCATCACAGACTTCATAGGTGAAACTTTCAAGAACACATGATCACCCACCTCAAACTCCAAATCTCGCCTACGCTGATCAGCATAACTCTTATGTCTACTTTGAGCTGCTTTTAATCTTTCTTTAATCAAAGCAACTTTTTCAACAGTCAACTGCACAAGTTCAGGTCCCAAAAGTTTCCTTTCTCCAACATCATTCCAACAGATAGGAGATCGACATTTCCTACCATACAATGCCTCAAAAGGTGCCATCCCAATGCTAGCTTGAAAACTATTGTTATAGGCAAACTCTACTAAAGGTAAATGATCATCCCAATTACCTTGCAGGTCCAAAATACAAGCTCTCAACAAGTCTTCCAAAACCTGAATTACCCTTTCTGATTGGCCATCAGTTTGAGGATGGAAAGCAGTACTAAAACTCAACTTAGTGCCCAAAGCTTTTTGTAGACTATGCCAGAATCTAGAAGTGAAACGAGGATCTCTGTCAGACACTATAGAAACTGGTACTCCATGCATTCTCACAATCTCCTTCACATAAAGATAAGCTAAACGATCTAAAGAAAAGTTGACTTTCATAGGCAAAAAGTGAGCAGACTTTGTCAACCGATCAACAATCACCCAAATAGCATTATTACCCCCTAAGGTTCTTGGCAATCCTATCACAAAATCCATGGTAATATGCTCCCACTTCCACTCAGGAATAGCAAGTGGCTGTAAAGACCCTGCTGGTCGCTGATGTTCAGCCTTCACCTGTTGACACACTAAACACTGAGCCACAAATTGTGCAATATCACGCTTCATACCTGACCACCAATAGTTTTGCCTCAAATCCTTGTACATCTTTGTCCCTCCTGGGTGGATTGCAAACTTGGAACAATGAGCTTCCTCTAAAAGCTCCCTCCTTAAGTCTTCATCATTTGGGACACAAAGTCTAGTCCCAAATCTCAAGATCTCATCATCTGACAAAACAAAATCAAGTTTACTGCCCCTCTTAACTTCCTCCATAACTTGCACTAATTGGGAATCATTCTTTTGTAGGGTCTTAATTCTCCCAACTAAGTCTGGTTGTACTCTGAAATTTGCTACAAGTGCTCCTAAGCCCATAACTCGAAAATGGACTTGTAAACTCCTCAACTCTTCAAGTAACTGCCTTTGACAACCTCTGATAGCTGCTAGAGAACCAATTGACTTCCTACTCAAGGCATCAGCTACAACATTCGCCTTCCCAGGATGATACTGAATAATACAATCATAGTCCTTAAGTAGTTCAATCCACCTCCTCTGTCTCATGTTCAATTCCTTTTGGGAAAATAGATACTTCAAACTCTTGTGATCTGTGAATATCTCACAAGTTTCACCAAAAAGAAAATGTCTCCAAATCTTAAGTGCAAAAACCACAGCAGCTAACTCCAAATCATGAGTAGGGTAATTCCTTTCATAAGGCTTCAACTGTCTAGAAGCATAAGCTACAACTCTTCCATGCTGCATAAGAACACAACCCAAACCCTGATGAGAGGCATCACTATACACCACAAATCCTCCTGAACCTGAAGGGATAGTCAAAATAGGAGCTGACACTAATCTATTCTTCAACTCTCGGAAGCTACATTCACAATCATCAGACCACTCAAACTTAACTCCCTTCTGTGTCAACTTAGTTAAAGGTAGGGCAATCTTAGAGAACCCTTCTATAAACCGCCTATAGTAACCAGCAAGTCCCAAGAAACTTCGAATCTCAGTCACAGTACTAGGTCTTCTCCAATTAGCTACAGCATCTACCTTGCCAGGGTCAACTGAGATGCCATCATTGCTTACCACATGCCCAAGGAAAGAAATTCGGTCTAACCAAAACTCACACTTCTTCAGTTTAGCATACAACTGCTTATCTCTGAGGGTCTGTAATACAATACTCAAATGGCCCTCATGCTCCTCTCTACTTCTTGAGTATACCAAGATGTCATCTATAAAAACCACCACAAACTGATCTAAATAGGGTTTGAATACCCTATTCATCAAGTCCATAAAAGCAGCAGGTGCATTAGTCAAACCAAAAGGCATAACAAGAAACTCATAGTGCCCATACCTAGTTCGAAAAGCAGTCTTGGGTACATCTTCCCCTCTAACCCTCAACTGGTGATAACCCGATCGAAGATCTATCTTAGAGAACACACAAGCACCTTGTAGCTGATCAAACAAATCATCAATCCGAGGAAGGGGATACTTATTCCTCACTGTCACCTTATTTAACTCCCTATAGTCAATGCAAAGTCTCATTGAGCCATCCTTCTTTTTCACAAATAGAACAGGAGCTCCCCAAGGTGAAACACTAGGCCTGATAAAACCCTTGTCTAATAACTCCTGAAGCTGAACTTTCAACTCCTTAAGCTCCACAGGTGCCATCCTGTATGGGGCCTTAGACATAGGACCTGTTCCTGGTACCAGATCGATGGTGAACTCCACCTCTCTCTCTGGTGGCAAGCCAGGCAAATCCTCTGGAAAGACATCAGGATACTCCTTTACTATGGGTATGTCTTCCAACTTCAAATCACTTTCATTACTCACCACACTAGCCAAAAATCCTTGGCAACCCTTCTTGAGCAAGCTACTAGCACGCAAGGCTGAGATCATACGCAGTGGTTTGTCCACATGCTTCCCTTCAAAGCTAAACTTAGGCTGACCAGGAATACTAAATGTCACTCTTTTCTCAAAACAGTCAACAGAGGCATGGTAGGAAGCTAACCAATCCATCCCCAAAATCACATCAAAATCCTGAAGGTCAAGGAGTACTAAATCAACTGGCATTTCCCTATAACCAATCATCACAATACAATTTCTAAGCATTCTACTAGCCACAACAGAATCTCCCACAGGAGTAGCAACAATCAAATCAAAGTCCATGCTAGCAACAGGCAAACCCAACAAACCAGCAAAAGATACTGAAACAAAAGAATGTGTTGATCCAGGATCAATCAAGACTCTAGCAAATAAGGTGTGGATTCGGAGAGTACCTGTCACCACATCAGAAGTGGCCTGAGCATCTCGATGAGTCATAGCAAACACCCGTCCTTGGGCTTTGGGTTTCTGTTTATCCTCCTTATTTTCCTCCTTAGGCTTCCCAATGATGAACTTCCTATTCTCTGGACAATCTCTGATCAAATGTCCTTGCTTCCCACAACCAAAGCAAGCTCCAGTCTCTCTATAGCATGGCCTACCCCCATGCTTCTTACCACAAGTAGGACAAGCCCCATCTAGATTCTGCGCTGCCTTCCCTTTATTCTGATTTCTTCCTGATGTAGACCTTCGCTGTGCTTGATTACCATGAGCACCATCACTCCTATTTCGCTTCCTTTGCTGTTCCCTATACTGATGAAGCTCTTCATTATCTTTCTCTGCTATAAGGGCTCTGTCAACAACCTCTGAATAGACACCAAGCTTCAGAATAGATATCTTGTTCTTCAAATAAGGCTTCAATCCATCCTGAAACTTTAATGCCTTTTCCTCCTCTGTAGCAATCAACTGTGGGGAAAAACGTGATAACTCTGTAAATTTGGCCTCATACTGAGCCACAGTCATATCCCCCTGTTCCAAACGAATAAACTCTCCCACCTTCTGCCGCCTAACACTGTCAGGGAAATACTTCTTGTAGAAAGCCTCCCTAAATTGTCTCCATGTTATGGGTCCCTGATCCTCCAAAAGTCTCCTAGTCATACGCCACCAATGATCTGCCTCTTTATCTAACATAAAAGCTGCATAAGAGGCTTTTTGCTCCTCAGAGCAATCTATGACACCAAAGAATTTCTCCATCTTAAGGATCCAAGCCTCTGCCTCTGTGGGATCTGTAGCACCAGAAAAGTAAGGAGGACCCAATTTCTTGAAGTCATCAAAAGAGCTGCCCCTAGAAGATGAAGACTGTCCCTGAACATTAGTCCCAACAGCTCGAGCTTGGCGTTCAACTAAACCAGCTAGTGTCCCAAGATACCTATAGATCCCTTCTGCACTCACGGGAGGCAAACCCTCAACTGGAGGTACATCATCATTAGCCTGACTGTTTTGGGAAGATGCAGGTCTCCTTGGTGGCATGGTGTCCTATAAAGCAATAGGTGTAACTAAATTAGTCACTAAGAAGTCAAATAAGCAAATCAGAATTGTAAGGAATAAAAGGAATCAGACTAGATGAAGTTGAAACTTAAACTAATACGTCACTCATCTATTCCCAAAGGTACACCAAACAAGTTCCCATCAAGATCACAACCTAGTGCTCTGATACCACTCTGTCACGCCCCAATACCCACTCCAAGGGCGTGACGGTCATTTCACACCTCAAACCCAAAGGCTTAAAGTATAATCTGACCCGAACAATCATATTGTAACTAGATGTTACCAATTACCAAATACTTGTTCAGAGTAGCGGAACAAAATCTAAATTCCTCAAAATTCAATTTCCAAATAACTTCCAAATATCAAATGATCCAAATGAACATAACTAACAGTTAAACAAAATCCAACATAAAATCCTAAGTCAAATCCTAATGATGACCATTTTTCAGCCTAGTCATCACTCCTCACCCGAACTAAGAGTACCTGAAAATTTTCAACAATTGGGAATGAGCTCACAGCCCAATAAGGAATATTAATGCAATTCATGGATCAAATATTTTCATTTCAAATAGGAGATATCAATTTTTTTTTTCTCATCGAATATCAGAGTTTCAAAAATACCAATATATTCAAAATTCAACCAACCAATTTCATATCAAATTTAAACACTTTCACATCAGACTCAATCAAATCCATTCAATTTTTCATTACTCTGGTTATCAAATATCAAATGCCCAGTTAGGTGGGACTTTTCAAATGGGTGGCTAGCCTCAAATTGTTCCTGGTGGACGGAACCAAACACTACTAGTACTAGTAACCTCTAACCAAACCCCTAGAGGCTGGGGTCCAAATCAATTACATTCCCACCATGAAATGTAAAGGTCAACTATTATATCCCGTTGACAAGGGCCAAATAAACCAGAGTGATGTTTTTGTTCAAGTATGCAAATTTATACAACATAATATCTCTATATTTTGTGTCATAAATAAAACAAAATATTCCAACATAATATTTAGTGCAAAACAGTTTGATCCATGCATGGTAACAAAATATCATTTTCTTTTCCACAATTCAAAATAACATATAAAATAATTTAATTTTATAAATATTGCATTAACTTCCCTTACCTCAAAAGAAGTCCTTGAAAGCTTGGAAGAAGAATAATTCTGAAAAAATATAATCTACTCTTCACCTAATATAACATAAGAGAAACAATTATTACTATTTATCTATAATTTAACTAATCTATTCCTTATTTAAATAAAACTAATAAATTCCCAATTTATTTCTAATAACACACTACTAATTTAATTAAATTACAATTTTATTTCATTATAAAACTCTATATATATATATATATTTTGCTAAATCTATTATTACTATTATCTTAATTATAAATCTAAAATTAAATATTATTATTTTAATTAATCAATTCAAAAGCCACCTAACCATCCCTCGGGTACACACCAAAAAGTAAGGTTTTTCCACCCAACCATTCCTCGGGTACACACCAAAAAGCAAAGTTTGTTTTTTTTTTTTTTTTTTTTTTTTTTTTTTTTTTTTTTTTTGTCTAATGATGATTCATTATATATATATATACATATACATGCAGGCTGGCACACGCATACACTTTTTCTTTTTTTTTTTTTGTTTTTTTTGTTTTTTTTTTTAATGCTTCCAATAGCACAGTACGCATGCCCCCCATTCTTATTATTATTATTATTATTTTTCCTTCCTTCCTTCAGTGCTCACGCGTTCTTCTTCTTTTTTTTTTTTTTTCTTTTTTTTTTTTTATAACCCTAACCTAAAATCAAAATATTCCAAGCAATTTTTTTTTTTTTTCTAATAAAACTTAAGATCTCCCAAATTCCAATACTAAAATCAAAATATTAAATTTTCACTATTTGATATTAAAACGAATTAAAAAAAAATAATCTAACCCTAATCTAGATTTGGGGTTTTCCAAAAATATATCTAATGTATTTAAAATAGATCAATGAATCTAAAATATTAAACTAGAGGTTAGAATCTTACCTATAGAGATCTGTTCTTCAACCCTGAAATCTGACACCAACCTTACGTTCTCTGGAATTCTGCGAACAGGAACTCTATTCAGAAAAGAAGGGAAATAATAAAATTTCTAATTTATACCTAGGGTATTTATTCGTAAAATTACACTTTTACCCCTCTTCCACTTTATTAAATTAATTAATTAATTAATTTAATTAGTAATAACAATTTCCTAAATTACCCTTAAAAGAAAAGCCCGGGTGTTACATTTTAACACTATGTTCACAGAATAAAAGCTTACTACAATGAACATTAAACAAGTGTGTAACCATTATAAACAATTTTGTCTATTACTTAGAGAAAGCTACATACTTGCACCATTGCGTTCCCCATCATCAGATTTACCAAAAACGGCTTTTGTCATAAGCCTCAAAGCTGACGTCAAAACCCCTGATGCAGCCAAACCAGCTATAAAGGACTGTAGGATTGATGGCAAAAAAATTCTTAAGGATAAGAAACTTTAAAAACTAGGAATGAGATGAGTTGTAGAAGCATAAAAAAATCTAAGGACAAACGTACTCGAACAAACTCAGGAGACATGAAGGATAGATCTCCAGTCCCTCCACCCTGAACCAGTGCAGTAGCAACGCCAAAAGCAACCACAATAACACATATGCCAATGTAAGGTCCTATCCCTCCCTGGCCCGATGTCGCTAAGTCCAACTGTGACAGGGGAAAAAAATGGAATCAAATTGGTTGTAAATAATGCTAAGTGAAGTGCAGCATTTCAAGAACATGGAAGGGGCACTAAAGAATCACCAACACTTACCACAATGAGTATAAGAGTGCTCACACAGAAAAGAGTATATCCAATTATGTTTCTCTTTGGGGTGTTCGTAATTGCTTCCTTGTAAGTCAATATAGCCATTGATCCAATTGCAAATGTTTGACAAATAACCGTAAGAACCCTTTCAGGATGGTATCGCTTCACAGGAAAACAAAACCTTGTTAAATAGTTTATACTTGCAATCCCATTTCATAACAAAATTCTGGGTAAAATGTACAATGTGTGACATCTTCTTTTAACTTATACAAGGAATATCACTCTACTACACAAGTCCTTAATATTCCTTGTCCCTTAAACCAAGAAGGAACATCCGTCAAACATGTGTTGCCCACTAATGGAGGAATCCAATGTCTTTCAACTCCCACATGGCCGTACGGAATATCATTTTGCTGTTGGAATGAAAAGGCATTGCATAGCATCCCATATTCATGAGAAAAACCTTAAACTAAATTTTATCAAAATCAAGCACTTATCACAAAACAATCCTAATTCTTACGAAACTTCCACGAGTAAAGATTTCAGTAACCAAGAACTTATCACAAAACAATCCTAATTCTTATGAAACTTTGACAAGTAAATATTTCTGTAATCTAGTAAAAATTACACTTAATCTAAGCGTATCAACAAATATCAAAAAGGTGTGAATAAACTCAATTCTTGAATTAAATTTATGATGATTCTTCATACCGGGAACAACTTGTAGTAGTAATCTCCGATTATCAGCATAGTGTTCCATGATACAGCGGACCCCATTCCTAGAATCCAACACACAATCATTGCAGTAATTTTTCCCTGTTCATTACAAAAAATGATTGTCATACATTTGTCTACTAGAAAACTATGATTAAGTTGAAACAAAGTTTCCCTTATATAAACCAATTAAAATGTTAATCCTCAAGTTTTATTGGAGTTGCACTTCCACCCGTTGTGGTTGGTGTCCTACAAACAATAATAGATTTGAAATAAGGTTGTGCAGTACTAACATGTAGATTCACCTTTAAATCAAATGATATTTTAATAGAGATAAGGAAAAAGAAAATTTTCTCTAGTCCCTAGGGTTCTTCTCGAGAATGAAACCATGAGAATGAAACCATGCGATTAGAATTCAAGTATGAACAAACCAGGCATTAAAAAAAAAAGTACTCTTAAAGAAAGAATAAAAAAACCTGATTTTTTGGAAGAAGAATCCAACAGTGTGCAAAATGAAATATGTGGAAAATGAATACAAAGTATGGAACTTTATGAAGACAAGAGTAAGAAAAGAATAGGCTCACTCTTCTTAGGATCCCCAAAAAAACTCAAATTTCCAAAAGAAAAAAAAAATGTCCCTTTAGATAATTAATCATTTAAAAAACGAAAGATGAATAGATAATTTGCCCCACACCCACCCCATAAAACTATTAAAAAAAATTATAATTAAATATTAATTGATGAAATAAATAACACTTATCTTTTAAGTGCTAATGATAGATTAGGTTTCAATATATACAGAAAATTAGTAGTTAAGTCTCAACTTAATTAGCAATTAGTTTTTTAGTTAATAGTTTGTTGTTTTCCGGTTGTCATTGTAGTTTGTTATTTTATTATTTAACTCAATTTTTTGTATATAAATACTCACACACTTGTACATTTTAATGGAGAGAGAATTAGAAACTACTTCAATTTTTTGTTGTTATACACTTTACTTTTGTTTTTTGCTTGCATCAATAGCAGGATAATTGATAATTTTTCATGGTATCAGAGCCATAATCTATCATTCTTGACTTGATTCTTAGCCATAATTTATGACTATTCTCTTTTGTTTCTTGGCATAACCGTGGTTGGCGATTTAAGGAATTCAGTTTCTGGATCTAGAAAAGATTCAGCTGCAAGTGAAGTTCTGGAAGTAAAAACATACAACAATGAAGATCCTCTTGGTCTACAGAGCTTGGATCATCTAGGAATGGTGCTAGTATCAATTCCATTAACAGGTAATAACTACCTCTCTTGGAATCATTCTATGAAAATTGCTTTAGGTGCTAAGGTGAAATTAGGGTTCATAAATGGAAAATGTAAGATGCTAGATGAAGATTCTCTTGATTTTGAGCAATGAAATAAAGTAGATTGTATGGTAATCTCTTGGATTTTGAACTCTATTTCTAAGGAAATTATTGAGGACTTTTTACATACTACTTTTGCAAGAGAACTATGGAAGGAACTAGAAGAGAGATTTGGTGAATCCAATGGGCTTTTATTGTATCAAGTACAGAGGGAACTTAGTTTTATTTCACAAGGTTCAATGTATGTGGTACAATATTATGCAAAACTAAAGAAATTGTGGGATGAACTTACATGTCTAATGCCTATTCCTCAATGCACCTATGGAGTAACTGAATCAGTAGCATAGATTACCACTTTTTAATAATCTAATATAGTTCTTGATGGGACTAAATGATAGTTTTGATCATATTCGAAATCAAATTTTGTTGATGGATCCTCTACCCAATGTTAATAAAGCCTATTCTATGGTTTTAAGGGTTGAAAAACAAATACAAGTGCAAATGTCCTTTATAGCCTATTCTATGGTTTTAAGGGTTGAAAAACAAAGACAGGTGCAAATGTCCTTTATAGATAATACTGGAAATAGTGTTATGTTTGTGAGATCACAAAATTTTAAGAAAAATGGAGCTAGTGGAGGGATTTTTAAGAAGAAATATGCTAGGAAGAAGAGTGACAGACATTATGACTACTGCAATACAAATGGACATGTAAGAGACACTTGTTTTAAGCTACATGGTTATTTGGATTGGTTTAGACAACTACAGGAGCAAAAAGAAAAGGTACCAAGTAAATTGACTGCCAATGTGATTGACACGCCTCTCGATGTTGTTTGTGATCAAAAGACTGATAAAGATGTAGAATTAACAAGTTCTATAGCCGAGATTATACAACAGGAGATAGCTAAATACATGAAGGGTAAATCAACTGTGGATGGCAATTACATAAATCTTGCTCACTTTGGAGAATCAATAGGTACCATTTTTAAGTATGCACTAAATACTCTTAATTTATTATAACTTGGAACTTGGATTATTGACATAGGAGCATCAAACCATATGTGCACTAATTTGAACCTAATTGATCATCCAACCATTTTAACTAAACTGACACTTATGTACTTACTAGATGGATCAATCAAAATTGTACATCATGTTGGAAATGTGACTTTACATCCTAGAATAGTGCTTTTAGAAACCTTACATGTGCCTAGTTTTAAATTCAACTTATTAATAGTGTATAAGCTTACAAAGATAGCTCATATTAGATTCATTTTTTCTCCTACCTACTGTGTTCTATAGGACCTGAAGACTAAAGAAGTTTTGGCAATTGGTAAAGTGATAAGAAGTCTATACATATTTGGATCAGTCATGTTTTTATTTTGTTAAATCATTTGCTATTCCTTCATGTACTAATACCTACTACATAAATAAAGTTGCAATACCTTCTGAGTTCATTTGGTATAAGAGACTTGGACATGCTTTATCTATGGTTTTACAGCATTTACATTTCCTTCAAAACTCTTCCGTGGAACCTTTTGTTTCTTGTGATATTTGTCATCTATCAAAACGACATGAACTAACATTTCCTACAAGTCAAAGTCATGCAGGTCATATTTTTTATTTGATTCACCTAGATATTTGGGGACCCTATAAACAACCTTCCATTTCAAGAGCACATTATGCTCTAACTGTTGTAAATGACTATAGTCGTGCTACTTGGACTTTTCTACTACACCACAAATATCAAACAGTTCACACTTTGAATTTTTTTTTCAAAATGGTTCAAACTCAATTCCATATTTAGGTTAAAATTGTTAGAATTGATAATGAAACAAAGTTTGTCAATATAGAATGTCATAAATTATTTTCCATTTTAGGCATCATGCATCAAAAATCTTGTGTTTACACACCACAACAAAATGGTGTTGTGGAAAGAAAACATAAACATTTGCTACAAATTACAAGTTCTCTTATGTTTCAAACACATTTACCAAAGAAATTTTAGGGTGATTCCATTTTAACTACTACTTATATCATTAACAAATTTCCTAGCTCATTTCTTTCTTGGAAAACTCCTTATGAGCTTTTGCATGACAAATTTGCATGACAAATTTGCATGACAAATTTGCATGACAAATTTGCATGACAAATTACATGATTATAATGTTTTAAAATGCTTTGGTTGCCTTTATTATGTTATTAATACAGAACCTCATAAAGATAAATTTGCTTCTCAAGCTTTTAAATGTGTTTTTATTGGCTATGTCCCTATTCAAAAGGCTTACAAAGCTTATGATTTACATTTTCATCACATCTACATTTCTAGAGATATTGTGTTTCATGAGGACAATTTTCCTTATCAGAACATTTTTCCTTGTGTTTCTACTCCATCATTGTCATCTATTCCTATTAATGTAGATACCACTAATGTTCTTCTTATTTCTCATTCTTCTACACATTTTAATTCATCTATATCTACTCTACCTGTCTTGCCCTCTACTTCTTCTATATCTACTCCTCTTGTTTTACCTCCAAAGCAAAGGACTCGAGTTAAAGGAAAACCAACTTGGTTGAATGAATTTGTTTCAAATCTTATAGATTTTATTACTTCATCTACTGACAATGTTTCTTCAGTCACAACTTTTGATCCTAATTCGTCCTATACACCCAACACCTTTCCATTCATTCCTTCTTATACCTTTTCTCCATCATATATGGCTTCTCTTGCTAATGTGTCACATATCCAAGAACAGAAAACAGGCTAGTGTTCATGAAAAACGGGTTGTAGCAATGAAAAAAGAGCTTATTGCTCTAAAAGATAATCATACTTGGGATTTAAAAAATTTACTTGCAAAGCCATTGGTTCCAAATGGGTCTACAAGGTTAAATTTAAACCTGATGGTAGTGTTGATCGGTTTAAAGGAAGACTAGTGGCGAAGGGTTATAATAAAATAGAAAAGAGATTATTTTGATAGTTTTTCACCTGTTGCTAAACTTGTTACTATCAAGTTGTTCCTAGCTATTACTGTTGCAAAGTCTTAGCCAATTCATCAATTAGATATAAACAATGCTTTCTTACATGGTTATTTGGAAGAAGAAGTCTATATGCAGCCTCCAGAAGGTTATACTAAGGCTATACTAGGTCAAATAGGTAAACTCAAATGATCTTTATATGGTCTTAAACATGCATCAAGGCAGTGGAATTCTGAACTTACAAGAAAATTGCAAAAATTTGGTTTTCATCAATCAGTTCATGATAATTGTTTGTTTGTCAAACAATTAGACCATGTTTTTCTAGCCTTGATTGTTTATCTGGATAATATTTTAGTCACAAGAACTAATAAGGATGATATTATTGCTGTTAAGAAATTTCTGCATTCTTAGTTTACAATTAAAAATCTTGGTTATGTTAAGTATTTTCGTGGTCTTGAGATAGCTCATTTTAGTACTGGTACATATGTCAATCAAAGAAAGTATGTTCTAGACATTCTTAAGGATGCAGGTTTAATAGGCGTCAAACCCGCTACTACTCACTTCCTCCAAGCCACAAATTTTCTATAATTATGGGCTCTTTACAATTTTCTAGAATGATAATTAGACGTCTTCTTTATTTGGGATTTACTTGACCTGATATTACTTATGTTGTTCAACACCTAAGTCAATTTGTTTATGCTCCTTGTCAAGATGGTTAGGATGTTGCCTTACATGTTCTACGCTATCTCAAGGGTTGTCCATCTAAAGAATTGTGATGCTAATTGGCCCTCCTGCATTAACACTAGGAGGTCTCTTACTGGTTGCTATATTTTATTTGGATCAGCTTTGATTTCTTGGAAAACCAAGAAACAAACTACTATGTCTCGTTCTTATGTTGAAGTAGAATATAGAAGCATGGGTTCCATTGTTTGTGAATTGCAATGGATATCTTATCTCTTACAAGATTTTGGTTTTCTTCCTTCTCTCCCTATTCCTCTTTGGTGTGACAATTTCAAGAATGTACCAAACATTTGGAGATTGATTGTCACTTGTTTCGAGATAAGTTCAAGCATTGATTTGTTTCACCTTAGTACATTTCTTCCAAGCTTCAAATTGCAAACATATTCACAAAAGATTTATCTACTCCTAGTTTTTCTTTTTTGTTGTCCAAATTGGTATGTTAACGAATTAATTATATTTAAAAGCATACAAACAATAGGGTATGATGAGAGCAAAAGTGCCCATAGCTTCGTCACTCGCATAACCTTTTCCAGGAAACCATCCACGAAGAATAGACAAAGCCACCTTACAGTGCTTTGACATAGTGCTTTGACACATGACATAAGTATCCCACTTTCTGGTATAAGAATAGGACATGAGATGATTTGACAAATTGCAAAAAGGTCGGTAGTAGTACAAGATTATTGATTTATTCTGATATGTGGATGAGGAAGGTTATCAAAGCATTTAAGTTGGTAGGCATTTAGGTAGGCATGTTGGATATCAAATTTTTAATTGATATAAATAAAATATTATAGTGATTATTTTCTAAGTTTGTCCATGATTATAAAACAAAAAACTAGTAAAAATATTTATATAAATATTTTAGATTATAAAAAAAATATAACAAATCATAGTTTAGGGATTAGACGATACATTATGAATAAATCATAGTCTAGGGATTAGATGTGACAAAAATAAAAAATAAAATAAAAAGGTTTACTATTTAGGATAGAAATCAAAGAATGGGGAATGGATGGATTTAATATTTATTATTGCATGGTGGAGGTAGG
Organism: Vitis vinifera; assembly: GCF_030704535.1. NCBI lineage: Eukaryota > Viridiplantae > Streptophyta > Magnoliopsida > Vitales > Vitaceae > Vitis > Vitis vinifera. The sequence goes on from NC_081814.1 coordinate 4,894,182, forward strand.
TCTTGGTGCACATTTGTGCCAGCGGATTATATCTTTGTGCGCGTGGATTATTTTATTTGTGTGGTATTTTGTTAATATGTCTAAGTTGGGTCAACAAGTGGTATAAGATATTTCTCGTGCACAAGAGTGAGATAATGGATAAGGTAACTTTCATGAGTATACTTTATATATGTAGCCCTATGGGTTTGACTGAAGAAAGAATTAATTGAGAGCAGCTTATGGGATCACTCCTCTGATTGAGCACCTTGCCTGCATGGTTAATATCCTTAGCCAGGCAGGGAAAGTCAGTGACGTCAAAACCCTTGAAAAAATGAAGCTTAACTCAACCATTGAATAAAGAAGAGAAATTAGTCGTGGGCTTGCCTTCACCATGTCTCAACTTTATGGTGCAATTCCGAGAGTGGTTGAAACAACCAGTTATTGGACTCTCCTTGCAGGAAAGTGAAAAATGAGGCAACTGAGGGTATATGTATAAAATCAAGCACAACGATAATGTTGTGGTATTATTCACATTGATTTACAAGAGTATATATAGAACTGTAGACAGAAATAATAGGAAAATATTGGCATAACCCATAAAGATCCATATGAAAGAGGAAAAGCCAACAGTAGAAGGCATGGGTGTTGATATTCTCTGCTTTGCTGTTTGGGGAATTTTTTTGAAAAGATAGAAGGGGACCTTCTCTATAAAGTGAGAATAATAAATAAAGTGGTTTCATATTTATAGATGAGCGGTTTCTCGGATCATTTTGGTGCCAAACGAGAAATGAAGAGTTTTTCAGCAGCTGCGTGAGGAGTCTTTCTGCTATTATGTGAGGAGTCTTTCTGCTATTATGTGAGAAGTCTTTCTGCTTCTGTGAGATGAGTCTTTCTGTAAGGAAAATTTTGATATATTGTGTTTATTCATGATTAGAATCTAGAATTACAGAATTTGTAGAGCAAGAAAAAGGTTACCAAACTATTCCAAACTTCATTTATAATCCTTGCCATCCGCGAAAGAAAAATTCCTGGCCCCGCCACTGATGTGGGCTTTACAGGAATTTGAAAGAAATTGAAAGTGGAACTGGAAATAGAGAACTCACTTCATTCTCTCTCTGCAAAAAGACTCCTCACACAGCAGTAGAAAGACTCATCACAGAAGCAGAAAGACTCCTCACGCAGTTGTTGAAAGACTCTTCATTTCTCGTTTGGCACCAAAATGACCCAAGAAATCGCTCATCTGTAAATACGAAACCACCTTATTTATTATTCTCACTTTATAGAGAGGGTCTCTTTCCATATTTTCAAAAAAATTCCCCAAACAGCAAAGCAGAGAATATCAACACCCATGTCTTCTACTGTTGGCTTTTCCTCTTTCATATGGATTCTTATGGGTTATGCCAATATTTTCCTATTATTTCTGTCTACAGTTATAAATATACTCTTGTAAATCAATGCGAATAATACCACAACATTATCATTGTGCTTGATTTTATACATATACCCTCAGTTGCCTCACTTTTCACTTTCCTACAAGGAAAGTCTAATAACCTACTGTTTCAACCACTCTCGGAATTGCACCATAAAGCTGAGACATAGTGAAGGCAAGCCCGCGGCTAATTTCTCTTCTTTATTTGATGGTTGAGTTAAGCTTCATCTCTTCAAGGGTTTTGACGTCACTGTAAATTATAATCATGGACAAACTTAGAAAATAATCACTATAATATTTTATATATATTAATTAAAAATTTGATATCCAACATGCCAAACCTAAATGCATTAATAGCCTTCTGCCTCCACATATCAGAATAATCAATAATCTCGTACTGCTATCCCCACCTTGTTGGGTTTTGTGGAGCCTAGTTTTGTTTGATCTGGTTTGACAACCTGACCTGAATAATATTGCGTGGTTTTTTAATGTGCAATATTCGTGCAATATTTTTTGGGCCCGTTTAGCCCATTGTGGAACCACCTTTTGTAATTAGGGTTTTTAGTGTGTTGTGATTGTCGTGTTATATATAGAGAAAAAATATTGTAGCCGCAATAGTAGTACTCTGTATTCTTCCCTGATAATAGTGATATTCCTGCAACTTCGTGGACATAGACAAATTACCGAACCACGTAAATACTGTCTTGTGCGTGTGATTGTTTTTTTTCTTTGGCGTGTGTTTTCTCTCTATTTTTTTTTTTTTGTTTCTCACATGTTGGGAATTCGGTTTGATTCTCTTCAACTAGTATCAGAGCCTAGGGTTAGGTTTGAGTGGGAGCAATGGCAGAGGAAGCAGGAAAGGCGTCTAGAATATAAAGTTTGATGGTACAGACTTTGCGTATTGGAAGATACAGATTGAAGATTATCTATATGGGAGGAAATTGCATCTACCTCTTTTGGGGACAAAACCTAAGAGTATGAAGGCTGAGGAATGGGTGCTTCTTGATAGACGGGTTCTAGGAGTTATTAGGTTAACTCTGCCTAGGTCTGTTGCACACAATGTTGTAAAGGAGAAGACCACAATAGATCTGATGAAGGCTTTGTCTGGTATGTATGAAAAGCCGTCCGCAAATAATAAGGTGCATCTGATGAAGAAATTGTTCAATTTGAATATGGCAGAGAATGCATCAGTAGCACAACATCTGAATGAATTTAATACAATTACAAATCAATTGTCGTCTGTAGAAATTGATTTTGATGATGAGATTCATGCTCTGATCGTCTTGGTTTATTTGCCAAACAGTTGGGAGGCAATGAGGATGGCAATAAGCAATTCTACGAGAAAGGGAAAGCTCAAGTATAATAATATACGAGATTTAATTCTAGTTGAGGAGATTCGCCAAAAAGATGCAGACGAAACCTCAGGATCTGGTTCTGCCCTAAACCTTGAGACAAAAGACAGAGGTAATGATAGAAATTCAAACTGGGGTAGATCAAAATCTAGAAATTCTAATCGGAACAGAAGCAAATCTAGATCAGGCCAACAAGTACAATGTTGGAACTGTGGGAAAACAGGTCACTTTAGAAGGCAATGCAAAAGTCCTAAGAAGAAGAATGAAGATGATTCTACTAATGTTGTAACAGAAAAGGTACACGATGCATTACTTCTTGCAGTATACAGTCCACTTGATGATTGGGTTTTGGATTCAGGAGCTTCGTTTCATACCACTCCATACCCAATGTTAACAAAGCCTATTCTATGGTTTTAAGGGTTGAAAAACAAAGACAAGTGCAAATGTCCTTTATAGATAATACTAGAAATAGTGTTATGTTTGTGAGATCACAAAATTTTAAGAAAAATAGAGCTAGTAGAGGGATTTTTAAGAAGAAATATGCTAGGAAGAAGAGTGGCAGACATTATGACTACTGCAATACAAATGGACATGTAAGAGACACTTGTTTTAAGCTACATGGTTATTTGGATTGGTTTAGACAACTACAGGAGCAAAAAGAAAAGGTACCAAGTAAATTGACTGCCAATGTGATTGACACGCCTCTGGATGTTGTTTGTGATCAAAAGACTGATAAAGATGTAGAATTAACAAGTTCTATAGCACAGATTATACAACAAGAGATAGCTAAATACATGAAGGGTAAATCAGCTATGGATGGAAATTACATAAATCTTGCCCACTTTGGAGAATCAGCAGGTACCATTCTTAAGTATGCACTAAATACTATTAATTTATTATAACCTAGAACTTGGATTATTGACATAGGAGCATCAAACTATATGTGCACTAATTTGAACCTAATTGATCATCCAACCATTTTAAATAAACCGACACTTATGTACTTACTAGATGGATCAATCAAAATTGTACATCGTGTTGGAAATGTGACTTTACATCCTAGAATAGTGCTTTTAGAAACCTTACATGTGCCTAGTTTTAAATTCAACTTATTATCTGTGCATAAGCTTACAAAGATAGCTCATATTAGATTCATTTTTTCTCCTACCTACTGTGTTCTATAGGACTTGAAGACTAAAGAAGTTTTGGCAATTGGTAAAGTGATAAGAAGTCTATACATATTTGGATCAGTCATGTTTTTATTTTGTTAAATCATTTGCTATTCCTTCATGTACTAATACCTACTACATAAATAAAGTTGCAATACCTTCTGAGTTCCTTTGGTACAAGAGACTTGGACATGCTTTGTCTATGGTTTTACAACATTTACATTTCCTTCAAAACTCTTCCATGGAACCTTTTGTTTCTTATGATATTTGTCATCTATCAAACCGACATGAACTAGCATTTCCTACAAGTCAAAGTCATGCAGGTCATATTTTTTATTTGATTCACCTAGATATTTGGGGACCCTATAAACAACCTTCCATTTCAAGAGCACATTATGCTCTAACTATTGTAAATGACTATAGTCGTGCTACTTGGACTTTTCTACTACACCACAAACATCAAACAGTTCACACTTTGAATTTTTTTTTCAAAATGGTTCAAACTCAATTCCATATTTAGGTTAAAATTGTTAGAATTGATAATGAAACAAAGTTTGTCAATATAGAATGTCATAAATTATTTTCCATTTTAGGCATCATGCATCAAAAATCTTGTGTTTACACACCACAACAAAATGGTGTTGTGGAAAGAAAACATAAACATTTGCTACAAATTACAAGTTCTCTTATGTTTCAAACACGTTTACCAAAGAAATTTTAGGGTGATTCCATTTTAACTACTACTTATATCATTAACAAATTTCCTAGCTCATTTCTTTCTTGGAAAACTCCTTATGAGCTTTTGCATGACAAATTTGCATTAAATTTTGCATGACAAATTACATGATTATAATGTTTTAAAATTCTTTGGTTGCCTTTATTATGTTATTAATACAGAACCTCATAAAAATAAATTTGCTTCTCAAGCTTTTAAATGTGTTTTTATTGGTTATGTCCCTATTCAAAAGGCTTACAAAGCTTATGATTTACATTTTCATCACATCTACATTTCTAGAGATATTGTGTTTCATGAGGACAATTTTCCTTATTAGAACATTTTTCCTTTTGTTTCTACTCCATCATTGTCATCTATTCCTATTAATGTAGATACCACTAATGTTCTTCCTATTTCTCATTCTTCTACACATTCTAATTCATCTATATCTACTCTACTTGTCTTGCCCTCTATTTCTTCTATATTTACTCCTTTTGTTTTACTTCCAAGGCAAACAACTCGAGTTAAAAGAAAACCAACTTGGTTGAATGAATTTGTTTCAAATCTTATAGATTTTATTACTTCATCTACTAACAATGTTTCTTCAGTCACAACTCTTGATCCTAATTCGTCCTATACACCCAACACCTTTCCATTCATTCCTTCTTATACCTTTTTCTCCATCATATATGGCTTCTCTTGCTAATGTGTCACATATCCAAGAACAGAAAACAGGCTAGTGTTCATGAAAAATGGGTTGTAGCAATGAACAAAGAGCTTATTGCTCTAAAAGATAATCATACTTGGGATTTAACAAATTTACTTGCAGGTAAGAAAGCCATTGGTTCCAAATGGGTCTACAAGGTTAAATTTAAACCTGATGGTAGTGTTGATCGATTTAAGGGAAGACTAGTGGCAAAGGGTTATAATCAAATAGAAGAAATAGATTATTTTGACAGTTTTTCACCTGTTGCTACACTTGTTACTATCAAGTTGTTCATAGCTATTACTGTTGAAAAGTCTTAGCCAATTCATCAATTAGATATAAACAATGCTTTCTTACATGGTTATTTGGACGAAGAAGTCTATATGCAGCCTCCAGAAGGTTATACTAAGGCTATACTAGGTCAAATAGGTAAACTCAAATGATCTTTATATGGTCTTAAACATGCATCAAGGCAGTGGAATTATGAACTTACAAGAAAATTGCAAAAATTTGGTTTTCATCAATCAGTTCATGATAATTGTTGTTTGTCAAACAATTAGACCATGTTTTTATAGCCTTGATTGTTTATCTGGATAATATTTTAGTCACAAGAACTAATAAGGATGATATTGTTGTTGTTAAGAAATTTCTGCATTCTTAGTTTACAATTAAAAATCTTGGTTATGTTAAGTATTTTCGTGGTCTTGAGATAGCTCATTTTAGTACTGGTACATATGTCAATCAAAGAAAGTATGTTCTAGACATTCTTAAGGATGCAGGTTTAATAGGCGTCAAACCCGCTACTACTCACTTCCTCCAAGCCACAAATTCTCTATAATTATGGGCTCTTTACAATTTTCTAGAATGATAATTAGGCGTCTTCTTTACCTGGGATTTACTTGACCTGATATTACTTATGTTGTTCAACACCTAAGTCAATTTGTTTATGCTCCTTGTCAAGCTCATTAGGATGTTGCCTTACATGTTCTACGCTATCTCAAGGGTTGTCCATCTAAAGAATTATTTTTCCTTCTAGTAATTCTCTTAAGCTTCAAGCTTATTGTGATGCTGATTAGGCCTCCTGCATTAACACTAGGAGGTCTCTTACTGGTTGCTATATTTTCTTTGGATCAGCTTTGATTTCTTGGAAAACCAAGAAACAAACTACTATGTCTCGGTCTTATGTTGAAGTAGAATATAGAAGAATGGGTTCCATTGTTTGTGAATTGCAATGGATATCTTATCTCTTACAAGATTTTGGTTTTCTTCCTTCTCTACCTATTCCTCTTTGGTGTGACAATTTCATGTATGTACCAAACATTTGGAGATTGATTGTCACTTGTTTCGAGATAAGTTCAAACAATGATTTGTTTCACCTTAGTACATTTCTTCCAAGCTTCAAATTGCAAACATATTCATGATCTACTCCTAGTTTTTCTTTTTTGTTGTCCAAATTGGTATGTTAACGAATTAATTATATTTAAAAGCATACAAATAATAGGGTATGATGAGGGCAAAAGTGCTCATAGCTTCGTCACTTGCATAACCTTTTCCAGGAAACCATCCAAGAAGAACAGACAAAGCCACCTTATAGTGCTTTGACATAGTGCTTTGACACATGACATAAGTATCCCACTTTCTGGTATAAGAATAGGACATGAGATGATTTGACAAATTGCAGAAAGGTCGGTGGTAGTACAGGATTATTGATTTATTCTGATATATGGATGAGGAAGGTTATCAAAGCATTTAAGTTGGTTGGCATTTAGGTCGGCATGTTGGATATCAAATTTTTAATTGATATAAATAAAATATTATAGTGATTATTTTCTAAGTTTGTCCATGATTATAAAACAAAAAACTAGTAAAAAGATTTATATAAATATTTTAGATTATAAAAAAAAATATAACAAATCATTGTTTAGGGATTAGACGATACACTATGAATAAATCATAGTCTAAGGATTAGATGTGACAAAAATAAAAAATAAAATAAAAAGGTTTACTATTTAGGATAGAAATCAAAGAATGGGGAATGGATGGATTTAATATTTATAATTGCATGGTGGAGGTAGGTCTTGGTGCACATTTGTGCTAGCAGATTATATCTTTGTGCGCATGGATTATTTTATTTGTGTGGTATTTTGTTAATATGTCTATGTTGGGCCAACAAGTGGTATAAGATATTTCTCGTGCACAAGAGTGAGATAATGGATGAGGTAACTTTCATGAGTATACTTTATATATGTAGCACTATGGGTTTTACTGAAGAAGGAATTAATTGAGAGCAGCTTATGGGATCACTCCTCTGATTGAGCACCTTGCCTGCATGGTTAATATCCTTAGCCAGGCAGGGAAAGTCAGTGACGTCAAAACCCTTGAAGAGATGAAGCTTAACTCAACCATTGAATAAAGAAGAGAAATTAGTCGTGGGCTTGCCTTCACCATGTCTTAACTTTATGGTGCAATTCCGAGAATGGTTAAAACAACCGATTATTGGACTCTGCTTGCAGGAAAGTGAAAAATGAGGCAACTGAGGGTATATGTATAAAATCAAGCACAACGATAATGTTGTGGTATTATTCACATTGATTTACAAGAGTATATATAGAACTATAGACAGAAATAATAGGAAAATATTGGCATAACCCATAAGGATCCATATGAAAGAGGAAAAGCCAACAATAGAAGGCATAGGTGTTGATATTCTCTGCTTTGCTGTTTGGGGAATTTTTTTGAAAAGATAGAAGGGAACCCTCTTGTGGACCCGCATTTTTCACGTGCGCCTCCACTCGATCGGCGAGACTCACTTTTTATTTGTGAAAAATTAATTTTTGGAAAAAAAGTTAGAGTCGCCACTTATTTTATTTTTATTTTAAAGGGAAAATAAAACAAGAAAGAAAAACCCTAAAATGTGACTCCATAATTTTTGGAAAAAGCATGTCTTTGAAAAACCCGAGTCTAAGTCCGGGGATCAGGTTACTTATTAGGAAGGTACCTTTAAAAGGTAGCACCCCTCTAAGCCCTATAAAGGTCTCTATTAACTAAGTTAAGGGGTATGTGGCAATTAATCGGCTAATTATGGATACCTAAGTAGGCTAGGTGGTTCCAAAAAAATAGCATGCCAAACAAGATCAAATTACAATAAAGGAAGGTTAGGATACGTACCCGGACCACTTCTCAAGCGCTATCATAAAACATCGAGGGTTAATTTAAACAATAGATCATCCAGCATGTGTTTTATTAGAAATAATCAAACAACGAAACATGTATATTAGAACACTCAAGCATTATTAGACATAAGCATTATTTCACAATGACAAGCATATTCACAGAATTCAAAAACTATGTGATAGAGGACATACCTGGATAGCATAGATAATTTGTAACGTATTTCCTCAAGTTGTAAGGGGTTAGATAATAAATAATAAAATATAGAAATCCTAGCATGCTCGTTATCTAATTAGCATAACAAAAGTGATCACAGTATACAGAATCATCAATTATCTCATACATCTTGTATATAATTCCTAAAAAAATAGATAGACATGATTTCAACAAGTGTCAAATGTGGCAACAAAAATAAATTTTGAAAAGAATTTCTTATGTAGGGATTTCACCAATTCCCCAAATTAGTATACACGAATTTAGCCTAGAATTATCCCATTTATTTGGGACCACAAGTATTGATTCGTGTTTTTGTTCAAAATCAAAATTTTTGTTGAAAACCGAGAAGGATGCAAATCGAACAAGATATGGTTGCATATTATTTTTAAACAAAAAAAAAGGAGATTTTGATCCTGAGGACTCTAAATGAGTTTTTGAAATAGATTTTTAAAATGATTTTTTGAGAAAAGTATTTTATTTTAAAATAAAAGGAATTAATTTGGGAAAAAAATAAAATATAAGAAATAAAATATCAAACAAAACAAAAATGAAACCTCAAAGTAAAAATAAATTTTAGTAATTAACAAAAATGATAATGGTGATGGTAAAAGCCAATCTTCATGATTTTCCAATGGCCTCGAAAAGAAAATCAAATTAAATAAAGGATCACTAACAGGCAAGACATTCTAAATTAGACAAACTAACAAAGTATCAATTCATGAACTAACCGCTAGGATTTTAAAAGCATATAAGCTAAGATAAGGGTGATCAGGAACTAATATTAATGATTTTGAAATAAAAACTAAAAAAATGATCAATTCGGGTAAGGAACTAAAATTATAGAAGTACCTAAACTAATTATGACGAGTTTGACTAAATTAAACTAAAAAAAACATGAACTTTCAAACATATAATCAATTTTACTAATGAACCAAAGCAAACTAAAAATATGTACTTTCAAGCATGGAATTAATTTTATTGATGAACCAAAAAATTGTGAAAGTGTCTAAACTAAATAGATGAATTAAATTAAATCAAAGTACACTAAAAACATGAACTTTTAAATAAAGAATCAATTTTATCAATAAGCTAATAAAACTATAAAAACACATAAACTAATTAAAATGAACGAAATTAAATCAAAGAGTACTAAAAATATGAACTTTCAAACATGGGATCAATTTTACTAATGAATTAAAACTATAAAAACACCTAAAAATAATGAATATAAATTATTAAATCAAAGCAAACTAAAAACTGAAACTTTCAAACATGGGATCAATTTAATTAATGAACTAAACTATAAAAAAATCTAAACTAACTATAATGAATCAAATATTAAATTAAAGCAACCTAAAAACGCAAACTTTCAAACATCGAATCAATTTTATCAATGAACTAAAACTATAAAAACACATAATCTCATTCAGGCTAAACTAACAAATAAATTAATACCAAATTATATTACGACTTAAAAAAAAAGATCCACTTCATCTAATAAAATTGATTAAGCTACCCAATTGGAATAAAAAAATGCATTTTTAAAATAAAACAAACAAATTAATAATTTAGTGACTCGAAATTAGAAACAAGATGCAATTTTTCTAAAAGGTTTAATCAAACAATTGAATTAAAATTATGAATATAATAAATTAATAAACCAAATCAAAACCTCAACCCTATCTAAGAAAATTAATTAATTAAGCTAATAGATCAAAAATAACAACGAAATTAAACTAAGGAGTAAATTAAGACAAAACCAATTAAATTAAAATCACAAACACGTTTAAACTATCATATGGATTAAAACAAATTAGCATGGACTTATGAATTATGAACCCATAAAAAAAAAAAGACATCCAATAAAAAGAATGAAAACTCTTTCAAAAACTAACTTGTGTTATGGGAGAAAAATCCGTCTTTGATGCGTTGAAGTGGCTGCTCTATTAAGATTTGAAAGCCTCTGTTACTTCCCTTTGTCCAGAAAATCCTCTCTCCTTTACGTATCCTCTGCTAAAAAAATCTTCTCGCCTTTCTCTCTCTAAAAAAACCCCAGAAATCCCTCATTTGCTCCAGAAAAATAATATCTCTCTGTGTGGATCTCCTAAAAAAAAAATCCTCCTTTTTAAAAAAACCCCCTTCGTTCCTCCGTTCTCCTCCTTTATATGACAACCCACTTTTTTTTATATGGAATATCCTGTTTCTTTTTTTTTAATGCACATGGATATAGAAAGTGCATGCATGTGGCTCACATTGGAGACTTCCCCAAGATGCAGTCGTGTCCTCTTTGGTAAGTCATCAAGCATGTTGACTTTTCTTTCTTAAAAATAATAAAGAAATCTCTCTTACAGCTGTGCACAAAGTGGCCACTTCCTTCCTTTTTATTTTCAACAATATAAATCTCTTTTTCCCACCCTCCATTCAACCGTGATCTCCTCTTTCTATATGCAGCCCGGATTCCTATTTGAAGCCATGATCTCACTTCCCTTAATGAGGACTCTTCCCAAAACGTTCACGCCTACCTTTCAATGTATCCATCCCACCGTGCATCCAAGGAAATCCTCCAAATATTCAATCTCAATGTGATTGTGCACACCTTCCATATTTTTCCTACAAAATTTCAAAGTTAATAGATCAAATAAAATAATAATAATAATGATGATAAAAAAATGAGTAAAAGTAATAATAATAATAATAGTTGTAAAATAAAAATAAAACATTTAAATAAAATTCTTAAATTAAAATAGATAAGTAAGGGCAATTATTATGGAAAAAGTGACAAAATAATAAGGAAATAAAATAGGTGAAGAAATAGACAAGATAATAAATATAATAAATAAAAATAAAATAATAAAAAGTCAAGTCATGCAACTTTAAAATAAACGAGCCATGCAAGTCATGCAAGCCATACAAAAAAAAATGCAATCATGCAAACATGCAAAAAAAATACTTAAAAGGTGATCTAAGTGGGACTAAGTGAGCCTAAGTGGGCCAAGTGTATCTAAATAGGCTTAGGGTGCCTAAATGGGTCAAGGGTGCCTAATGAACTAAGTGTCCTAAAGTGATCGGGACATTGTCTAAATGGCCTAAACATGCATAAGAAATATCCTAGAAAAATAAAGAAAAGCTTAAGTCTTAATCAAAACTGCCAGGGATCACAATAAAGAGTCAGATAATCCTTTAACCAAAGTCTCCGAGGTGACTCAGAAAAGGGTACGTTATACGAGTAATAGTGGGCCATCAAGAAACTACTTCGGAACGCTGAAAATGAATTTAAAGACATGTGCCAAAGGGACAAAATTGAGGGTCTACATCTCTCTATAAAGTGAGAATAATAAATAAGGTGGTTTCGTATTTACAGATGGGTGGTTTCTAAGGTCATTTTGGTACCAAACGAGAAATGAAGAGTTTTTCCGCAGCTGCGTGAGGAGTCTTTCTGCTTCTATAAGGAGTCTTTCTGTTGCTGTGTGAGGAGTATTTCTGTTCTTATGTGAGGAGTTTTTCTGCTTCTGTGAGATGAGTCTTTCTGTAAAGGAAAATTTTGATATATTGTGTTTATTCATGATTAGAATCTAGAATTACAGAATTTGTAGAGCAAGAACAAGGTTACCAAACTATTCCAAACTTCATTTATAATCCTTGTCCCCCCCACCCCGCGAAGGAAAGATTCCTGGTCCCGCCACTAATGTGGGCTTTACAGGAATTTGAAAGAAATTGAAAGTGGAATTGGAAGTGGAACTGGAAATAGAGAACTCACTTCATTCTCTCTCTGCAAAAAGACTCCTCACAGAAGCAAAAAGACTCCTCACGCAGCTGCTGAAAGACTCTTCATTTCTCGTTTGGCACCAAAATGACCCAAGAAACCGTTCATCTGTAAATACGAAACCATCTTATTTATTATTCTCACTTTATAAAGAGGGCCTCTTTCTATCTTTTCAAAAAATTTCCCCAAACAACAAAGTAGAAAATATCAACACCCATGTCTTCTACTGTTGGATTTTCCTCTTTCATATGGATTCTTATGGGTTATGCCAATATTTTCCTATTATTTCTGTCTACAATTCTATATATACTCTTGTAAATCAATGTGAATAATACCACAACATTATCGTTGTGCTTGATTTTATACATATACCCTCAGTTGCCTCACTTTTCACTTTCTTGCAAGGAAAGTCCAATAACCGACTGTTTCAACCACTCTCGGAATTGCACCATAAAGCTAAGACATAGTGAAGGCAAGCCCGCGGCTAATTTCTCTTCTTTATTCGATGGTTGAGTTAAGCTTCATCTCTTCAAGGGTTTTGACGTCACTATAAATTATAATCTTAGACAAACTTAGAAAATAATCACTATAATATTTTATATATATTAATTAAAAATTTGATATCCAACACGCCAAACCTAAATGCCTACCAACCTAAATGCATTAATAGTCTTCCGCCTCCACATATCAGAATAATCAATAATCTTGTACTGCTACCCCTACCTTGTTGGGTTTTGTGGAGCCTAGTTTTGTTTGATCTGGTTTGACGACCCAACCTGAATAATATTACGTGGTTTTTTAATGTGCAATATTCGTGCAATATTTTTTGGGCCTGTTTAGCCTATTGTGGAACCACCTTTTGTAATTAGGGTTTTTTAGTGTGGTGTGGTTGTCGTGTTACATATAGAGAGAAAATATTGTAGCCGCAATAGTAGTACTCTGTATTCTTCCCTGATAATAGTGATATTCCTGCAACTCCGTGGACGTAGACAAATTTCCGAACCACGTAAATACTGTCTTGTGTGTGTGATTGTTTTTTTTTTTCTTTAGCGTGTGTTTTCTCTCTTTTTTTTTTCTTTTTTTTTTTTTTGTTTCTCACAGGTTGGGAATTCGGCTTAATTCCCTTCAACTGGTATCAGAGCCTAGGGTTAGGTTTGAGTGGGAGCAATGGCAGAGGAAGCAGGAAAGGCGTCTGGAATATAAAAGTTTGATGGTACAGACTTTGCGTGTTGGAGGATACAGATTGAAGATTATCTCTATGGGAGGAAATTGCATCTACCTCTTTTGGGGACAAAACCTAAGAGTATGAAGGCTGAGGAATGGGCGCTTCTTGACAGACAAGTTCTAGGAGTTATTAGGTTAACTCTGCCTAGGTCTGTTGCACACAATATTGTAAAGGAGAAGACCACAACATATCTAATGAAGGCTTTGTCCGGTATGTATGAAAAGTCGTCCGCAAACAATAAGGTGCATCTAATGAAGAAATTGTTCAATTTGAATATGGCAGAGAATGCATTAGTAGCACAACATCTGAATGAATTTAATACAATCACAAATCAATTGTCGTCTATAGAAATTGATTTTGATGATGAGATTCATGCTCTGATCGTCTTGGCTTCTTTGTCAAATAGTTGGGAGGCAATGAGAATGGTGGTAAGCAATTCTACGGGAAAGGAAAAGCTCAAGTACAATGATATATGAGATTTAATTCTGGCTGAGGAGATTCGTCGAAGAGATGTAGACGAAACCTCAGGATCTGGTTCTGCCCTAAACCTTGAGACAAGAGACAGAGGTAATGACAGAAATTCAAACCGGGGTAGATCAAAATCTAGAAATTCTAATCGGAACAGAAGCAAATCTAGATCAAGCCAACAAGTACAATACTGGAACTGTGGGAAAACAGGTCACTTTAGAAAGCAATGCAAAAGTCTTAAGAAGAAGAATGAAGATGATTCTGCTAATGCTGTAACAGAAGAGGTACATGATGCATTACTTCTTGTAGTAGATAGTCCACTTGATGATTGGGTTTTGAATTCAGGAGTTTCGTTTCATACCACTCCACACCGAGAAATCATATAGAATTATGCTACAGGTGATTTTGGTAAGGTGTATTTGGCTAATGGTTCAGCCTTGGATGTTGTGGGTCTAGGAGACGTTTGGATATTGTTGCTCAATGGGTCTGTTTGGTTATTGGAGAAGGTTCGACATATTCCTGACCTGAGGAGGAATCTGATTTCTGTTAGACAACTTGATGATGAAGGACATGCAATACTATTTGTTGGTGGTACTTGGAAGGTTACAAAGGGAGTTAGGGTATTGGCTCATGGAAAGAAGACTGGTACTCTGCATATGACCTCAAGTCCAAGAGACATAATTGCAGTTGCTAATGCAAGTACTGATACAAGCCTATGACACCGTAGACTTGGTCACATGAGTGAGAAAGGGATGAAAATGTTGTTGTCAAAAGGAAAACTACCAAAATTGAAGTCCATTGATTTTGACATGTGTGAAAGTTGCATCTTAGGAAAGCAAAAAAATGTGAGCTTCTTAAAAACTGGCAGGACACCAAAGGCTGAAAAATTGGAACTAGTACACACTGATTTGTGAGGGCTTTCTCCGGTTGCATCCCTTGGAGGTTCAAGATACTACATCACTTTTATTGATGACTTAAGCAGAAGATATGTGTTTATTTTTTGAAAAAATAAATCTGATGTATTTGAAACTTTTAAGAAGTGGAAGGCCATGGTTGAGACAGAAACATGTTTGAAAGTAAAATGTTTGAGGTCAGATAATGGAAGAGAGTACATAGATGGAGGGTTCAGTGAGTATTGTGCTGCACAGGGAATTAGGATGGAGAAAAACATTCCTAGGACACCACAACAGAATGGTGTGGCTGAGCGCATGAACAGAACTCTCAATGAGCATGCTAGAAGTATGAGGTTGCATGTTGGACTACCAAAAACTTTTTGAGCTGATGTTGTTAGCACTACAGCTTACCTAATAAACCGAGGACCATCAGTTCCCATGGAGTTCAGACTTCCTGAGGAGGTTTGGAGTGGTAAAGAGGTAAAGTTTTCACATTTAAAATTTTTTGGTTGTGTTTCTTATGTTCATATTGATTCTAATGCTCGTAGTAAACTTGATGCAAAGTCTAAAATATGTTTTTTCATTGGCTATGGTGATGAGAAATTTGGCTTTAGGTTTTGGGATGAACAAAACAGGAAAATCATTAGAAGTAGAAATGTGATATTTAATGAACAGGTTATGTACAAGGACAGGTCAACTGTAGTGTCAGATGTTATAGAGATAGATCAAAAGAAATCTGAGTTTGTCAACTTAAATGAATTGACTTAAGGTACTCTCCAAAAAAGGGGTAAAGAAGATAAGGAGAATGTAAATTCACAAGTAGATCTGAGTACACCTGTAGTTGAAGTTCGCAGATTTTTCAGGAACATGAGACCTCCACAACGTTATTCACCTGTTTTAAATTATCTCCTGTTGATTGATGGTGGTGAGCCAGAATGTTATGATGAAGCCTTGCAAGATGAGAATCCAAGCAAATGAGAGTTAGCCATGAAGGATGAGATGGATTCCTTGTTGGGGAATCAGACATGGGAACTGACTGAATTGCCAGTAGGAAAGAAGGTTTTGCACAACAAGTGGGTATACAGAATAAAGAATGAACATGATGGTAGCAAACGTTACAAGGCCAGATTAGTTGTTAAAGGGTTCTAGCAGAAGAAGGGCATTGACTACACAGAGATATTTTCTCCGGTTGTGAAGATGTCAACAATCAGACTTGTACTAGGAATGGTGGCTGCAAAAAACTTACATCTTGAGCAGTTAGATGTGAAGACAGCATTCCTTCATGGTGACTTGGAGGAAGACCTTTACATGATTCAGCTAGAATGGTTTATTGTTCAGGGACAAGAGAATCTAGTTTGCAAACTGAGAAAGAGCTTGTATGGCCTTAAACAAGCTCCTAGACAGTGGTACAAGAAGTTTGACAGTTTTATGCATAGAATTGGGTTCAAGATATGTGAAGCTGATTACTGTTGCTATGTTAAGTCTTTTGACAATTCTTACATCACATTACTGTTGTATGTGGATGATATGCTTATTGCAGGGTCTGGCATTGAGAAAATTAATAATTTGAAGAAGCAATTGTCCAAACAGTTTGCAATGAAGGATTTGGGAGCTGCAAAGCAAATCTTTGGTATGAGAATCATTAGAGACAAGACTAATGGTACATTGAAGCTTTCACAATCAGAGTTTGTGAAGAAAGTTCTCAGCAGGTTCAACATAAATGAAGCTAAACCAGTGAGCACACCCTTGGGTAGTCATTTCAAACTAAGCAAAGAACAGTCACCGAAGACAGAAGAAGAAAATGACCATATGAGTAAGGTGCCCTATGCCTCAGCTATTAGCAACTTAATGTATGTTATGGTGTGTACAAGGTCAGACATTGCACATGCAATGGGAGTTGTGAGCACATTCATGAATAGGCCTAGAAAACAGCATTGGGAGACAGTCAAGTGGATTCTAAGATATCTGAAGGGTTCATTAGATACATATATTTGTTTCACAGGTGCAAGTTTGAAACTGCAGGGTTATGTAGATGCTGATTTTGCTAGTGATATTGATAGTAGAAAGAGTACTAGGTTTGTTTTCACTCTAGGTGGTACAACTATATCATGGGCTTCAAATCTACAGAAGATTGTTACTTTGTCTACTACAGAAGCTGAGTATGTTGCAGCAACTGAAGCTGGAAAAGAGATGATTTGGCTACATGGTTTCTTAGATGAATTGGGTAAGAAGCAGAAGATGGGCATTCTACACAGTGATAGTCAGAGTGCAATTTTTCTTGCCAAAAATTCGGTTTTTCATTCAAAATCGAAGCATATACAAACAAAATATCACTTTATCTGTTACCTTGTTGAAGATAAATTGGTAATACTTGAGAAGATTTGTGGATCTAAGAACCTGGCAGACATGTTGACTAAGGGTGTCACTATTGAGAAGTTGAAGCTATGCGCAGCTTCAATTGGTCTTCTAACTTGAGGACAAGAGGATGAGTTGCAAGGATGAGAGATTGTTTCTTAGAGGATAGCGGTTTGATATTGGTGATTGAACTAGTCTCCAAGTGGAAGATTTGTTGGGCTTTGTGGGGCCTAGTTTTGTTTGATATGGTTTGACGACCCGACCCGAATAATATTGCATAGTTTTTTAATGTGCAATATTCGTGCAATATTTTTTGGGATCGTTTAGCCCATTGTGGAACCACCTTTTGTAATTAGGGTTTTTTAGTGTGGTGTGATTGTCGTGTTATATATAGAGAGAAAATATTGTAGCCGCAATAGTAGTACTCTGTATTCTTCCCTAATAATAGTGATATCCTTGCAATTCTGTGGACTTAGGCAAATTGTCGAACCACGTAAATACTGTTTTGTGCGTGTGATTGTTTTTTTTTTCTTTGGCGTGTGTTTTCTCTCTATTTTTTTTTTTTTTTTTTGTTTCTCACAGGTTGGGAATTCGGCTTGATTCCCTTCACACCTTTCTGCAATTTGTCAAATCATCTCATGTCCTATTCTTATACCAAAAAGTGGGATACTTATGTCATGTGTCAAAGCACTGTAAGGCGGTTTTGTCTGTTCTCCTTGGATGGTTTTCTGGAAAAGGTTATGCGAGTGAGGAAGCTATGAGCACTTTTGTTCTCATCATACCCTATTGTTTGTATGCAATAGTGAAAACATAGGGAAGTGTTCCCAAAAATTTGGGAACTATGGAACTAAAATTTGAAAAAAAAAATTGAGATAAAAACTATAAAAACAAATGATAAATCAAATAATAATTCATATGTTGAAGCAATTTTATTGAAAAACTATATCATATAATATTAATTTTAATTAAGTTCAATATAAAAATAATCAAATTAAACTAATTACATATTTTAAATTTAAATATAATTAATTCATTAACATACCTTAACAAAGTTTTCATCTTGAAACTTGATTTGCAGTGAACATAAAACAAGAACTCTTATTTTATGAAGGTTTGAGATAATAGCGAATGAGAAGAAAATTAATTATTTATAGAAGAAAAGGGTAAAAATAATCGTTGAGAAAAAAAAAAGAAATTATTGTAAAACATTTTTGGCCCTTGGATTATATTACAATTCAAATCTAGCCATTAGATGTTGATTTAAGGTGCTGGAAAACATTTTTGGTCGCCATATATCCCTATTTTCCATGCAACCAAATATCCTCTATTATTTCTTTCCTTATCCACCAATATTCAAAATTGTCACATAGCGAGTCACAAAATAAAGGAAGATGAGAGGAACTCAGTGCCCCTTACTTCGGTGGTTAAAGGTGTTTTGCGTCAACAGCATGTTCAGGTCATCGTTGCTCAGTTGCTCTTTGTGGTTAGTCCTTGAACTCATTCTTGTAATTGGTGTACTATTCCATTACTTTGAAATTTAGTTTATTTTAGTTACAATGCTTAAATTAGGGTAAAGAATTGTGTAAGAAAATTGACTAAGAGAAAGACGTGACATCCCACTTAAGACAGAAATGGGAACAAGAAATCTCACCAGTAGGGATGGCAATGGGGCGGGTAAGGGACGGGCCACCCCTATCCCATTTCCGTCCCGATTATATAATTTTTTTCTCATCCTCATCCCAAAATCGAGGCAGGGCAAGTTGGTGTTCCCCATGCCCATTTACAAAAGAGCTAATAATCTTATTCCCGTCCCAAATGTGTTTTCGATAATTATGTTTTTACAGAATATGTTTTTACAGAACATGTTTTTACAGAACATGGGTCTATGGAATTTCAATAAACACTATCTAGGTTCTCATATTTAAGTTATAAAGAACCTCTTTCAAAATGATTCATACTCCGACGACACTCATATTGTGTTGTCTCATCATCCACATTTAATTAATCATTTGTTGTGCAACAAAACTACAAACTGCACGTATGAGAACAAAATACACAGATCTACAAATAAACAACCAAAAAAATCTCAAATCCATCAATTAAAACCAGAAAAATATAAAAAACAAGACATTTCTAACAAAGCCTCAAAACTTGGGGTTTTCTTACCTGGAAATGAAGAATCCATAGAAACCCTAATAATTTATTGTTTACGAATTTGGTATTCTAGTTTTTAGAGCAAAAACTGTGCTTTTAGGGTGAAACAGAAAGAAGCAATTTAGGAAGAAATGAGAAAACGAAAGCTCTTTTACTGCCTTAGGAGCAAAAGAACCTTGGATCTCGAGGAAGAAATGATTATATATATGAAGGACTTTTTGGGTATTTTGTAAAGCTATAAGGGTAAATGGGTAATTCATATACGGGGTGAGGCGTTAACTGCAAGACTCATCCCCTTCCCGAACACGATTCGGGTTTTTATATACTCCTCAAACCTCTTATATACCCAAATAAGATATTCTCATACCCGCGCGAGTGACCCAATTCACCCGTAAAATTGTCATTCTTTACATGTAAACATTTTTGGCCCTTGGATTATATTACAATTCAAAGCTATATTGAAGTTTTTACGATCTTTACATGTAAATATTTCAGCTATATTGTATATATTTGAGGTATTTTATGTTTTTACCTTAGAGGCTATATTCCTTCCTAGAAAGGAAAGGATATGAAACAATATAATTTTATTTTTACAACCTCTCTCTAATTGATTTTTTTACTGTTGAATAATTTAAGCTAATAAGTATGAATCTCTTCTCAATATTATTTTATTTAAATAATTAATATAATTTTTGAAACTTAGAAAGTAAAATAAAAAAGAATTGATTTCATCTATACCCCTTAAAAATGCAATGTAAATATACTAAGAGTATGTTTGACAGTAATTGTAAAAGGTATTTCTAGCATCTTTAATACTTGAAAAATAAAAATCACTATCAAACATATTCTAAATCACTATTAATTTAAAATTTAATATTTCTATAAGTGTATTTTATATATATAATTTTTTTTTTTAGAGGATTATTAAGCACGACTACCATGAAATGATTCCAAGGCTTAATGATGCTTGCAATGACCCCAACTTATTCACAACACAGCATACTCAACGAACCAACAATTATGGTGGAGGAAAAAAGAAAAAACAACTAAGGTCAACAAAGGAACCAGAACAACAACAAATTTTGGCCCCTCTCGTTGGTGAGACTCTTTTTTAGTGAAAAACTAATTTTTGTAAAGATTGGAATCATCAATTATTTTTGTTTATTTTAAAAAAAATAAAAACCTAAAAATAACATGATTCCTTATTTGGAAAAACATGTCTTTGAAAATCAAGTTACAGTACTGGGATCATATTACTTATCGAGAAGGTATCATAAAGTAGCAACCCTTAAGACCCTAAAATAGGTCTCTACTAATTAAATTAAGGTAACTATGATAATTGATTTGTAAATTAATGAATACCATAAATCAAGAAATATATAACAAAACAATAATGTAAGTATAATCAAAGAACACTCAAGCAAGCATGCATCCTCAAAGAAGTAATAATAAAGAAAAAGAGAAAATGTATTTTAATAGCATGTTAAACACTTTCTTAAAATAAGAGAGTTAGTTCACAAGTAATGATAGTGAATATAAAATTATAGATTAATCTCATATATAGCACATGTCTCAAATCAAGGAATCAAAGATGACAAGGAACGAGTTCAAAGGAACAAGATACAATAATCATGTTTACAAATTCAAAATTAGTCAACTTATGTTCACCTATAAGAATTAATCTAGAGAAAATATCAAATAGAGAATTTGAATCTAAGTGAAGATTCAACTAATGTGTATAATACATCTGCAATGGGAATCAATAATAAAGAAGACTCATAAGCATGCCAAAAAAGAATGATCAAATTTCCAAAAACATGCAAATCATCATTAGCAGTAGAAGTTTTTACAAAATAGTTCATAAATAAATATCTAGAGAGGTTATTTCATTGGGATAAAAAATATAGAACTTTCTCAACGTGTCTAAATCACAATCAAAAGTTTAAATTAATTAATTATATGTCAATTAATATCATATTAAATCACAATTAAGTTACTACACATAACAATCAGCATGTAATTAGAACAAAAGAGTTTACAAAATAAATCCTAAAAAATTATCTAAAAATGGAATTTTATTATGGAAAAAATTGGGAAGCATCTACTATATGTCTATTGTACAACCCAGAAGGCCAAATTATTTAATTATGTCTCACTTAATACTAGTTTTCATAAAGCCTCGAGGACCATAACAAAGCATATTTCCATTGCATACAAAAATTAATTTATTTGACTTAGAGATGTGATAAAATCTCAATATTTTCAGAGTCGGACCAGTCATTGAACTAGAAAAGTTATTGATTCATGGTTCATTGGTCGAATCGGGGGGTCGCATCGCGATTGAACCGATGACACCGTAAATATATAATTTATATGTTATTAAAATTAAAAATAATTATAAAAACAAAAATAATAATTTATATATTATTTCAAAATTAAAATTTTATTTGAAAAATCATAAAATTAGTTTCAAATTAGAATTTTAATTTAAAATTTATTTTTAAATCAAAAACTGATTTTATAATCATAAATTTATTTAAAATTATAATATTTTCATTCATTTAAATTAAAATCACAAGTTTTAAAAATCATGAAGTAAAAAAATAATAAAAAATTATGAAGTAAAAATAATAATAAATATAAAATAAAATAAATAATAATGAAGATGAGCTGGTTTAAAGAAATCTTTAAAATAAAGTTATGATAAATGTTATACTCTAAATATATATTTATTTATTATTTAACTTTGTACTAAAATTAGATAAATTAATATTCTTCTCCAGAAATATGTAATACTCTAAATGAAGATGAGCTGATTTAAAGAAATCTTTAAAATAAAGTTATGATAAATGTTATACTCTAAATATATATTTATTTATTATTTAACTTTGTACTAAAATTAGATAAATTAATATTCTTCTCCAGAAATATCCAATTTTCATTGCTTAAGTTGACTTGACTTGCTTTGCTAAATAATTACTCAACTTTCTTTCCTAAGAAATTTTAACCTAATGTTTTTCTAGCATCCGATCATCCAAATAATGTATTTAACCCTTTATTAAAATTAATTCTTAAGTACTTTGTAAGTATAGCAAAAATACTTATGCAACTTACAAGACTTAAAGAAATACCAATTACTCCCAACATCTAATTATTTTTTCAACCCCAAAATATACTTACAAAAATCTTCATAACCATATTGTACTATTCTCAAACTTTCACCCCAAAATATTCCTATAATCTTCATATATAATTCCTATGATTATAACTAACACTTTTTTTTGTACTCTCTAAAAATAAAAATAAAAAGTACATATGCCTAAGATATTTCTATAAAATTCAAACTTTCATCTCAGCGTTGATTTATTCTTTTCAAATCCTCATCAAAATAACTCTAGATTTAAGATTTATTAATTTTATTTCATCTAAATATTAAATTATTTATCTAAATATTTTTTTATTAATTAATTATTATTTTTTTTAAATATCAAATAAAACCTAAACTACATTCAGATTATTTTTTTAAAAAAAATATTCAAATAATCTAAACAAAATCAATCTAAAGTATTAAATTAAGGTTAAAAGTATCTTACCTTGAGGCATACAAACTAATGTGAAGAACGATGTTAGAACTCTACAATCTAACATCTATGCGAAATATTAAAAGATAGCCCAATATATGTATTTAGAGTTTCTAATGGGAAAAGACAATTTTACCTTCTTCTATTTATTTATTTATTATTATCTTTCAAAAGCCCAAAATCTATCCATAAAACTCAAGCCCAAGGCCCAAAATTTTATTTTTGTAATTAATTAATTATGACTTTACCCTAAGCTTAAGGTTAGGGCGTTACAATTCCCCACGTAGAAATTTTAAATTTGATTTAACGATGAGCACTCTCGTACTTATCAAAGAGGATAAGGGTTGGAATATTTGCCTTAAGCATCATTTAGTATTATTATTCTTAGTATTAGTATTATTTTATAAATATTTTTTACCATAAAATAAGAAATATTGGTATTTAAAATCTCAACTTTCCATGAGAGTCTTAAAGTTTAGAATTACCAAGAGTTGATTCAGCACGTCTAAAATTGTAGTCTCAAGTTTGAGATGTAGATCGTGCTCCAAATTGCGACAAGTCTACCTTTTTTTTCTTTTTCTTTTTTATTTATCTCTTCTTCTCCTTTTGGTGGTGACGCGATGGACACCACAGGATGGAATAAAAAGTCTACCAATTAAATACATATATACCTAATACGGGTACAAGTCTCTGTCTCATGGCAAACCCATTCAATTTTGTCCAAATTTCACCCATACGATGCCCGGAGTCCCGGACTCAGGTAGTTGACTTTACATTGGGTCACTCGCTTACAGGGCTGGGAATCGGTCTAGATTGAGCTGGGCCTGGCTCAATCCAAGCGTGGCTTGGGCTAAGGGACAAGCGTTATCATTCACTTTGGGCTGCCCTAATGGCTGAGGGCTGGTGCTAACTATCTCATGTGACATATCCATGGTTCAAGCCATTTGCCAATGCCAAAAGTTTATGTTCTAAAAAGTATTAAAAAAAGGATTTTTTGATGTTTGATTTCATTATAAAAAATATAAATAATTAAAATTAATTAAAATTTTATGTATTTTTAAATTATTTAATCTTTATATAATAAAGAAAAATAAATAAAATGATTTTTTTTTTAAATGTGAAAAAAATTTAATAACTTTAAACATTTTTTGTATTTTATTATTTATTTTTTTTTCTATTTTGCTTGTTATTTTATTTCCCTGCTATTTCCCTTCAAAATTTTAGAAACCAAACACAGTTCATATGTTTCCTCTTTATTTAATTACATGCATGTTGGGTGAGCTGAGAGCATGGAAATTTAAGAGGAACAACCAATCAGCAGTCTAGAATAGCATTATATTACCCATATCCATGTAAAAATTGAGTCAAAACACAACATCAAAATGCTAAAAGTGGTCAATGTTTTCTGTTCGTTCGCTCCTTCTGCGAGTTAAAATACACAAGCGCCACTGGTGGTCCAAGTCCGTTACCGGCGGCGAACTGGCGTGTGCTAAAATTGCTACGGGTATCTGGCGGCAGAGTCCCGGACATTGCTGCAGCTTTCTGCTTAAAGAGCGTAAAAATGTAGCGGTGAATACCAGTCGGTGGCTGTGGTCCCATGTAGGGCACCACCTCTCTTCCTGCAATCTCACCCATGCATGCACCATTTCGATCATTTGTCTTTTATAACATCAAAAATTCAAACTGTATATATAAAAAAAAGGCAAACGAACAAACCTTGGGTTGCATCGCATCCCTCTGGGATATCCACAACAATCCTGCAATCAAGTTTATTCACATGCCATTAAAAAATAGGTTTCTTTTTTTTTTTTTTTTGAAAAAAAAAAAAGGGAAAAAAACGTGCAACGACAAACACGTTTTTTTTAATACGAGCCAAACATAGCGGAAACGAATTAATTACCAATGGAGCCACTCTCTGAATGTCGGTTCACTTGGACTTGGAGCATCAGGGTCCACCATAACCTATCCAATGGTCACAAATTAAAGAATCATTCTCATTCAAACGACAGACGTGAAAAAACTAGAAGAAATGAAGGCACATACAAGAGTGTAGAGATTGGAAGAGAGACGATGTCCATGAATTTGGACTTTGGGCTTATCCACGGCAGCGGAGGGCGGAATCATGCGCCCATTAGCCACCTGTCTAGACCCAAAATGGACGGTGAACTCCGCCGCCGGAGTGAACATGTTCACAACATCTCCTATCACTTTTCCCACCACCAGTGACTCCAAAGACCCCGCCATTGGAGGAGCAGCTGCGATTGGTGAATGGTGGTTGTTGCCTGCCGTTCTTCTTTTTAAGGTTCCAGGAACAAGATTTCCAAAAGAAAAATAATAATAAATAAATACAAATCAAACACTCAAATAAAAAAAAATATCCCTAAAAGTGGGAGGAAGCTATGAAGGCGCGCCACGTAGTGAAAGCGTTTGGATGTGTGACACGTTGTGATAGTCAACGAAAGTGCTACCTGACACGCGTATGGACTGGAAATGGCTGACGGTGGACTCTTGAAGATAATGGGCTCGTGCACAGCTGATGGACGGATCTGCCCAATGTTGCCTTAGTGAGTGACCCAATAGGAAGCTCACGCTGTCATATATTTAACTTTTTCAGCAGCTCCGTCCTGTGACGTGGCAGATGTTAAATTTAGAAGAGTATGGCGCAGAAGATGCGTGAGTGGGCTGGGCAATTTTTTGTGAAACTATTGGACGCTGGTAAGAGATAATGGTTTGTGGGCCACAGGCTCCAAGTGGGAGGCACTCATGTGCCGGATTAGCGGCCCGATTTTCAAAATGGAAAGGGTTGGGCCTTTCATTTGATTTAAGAGTCCCTGGGCCAGTCTCCATAAGTTACAGATAGGCAAACACGAGGCTTTTATTTTAAAAATAATATATATGTATATAAATTATTTAAAAATGATGTCTCTATGCAGTGCAGCATAAAGTTCAACCACACAATTGATTTATCTCAAAAAGAAGAGTCCTATATATACACACTAAGATCCTTATTTCACACATTTGGGAAGAATGTTGAAATCAAGAGTTAGTTTATTTTTTAACTGTTACATCATATTTTCCTTTTCGTTCAAATTCAATTTTAAAGATCAACAATCCAGAGAAAAATAACATGTTGCTTTCGCACCATGACATGTCTGGAATTTAATTAAAAGGGGAAAACGACCTTTAAAAATACTTTATGGGTTTTATGGGTTTAAATTGCTTCTAATTTATTATCAAACATTGGTTGACAAAATGTATGGAGTACAGAGGTTCACATATTGCCTTAAGCATCATTTAGGTTTTGATTAGCTCTTAGACATAGGGTACATATAGCATACATAACGTAGAGATTATGTGATTATGATTTTAAGAAGCGTTTTTAATTTAAAAAGTGTTTTTGAAAAAAAAAATATTTGATAAGTTTTAGGAAATATTTTAAAAAATCTAAAAAATTACTTATAAGATTAAAAAATCATTTATAGTGTTTTATAAATAAATACTTCATAAATAATTCTTTTAAAAACACTTTCAAATAAAATATTTTTTACTAAAAACACTTTGAATAAAAACATTATGAAACGCACTGAAAGTAGTTTTACTTGAAATATTTTTAGTGAAAGTATTTTTTCAATAAATGTTTTTAGGAGAATTATTCATGAAATATTTCTCCATAAAATTCTATAAGTGATTTTTCAAATTTTAAAAACGTTTCTTAAATTTTATCAAATACTTAATGATTTTAAAAAAATATATTTTAAATTAAAATACTTCCTAAAATCATTGTCAAATATACCCTTCACACCGTACAATCCATTAAATACATGTTATCAGAAAATCATAAGTTTGAAATAGTTGGATTTAACTTGTTAAAGTTGTATCATTACTTTTATGATAAAAAAAAAATATTGAAGTATAAAATGATAAATTTCTTAAAGTATTTAAATTTAAATTTTGAAAAGGAAATAAAAAAACACTAATTAGAAATTAATTACAAATGTAAAGTAAAAACTTTATTCTCACATTCAAGGAAAATTTCACTTGCCGAAAAAGTATATTATAATTTTTGTCCTTTGATCATATTATTTATATTTCAAGAAATTATTTCTAACCGACAGCACTACTTAAGCAAATTTAAGAAGCATCTCAAAATCAACTAAATCATTAATGTCATGTACCATAGAGCTGGACCATTCAAAGCAAACAGCCATACAGTTTGACTGGGCATACGTGTAGACTCAACTTTTTCTCTTTGGTAATTGAGTGGCTGCAGTCCCATCATTAGAATTGCTAATAAGGCAAGCTGTATTCCAAAATAATTTTGCTATACTCATACACTAGTCCAAAACTTTCCTCCCTCGTGTTATAAAATCGACAGGTGTGTCGCGCTCATGGCTCTTCTTTTTCTCTTGGCCATATACGATATACACCCACAAGCGCCATTTTCTGTCATGACAAGACAGCCTTTGATTCACTTGCGCCGATTTCGTAAGACACAAAGAGATGGTAAAAGTATAATTTATAATTTCATACACGTTTCGTCCACCTTTTCTCAGACATGGAAACCAGAACAACCAATGTGGTAAGAAAAATGATTCAATTTTCGATATTGGTTCTAGAATAAAGCAGCCGACCGTAGTGATGAATAGTTCTAGGTTTGCTAGCTCGATGGATTACGTTTTTGTCTTCTTAAGTGGGGGGGGACCCATGAGTTCGACGGACACGGACTGAACCAATTACGGGGAGTATTTGGTATTTCGTAATTATGCGAAATGGACGCAATGGTCCCTTGTCGTCAAGAAATTCAAATCTCATTACAGGATGTTTGAATTTTTTGATTTATAATTTGGGTGAGGTCAGAAGTTAAGAATTCTCTTATGTTTGTTAAGGATATGAAATAATTAATTGCAGCTTCTACTTCCAAAATTAGGCTGTTAGGAATATCAACCATAACGTTTTACTTTTACATGAACTCATGGCCTGAGCCTTGGAGGGAAAGTCCATTGTGTTATCAATCAAGGTCGGACCGGAGCCTATTGCCTACCTTTATCCCCACACTGTCGACATATGTTACCTGTTGCCTGTATTTCCGCTAAAACAGACTTCAACCCAAAAAAGGGGTTTATTTTTCCATCCGAAGGAGCCCTCTAAGACTGGAAGGGCAATGATAAGGGTCAAATAAGCCGTCATTCAAAGCGCACACAACCCATATTTTCCCACCTTTTAATTTTTTTTAGATTATCTTTTGGTGCCCACACTTTCCATAAGAGATCAAACGATGAAAAAAAAAAAAAGAGTGGAAGGCTGACAAGTGGAGGCAAAAGACATGAAAACACTTTGGGGGCTTACTAATTCAAACCCGAGTACAGGGTTTTTTTTCTTTGGGCGGTCGAAAGAGAAAAGTCCAGTGGTCGGCTCCTAGTCAAAGACGAGAGAGCCGTGGCCTCCTTACCACGAATCTCTCGACACGTCAACCTCTATATCTTCTTCCCTTTTCATCTAAAACACGAGCCTGATGTTTGATTTACTCATAAAATCAACTGGTTTTTACGTATAACTGACGTATGGCTTACATGCATGCCGCGTATAATACACACGAGGTCAATTACGTTACGATTAATCGACATTCAAGATAATGTGGTTGTTCTTGGTTCCTCTTCAAAATTGTTCATGAAATAACTACAGTTGACTATATATCTTCACCTTCCCCTTTTCTTTTCTTTTTTTAATTTATTGATATCTGAAATTTAATTAATTTATAGGGAGGTAGGCGATGAAAAATTAAAAACTATTTTGCATTTGAATGGTGGGGTAGTACTTGTGGAAATTGTGTCTATGAAATATCCAATACATGTGCACTTTTTCAAAATAGTTAATAAAATTCTGTCTTATTGTGCAATGATTGAACCCTTTCTTTGATCTTTAATTTGTAATGTTCTTCATCGGTCTCCATGTATTGCTTTCATACTTGATTAATTTAGAACCAAATTATGGAAAATTAATCAAGGGATCGGTGAGAAAAGACATAATAATCCTCATGGCTTAAATCACATGAGGCTACTGGCTTAGTGAGTCATTTTCCTCTCACTGTTTACAGTGGGAAAAGAAAAAATCAAATAATCGGCGAGGAGAGGCGTGATCAGAACCGGACGGTTCCACGTTAAGCCAAGCATTTTGTAGAACTGAAATAGTCAACCCATTTCACCATCAAAAGAGGGGTTGCGTATTATTGAGAGTACACGTGTCACATGATGCTGACGTAACTTATGTTGTGGGATGGCGGGAGGGTTTGACACTGAGACAATTAATGATAGGTGAGACAAATTAAAAAGACAAAACGGCACAAGAACCACTCCATGTTTTTCAATAAAGCTCTTCTTTTTTTATTTATATTTCTTTTAGTGGTCCCCACATTATCACCGCCGCTAAAACGTGAACACGTGTCTCTCTTGGTCAAACATTACTTTACTATTACTTGAAGTGACAGTTACCCTACCAGTGTCATGGACACCTGTCTGTTTCAGAAACTCCGGCAAAGTCTCCAGCGCCCTCGCCGGGACTTGCTGTTGGGTTCCACGAAACAACCACCATAATGGGACATGGAAGGGCAAAAAGTCAAGAGTAAACTAGGTTGCTTTTCAATATTTAATTTTCTATTATTGTAGAAATCTAATTTTTACTTCTTATTCCTCCTTCCTTTTAAAAAAGTCAAACAAACAAATTTAAAATATTGTATCTCTTAGCTATTTTATTTTACTTTATTTCATGGGTTTTAACATCTTGGCAAAATAAGGGCATGTTTGGTTTTCTAATTTAAAATCAATTTTCTATTTTTTAAAAAATGAAAACAAATTCAAAATATATTTTGCAATTGAAAAAACACATGATCAAAAGTTTCAATTTTTTTTTATTTTTTATTTTTAGAATTTTCATTTTCACGTTAGGTTGGATACGGTCTTTCCTCTTTCCTCCATGGAGTATTGCCCCTTGGGGAAGGCTAGCTGGGCTAAAAGGAGTCTAGCTTTTGCAGAACATTTATTAAAAGTTATGTTTCTTGTGAAGGAGCCAACAACATACGTGTGCATGCATTATTTGATTTATTAAATTTTATTGTATATCTTAAAATTTCGGGAGATCGATAGACGTCAGGGGATTGATATATTATATGGTCACACTCTTAACATTTGGGGCGATAGACATAAGCGAGTTGGGTTAGATTACTCGTTGTTTGTTTATATATGTACATGACAGTAAAAAATAATAATGAAAAGGAAAAAAAAGACAGGTGCATAAGATATTATAAATGGAAACTTTCCGTGATACTAAAAACAAAGGGGAGGATCTTGCTTCCTCATACAGCTTACCTTAGAAAGTTGCAGGAAAAAGATTAGAAATTTATACTAGTATCAACAATATTCAACACTGAAGCCAAAGCCAAGAAGACTAAAAATTTAACTTTTCCTTCAGTTTGATTCTGAATTACATCATTTCGTAGTTAACATCCAAGAGATGATCAGGAGTTTCGAACTTCAAGTACATGTTGCTTCCGTAGCTGATCTCCCTTTCATCCTCTGTGCTGCTGTTTATGTAGGTTGAATTTGAATTCAAAGGCGTTGGGCTTGAGGAAGGCGTCGATAGAACGGAGGCGAAGCTGAAGTTGTTGTTGGACTGAAAAACAGAGTTGTCAGAGGAGGGATCCATGATGGTTTGTTCGGACCCGTAATAGCCTACAGAACTCGGGTGAGGGACGTAGTACTCTTCACTTAGATCACTAGGCAATCCGTTGCTTTGCCAATCGCTGATCAGTTGAGAATTTTGGGAGCTAAAATCTGTGATATTTGATGGGAATTGTTCTGCATTTGGCTCCATGACTTGCGATTCATTAGAAAACGAACTACTTAATGGGTTGCAAGCTGGAATTTCTTGAATTGGGGTTTGAATTTGGTTAGGTTGGACCAAGTGTGTGAATGAGTTTTGAACTTGGGCATTGCACAGCTGGTTTTCTTGGACATTCTGAAGGAGAAAGTTTGGATTTTCTCGCTGAGAGGACATGAGGGATGTGGCTAGCCTTAGAAGCTCCGGATTGACGAGTGGTTGCATCCCGAGAAACCTCGAAACGTTCATGTGTGAGGAATTGTAGAGAGAAGTGCTTAAAATTGATGACAGGTCAAGAAGATCGAGGCGAGGACTGTGAGTCACTGGATCAATTCCCATTCTCAGTAGCCTTTTTCTAATGTGGGTGTTCCAGTAGTTCTTGATTTCATTATCAGTCCTTCCAGGCAGGCGAGCAGCAATGGCAGACCACCTATATTAAAGGAAAATCAAAACAAAACAGTGAGTAAAGAAAATCAAGGTTATTTTTTGGTCCACTTGTTCTATATATCTTATATATTATAAGAGAAGAAAACAAAACTCACTTGTTACCCAAGATGCTGTGGAGCTGAATTATTGTCTCCTCCTCTTCGAAAGAGAAACGACCCCTCTTGATATCTGGCCTCAGGTAGTTAGTCCACCGGAGACGGCAGCTTTTACCGCACCTTTGCAGCCCTAGAGGCAGAACACCCATTAAATCTAAGCCCATAAAAAAATATTCAAACCTGAACAAAAAGGCCACTCAATCATTGGTGGCAGACGTACCGGCATTTTTAGGAAGTGTCCTCCAGTTTCCATAGCCATTTTTCTGGATATAATCAATGAGTTTCTGATCCTCTTCAGGAGTCCAGGGTCCCTTTTTGAGACCATTCTTATCGCAGCAAGGTGATCTTCCCATGCTGGAGGTAACTGGGATTTGGCAGAGGGAGAGCGAGAGAGAGAGATGAACAGGAGAGAAGAGAAGCAGAGGATGTAGGTCCGTATGGAGACGTACGAACTTGTATAAATAGTAATGAGGAGGAAAAAGTGTCAAGTCAAAAGTATTCGGTGCCGTCCTGTGTATGAGTAGGGCCACGTGTCTCCTCTCTCTGGAGAAAAATGTGAATACCCCCTCCCCAGCTTCTCTACTCAATAATTATCTCTTCTTTGTAATATATATTAAGAATAATGGAAAATCCTCCATTAAAATCATCACCTGTGCCCCACGCTCTATCTCTCTCCACCTTTCACTTTCCGGCGGAGAGTGATTCTCTTCGCTTTCTGGATTCATATTAGCTGTCACCAAACATCACCTTGCCACGTACCCCCCTATTCAACTGACGCTTTCCCACATCTTCTTACAGCGACTTCACGCCTTGAACTGGCTTCATGCATGGCTTCCTCCCCTTCCCAAGCCGGCTCGGCTGTCCCCGAAAAGACCACTTTACCCCTCGTGAACCCAGTTCCTCTCCAGCTCCTTACGTTCCATGGTGGAGGACACTTTGGACCACCTCCAAACAATCCAGCGGCTCATTGCCTTGGTCTACTGGGAACCCACCATTTTTTAAAAAGATAAATATTGGTAATAAATGAGAGTGGGAAGAGATTGAAGATGAGCATTAAATTCATGGATGACAATAATAGAGTCCATCGGTGTCCTTACAAAAAAATGGGAGCATTTATTATTATGGAGAGGGCGGTCCTCTTCTTTAGGATAAGGTAAGAATATATATATATAGATAGAGGTATATTCACACCTTGCTATATATTATATGTTTGCTTTGTGTGTTTGTTAGGATCGTTATTTTCAAAAAATGGTAACAATCAATAAACATTGGCCCAAAAGTCGGGCAAATTTAGGATACACAGACTTCCAATTTAATGCTACCATCAATGTTAAAACTAGAAGCAAAGAAAAGAAAATGTCAAATTTTTTGAATTTTATTTGGATTGAAAAGTACAAGGGAACAATTATTTTCTCAGGAGTAATATTTAATAAGTATTAAAGGATACTAAAACTAGCCAAACATCATTCCACCTAATACACATTTGACATCGGAAATTTAATTTGAGACTTTTAAAATATCCAAGTCAATTTCTAATATAATTTTAGAAAAAGTTTTGCTTAATTTCAATTCAATTTTTTGTTTTTATCATTAATGATATGATATATGATTTTAGGTATATGGATGAGGTCCATGTCAAAGTATCATTTCAAGTTGACGTTACCTATCTTTCTAGGTGGGTCCAACACTTCTTTCCGCAAACCTCTCTAATTCCGCTAAGCAAGGTTGAGGGTTGAAACATGTAACACAAAAATTAAGAAAATAATCATGGATTTGATGATAGGTAGAGGAGAATAAGTCCCTTTATGTTATCTTATGACATGTATCAGTCTCTAGTTCTAGAAGATATCAATTGCATATATATTAACTAATTAAAGTAAATAATTAAAATATTCAATAATTCTATAAAAATAAAAAATAAAAAAAAAAAGAAAAATGCAGGCTAGTCATTGGAAAAAAAAGAGAGTGAAAATATGGGTTGTGGAAATAATTTTAAGTAACAAATAAAGTATTAATTAAATTATTAATATATTTTAAAACAGTGTTATTAATACATGTAACCCAAAGTTGGCGGCGTAGTTATTCATCGGCTCGGGGAGACGATGCCACACAGCTCAGGTGAAGGCATTTTCGCCAAACTAAAAATATGATTATTATGAGGTAGAGGTATAAATAAAATATTTTGCATGCATGACGATCTCATTGAACAATCATCTCTCGATTTCGGTTAATTTAGGCTAATTAATCCTGTTTAACCGAAACCTCGCCTATACTTGGCGCCATGCAATTAGTCTTAGTCTTTGAGGTGGGGACCACCCTCACGGAAACTAATCACCTGCCCTCGCCAGCCTGCCACGTCATTACATTTGATGCGTGCTGTCTACTTTGCCCACAACAGTCGCACGATTCCACGATTCCTTGACATTAGATAACCAGTTTTATTATTTTAAATAAAACATAATTAACAAATTATTTTTAAGAAAATTCTTTACATCAAAATTACAATATTTTTATTTATTTATTTATCATTTAGGTTTTAATTTTTACCACATGACAAATTGAGCGAGATTTTTTTTAGTAAATGTGTTACAATTAATTACTCTTTTTTTTTTTTTTGTAAAGGCGAAAAAACAAATTTTATTTTCTCTCCTATTTACTACTTACTACAACGACGAAGAATCAAATTATCGTTATATTTATTCCTTTTTCTACTTTTTCTTTCAAGTGTAAGATAATTCAAAGGGTTATAGGTTTTTTTTATCAATTGGGGCTCTCCCTTCACCACCCGGGAATAATTTACAGGATTCATAACTACTCCTCTTATTACTAGGCACTTACCTAGCCAACACTTAAATCCGATTCTATCAAAATTTTTATGGTTCACTCTAACATTTTTCACATGTCCGATTGAACAGTTTTTGGATATCAAACGGACCTCCTCGGTAATTTTAATGTGGTCGATTTCTCCCTTTAGCCTATTAAAGCTAGACCTGAAAAAATCTACATGTCTATGTTAACTGCCACCTGTCAAATGCATAGGCATTTTGGTAATCTAACAAATTAATTTTGTAAATTAAAAACAAAACGCCAAAATAAAAGAACAGGTGGCACAGAATGAGTGTATTTGCTGTACTAGATTGCATCACAAGGAGTCAGCCAAGCTCATAGTTGGTAATAAAAATGGATAAAATACTGGACAGATGATGCGAAAGTGAAACCCAATTCAAGGGGCATTGAAAATCATGTGCAAAAGTCTCTCACTCTACTTTATCCAACAAATAAAGGCTACACGGTCAAATATTATTTTATTCATCTACTTAAGATTTTGCCCGCCCTTTTCTTCCTGGCAAAATTACCCTTCCTTCTGACCCACCACCACACATCCTTCTCTGTAATTTATATTAACAAACATGATGAGTTGGTTGAATTTCCACAAGAATAAGACATAAAGAGTGTACACTCACCCTTCATGTAAATTTAATATACGTGGCATAAACAAAAGACATTTTAAGCTAATACATACTATATATATAGTTTAGTATAGTATGAGCATAATCCAAGGCTAATGTCTCCATGCTTGGTGTCAGGGAAACACCCGTATCTTGATTAAATAAAATAGTTCATCGTCTATGTAATTAGTCATGGGTTAAGATTAAATTAAAGAATGCTTACATCTCATACTGGATCGGGTAATTACATGTCCAAAATCTAGGGTTTGCTTGTGGGTGGATTACCCAAAGAAGGAGCCAACAAAGCTCTAGAGTTGACCATCTGTATAAGTTGGGTAGATTATCTAAATGTCGTCGATTTCCTTTGTGAGCTGTTCGATTGCTCCAACAAACTTTGAATATTGAGGGTGATTGATACGATGCAATTAATTAACCAGAGGAGTTGGTATAGTTTACGATTATCTTCCGATTTGAGATCCAAGACATGAGTGGATGGTGCTATTCTAAGTAATCCATGCACAATTGTTTATTACTACGTAGTCTATGGTGAGTTCGCACCGGTTGATTGTATAATTGGAGATGATCAAGGCTTGGATTTTTTATTGTCAATGAAAAAAGACCACCTGGCTACTATTCGTCATCGACAACTTACCCGAAAATTGTCCTCTTGGGGTGTGACACGTGGGGTTGATTGCTTGGAATGAGGATGGATTGGTTGAGACTAATAGGTCAAGACGCTTCTCAGAATGACTGAATCATCCAAAAATTTTCAAAGGTTGGGGTGGGTTTGAGGAGCAAAAACCACACTTGTGAAGCAACGTGATGACTTTGTCATGTATTGTTTAATTTAAACTTCCGACACCTTACTGTTTAAGATTATATTAGTCATAACCGACTGTACTGCCATTGAATTTCTCCACCTTGAAGCTATATTTTTCCGGGTTCTAAACACTAGCTTCATGTTTGCATCTGGTAGTACTACATTCAAACTTATATGTGCCTTGAAAGATTTTCAAAATGAAGGGAGGGAGGGTATCCACGTCGTCATCAATCTTAACCATGACCTCTTTAAAATGTCTTATTCCGTATTACTAGGAAAATTTATAGGGTACGGAATTGTTACTGTTGAATATACAATTCAGATGGTTAAAATTGTATGATAAATTCAAAGTCATATCATTTGATGGAACCAAGATACCAAATAATGGGTTTAGGTACAAATTAATCGATCTAAGATAAGCAATCGCCGAAGCTAAATACACGTGCTTTGACCTAATTTGATCGCACTTTTTTATATATACCGAATTGCAGGACCTTTCAGTGGACATATACATGGCACGTGACAATACTGTAATTTTAACTTGAGAACTCTTCTTTTCTTGCTGTCCCGAGTTCACTCACATTGTCCAGGTTCAAAGCAAGTTTGATGCCTTGCCTCTGATTCCACATCTGATTTTCATGACAAAAACCCAGTGACAGTAAGTTTTTTATCGACTGCAATGGAGAACTGAGAATGTTTTTAATTCACACATAATGCCAGAAAGTTTTGCGTGATATGACAGATGTCGGGTTCGCTGTATATCATTAGTAGGCTAAATAAGACATTTTAAATAACTGATTTCTTCTTTCACATATATTCTGACGTTGTTTCGTTGGCCAACTCAACTGGCTTAAGAAACAGGTTTCTTTTGAATCACGCATGACATCTATATAGGCCGACAGTAGTATAGTGAGTGGTGTATAAATTTCCAGAAAAAGAATAGCATATTTCATTTTAAGGGTACAGACTAAGTCACCCAAAGAATTGCTAAATAATATCACATGAATTTTTGAAAAAAGAAAAGAGAAAAGAAAAATGACACGAACAAGATCAAGTAGAGCATGTCATCAAGAAAATGATAGTCTGGAAGAAATCATCTCCAGGATCCGGTCATGTAAGTTGCCATTTGACACCAGGATACCACCTGAAGGAAATATAACTCTTCGCTCAACTTGATCCACCTCAATGTCAAGTTGACTCCCATTCCAGTCGGTAACCTGATCAGATGGGGTCAGTCTCTTAAACCAAAAAATTGAAAGAAAGAATTCACAAAGATTGAACCTAAATTATTCAAAAAGCACTGAGATTGTAACATACAGGATTCACAATGTGACACTTCTTATGCAAGGAATTAAAGGAACAGATTGATGATGACAAGTTGCAGCTACCTTTAAAAGTTTACCAAAGGTGCAAAGAAATGGGCTCTAAGACCAAAGCTGCAATTTGGCATTCTCTGGATGATAATGGGCTTAACTGGGATGTTATATAATTCAAATGGGTTTGGCCTAGAAGTACATTCCGGAAATCAGATTATGGGTCTAGTCAATGGTCATCTATTAGTATTTTTCAGTTGTTAACGTTGTCATTTTCCAAAAGTCTTTTAATGTGGTTTTGTAGTCAGTCCAAGTTAATGTTATTTTCAAGCTGCAGCACTACTATCTTAGGAAGTTATAAATCTCTAGAAAAGTTCTATGTCCAACTCCAGTTTTACTTCTCTTTTCCATCTACTATGTTACATATATGCCAAAAGAAAAGTGGCAGCTGGAGTTTCTAGTACTAATTGAAGCTAGCTGCATTTATGGCATAAAGCATTAACTAATCAGATGTTAATAGATCTAACATATTGTTCTTTATGGAAACTGAAAGACGGCTGACTTGCATGCATATGCTATGGTGGTCTCCCTTCTTCATGTCACTTCTCGTGGAAATTGAAACAAAGCTGGTCTGGCCTTTTTCTTTTTACTTATTCTAACTTATATTTGTACTTTTATTATTACCAGTGTTATTGATATTATTATCAACTGTTTTGGCCACTGAATTTTTGTGTCTGTGGTGGCCTTCTTCATGTCACTAATTAAAATTGTTATTTATTATTATTATTATAATTATTTTGATAAATAAAGAAGAGTATATATATTAAAAAGAGGTGCCAAAAGAGCAGCCCAAGGTACACAAGATAAAAACAACTGCCCTCATACAGCACAAACAAAAAAGAAGCTGCCAAAAACAATGAAACCAATTAACGTCGAAGGACCATTCTTTATAAACAATTTAGTCTCTGACCAAAGAAAGCAAACAAAAGATCCTTTTAGCCTTTGGATAGAGAGCACATTGTCATTGAAGGCAATTTTATTATTATTATTGCTTGCACTGTTATTATTATTATTATTGAGAATTCTTGGATCCATAGATGCAAAAAGCTATAAACCAAGAACTTCTCCAAAACATAATCCCTCTTTTTCTCCTTAAATAAGATACTTTTCTGCACAAAGTTGTTTCCAGAAATTATATTAGATAAATTGAAGAAACAGATACCATTTGAAAAACAAAATAAATTTCTATATACTGATTTATAATCAAGTTTATTATATTAGTTATCTGGCTTTGAAATGTAAAATTTACAAACTGCAAAAAGATCCTCAAAATAATTCATTTTACAAATAAACATCGATAACTTACACCAATAC
Source organism: Vitis vinifera (assembly GCF_030704535.1). Classification (NCBI taxonomy): domain Eukaryota; kingdom Viridiplantae; phylum Streptophyta; class Magnoliopsida; order Vitales; family Vitaceae; genus Vitis; species Vitis vinifera. The sequence continues at coordinate 4,932,728 of NC_081814.1, forward strand.
ATTATAGATGATTAGCATACATAAATAATCTACTAAGTCCATATGTTAATTTCAACCTTTGCATATTTAATAATTTTATCATTTTTTATTTAGTTATTATCATTATTCACAAATTTATGGATGCCAATGACAAATTGAATTTATGTAACAGAGTAAGTTCCTGCAGTTAAGCATTGCATACCTACTCATTATACACATACATACTACCATATGGACATACAAGCAAGAATGCCAGCGGAGAAATACATACCTTTCCTCCTGCTTCATGCACACATATCACACCAACAGCATGATCCCAAACCTACAGAAGATGAGTTATAGCATTAAACCATGTCATTGTAATTTTGATACTCATTGATTAATAAAGTTCAATATAGTACCTTTATAGTTTTTTCAGATCTGGCTCGAAGAAAGAAAACAGATGCCCTACCAGAAGCCACCATTAAATACTTGCATAAACTGCAAACAGAAAGGACAACTGCATCATGCACATTGTATGAACATATTTGGTCCAAAAGTGAAATTTATTTCACAATTGAGGCAAGCGATAGATACAACATCATTGCAGCATTTTAAAGTCCTAATCTACAATGAAATGTGATTGGAAGAATCACTAGAGATGGTCTTTCAGGAACAGAGGCATTTGCCGTTCAACTTTCAAGAAAGTGTGGTAGAAATTTGTCCCATAAAGTAATTATTCTTCTTCTTATTCTTATCTCTCTCTCTCTCTCTCTCTCTCTCTCTCTCTCTCTTGCAACTGATGATCAGATAGAACCTACACAATCATTGAACAATATCTCAACACAGAAGCATTTATGAAAAAACCACAGACCTTCCACAGCATGTCGGCAAAAGAAGAATTTCTTTATCAGCAATACTAATGCCATCAGCACTAGCTTTCACATCAGATAGTGGCAATGATTCCCAAGTTTGACTCTCTGGAATACAAAAGCGTGCCTCGTGAACTAAGCAACATTGATCAACAAAGGATCTATTCCAGCAATCTGGCATGTTGGGAGAATTATCCAGAATGTTATAAAACCTCTTGATCCATGTTCCACAGCCAACATGAGAAACCATAATGATCCCTGGTCCAGATGGCTTGTTTTCATCTTCCTGAACTTCAGTACTGGACAAGTCTTCCTGCCAATTAGGGCAGCCCATAACACCTAATACAATTTCTCCTTCAACTACGAGAGCCAAACCTACCTGAAATTTTGGGTTGGACCATAGCCAAATAAGGAAAACAAGAGAAAAAGTGTGATAAAATAATATTGAAAACACTCACTAGAAAACAGAAGTTTTGGGAATGATTTTTTTTTTTGGTGGGTTGTGATGGGGGTTGTGTTGGACATAATAGGATTCCAATGCAGTTTTTATAGTAACATATTTTAATAGTGCTAATGTTTACAATGTCACTGATACCTGGCCATATTAAGTACATGCAGTTGCCTAGAATGGTACTTTAGTCAGTCCCCCATTAAGCAGCAGGTAGGCTGTCTGCAATGAGATATAGACTATAAGTATGAATTGGTTGCCCATCTGGAAAGAGTCTAACAATGAACAGTTATCAGATTTTGGACAGTAAATCCATCTGCAATTTTGGTTGTCCAAAACATAGAATAAGGTCTGAAAGCCTGAAGGCACTACAGCCCAGACTTTTGAAAGCGACATAAAAAATTACATGCTTAATAACAGTTGTATGACTTCCATCAACAACAAACAAACTAAAACTTAGTAATGGCACAACTGGAAGCATACCGACTCTTGCAAAGATGGCATAACATCCATTTTAATATGCTGATAATCTTGGATAATTTCATCAAAATATTTGTACAACACAACAGTCTTGGGTAAGGTTTTATGAAAAAGACATGTCTACTAGGGCACAGAGAAAAATTTAACAGCTAAAATGTAGAACATACCACATATAAGGCCTCACAACCTTTTAGAAATCCCCGAGTTCCATCAATTGGATCCAGTACCTGAATTGCAGTTATGAACTTGATCAATAATAACAAAATCAAAACAAAAGTGAAGTCTAACATAAACTATGTAAGGAAATGAATAATGTGAGATAAAGACAGTACAACATTAATAAGTTAATAACAACTCTATTTCACAACAAAACAGGGGGCAGGCTTAATTATGTTGATGAGAGCATCTGAGCATGCAACATTAAAATTAAGAGATCCACAAATAAGTTTCAGTTAACAAATTCACATTAGAGGAATGGCCAAGTCTTGACAATGCTCAACTCAATGTCTTTAATCTCAAATAATTACAGTCGGCTTGTTCAAGTTTCCAACAACAATTGGAAAAAGAAAAAAAAATTGAAACTTTCAAATTGCCTGAAATTCTTTGAGGTTTCCTCAAAAGCTTACTTAGACCCACCCAATATGTAGCCGGATTAGCTCCAAAAGTAAAGGCATCCTTCCCACCTCTGTCAATTGCATCCAGTACATCATCATGTGTCAATTGTTTATCTCCAAATTTAGCTTTACCAGTTACAGCATCTACCACAAGATCTGCCAGATTATTTGAACGTAAGAATGCAGAGTCCTCTTCAGCCACCAAGGGAATGGAAGGAAATAGTTTTCCAAGCTCTGTCACCATAAAGCACAAAAGAAAGTGAGCAAAACTAGATTCCAACCATGAAGAAGATCAATAACTTTAAAAAAGAAAAAAAAAAATATGGTCTTGGATATGGTCATATAGCAAACCTTAAGTTATGGAAAAAGTCAAATAGTGTTTTTGTTTATGTTTTCTTTTGTTTCTTTTTTTTTTCTTTTTTTCTTTTTTATATTACACACAAGTCATATGTCATAGATATGAGAAGTGACAAGAAAGAACTAGAGCCCAATGCAGACTTGAAAACAAGTTTAATAATTTTTTTGACAAAAAACAATTATTTGGAAACTTGTTTTGAAAACAAGGTGTTTTTTTATAATATATTTAATTGTTTTCACTAGTTTTTAAGAGTTGTTAAAAACTAATTGTACAAATGTGGAGAATGATTGAAAAATAAAACATTATAGATAAAAGTTACTTTTAAGAAATATATGAAAACACAGAAAACACACCGAGAACATTCTAAGTTCCTAAACAAACTTTAGTTCCAAAAAACTATTGTTTGATAAATATTTTCAAAAAGGTTCCCAAACAAGCCCCTAGCTTCTTGCTAGAGAGTTGCACAGTAAAAAATGTAGCTTCTCCTTTACCTCTCATGTATACAGATCTTGTGAATACATGGTAATAGAATTGGGCAAAGGCAGTTAAGGGATTGATACAAGACTGTCGTAATGGCGATGAAAGAATGTCTGCAGTGCAGCAGTGAGAAAGAATTTCAAATAAATGTGACTGAGGATTTACCTGATGGTGCTAGGATGAGCTAGTTGGGATTCTGATATAGTGGTAATTGCAAAATCATACTTAAAAAAAGTGCTGCCTCATACTTAAAATAATGCCTAGATAAAATGTAGTAAAGCTACCTCAATGACTCCTCACTATTAGGACTGCAAGTTTTGTCATCATAAAATTAAATCTTGCCATGAAACAAGTCCAATCATAACTTATAACACAAGATTAAATTTGATAAAGCAAACCAATAAATGGAAAAGATGATAACTGTGGAAAACCTATAGAATTTACCCAAGCTAATCAAGGCCTGCACTCCAAAATCTGCAACAGTGACCGGTGTTTGGTCGTTCTTTTCCAGAATCCGTCCATCACCAGACAAAAGAGACCTCTTCACCTGAAAAGTCATCCATAAACATTAAAAATAAATAAAATCAATCATTCAAGACCTAAAAGATGAACAGAATGACGCTCCATTTGGTTTCCCAGCGTTAAGAGACAAATGCGGTAAGAAATTACATCAACACAAAGACGACAAGCTCTCTCCACAACATGCACAGCAGCCTCGAGCTCTCTGTGATACTTGGCCTTCTGAGTTGGAAATGGAAGACTGGACCTGAAAATTCATCCGGAAAATGAAATTGACAGACACGAAACCCTAAATCTGGAGAATGAAGAAGAAGCTTGAATGGTGGGAAGAATCGAGTGCGAAGACCTTACGGTGAGGAGTCGTGGGGAGGAGTAGCGAAGGGGCATGATAATACGGTGCGTAATAAGGAAGCGAACCGTAGGAACTGGAGAACAGTGATGCAGGAGACCCATGGCGGGAAGATGGTGTAGAGCTGCTTCAATTAGCGAAGATTGTCCCCAAAGCTCTGAGATCGAGCACTGGCCACTCATTGCTTAAAAAATGGAGTCCAACGGTCTATTCTAAACCCGGTAGGCGTTTTTATTTAATGGGCTCGGGTCAAATACGGGGAATTGTGGACCAATCCAGGCGGGGAGGGCTTAGCCCTGGGCCCTGGCCCAACATGATTTTAAATCTGACATTAAATAACTATGATTCTTTTTATTTTATTTTATTATTATTATTAATTTTGTTCTTTTGTAACACTTCTCTTCTCTATGTTTATATGGCTACATCAAAAAATTTCAGATAAAGGCTGTAGACTTCACATGGTCCCAAATAACCCTCTAGTCCTCTATTTAAAACTCTTGTAAGAGGATTAAAGAGACATATCTTACTTTCTTCCCATTCCTACCCCACTCATTTATTTTCCTCAATTTTCTTTTGATGTAAAGTAAAAGAATTTTTAAAATTTTCATTATAAGTTATTTCTCCTTATAAATTACTCTTAAGTTGAGAGTCATGGTTACTCTCAATGCCTCCTTTCCTATTCATTGGAATTTTGACTTACTTTCATCCCCATTTTGAAATAGATTAATATCGTCTTGATTATTTGATTATGTTAGAGATTCTAATTTTTATATATTTAGTATTAAATCACATAAGGTATCTTTTACCCTATAATCTTTCTTAAAAATAGCCAAAATTTTCATAGATTTGAGTATATAGGAGCTTCTATTTTCCTAGGAGCTCCTTTACACTAAAGTCTAGTTTGCTTTAAATATGAAAATTTTGGTCATTTTAAGAAAGATTGTGTGGTAAAATGAAAGATTAATCATTTAAATAGTTCAAATAAATAAAAAGATATGATATGTGTTTTAATGCTAAATACATCAAATTCAAAATCTCTAATAGAAATCAAACACTAAGATGGTATTAATCTACTTCAAGACATTGATAAAAAAAAAAAAAAAGCTAAATTTAGAATGCTAGTGACCAGAAAGTATATTTTAAGCGTAATTGTGAGCATTGTACGCTAGTCCTAAAGGAAAGATGATTGTCTTCCAATCAAACTTGATTAACCAACCTAATTTTATCATCCCTATAAAAAATTATATGAAATGAAGTTAATTTATAGTCATACATTTTCTCGATGTTGTTCCACCTATTGAACAAAGAACAAAGAAAATTGAATGAATAGTTTAATATCCTTATAAAGGAGGAGATTTGATCTTTGAGTTCAAACATTATAGCTATGTTTGTTCCCATAAAATTTGAAGGAAAATGTAAGGGAAAGAAAATATAAAGGAAAAGTAAAAGAAAAGAAAAAGTGAAGAAAAATAAAAAAAAATATATATTAAAAGTTAATAAATTATTTTTTTTATTACTTCAAACTCATTTTATTTATTTTAACTCATCAATATAAAGATTAAATAATTTTAAAATACATAAGTTTTTAATTAATTTTAATTATATTTGATTTTCTTTGATATTTTTAACCAAATATGAAAAAATCATTTTCCTTTGCATTTTTTTTTCTTTCCTTAATATTTTCAGGGAAACAAACATAACCTATGGAATTCATAGAATTTTATAATATGAACCCGCCAAAGCATCATGCTCTCTCTTAGAATTAGTGCGATTTTTAAGACCACGAGCAATGAGATAAGCTTCAAACAAAAGTCTAAGAGTTCACATGGGTATTCTCCCAACAATAGCTAAGGCATTTTATTCTTTCACATGATTTCATTGGTGTTCACTTGGTTGTGGTAGGATTATTCAAATTAAAGTTAAAGAGTTCACATACTTAGACTAAGGTTGATGTTCATATGGTTAAAGTAAGATTCTTCAAATAAAAGTTGAAGACTTCACATGGTCTCATATGGCCCTTAAGTCCTCTATTTTAAGCTCTTAGAAGAAGAATAGAGAATCATATCTTCCTTTTCCATTGTTCCTACCTCTCATTAACAATGAATTTACTATTAAGACTGTTGTCTTAATAGATTAAGAGTAATTAGTTCCTACTAAGCATTATGAAAAAACAAAGGAAACCCTTTATGATGCTAATGGAGTCACACTTTAAATTAATTACAAATTGTTTATAATCAAGGATATGCATCCAACAACCCTTTATTTTGATTCAAGATCTCAAAGAAGAGATAATTCCAAGAATACTTTTTTTAATTTGCTTATCCTTCATATAAAAGGAACCTAAATGAATTAAGATCCATAATAATTTCTAAAAGAATAAGGCTAAAAATAATCATATTAAATTTTTAATTCAATAAGTCAATTATAAGGGATTTAAGGATCAATTAATTATTAAGAAGATTTAAGAATCCATCAAAAGATTTTTTTTTTTAAATGGTTAAAGAAATCTCTTTAAAATTCCTTAATACATTTTTGGCATAGGAATAAGCAAGAGATCAAATTACCTATAACCTATATTTTAAGGAAATGGATGTTTCTGGTAGGGTAGGACCAATTCAATTGAATATGGAATCATTAAAATATTGCAAAAATGAAATTGAAGAACTTGTCAATAAGAAAATTTAAGGCTGTTTGGTAACTGTTTTCGAAAATAATTTTGTGTTATTTATAACAAAAAAGAAAAAAAGAAAATACGCTTAACAACTAGAAAATAGAAGACAATTTTTTGTTAAAATCGAGTGTTTTAAGAAAACATCTTTTAGTTATTTTTGTTTATTTTCTAAGAGTTGTTTAAAAAAAAATAATTATACAAATACAAAGAATGATTAAAAATAAAACACTATGTAGAAAATTTATTTTTAAAATATATTTAATAATATAAAAAAATAAGTTAAAAACATTATTCTCGAACGGATTTTTATAAAATATCATAAGACAATTTTTAAAACCGTTTTTTATATTTATTTTTTAAAGTACTTCCCAAATATATCCTAAATCTCTTTGGAATATATATATATTAAAAAAACAAACATGGCCTAAAAAATAAGTATATTAAAAAACAATTGGAATCAGATAGAGGAACACATTAAAATTTTATAATTACTTAAAAAGATAGAAGAATCTTTGGGAAAAATAGAATTGTATAAAACTTTTAAGAAATCTTTTCGAAAAACCATATTTACATCATAGTCAAATAATTTATCCTCGAGTTTTTTTTTTTTGGATAATTATCTTTTGGACCCAATTGAGTCTGAAAATTAAGATTTGACCCATAAAAATTGTATAATTGATGAAAAGAATATAAAATATGAAGAGACTAGTATACTATTCAAAATTATTTTCTATCATAATGTTTGAAAAACTTTTTTATCTTAATTTTTTTAATAATTATTCTAAAAATTTATTATTTTTAGAAAACTATTTTTTTTTTAAAAATATATTATAAAAATAAATCATTTAAAAAAAATATTTTTGACATATTTTCAGTTATTTTTTATATACACAATTTTAAATATATATATTTTATAAGATGTTTGATTTTTAAATAATAATAATTTATTTTTATTTTTTTGGAAAATTGTGTGTTTTTTTTCAAATTACTAAATTATATTAAATTTTATTGAGGTTTGCAAAAGGAATAAAATTTAAATTAATGTTTTTCTACTTTTTTTTTTTCATAGTCAATAAAGATCATTTTTTAAATGATAAAAACTTCATATCATTTTTTTCAATTTTTACACTTTCTCTAAGTTTTGAGTTTAAATAGTGAATTTATATGAACCAAAACTTAATTTTTAACTTCAACTAGGCCTAAAATACAATTATCCTTTTTTTTTTTTCAACAATTTATATAAGTTAAGATGAGAGGATAAACAATAAAGTTTTAGTGCATCCAAATCAAATCTTAAAGACATTCTCTGATGACTCGTGTCATTATTCAAAATAAGCCCCTATGATTGAAGTGTTCAAATTTAATAAGACTTTTGAATATCAAGTAATCAAATTCTATCCAAATTCATTTACAAAGTCTATGTAGCAGTTTCAATGCTACATCTTGAACCATTTGATCATTTCTTTTATATAATGATGATAATGACTTTTATATAATGATAATGACCTAAAAATTAAGTAAATAATTTGTCATTTATATTACATTATTGGGTAGGTATGATCAATCAATGCTACTTCTAAATATAAAAAAAACTTTTGATGATAGAAAATTTTCCCGAGATAATTTGAAAATGCTGGTAACCCAAATAAATTAAGTATTAATTTTTTTTTTATAACCAAAAAACAACTCAAACAAAGGTGCCTTAACTTTTAAGAAAAATATATTAATGGTCAATTATATTTGGATAAAAGAACCTAGGAAACTTCCAAAATCCAACGTAGGCATTGATTTGTCCTTATCACAATGAAACCGACACGTGCCGTCCCCGTAGGAATCCCAGGTTCTAACCTCAGTGCCCCCGGTTTTCTCCGCCAACTCCGCCAATAGCAATGCGGCACAGCCAGTTGTTTTGTCCTCGTTCTTCCCCCAAACCTCACAACCAAACACCCGGTTTTCATAAACCTCCCTTCTCCCCCACGCCTATCTCCCTCTATATAACTAGCCTCCACCCACCACCTCATCCATTCTTCTTATCCATTCACCTCTTCATACATCCACATCTTCTGATCAGCCACTTAGAAAAAACTTAAGAAGATTCTGCTGGTCTCTGAATATGCATTTGGGTGGAGCGAGGTCGGTCGCTGGAGATATATATATATGAGCTTGAGGTGCTTGGGCAGAGTGGTTTACCAGGCAGGAATGAGGGTGATGCTGGGGATGAAAGATCAGGCTTCAAAGTGTGACCCCACTCTCAAATCCCTGCGAGACTCCGGTTGCTCTTCGTCGTCTTCAACGCAGGCAAGACGCTTCTCGGGTGCTCTTGATTCCGCTGCCTTCAAGGCCGTTAAGAACGCTGAGGAGAGGCTCAAGCAGTCTGAGGAGTCTCTGAGGACTGTCATGTACTTGAGCTGCTGGGGCCCTAATTGATTTCACAGATTTGTATCTCAGAGCGTCGCTGTTAGATCAGTTCATAAGCCCTCTTTGTACATATATTTTGTAAATGTATATATGCAGCTTGTCAATGCGAATAGAATGATTGGATCATCTGCTTCATATGTATGCAGTTTATGGGAATGAAATGGTTGGATTATATGCCTTTTTATTGAGCCAGAATCGTGTTTTCTTCGAGTTTGTTCGCATAAACATGAATTTTGGGAAGGAAAATAGGCTACAAATGCATGGAAAATAATTCTGGAGTCTCAGATTTTTTTGTGGGTAAATTAATATTAATATAGTTGTCAGGCAAGATTTGACTCCCAGGCAGACCCAATGTTTCTCCCAAGGCTCAATCTATTTCTAAACCGCGGGTGCCTAAAAATCTTTCCTCGATTTATGCTACACCCGGCATGCCCTCTAAACGATTTCCATTATTTAATTATTATTGTTTGATAAAGTCGAGATGGGGATGAAATCATGAAAGATACCCTTCTGTGATATGCTGTTTTGATTGGGCCTGGGCCACTTATTTATTTGGAGGAAAAGCTGTTTAAGGGCCAGTGTTCGACCCAGTTCAGGGGTACGCACTCCATGCCTCAAACTCTCACACCATTCAATCATGGGTCGGACAGTACCCAATCCACATTCTGGATCTTCATCTCCACCTCCACCACACACGAGAAAGCCTTAACCAATCTATGAATTCAACCAAGCCTCTCCTTCTCAATTCTTTTTACAGACTACCAACCATGAATTCAATCAAGCCTTGTAAAACCTCTTATCAACCGCCATTTCTTTCCAACCCTTGTAGGATTCCGAAACGGGTAATGAAATTACGAACCAGTTTTCCACCAGGTAAGGTTGCTGATAGAAGAAAGGTTGCTGTGAGGGTGAGTAGTGGAGAAGGAGATGAGAAAAGGACAGAAAGAAGAAGCTTCTTGACTCTGGAAGAAGCAGGTTTAGTTGAAATGTCAGGTCTCAGTACTCACGAAAGGTTTCTATGTAGGCTCACGGTATGTACTTATCAACACCCTGCTCTCTCTTCTACTTCAACCAAAATTGAATACGTTGAACTGGGTATATGCAGATATCGTCTTTGAATTTACTGAGAGTGATAGCGGAACAAGAAGGATGTTCAATTGAGGAGTTGAATGCTGGGAAGGTATGTGACTGGTTCGTGAAGGATAAGCTCAAGAGGGAGCAGAATCTGGAGTCCGCAGTACTTAAGTGGGATGATTCTGAGTTCCAATTTTGAGATTTTCTGTTTTTGTAATTCAAACACAATCTGGGTTTTTTCAAATTTGGAGGGGCAGTAATAGATTAAGCCATGAGATCTCTTTCCTTAATGTCATCATGTGTATGGAGACCAGGAGATTGAAGAATTCATACTAGTCTTTTGTGCTTGATGAATTTATTCCTGTGACAGGGTTCACAAGACTTATCTTCACTTTTGGCTCGCCACTGTGAATATAATTATGGCCACACTGGCATACACCTGAGTAGCCTAGGTTGTGTCCTATGTACCAAGCAGCAAAGCCAACCCCCACCCTATGGTTAATAAAAAAAAGGGAGGCCTCAGTCCTCAGTCCTCAGCTCTCAGAAGATGATTAAGTTAATCATAAATTTTTTAAACAATTAGAAGATTCATATATACTTTATTCCATTGCCCAGGGACCCTTATTCTTGTATAGAACTACAATGACATCCTGAGCATCACTTTATGCACACACCTCCCAGATTTCATCCAAACATTATTCCAAGTATCGGCCCACTACCAAGCTTGAACAGGTGGAAGTGGAACCCAACCATAAATGAGTTGGGATTTGCCAAGAGATATGCTCTTTAAATGGCAACGCCCATCCTCATACCACATAGAAACCAATGGGACCCAACCCTACTCCAAGCGTCCAGCCACAACTTTATGGAGGCACCACATTTGGTAATGGACGGGTCAATCATTTCAACCATCGTGGAAACCAAAACTTATTAAAACAAGAAAAATCCAGTAGGGATAATAAAACCTATGCAGACTGTATCATCTCTAATGGGAACACAATGATTTAGATATCGACCCTGTCTTGTGATGTAAATTATATTGGAGGCAAGAAAGTGAAAAAAAGTATCAATTAAGGCAAAATAAATTATGTGGGTGACACGCAGTAACTAAGGAGTAATTGCATTTAGAACCTATGCCAGAATTTTACAACTATGCACTAACCATTAAGATTTTAAGGAAAAATTCAGAATCAAGTGAATGGTATTAAACAATAATCTTTCAAAGTGGTCAAACTACCAATTTTTTTTGGGTGAACTTTATTCTCCTAGTATTATCATCCTTATTATGAATGGATTAATTAATTTAAAACTAATTAGTATTAATTAATTCACCACAAAGCCCACCTTATTTAGTGGAGCGCTCTTATGAGAAAAATCAAACTGCTCCCACTTTATCCCAAAGTCAATATCCTCGCGTCAACACGTTTTTGAAAGACTTCAGTTGCCTTTGCGCACTCCTCCACACGACGTCGTTTTTCGTACTGTCCCCCCACCAACTAATCTATTGAAATTGTGCGGACTTCACCTCCTTCACTCAAATCCAATTTAATATCGTCCGAGAAGTCCGCCCTGTCGCAAAAGTAGCTTATCGCTCTTTCCTAAAACCGAGCCAACAGCGAAAGTTACAGCGTGAGAGCAGCAGATGCATGTATAGACAAGGGAAGAATTGCGAAACGACGCCGTACAGTTACAAAACCTCTTTGCAAGGGCTCCGGTGACAACTCGCTAATCTCCGATGATCTGAGACCCACTGGCGAAGTCTGAACTGTATCAGCTCCAGCTGCAGAAGGAAATGGCTGTACCTGACCAAAGATCACACTCCGACGGCAAGGTGTGGGGTTTCTTCAAGTTGCCGTTTCGGGGAAACAACACCATCACGATGTCTTCTTCTTCTACGTCACACAGTTCTCATCTTCAGCATCACCACAATCAAAGTAACATGCAGGTCGAGGGATCGAATCTCCATCCTTCCGGCTCAGTTTCTTCCGTGGCGAGATCTCTTCTTCCGACACGACGTCGTCTTCGCCTTGATCCGTCGAATAAGCTCTACTTTCCATGTACGACTTTTCTTGGTTGTTCGTTCTTTTGCGTTGTTGACTCGTGCTTTTCTAGTCTTGGGTGTGACTATTTTCGTTCGATCTAATTGATTTGGGGGTTCATTTTACCCTTTTTGGGCTCAATTTTGGTGATTACATCAAATTTAACCTTTTGAATGTGGATAGTTGTTTCCTATGATGGTAGTTCTGAGAGGCTGATGACAAATTATAAGAGAGAAATAAGAAGCTTTATGGCAGAGAAAGAGCGATATTGCAGAAATAGAAATGGATTATTATTTCCCACTGCTGATGTCTATTCACAGATACATAATTACTTCACTTCACTCTGAAAAATGGAAACTTTACACACGTATTTTTTTTTTCTAGCCATGACATTTTGTAATAATGTATTTCGGGGATAGAATTTTAAAGATAAAGCTCTTACAAGAGAAGATTAATGTCAGTGTACTTACTTAAAACTCTGAGGGTGCGTTTGGTACCTGAGAATTAGAATGAACTGGAGCTAAACCCATGAAAACAAAATGTTGCTATGGTAGATTTAGGGACTTGTTTCAACTGCTAAAAAAGCTGTGATTTGTCTACTTCTATTTAATAGAAATTTTCCCTTACAAAACAAAGTTCTGTTTGAGAAGTTCTCAATGTGCACCATTATGGTTTTTCCTTTTTTTTCTTTCTTTTCACTTGTTATTGGGTAATGAAATACTGTGCAAAAAAGTAGAAAAATGCATACAGGGTCTAAAGAAAGTGAACCAGGGAAAAGCTATATACCAGATACTACATGGGGCCTTCGAAAATTTCACTTATGTACATCCAAATTCATTTTGACAATTTCCTTTGGGCATATTTCTTTGTTTCTATATTTGCTTTATTTTTTCTTACTGGTGTTGTTTTTTGAAGAGAAAGATGGTGGTGTTTTGAGTTTGACTTTCTGGAGGTTAGAAATGACATTTATCTGTATAAATTGTTTCTATAAGAATGCTGGTGTTCATTTTGTTCCTTTTTCTTTCAGAAATATTCATCTTCTAATATAATGTATCAAGTCATGCTTTACATGCTGTATTTATTTATCCTTTGATGTTTAGTTCTTTATGTTTCTATGTTTTGTCTTTTGAAGATGAACCTGGCAAGCAAGTCAGGAGTGCCATTAGGATTAAAAACACGAGCAAGTCTCATGTAGCTTTTAAGGTATGGACAAAGAGTTTGTGATTTATCTTCTCTTGGTAATTTTATTGTTTTCAGTCGCCAATGCTTATAGGTATTTATTAATAGAAAATGTTAACTTTCGTGTTATGGTTTAAAGCTGAAATTGGTATTAATGTTTTAACATTAAGTTATATCACCTCATGTGATTTATTAACTTTTTCAGCATTATTTCTTTCACTTGATTTAACAATCTAACTAGTTTCTTCTTTTATAGTTTCAAACTACAGCACCTAAAAGCTGTTTTATGCGTCCTCCAGGGGCCATTCTTGCTCCTGGCGAGAGTCTTATAGCAACTGGTAATCACCTGTGTATGGTCTTCTGCATTTTTTATTTGGTTCATGCTTTTTGGCATTTGGGACGATATATATCACTTGTTTTGCCCTGCTCTTTTTTAGTTGATTATCTAATGTTTCTCTTCTTGATTTTTGATTGATCTGTTAGTGTTCAAATTTGTGGAGCATCCGGAGAACAATGAAAAACCAATGGAACAGAAGAGCAAGGTTAAGTTTAAAATCATGAGCCTAAAGGTGAAAGGACCAATGGACTATGTACCTGAGATGGTATGTTGCGTACCTTCCTTGCTGGCTACTTCTAATTCTTGTTATGTTGTCTTATATAACCACATCTTTGTAGACATGTTCTGCAATTTTTTGATGTTGGTATTGTATTATGATGTGATTTGCTCTTTATGGACTTGAGCATGTAAGCTTTTGGACTTTGATGAGTGCATCCTGATTGGGTCAAATTATTTTTAGTTGTTTTAAATATTTAACCCCCTTAATAGATCAAAGAAGTGATTGGTGTCTCCCATAGAAGTAGAGAAGGATGAAGTGGAGACACATTGAGAATATTATGTTATCATAGGATATCCTGTAAAGGAGTTGAAAAAAAACTTTTAGGCTATAAGGAAAATTGTACTTTGTGGGACACAAATTGGGCAGTTAAGGAACTTGTCCAAAAAACTAAGAATAGCTGAACTGAGAATTGTTAAGATGGATAGGTGGTAATGTGTGTGGAAAAATATGCTATGAAGTGAGTGCATTTGCAAGAAGGTTGACATGACAGAGATTTAGCACAGATAGGGATAAGTTGTTTAAGTTGGTTCTGCCAGCTGCAATGAAATCCTATCAATGCACCGATAGAACTTATGAGTGACTTAGTTTGTGTTCAAGGTATCTAAAGGGAAAGAAGCTAGCTAAAGAACATGTGGATGGAGGCACTGGGAAACAACCCTTTGTTTCATGGATGTATCACTGAAAGAAAATAAAAGAATAAGGATTCATGCAGCCAATCTCAAGTAGTTGGGATAAAGGCTCATGTACATCTATGGGTGCCATGTTAGGACTCTGATTTTTTGTGGCTTTAAAGTTCAATGCATTTAGAATTGTGCTTCTTCTTTGCATATCAGAAAACTGAACGTCAGTGCTGTCAACCTGCTTCCACCAATAGACAAGTGGTCTTTCTCTCATTTCGCGGAACATATGCTTTCTTATTCCATACTTGATGTTGTACACATCTTGGTTACAGCGTCTCGACTGTAGCAACTCTAGTCTTTCTGATGCAGAGAAGCTTTACTATTATTAATTAGAGAATGAACCGGATCAAGCTTTAGCTTCAGCTAGATTCGAGTTGCTTGGCTGTCTTTGTTCTACAACATAGTGACCTTCCCAAAAGAAACATGATAAAGTAGACTAAAATCATAATTTCTTCTAATCATTGTCAATCATTTGATTGCATGTTCCTACAACTCTCTTTCTTTCAATTATTATATTTCTCTTTATGGATCCTCTTATTTTTTCTGCCAAAGAGTGTCTTAGATGCTCTCCTTGTTGCAGTTTGATGAGCTGAAAGATCAGGTGGCAGTAGAGCAGATACTGCGGGTTGTATTTCTTGATGTGGAACGTCCTAGTCCGGTAACTATTGTTGGTTGGTTTTATGTTGATATTCATGGTTTTGCTTTCATGTCCTTCTGCTTGTGGACTTTAAATAAATTTGTTACCTTCTGAGAGGATGCCCATTTACGAGATTGCGCCTTTGTATCCTGTCAAGGCCCTGGATAAGTTGAAGCGCCAGTTGGCTGAGGCTGAGGCTGCAGTTGAGGCTCGCAAGAAACCACCAGAAGACGCAGGTCCAAGGATTATTGGGGAAGGACTTGTCATAGATGAATGGGTGAGCTAATCATCTTGTGAATTTGATTATATTTCTCATAAAATTTTGTTCATATAAATGGTTTTCATCATATCCTACTCTATTCTGCTTTTCCAGAAAGAGCGAAGGGAAAGATACCTTGCTCGACAGCAGGTTGAAGGGGTTGACTCAGTATAGAGTGAAGGATGTTCTTGAGTGTTTTTGATTGAATGGAAATTTATATGAACTGCTACTGATTTTCGTATATCAATGTCTACCCATGGAAAACTTTTGAGGTAATGCAACGTCATTTCATGTAAAACAAAAGAAAAGGTGAGATGAATCTTGTATGATTTGAGGACTAAAGACTTGGCTAGTTGCCACCTACCTGTAGATAATGTGATTTTGTTTCTTCTGAAAATAAAATGTCTTTCTGGATGTAAGATGCTAAATTTGATCTATTAGTCTTAAAATTATTTGACCCGTAAAAGTACACGTCTCTCCAATAACTAACCCCTTCGAGACCCACAAATTGTAAATCTGCCTTATGTGCGGGGTTAGGGTACGAATTGTGCGTGGACCTCCTCCCATCCTTTTCCTCACCCCTGGATGGAAAAGCAAGACTGAACTAGGTCTTCCGTTTTCATTAGGTGGAGTGATTATTTTGCGGCTGTGGCAGCTTCTTGCAGCAACTTGGCCTCATTATTGCCCGACTTGGATGAAAGCTAGCTGTAGGAAATAGAGGGGCCCGCAAAGCATTTGAAATTCAATCCGCCTAGCACTCTCATTTCTGTAAACTTTTTGTTTCCACCTAAATGGCTTACAGTGCATGTATTATACGGTAACTCCCAAACATGAATCAAGAGCATGTGTACCATAAAGTTGGTAAATTGATAGCCTTAACCGTCCTCCGAATTAAAAGGCCATAAAATTTAGCTTAACTGGGATTGCTATTGGAAGATGCAACTCGGGTGGGTTTGGGTTGGGTTTACAATTAACCCAAATCCAATCTGAATTAATAATCATTCAATCCAATTGATCCAATCTAACTTCTAACACAAGATTTTCAATTCGAGCCCAATTCATTCCTATTAGATCTTTTTTAATTTTAATTTTTATAATTTTTAGACTAAAATTTAAATAATAAAATAGCATGTTATTTTGAGATAATAACAAAACCAATCTATTTAACTTTCTAGAAAAATATAATTATATATATATATATTATAAATGTTTTAAAATATTAAAAGAGGTTTGGGTTAGGCTTAACTGTCCACACCCTTGGCCCAGAGCCAATCTTAATTGAGTTCAGGTTTAGAAAATTCAGCCCACGTCCAACCTGGATATTAAAACTAGTCGTTCCCATTTTCCTAAATTTCCGGTTGGGTTTGAGTTGGATGATACCAATCCACCCAAATTGCAGTCGTGGCCCAACCCAGATGCTACCTTGGTTGAAGTACTGGCAAGTAAAAAATGCCATTGCATTTTAAAAAATTGCAAGATATTGAGAACCCCAAGTTAAAATATGTTTGATTTGGTTTTGGCTAAATCAGTTTTACTTTTTAAATTCATTAAGAGGTTTTTGAATGCTTAAATAAATTTATAAAAAATTTTCTTACTTAATAAAAGATCGAATAAAGTTTTATTTTATTTTTAATTTTATGCTCGTATGAATAGAAAAACGAACGCCACTTTATCGTAAATGATTTCTTAAAATGAAAACCACGTGTTAATTTAATAGTTAAAGAGTTTATATAATGTTAATTTATTACAAAATTGACAAATGGTTGTCGTTTACGCTGGAGAACAAGCGGTTATCATTTTCTGCAAAAGGTTCCATATATCCAGAGCAAGGTCTTGCAAAGGCAGGGAAATCTGTTGGCGCACCATTGGCCGCATGGGCAACTGAGATCCCTCCCTTGCCGGCTTCCCCCACTCACACAAGGAAATCAGGTGGTCCATCCACCACCTGATTTTATTTTATTTTCCGGGACAGATGCCCCTGGTTTTTCATCCTTTGTTGTGGGCACCGTTGTTTTTTCTGTTCCTTCATCTTATGGTTTGCTCCAAATTTGGTGATATCTGCATAGAATTCCAAAAGGGTACGAGTTCACCACTTTCTTGTTCTCTTTCTAAGCATCGAAATAAAATAAGAAACAAATTGATGACACGACGGGTGGTACTGTGGTACCGTTCCCTGATTATGAGCCCCTTTCCAAGCGGTTCAAATTAGTGATATGTACACATGATCTGCGTCAATGGATTGACTAAATTCAGATTTCTCTTTTTCAATCGTGTAAAACTTATCCATAGCCAACTTGACCAAAAATATGGATGCAGCTAATACCACTAAAACCATTGGTTGTGCCACTGGTATCACTGGAAACCATGGGTGGGGTTTTGTTCTTTCCCAAACCATTTGCCTCAGCCACTGGTACTCCTCTATATATGTGGTCAATGCTGGGTCTGTCTCAGGCACACTTGCAAACAAGATAATTCAAAGGCATAAACATAACTTTATTAAGAAAGGGAAAGGGAAAGGGTAAGATGAGTTATTTGAGCAGGGTGTGCATGGCAGCTAGTGTAGCTGTTGTGGAAGGCAACATTGATCGTGGTGTTAGGTGGAAGAACTCTGCCTTCCTACATGTTCATGTTAGCCAGCAGAGTATGTTATCTAGTGAGAAGTTGCCGGATTGCCAGACGTCGCCCAGCGCTCTGGAGTTCGGGAGTGGTAATGGGGATGATCAGAGAAGTAAAGAGGTGGACGAAAGCTTTCAGAAAGTGATGTTCTTGAATTGCTGGGGACAGGGCTAGCTTCTGGGAGACCAGAGGAGACTGAACAAAGTGGGAAGCTCACTGGAGGAGACATGCCTGGGGAATTGGCAGCCTAACAAGCTGTGGCTGAATTCTCCTCAAAAGAAAGGCGCTTTAAGGAGAAAGCGGCATTTCTGAACAGAAGGCTGAGGTTGTTGAAGGAGAAATGGCCTATTGTATTAGAGATGAAGAGTTCAAGCCCACAGGGTTGTTCTCTTTATACATTTCATGTAAAGTAACATGATTTTCATGAGTTGGATTAGGAAAAAATTGTAACAATCATGTTTTTAAGTACATAGTCAATCATATGCTCTGTTTTTCAGCCTGATTATCCCCCCATAATCATTTTCTTTACCAGAAGTATGAACCATTAAGACGTCTTCCTCCATTTCATGTGGAAGTCAAACAAAAATTTTGGGTGATCGAAGATATATGATCATGTGAGATAAGATTCTAGCTGTGTTAATGAAATATTTGAAATCATGTCGCTTAACTCTTGCACTATGCATGTGACACACTGAACATTATGATAAACATATTGCGTCGGTTCTTCAGAATCATGGTCCATGAATCTATGGCAATGAACTTACAACAATTCACGAAATTGGGAAAGAATTGAATCTCTCCTACACAGCTCCAATCAGGCATTGAGTTTTTTATTAATCTTTTCTGGCTCCGGCTGTTCTCTCTAGTTTAATTCGCCATATATATAATAATCAAAAACGCGAAATTTGGCTTGGGGAATGGCAGTGGAATTCATTGTTAACAAGGTCGGCATCTGTTTAGAAGTCTGACAACAATGTTTTCTGGATTGTTCACTGGTCTCCAATGGGCCTTTTGCTATAAATAGGAGAGGTTTGGAGGAGGTTGATTGTAGAAGAGAGAAAGATAATTTCCCCTTCCCTAGTAGAAAAAAGAAGAGAAAGAAGATGGCTAAGGCTAACAACATGACAACCATGTTCCTTAACTTGGTTTTAATGCTCTCTTTTCTTCTCATCGTCTCTATGGCTGAAGGCCGATTTCTCCCTGGTAAGTAATGGATTTCATAATTGAGTTTGATTGAAAGGAAGATTGAATTCATTCCCATAAATATCACCTTGAGCTAGGTGCAACACCTTCCAATTTCTGTTATTTTTTGTTAGTTTTTTTTAACATTTAATCATGTCATGAGCAGTATTTGGAAAGGCGAAATCCACTCCACAGTGTGATTCAGTAGTTGGTGTAAGAAGTGGAGACACTTGCTTTGCAATATCACAGATGTCCAACATGACTGCCAAAGCCTTCAGTGCAATCAACCCTAATCTCAACTGTGATGCACTTTTTGTTGGTCAATGGCTTTGTGTTGCAGGGACTGCAAACTAAGTGGAAAAGCTACCTGTCTTTAATGTCAATGAAATAAGTTCATGAATCATGTTCAGTTTTCTTTTTCATGTCTGGCTAGATAACCATCTTGATGTATTGTTCCTGGAATTTCAATTTGATAATAAGAAGCTACTGTCTTTCTCTTACAGTCATGCACAGTTACAAACTTTTCTTTTGCCTTACTTTGCAACATGCCTAAAATGTAAATGATCACAAATAACAATAAAGACGTACGAACAGAGTAGGGAAGAGGAACGCACATTGTAATTTATGAGTGAGGGCAATCCACTGGACTCGATATCCTGGTCTATGTCATGGGCAAACCATTTCCATCTCTGTATGGCAATGTTTATTGAAAACAATGATCAAAAATTAGTTTTTGAGAACCATACTTAAAACCAGTTTCTCCTTGTTTTTAGGAACAAATTTCCATTTGGGAATTCAATTATGAGTGAATAACACTTACCATTATTTTTTCTTTCTTATCGAAGCAACCATAATAGGTTGCTGAACCATAGCAAATTTATATCATTCAGTTATATGAAGAATGAATCATACTCTGTGCTCACAGTTGCAGAAGAATTCTCAAGTAATCACTTCATATTAACTTTAAGATTTCCATAGACAAACCATAGTCCATGCCATTGAGTTGCCAGAAGCTCACAGGGCACTTGTAATATGATGCATCCTAAAAACAGCATAGGAGCCACTGCACTCCCAGATTGAATCCATCAATGAGTGATGAGTCTGATGACCACATCTAAATATTTGTATAACACCATATACTCTCACTTCTAGCATCATGCATGTTGTTTCTCAAGGTCATGGATTAGTCTATGAAGGAAATGACTGTGTTCTTTCACTCGACCAGCTATGAGACTACACAGTTGAAAGAAAACAGAAGAGCATCAAGTAAGTAAGATTTTAATTTCTGAAATACTGACTTGTTTTCACTTGGATCTTTGAATGAGCAGCTAGAAATGTAAACAGACAAGCGATCCCACAATGTGACACAGTTATAGGTGTAGAAAGTGGTGACACTTGCTTTCACATTACACAGAATTTCAATATGACTACTGAGTTCTTTGAGTCAATCAACCCCAATCTCAACTGTGATGAGCTATTTATTGGTCAATGGCTTTGTGTTGCTGGGGCAGCGAATTAAGTTATAAGCTACTTTGGTTTGCAACCAATGAGAAATGGAACAACTTATGGTTGAAATGAAGCAGAGAAGTGATACATGAATAAGCAGATAAACTTTATGCATTTCAATGTGGCATTTCTTTTGGTGAAAGACAATAGCCATTGTTCTGTGTTCTTGGAATTCTAATATATTTGTTTCAAAATAAATTATGCTCTCTCTATCTCTCTCAGTAATATTCGCCATGTGCAATACTGACAAATAATTCATATCTTGTGCTTTATATGTGGAAATTGAAAACATGCTTACAGAAGTAAAAAAGTTAATCATGATAGCATTAAAAAGGGTGTATATAACCATGAAAAGTCTTAATAACATGGTTTCAAATTATGGCCAATAACTGCATCCGTCGTGGACTAATCCGATCATGATCAAAATAAAGGAATACAATTGGGCCTTCATTATTTAGCTCTCTGCTTTCTTCAATTGTCAGCCAATTCCTATTGGAGATCTAATCCTATAGAAGATTAGAAGACAACCCTTTTTTGGGAAATCCAATCCTATCAGAGAGTACAAGATAATCCTATGCGTAAGGGAAAAAAGAAAAGAAAGTGCATTTCTAGCATATCCTTGCTAAAATGGTTTGCCTTGCTTGAGTAGATTGTTGGTGCACTTGGATCGTCTGTGTCCTGCAGGTGGCATATTTCACCTACACATATAGGCCAAATGGTGTTCAGGCTTATCGACCGATGCCCTGACTTAGCATGAGAGACCCTCAGTTTTCATCCTTTCACTTGCTCCGGTCTCATTCAGAGGCTTGCATGCTCCTTAGGAAATTAACCTTTATAAGATGAAGCATCCATGGCCTTGGAAATCAATTTTGGCTTTAAAGTTAGTTGGCCATGAAAACTTGATTCACTTCAACTACACCTTCATTCTGGGGAAGTGGCCTATTGAATTAGAGACAAAGAATTCAAGCCCAGAGGGTTATTCTCTTTGTATATTTCATGAAAAAGTAACATCATTTTAAAAAAATTGCAAGTCATGTTTTTAAGCACAGATTCAATCATATACCATCTTTCTCAGCCTGATTATTATTTTTTTTTTCTTTTTTTTCCTTTTGGCTAGTTCTTATACCAGAAGGATGAACCATTAATATGTCTTCCTCTATTTTATTTGCAAGTCAAACAAAAATTTTGGGTGATTGGAGATATATGATTATTGGCATAAGATTCTAGCTGTGTTAATGAAATATTTGTAATCTTGTCAGTTAACTTTTGGATTATGCATTCGGCACATTGAACATTATAATAAACATATTGCTGCCGTTCTTCAGAATCATGATCCATGACACTAAGGTAATGAACTTACAGTTCATGAAATTGGGAAAGAATTTGGATCTTTCCTACACGGCTCCAATCAGGCATTGAGTTTTTTTATTAATCTTTTCTGGCTCCAGTTATTCTCTCTAGTTTGATTCGCCATTTATATAATAATCAAATATGCGAAATTTGGCTTGGGGAATGACAGTGGAATTCGTTGTTAATAAGGTCGGCATCTGTTTGGAAGTCTGATAACAATGTTTTTTGGATTATTCACTGGTCTCCAATGGGCCTTTTGCTATAAATGGGAGAGGTTTGGAGGAGGTAGATTGTAGAAGAGAGAAAGATCATTTCCACTTTCCTAGAAGAAAAAAGAAAAGAAAGAGATGGCTAAGGGTAACAGCATGACAACCATGTTGCTTAACCTGTTTTTAATGCTCTCTTTTCTACTCATCATCTCTATGGCTGAAGGCCGATTTCTCCCTGGTAAGTAATGGATTGCATAATTGAATTTGATTGATAGGAAGATTGAATTCATTTCCATAAATATCACCATGAGCTAGGTGCAACACCTTCAAATTTCTGTCATTTTTTGTTAGTTTTTTTTAACATTTAATCCTTTTATGAGCAGTATTTGGAAAGGCGAAATCCACTCCACAGTGTGATTCAGTAGTTGGTGTGAGAAGTGGAGACACTTGCTTTGCAATATCACAGATGTCCAACATGACTGCCAAAGCCTTCAGTGCAATCAACCCCAATCTCAACTGTGACGCCCTTTTCATTGGTCAATGGCTTTGTGTTGCAGGAACCGCAAACTAAGTGGCAAAGCTATACCTGTCTTCAATGCCAATGGAATATGTTCATGAATCATGTTTAGTTTGCTTTTTGATGTCTGGCTAAATAGCCATCTTGTTGTATTGTTCTTGGCATTTCAATTTAACAATAAGAAGCTACTGTCTTTCTCTTACAGCCATGTACAATTACAAGCTTTTCTTCTGCCTAAATTTGAAGCATACATAAAATACTTAATGGATCACAATGAACAATGAACATGTAATTTATGAGTGAGGGCAATCCACTGGATTTGGTATTCTGGCCTATATCATGGGCAAAGATTTCTGAAAACATAAGGTTCTGTATGAAAATATTTTTGAAAACAATTATCAAAAATTAGTTTTTGAGAACCATACTCAAAAATAGTTCCTCATTGTTTTTAGGAACAATTTTTTTTTTTTTGGAAACTCAAATCTGAAAAGTGGATTTGTTCTCCATGTTTCAAGGTAAGAAGAGGTGAAAAATACCTGCAATTTGTTTATCCTTTGATTCCCTTCTCTCTCAAAGCAGTTTACAAAAAACAAGTGAAGACGCTTGAAATTTTTTCTAAAAAATCCTGCTATTTTGATCTCAAATTCTCAAAAAGTTGGTTTTCATTAAAGGTTTTATCAAATTTAGACCAAGTATATATTTGTTCTTAAAGAAAACAGAAGAGCATTAACTAGGAACTGAGCTTTTTTTGGTGAAATACCGACTTCTTTTCACCTTGATCTTTGAATGAGCAGCTATAAATACAAAAATATAATCAATCGCACATTGCGACACGGTTATAGGTGTAGAAAGCGATCACACTTGCTTTGAGATTACACAGAAATTGAGTTCTTTGAGGCAATCAACCCCAATATCAATTATGATGCATTGTTTATTGGCCAATGGCTTCTTGTTGCTGGGACAGCCAATTAAGTTACGAGCAACTTTGGGTTTCAAGCAATGAGAAATGGAACAGCTTGTGGTTGAAGAAGCAGAGAACTAATACATGAATGTGCAGATGAACTTTATGTATTTCAACATAAGATAAGACAACAGCCATTATTTCATGTTCTTAGAATTTTAATACGGTAGTTTCAAAATAAATTATATCTCTCTCTTTGTTGGACCATGAGACACATTTCTGAGTTAGCATGAGAGACCCTCAGTTTTAATCTTTTCACTTACTATGGTTGCATTCAGACGCTTGCATGCTCTTTAGGAAATTAAATTTTATAAGATGAAGCATCCAGGGGCTTTGAAATCAAATTTGGCTTTAAAGTTGGTTGGCAATGAAAACTTGATTCATTTTAACTTCACCTTCATTTTGGAGTTAGTTTTCAGTGTCTATCCCACCATAAAGTCAGTCATGTGTACAGTTGATACTTCACTTTTAAGAAGTATGTTCTTCCACAAATTTCATGGGGTGTGTGGTTTTCAACTCTTTGTTGCCTCACTTCTTTGTTATATTGAACTGGTTAAGAGTTCTTTAACTCTTGCCTCACTAATCCTTAGCAATCAGATTTCTTTTCAAACCATCAACTGATCACATACTCAACTTGCTAATCATTCCAATGATGCCTCAACTTGCCTGCACAAAAATATTCCAATAATTTGTCTTAGTTTTGTCCGCCATATCTTCCATATATGAATTGCAGAAGCAAACATGAACGTCCCAAACAATGAGAATCACGACAGAATGCATAGAAAAGCCGGCAACTATCTATAACTCAGATACAACTGTCTCCTGCAGGCTCGTTTGTTGGTCTCTTCCAGGGGTATTTTCCTATAAATAGGAGGGGTTCTAAACATCCATATCTCAGAAAAGAAACAGTTTCCACTTTTGAGTCAAAAGGAAAATTAAAAAAGGAGAGAATATGGCCAAGGCAAACAACAAGTCTCTTAACTTGATTTTTATGCTCTCTCTTCTCATCTTGGTTTCCATAGCTGAAAGCAGATTCCTCGGTGGTAAGTCTTACATGCTTAGTCTCTCATGGAAAGAATTGAACTCTTTTCCATCATTTTTGTCATACAAACAGTCAACACAACTTTTTGTAGTTCAACACCAGTAGTTTCTATTATTCATCTTAATTCGGTTGTGTAAAGAAAACGGAAGATCAGTATTCATCATGTTTTATAAAACAATGACATCTTTTCCTATTGATCTTTGAATGTGCAATTGGGACCACAGCCAAAAAAGCAACCCCAGAATGTGACGCGGTCGTGGGTGTGGAAAGCGGAGACACTTGCTTTGACATTGCAGACAAGTTCCAACTGACTACTGAGTTCTTCGACTCCATCAACCCCAATCTCAACTGTGATGCTCTCTTTGTAGGCCAATGGGTTTGTGTTGATGGGACTGTCAACTAGGTTGTGAACTACTTCTATCTACGTCTGGAAGAAATAAAGAATGAAGCGGAGAAATCAATTAATGAATAAGGAGATGAACTTCATTTAGTTATCTAAATGTAACGTTTTATTTCAACAGTGGCTATTGGTTTGATCTGTCAATTAGCCATTACTATTGTGCTCTTAGCATTTTAATTTATTAAGTTTGAAATAAAATAATATTCTCTCTTCAAGGTCAAGGACAAGAATTAATATTCCCCATGATGGTTTTATTTTTCATTTCTTTATTTTTATACTGAAAAATCATGTCTACCAGGTCTAGCATATTGGGCAAAGCGTGGAGCCCGAAAAGAGATTAATGCACCTGAACAAAGGATTATTTAGCTCTATGTTTTATCATCTCTGTTGTATTGGCCCAAAAGCCCAACCTTATCACCACTGTCAGAGAGTACAAGGCAACCCCATACTTGTAGGAGTACATCTTGATAGAACAAAAATGCACAACAGCATTCTGCAAATTCCAAAATGCAAAATTTTTAGTGTCTTGAAGCATAACAAAGGTGGAAACCTGATCATCCTTCTGCTTCTCAATCTAATATTTGAATTCATGGATGGTTGTATCTGGTAAGTGTTTTCAACTACTAGTATTTCAGAGTGCTCAACATATATATTATATACTTTGAAGGATGCTTTCTACATAAAAATCTATATGTAGGAGTAAAAACAAAAAATCAATGAAACAGATTCAAATCAAAGCTAAACTGGACTCCTTTATTTAGCTACTTGGAATTAATGGCGTTCCTTGTACTTTCAAACACATCATCTTTGACCTCGTCTGAGTACATGGATGGCCCAATTGGGTCCTCTTGATTCTCCATGTGAGGCAGGGTTCAAAGTATCGGTTGAGTTTGGCATGACTCGGCCGAGTTGTATCCGCTTCGACACCTGCCGTGACAAGACTGATACTAGACACAGTATAATGCACGAACTCAACTGGGAATCGATTAGACTCGGCTGACTCATATGAGTTTTTGAGTTAACTCGGTTGACTCGGTAAGGTTATTGACAATTTTCAAAATTTTCATAAAATTTAAAAAAAAAATTGCCCTTTCAAAAGCAAACACATATTCTGAAATTTTAAACCATCAATGAGAAGATAAAAAAAGACGAAAAAAAAAAAACCAAAATCGTGACCCGAAAATAAGCGGAGAAACCATTGAAGGATGAGGTCATGATTTAGGATTTACTTACATGATTTTCCTCAAAATCGAGCATTATCGGAGGGTGGAGCTTTGGTGTCGGCAATGGTGACTCGTCAAGTGGACTGAATCTTTCATTGGTGATATCGACAAGACAACCTCTTCATAGTCAGATTGCTCCCTCTCCCATGTTGGGTATTGCACGATTGCAAATTTGCGATTACAAGTGGTGTCATCTGTTGTGGGTGTTGGCAGCATGGTGGGGTACGAGGGTGGGAGATTGGGAGCTCTGGGTCTTGACAGCAATGGTGGCGAGGGTGGGAAATTGGGAACTCAAATTAGTAAAGTAAAAAACTGCATTTTATATGGATTTACATAGAGAATTGAGTCCCAATTTACATGGAAAATATCTTCCATATAAACACTTTAATATGATTTAATAATAACATATTAGGAGAATTGAGTACCCGATTTGCTAAAGTAAAATGATATGAAAGGTATATGTGAGGTTTAACGATAAATTAAAGTGTTTATATGGTAAAGTGAGAATAAAATCCTCAAATTTTAATATTATCATAAATAATTTTGAGCTAAATGTGAAAAAAATTGTTTTATTAAAATTTTCAGCTTATTTAATTATATTTATTTTATTTTTTAATTTATATAATATTTTTATAATTTTTTGAAAATTTTAATTATCTTATTTTACGTATCGCTCGATATTGAACCGAGACACTGATACCGATATGCCTCGTAACCTTTCGAGTCAATGATTGATACTGTGACTTTGAATGTGAAGGGCATAAAATAAAAGCCTGGTTTTCAGTCTTATACAGCCTACAAGCCCATAAGAATTATACCATAGATCAATCCTTAGCTTTCATGGTTTCCACTTACTGCTGCTGAAGTGCAAGTATAATGTAAAAGAAAAGAGTAAAACCACCTTAAAAACTAGTTACAGTATAGAAAACAAGAGAAAATGTGGCATGGTCAGAAAGTGCAATTCTTCAATTAAGGAGACATGGGATAAGACTTACACATTGGCTCTTGCAATTTGGATGAATTGGTGGAGATGTCATACATTATTGTAGTATTAGATTAACCTTCATTTTGAGTTGGTTTGAAAATTTGCAATATTAATTTACTTTGTTAATGTGGAGGGGGGAGGCTTCCACTCTAAATGCCCCACTTCTCTTTTATATTAGACTAGTTTCGGATAATTCAACTCTTGATTCACCAATCCTTAATTAACCTTCAGATTTTTTTTCAAAATCAATCGCCCAAGGCATAAACCTGCCACAGTACAAAACCATTCCAATAATTTGTCCTAGTGTTATTTGCCTTATCTTCCATACGGAAATTCTTATGCAAACATAAGAAGTCTCACTAAGTGAGAATTACGTTGCATAGAAAAACCGGCTTCTGTCTAAACTCAGATACAACTGTTTCCTGCCGGTTCATCTGTTGGTCTCTTCCGTGGGCTTTTTGCTATAAATATGAGTGGTTTAAGACAGCCGTATCTCGGAAAAGAAAGAGTTCCCACTTTTGAGGCAAAAGAAAGTTAAAAATACAACATGGCTGAGGCAAACAATAAGTCTCTTAACTTGATTTTTATGCTCTCTCTTCTCATCTTGGTTTCCATGGCCGAAAGCAGATTCCTTGGTGGTAAGTCTTACATCACTGCTTAGACTCTCATGGAAAGAATTGAACTCTTTCTCATCCTTTTTGTTACGCTAACAGTCTACACAACTTTTTGTAGTGCAACGCCAATCAGGGTTCAAAATCTCGGTGATACCGGTACGACTCGGCCGAGTCGTATCCGCCTCGACCATGGCCGGTACCGGACCGATACCCGAGTTGGATATTTTGTCGAACAAAGTCGATTGAATTGAAAGAGTGAATCCCATGAAAACGTTGAGACAACTCCAAGATCATGTTGAGACTAAACTATTTGGGTTATTGGTAATGGAAAAAAAGGTAATATTGGAGTAGAAATGGTGGAGAAGATGAGAGAATCAAAACCCATAAAAATGAAAAATACAGATTACAGAGATGGACTGCATCTTGTAGTTGCCGGTCTGATCCCCCAAGTTCTTGCCGGAGATGGAACTAAGCGACATGAGGAGGCAGAGTCGCCGGACTCCAGCACGTCTGTTATCACAGAGAACAACGGTGAGGTGGCCGATGGAAGTGGGAGAAGAGAGAAAGTGGGCCTGCGGAGGAGCTGGTTGTGGGGAGAAATGGATGTTTGACCGGTCAATGGTGGTTATGAGTATTTAACAAGATGTGGATTTGGGTTTTTTATTTTTTTTTATTTTTATTTTTATAAATAGGTGAGGATTTAGGTTTTAAATAATATGTATTTTTTTTAAGTAGATAATGAGTATTTGGTGGGAATTTGAGTTTTAAATAATTTGATGAAAATTATAATGATAAAAAATTAATAATGAATATTAGACTTATATCAAATAAATTGGAAATGAATATTTATATAAAAATTAAAATTAATGAATATAATTTATAAGAAAAATTATATTTATTTTTTTAAAGATGAATCATGGTTTTATTTTTTTAATAGTTAAAAATATATTTTTTTTAAAATTCAAAATATTTAATTTAAACAATTTTTTATTAAAAAAAATTACTTTTTATTATTTTCATCTTCAACAAGAAACATTTATTATCAAATGATTAAATTAAAATATTTTTAGAGATTTTTAATATTATTTTAAATCATCCCAAAAGTATGCTTTTATTATAATTTGAATAATTTTAATATAATAGAAGTTTATTTTATTAATTTTTCACTCTACTTATTTGTATTTAATTTTTTAAATAATTTTCATAAATTTTTAAAATTATTTTAAGCTCTTAAATTAGAATTTTTTGTGTATCACCCGATACCGATCTGAGATACCGAGACAGATGTGCCTCAAGACCTCCCGAGTCAATGACCGATACCGCGACTTTGAACTATAACGCCAATAGTTTCCATTATTCATCTTAATTCAGTTGTACGGGGAAAATAGAAGATCAGTTTTGAGCATGCTTTATAAAACACTGTCATCTTTTCTTATTGATCTTTGAATATGCAGTTGCGACCACAGCCAAAGCAACCCCAGAATGTGACACAGTCGTAGGTGTGGAAAGCGGAGACACTTGCTTTGACATTGCAGACAAGTTCCAACTGACTACTGAGTTCTTCGACTCCATCAACCCAAATCTCAACTGTGATGCCCTCTTTGTAGGCCAATGGGTTTGTGTTGATGGGACTGCCAACTAATTTATGAACTACTTCTGTCGAGGTCTGGAAGATATAAAGAATGAAGCAGAAAATCAATTATTGAATAAGGAGATGAACTTCATTTAGTTATCTAAATGTAGCGTTTCATTTCAACAGTGGCTATTGGTTTGATCTGTCTATTAACCACTGCTATTGTGCTCTTAGCATTTTAATTTATTAAGCTTGAAATAGAATATCATTCTCTCTTCAAAGTCAATGACAAGAATTAATATTCACCACGTTAGTTTAATTTTTTTATTTCTTTATTTTAATAGGTATAAACTTAAACAATTATAAAGGAGTAGTTGATCAATGCACAAAAAATCGATGGAGCCATCAAAAATCATGACTGCCGGATCTGGCATAATGGGCTAAGAGTGGAGCTGAAAAGAGATTAATGCACCTAAACAAAGGATTATTTGGCTCTTGTTCTATCATCTCTGTTGTATTAGCCCCAAATCCCAATCTTATTTATCACTGTCAGAGAGTACAAGACAACCCCATACATGAAGGAGGAGTGCATCATCATACTGTTAAGAACAAAAATGCACATAAGCATTCGGCAAACTCAACAAAGCAAAATTTCTAGTGTTTCTTGAAGCATATAAAGTGGAAACCTGATAATCCGCCTGCTTAACAATCTAATATTTGAATTCATGGATGGTGTAACTGGTAAGTGTTTTCTTCTACTAATATTTTATAGTGCTCAACATATATATTATATACTTTCAAACTAGACTCCTTTCTTTAGCTACTTGGAATTAATGGTGTTCCATGCGACTTTCAAACACATCGTCTTTGACCTCATCTGAGTACATGGATGGCCCAATTGGGTCCTCTCAATTGTCCAAGTGAGGTACATAAAATAGAAGCCTGGTTTTCTGACTTTTACAACCCACAAGCCCTTGATGACCATACCATCTTTCTTGGTGTGCTAGCAAACTTCCTGAGTTACAGTCAGATCCTTAGCTTTCATGGTTTCCACTTGCTGCTGCTGAAGTGCATGTCCAATGTAAAAGAAAAGAGTAAAACCACCGTAAAAACTAGTTGCAGCATAGAAAACTTGAGAAAATGTGGCATGGTCAGAAAGAGCAATTCTGTAATTAAAGAGACATGGGATAAGACTTATACATTGGCTCTTGCAATTTGGATGAACTGGTGGAAGAGTAACATGACGTGGAACTTTAGTGAGGAGAAAGATGCCATACATGATTGTAATATATATTAAATTAACCTTCATTTTGAGTTGGTCTGAAAATTTGCAATATTAATTTACTTTGTTAATGTGGAGAGGGTGAGGCTTTCACTCTAAATTGCCTCACTTCTCTTTTATGCTAGACTAGTTTCGGATAATTCAACTCTCGCTTCACCAATCCTTAACCATCAGATTTCTTTTCAAAATCATTCACCGAAGGCACAAACATGCCACACAAAACCATTCCGATAATTTGTCATAGTGTTGTTCGCCTGGTCTTCCATATGGAAATTGCTTATGCAAACATAAGAAGTCTCACTAAGTGAGAATTACGATGAATAGAAAAGCCGACTTCTGTCTATAACTCAGATGCAACTATTTCCTGCAGGTTCATTTGTTTGTCTCTTCCGTGGGCTTTTTACTATAAATATGAGTGGTTTAAGGCAGCCATATCTCAGAAAAGAAAGAGTTCCCACTTTTCAGGCAAAAGAAAGTTAAAATACAACATGGCTAAGGCAAACAGCAAGTCTCTTAACTTAATTTTTATGCTCTCTCTTCTCATCTTGGTTTCCATGGCTGAAAGCAGATTCCTCGGTTGTAAGTCTTACATCACTGCTTAGACTCTCATGGAAAGAATTGAACTCTTTCCCATTATTATTGTTACACTGACAGTCTACACTACTTTTTGTAGTGCAATACCAGTAGTTTCTATTATTCATCTTAATTCAGTTGTGTAAATAAAACAGAAAAAATCAGTATTCAGCATGTTTTATAAAACACTGACATCTTTTCCTATTGATCTTTGAATGTACAATTGGGACCGCAGCCAAAAAAGCAAACCCACAATGTGACACAGTCGTAGGTGTGGAAAGTGGAGACACTTGCTTTGACATTGCAGAGAAATTCCAACTATACTGAGTTCTTCGACTCTATCAACCCCAATCTCAACTGTGATACCCTCTTTGTAGGCCAATGGGTTTGTGTCGATGGGACTGTCAACTAGGTTGTGAACTACTTCTATCCACGTCTGGAAGAAATAAAGAATGAAGCAGAGAATCAATTATTGAATAAGGAGATGAACTTCATTTAGTTATCTAAATGTAGTATTTCATTTCACCAGTGGTTATTGGATTGATAGGTCAATTAGCCGCTGTTATATATTAAGTTCAATCATGTTGATCATGTTGAAAATGCTTCCAAGCATTAGGAAACATTCTTAGCTTTGTCAAAATCACTCCCAAATAATTAATATTCGCCGTGTTGATCATATTTTTGAGTTCTAGTTTTCCATAGGCATAAGTTTAAATAAGCATAATGGAGCAATAGATTAATTAATCACATCAGCATAAAAAGAAGATGGAACCATCAGGAATCAGGGATACAAGTCTAGCATTATGGCCAAGATTGGAGCTGATAATAGATGCACATAATCAATGGATATTTCATCATTTAGCTCTATGCTCTATCTTCTCTCTTGTGTTAGCCCAAGAGCAAAATCTCGGAGAGTACAAGTTCATCATTCATACCCTTGTTAAAACAAAAATGCATGACAGCAATTTTTTAAGTTCAAGCTGGATATCCAATTGTACACCCTCAAATGCCTAAGCTAATAGAAGGTAGAGAGGAAGCTTGCGCTTCCATCGGTATGACACCAATATCTTTTTCTTACAAAGACATTCACAATTTCTTAATGCATCTTAAAGCATAGTTATAAAGGTAAAAGCTGGAATTTTAGAATAATCAGTTTCGCTTACCAGTTTAATATTTGAATTCGTGCATGGTTGAGTTGTAACTGGTAAGTACTGGATGTTTTCAAGTACTACAAATGCTTGAGAGAATTGAACGTATATATATATTATGCGCCTTAAAGGATGTTTTCTAGCAGAGACATGTACCCATGAAGCCCAAGAGTGAATAAGAAACAAACATGGATGAAACGGATTCAAATTACAGGTAAAACAGACTCATTTCTTGTAGCTGCTTGGAACTGATTAACCCTGTCATCTCAATGAACATCCAAGCAAGATAGTTTGCTTTTGATTTCAAAATCAAATTAGTTTATTTATTTATTCACCCTCCATTCTCACGTTGGTTAATTGTGGGTGTTATTTTCTCAGGTCAAGTGCAAAGACATAATTCTCTTTTAGGAATGATGTTCTTGCACAAATTTTATAGGGTGTGAAAACTATAGATGTACCATATCTTCAGTTGGGACCAAAATCCATGTGATTTGGCAAACAAGTAATCCCTCCATCTGAAATAAAATGTAATCACATGTAGATTAAAGTGGGATAACTTTTAACTTCTATGCCATGGAGAGTAATAGATCTTGTTAATTGGGGTGGCTTTCAGTCTAAACTGCCTCGTTCCTTGTTTATATCACACTGGAAAAGAATTATTTAACTCTTGCATTCACCAATCCTTAGCAATCAGATTCCATTTCGAAACCATTCACCCTCACGACTCAACTTGTTCAAACAAATAACATTCGAATATTTCACCCTAGTGTAGTCCGCCTTTTTATATTCCATACCACAATTTGCATAAGTAAACACAAAAAATTTAATCCCAATGAATGAGAATCACGATAGGAATGCATAGAAAAGCCGGCCTCTATCTATAACTCAAATACAACTGTTTACTGCAGGCTCGTTTCTTGGTCTTTTCCATGGGCATTTTTACTATAAATATGAGGGCCGGGGTTTACCACAGCCACATCTCATAAAAAGAAAGAGAGGAAGAAAGAAAGAAAGAGATACAACATGGCCAAGGCAAACAACAGGTCTCTTAACTTGGTTTTGATGCTCTCTCTTCTCATCTTGGTTTCCATGGTCGAAAGCAGTTTCCTCGGTGGTAAGTCTTACATCACTACTTAGACTCTAAAGGAAAGAATTGAACTCTTCTCTTTCCATCCATCATTATGGCTACACTAACAGTCTACACAACTTTTTGTAGCGCAACACATTCTATTATTCCTCTTAATTCAGTTGTATTGAAAAAAACAGGAAAGTATTGAACATGTTGTATACAACTCTGACATCTTTCCTATTAATCCTTGAATGTGCAATTGGGACTGCAGCCAAAAAAGCAACCCCACAATGTGACACAGTCGTAGGTGTCGAAAGCGGAGACACTTGCTTGGACATTGCAGAAAAGTTCCAACTGAGTACTGAGTTCTTCGACTCCATCAACCCCAATCTCAACTGCGATGCCCTCTTTGTAGGCCAATGGGTTTGTGTTGATGGGACTGCCAACTAAGTTATCAACTACTTCTATCAACGTCCGAAAGAAATCATGAATGCAGTAGATAAATTAGTGAATAAGGAGACGTACTTCATTTATCTAAATGCATGTAATATTTCTTTTCAACACTGGCTATTGGTTTGATCCGTCAATGCCTGTGTTACTGTGCTCTTAGAATTTTAATTTATCAGGTGCAAAATAAACTATTATTCTCTTTTCAAAGTCAAGGGACAAGAATAAATTAATATTGCCCAATTTTGTAATTACTCTTTCTATGCATGAATCCAAAGCAAGCATAAAGTTGCAGTAGATAAATCATACTACAATACACAGAAGGATGAAACCATTAGAAATATTTACGTTGTTGCACCAATGAAATTTGTATCTGGAGGCTACCAAATCTTGAGAAATTAACTAATAACACCACTATACAGTTGGGAGCACAATCAGTCATGCAATTAAGCAAACATGTTATTACTGTATATGAGATGTGTCTCATGTAATGATGCATGTGGTCATAATCTAGTAGGCTTTGTTAACATGGAGGCAAAATATATTGGGCTAATTTGGACATATTGGGTTCACTTTCTGATTAATTCAACTTTAACCTAAATTAAGAAATATTCCACCGGATAAATTTGGACAGATTATTGTTTGGGTTCAAATCGGATTGGATTGAATTGAACAAGGCTAAAATATTTTTGTTTTAAAATTTTCTATATACTTACATTAAAATATAGTAAATAAGACAACATTTCAAGATATAATACAAAGGTAAAAATCAATTTATTTATTTTAAGTAAAATAAAATAGTGATTAATATAATTACAATTTGATTTTTTTCAAAAAAAATTAAAAAACAAATGAAAGGAATATTATTTTAGAGAATAAAATTATAAATACTATCTAAAATTATTAAATAGCATTTGGATTAGGTTCAAGTTACATGAAATTTGGCTTCTGTTGAACCTAAATTGAGTTTGGGTTCATATTGAAAAGATTCCATTCAAGCCTAAATTAAATATTAAAATTATTATTCAAGTTCAAGCAAGGATGAATTTACATTATTTCGAGCCAACCCACAAAAGTTGGAAAATGGCCGTACTTCTTTCACTGTAAATTGCCCTACCTCATTTTATGTTAAACTGATTTAAAATTATTAAACTCTTGCCTTGGTAGTCCTTAACATTCAGCTTCTTTCCAAAACTTTCACCCAATGCAAACTCAACTTAACCTTGTGATATTAAAACGCTCAAATGATTAGACTTCATTGACACTCAAAAAATAATTCAAGTTTTATACAACCTAAATTGAAATGATCAAAGGTAATAATTATACATCATTAAAGGTTCGTGGTGGTTACTTGATCAAATATGATAATTTTAAAAAATTACACAAAACCCTAATTATTTTTAAGTGAATGTATTGAATTTAAAATTTTCAAACTAGACTTATTATTTTATGATTTTTATTTTTTATTTTTTAAGGTAAGTATGAAAGCATACTTTTTCCTAAATTTTATAAATGTTTTCAAAAATATAAAAATAAATAGATTTGACGAGATTAAGCATTCAAATATTATTAATAACAACCTTAACACTTAAATGCAGTTAGAAATAAATAGAAAAACAAATCTGCTAGATCCTTAATAATATTTAGCTCTATGGATTTGAGTCAAATTCACAGGAATTCAAACTTCAAATAAAAAACGTAAACATTACCTTAGCGTTGTCCGCCTATCTTCTGTATACAAGTTGCATAAGCAAACATAAGAAGTCACGATAAATGAGAAGATATCATAACAAAATGCATAGAAAAGCCGGCCTCTACATAGAACCCAGGTACAACTGTTTCCTGCAGGCTCGTTTGTTGGCCTCTTTCATCGGCTTTTGCCTATAAATATGATGGGTTTAAGACCTCAATATATCTCAGAGAAAGACTTTCCAGTTTTGAAGCAAAACAAAGTTTAAAAAAAAAGGAAGATTCAACATGGCCAAGGTGAACAAGGCAGTCACTGCTTTTAACTTGGTTTTGATGCTCTCTCTCCTTATCTTCATCTCCATGGCCGAAAGCAGAATCCTTGGTGGTAAGTCTTAGATCACTGCTTCGAATCTAATTAATGGAAAGAATTGAATGCTTTCTCATCATTGGGCCTACACTACATGGTCCACAATCAACTTTTTGTAGTGCAAAGTCAATAATTTCATAATTTGGTTGCATGGGGGATGGGGTAGAGCATTCAGTTTGTTTTTATAAAATACTGACATTTTTGCTTTTGATCTGTGAACGGGCAACTGGGATAATAGCCAAAAAAGCTACCCCAGAATGTGACACAGTCGTAGGTGTGGAAAGCGGAGACACTTGCTTTGACATTGCACAGAAGTTCCAACTGACTACTGATTTCTTCGACTCGATCAACCCCAATCTCAACTGTGATGCACTCTTTGTCGGCCAATGGGTTTGTGTTGATGGGACTGTCAACTAAGTTATGAACTACTTCTGTCCGCGTCTAGAAGAAATAAAGAATGAAGCAGAGAATCTGAATAAGGAGATGAACTTCATTTAATTATCTCTAAATGTATCATTTCATTTCACCACTGGCTATTGGTTTGATCAGTCAATAGCTACCGTTATTATTCTCTTTGAATTTTAATCAAGTTCAGAATAAACTATTATTCTCTCTTCAAGGTCAAGGACAAGAATTAATATTCCCCATGTTGATTTTGTTTTTAAATGTATAAATTTAAACAAGCATAAAGGATCAATACATGGATTAATGCATAAAAGAAAAAGGATGCATCAGTCAGAAATCACAATTACGTGGTCTAAAATTATGGACTTAGAGTGGAGCTTATAGGAGATTAATGCACCTAAACAAAGGATTTATTATTTACTATACTCATGATCTTTAGCTACTTGGAACGTAGTGGATTCATACGATTTCATGTGACTTTCATACACATATAATTGGTTTCTCTTTACCATCCATGTCAATGCACATTCTTGATAATTTGCCTGAAGATAGAAGCATGGTTTCCAGGATTATACTACCAACATCCTCAGCCCTTAAAGTCCCTTAGACTCATAATATGGTCTCTCTTGGCTTGTTATCAAACTTCCTGATCAGCTACAATGGTCAGATCCTCAGATTTCGTCTTTTCCATTCACCAGTGCTGCATTGCATGCCCTATGAAAAAGAAATAAGTCAAACTTAAAAACTAGACGTTGCAACATAGAAAGCTTCCACAAAATGTGGCATGGGCACAGAGAGCAGATCTGGAATAAAAGAGACTTGGGATAGAACTTAGATATGGGCCCTTGAGATTTGAGTGAATCAGGAGTTTAGTAATATGAAACTTCAGTAGTATATAGTGAATCAACCCCAAACCCCAATTTCAACCGTGATACTCTTTCTTGGCCTATAGGTTTGTGTGGATGTTAAAGAGAATTTAGTCAAGACCCACTTACATTGAGAGGAATTAGAGAGTTGATCATTTCACATTATTGCATGATTCTAAGGCTATGTTTGGTTGATAAGATAAAATAGGATAAAATTTGTATATCTTAGGATATTATATCCCATTGGATAGGATATGCATATCAAATTATATGATTTTCAATAGGATATGATATCCTTGAATATACATATTCTATGAATATAATATTTTAAAATAATATATCCAATGAGATATGCTATATTATATTATATTTATGAAATGAATAAAAAATAATATGAAATATATATTATTTTTTCAGGTTTAAAAATAAAAATGATATTACATTCAAATATTTTCTATTTAAAAAAATGAAATTTCATTTATGTTTAACAATATTTATCATTAAAATATTTAAACTTTACAAATATTTTTTTTATTTTATGTTATTTAATATATAAAAATAATTTATATATATCATATATTAATATTATTTTATAAATATTTTTTTATTTTTTCTTTTTTAATCTTAAATTTAATTTATAATAATTTTTTATTTTATAAAATGAATATATTAAAAATTAAAAATTGATAAAAATAAATAAATTTTTGATGCATGGGATATGTATATCTCATACCTTACCATGAGATTAACATATTCCATATGAAAGGGATGAAAAATAAATGATAGATAATATATCCTACCATTTTTCCTATCTCATCACTAACCAATCATAAGATACGTTATACTATATCCTATTTCATGTTATATCCGACCAAATAAACGTAGCCTAAAAGTAATATTGAATTAATCCATCCAAATGAAGGTATAGATAGGAGTGTTCTCAACTCTCTGATAACTTCAATTCCCTCTTTCCTACCTGGAAGATGCTTGGAAATCTAACCATGTGACAAGAGAGTACAGGACAATTCCACACAAGAGTTCTACTTCAAGCAGACCCCTTTTAGAACCACAAGCAGCAACTGCAAATGCAAGTTCTTTTTTATTTCTTTTTCTTTATGTATGAATTTAAAACAAGCATAAACATGTAATAAATTAGTCACGGTAACATTAAAAAACGGATTCCCCATGATAAACCATAATTATATGCTTTAGCATGACGGGCTAAATGTGGGGTTGATCACAAATTAATCCCTAGAACAAAAGAACCGAAAAGGAGCTTAATTATTTAGATCTCTGCTCTGTCCTCTTTCTTGTGTTAGCCCA
Organism: Vitis vinifera; assembly: GCF_030704535.1. Lineage (NCBI taxonomy): Eukaryota > Viridiplantae > Streptophyta > Magnoliopsida > Vitales > Vitaceae > Vitis > Vitis vinifera. The sequence continues at coordinate 4,971,724 of NC_081814.1, forward strand.
AAAGCTAAATCTTATTCATCAATGTGTTAAGAGTAGAAGACAATGACATACTTGTTGAGATATTAAGAATGTTTAGATATTAAGAAAGTTGAGATATTATAAATGATGAGATATTAGGAATGTTGAGATATTAGGATATTAGTTGTTCTTTCCTTATAGCATTCCTTTCTTGTATCATTCTTTCCCATTCTTAGAATGGTAATTACCCTCTATATATACTCTGTACATGAACGAATGAAATAATTAATGAAAAACTACCATTCATAAATTTGAAGATGGTATCAGAGCTATGGAACTGAAATCCTAGATATTTTTTCGGTAAGGCAAAAAAAAAAAAGTGTGAAAAAAATACTATTGTTTTTCAATTTGAAGGTACTTTTAATCTAGGAATTATTTTGACTGAATCAAACTATGACGTTTGGTCACAACTCGTGGAGATGCATATTACCAAATGGGAAAAACTTTCCTACATTTGAGGTAAGACAAATCCACCAAAAGAGTTAGAAGATGGATATGAAAAATGGTATGCTGAGAATCAAAAGGTGAAGAGATGGTTGTTAATGTCCACGAGTCCAGAAATTATGAAGCGTTACTTACACTTACCCACCGCTCAAAGAATTTGGAGTGCATTATCAAAGGCCTTCTATGATGGAAGTGATGAATTACAAGTTTTCACTTTAAATAAAAAAGCCTTCACTGCCAAACAAAACGACAGGTCTCTTTCTGAATATTATGGAGAGTTAACTGAATTTTTTTGCGAATTGGATCATCGAGATAAGGTAGTCATGAAAGACCCTGAAGACATTGCAGCATACCGGAAATCCATTGAACGAAAACGGGTGCACATCTTTCTTGCTGGATTGGATGGTGACTTTGAACAAGTTCGAGGATAGATTCTACGCAAAGATCCCCTTCTAGATTTGGAAGAATGCTATGCACTGATTCGACGAGAGGTAGTGCGTCATGCTAGTATGAAAGCAGAATCTGACAACCCTGACACCTCAGCTATGGTAGTCCGACAACGATCAACCTAGAATTGGCAGGGCCAATCCAAGAGCAACCATCCTAAGACAAACCCTAATATTGATAAGTCAACCTTCAAAAGCACTCACTGCAATAAGATTAGTCATACCAAGAGTCGTTACTTTGAAATTGTGGGATATCCAGACTGGTGGGATCATAATCGTGATCAACGGAAGAAGGATTCCAAGAAAACCTCAACTGTAGTTGTTGCCGAAATAAAAACAGAGGCTAATGTTGCTGAGAAAGCCTCTGCATTGGTAGCCACTACAGATTATGGTAGTAAATTTTTAAATACTTCTACACCTGTTATTAATAGTGCATGGATAATTGATTCTAGTGTTACATATCATATAACTTTTGATTCTAGACAGGTCTCACCCCTTAGACCTTCCTCACAAAAAAATATTTCCATAGCCAATGGTAACATAACCTTAGTCATTGGGGAAGGATCCTTAACTCTTACTGATACTTTGAATTTGGATTCTGTTTTAGTTGTTCAATTTTTAGATTACAATCTTTTTTCAGTTTCTCAAATCACTGCAGCCTTATCTTGTATTGTCATTTTTTTGCCTGAATTTTATGTTTTTAAGGACATCCAAATAAGACAGATGATTGGTTGTGGTATTAAGCGGGGAAAACTCTATTACTTGGACTTGCAGTCAAAGGATTCAAATAAGTTGCGACAAGCCTTGATGGCAGATGGATCTGAGGGGGAGAAGAAAAAGTCTGAAATTTGGTTATGGCATCGACGTTTGGGACATGCTTCCTTTGGTTATTTAAAAAAATTGTTTCCTAGTTTGTTTGCAAAGGGTGATATTTCTGGTGTCCGTTGTGATATTTGTGAATTGGCTAAAAGCCATTGTGCTTCGTTTCTGTTAATTTTGAATAAAAGTCCGTTTCTTTTTATGGTTATCCATTCTGATGTTTGGGGCCCATCCAAAGTCTCAACTTTGGGTGGTTCGCGTTGGTTTGTTACTTTTATTGATGATTGTACCATAATGACATGGTTATGCTTGATGAAGACCAAAGATGAAGTGAACTCGTTGTTTCAAAATTTTCATAAAATGATTGAAACTCAGTACAATGCAAAGGTTCAGGTTCTGCGTAGCGATAATGATGGAGAATATCAAAGTTCTGATCTTCAAAAGTATTTGGAAGGACATGACATCATTCATCAGACTATTTGTTCCAATACACCCTAGCAAAATGGAGTCGCTGAACGGAAAAATCGGCACTTGTTAGAGGTTGTTTGTGCTTCCTTGATAGCAACAAAAATACCGATATCTTATTAGGGAGAAGCAATCACATCTGCCGTATACTTAATCAATCGGGTACCTTCCAGCTCAATTAACTTCCAAACACCTCTCCAAGCTCTTACTAATGCCGTAGTTGCCCCAACCGTCCCAAATATACCTCATCGTGTTTTTGGTTGCATGGCATTTGTGCATCTACACAAACACCAACACACTAAGTTAACTTCCCGTGCATTGCAATGTGTGTTTGTTGGATATGCATTGCACAAAAAGGGATATCGATGTTACCATCTTCCAACTCGACGAATGTTTATTACAATGGATGTGGTGTTTCATGAAGATTTGATGTATTTTTCATTTGAGTCTGAACTTCAGGAGGAGTACCAAAAGGAAATTCAGACTCTCGATTATGATTATCATATCTCTGAGGAGGATGAATCTGGACAATTTGAACTAGTGAACCAGGAAGCGGGTGAGTTGGATATGAGTGGTACAACTTTGGAACCAAGTAGTAATGACCACCTAGAAACTGAAGAAGTGATAGAAGAAGGAAGCGACAATACAATTGAACCATCACCACCATTTGAACAATTTGGGTCCAAAAATGTCTTCACTGAAATACCAAACAAATCGTCGTCTATTGAGGGTGTTCTTAATTTGGAACCTGATCCATTCATGAAACGGTTACCACACCGTCGTAATAGAGGTATTCCTAAACCCACATATGAACCTGAATTGTCTACCAAAGTCAAATATCTCATGAGCAACTATGTGTCTAACCATCGTTTATTTGAATCAAATAAGTCATTTGTAAATCAATTATCTACTGTAGCTATTCCTAACAGTGTGCAGGAAGCCTTAGTTGATCCAAGGTGGAAAGTAGCCATGAATGAAGAGATGAAATCATTGCAGAAGAATGAAACATGGGAACTCGTAGAATGTCCACCAGGAAAGAAGCCAGTTGGGTCTCGTTGGATCTATACTGTGAAGTACAAAGTAGATGGTAGTATTGAACGATTTAAAGTAAGATTGGTAGCAAAATGGTACACTCAAATTTATGGAATTGACTATACAGAGACATTTGCACCTGTGGCTAAGATCAACACAGTTCGAGTATTACTCTTTTTAGCTGCAAACCTGGATTGGCCATTACAACAGTTCGATGTGAAAAATGTCTTTCTGCATGGCGAGTTATCTGACGAAGTATATATGGATCTTCCACCAAGATGCATGGTGTTAGAAAAGCAATGTCAGAAAGTGTGCAAATTGAAGAAGTCATTGTATGGGTTGAAGCAATCCCCGAGAGCATGGTTTGGAAAGTTCACAAAGTCAATGAGAGCTTTTGGCTATCGTCAAAGTAATTTAGATCACACTTTGTTCTTGAAAAAGCAACATGGTAAGATTATGACACTCATTGTATATGTGGATGACATGGTAGTTACAGGAAATGATCCTGAAGAAAGAAAAGCTCTGCAAAATTATCTATCTAGAGAATTCAAAATGAAATATCTAGGTCCTCTAAAATACTTTCTTAGGATTGAAGTTTATCGATCAAGTGAAGGAATTTTTCTGTCTCAAAGAAAGTATACCTTAGATATTTTACAGGAGATTGGAATGTCGGGATGTCAACCTGTTGATACACCAATAGAAGAAGGTCTGAAATTGTGTGTTGAGCCTAATCAAGTATCAACCGATAAGGGAAAATACCAGAGACTTGTGGGGAGATTAATGCACTTAGCTCATACAAGACCAGATCTTGCTTATGCATTGAGTATAGTAAGTCAATACATGCATAATCTGGGAGAACAACATATAAATGCAGTCATGCGTATTTTGAGGTATTTGAAGAATGCTCCTGGGAAGGGAATTTTGTTCATTAAAAATGTTGATCATCAGAGTATAGAAGTATATATTGATGCTGATTGGGCCGGTGCAGTGGATGATAGGCAATCTACATCTGGTTACTTTACCTTTGTAGGTAGTAATCTTGTGACATGGAAAAGCAAGAAGCAGAATGTCATCGCTCGTTCAAGTGTAGAAGAGGAATTTAGGGGTATGGCTCTGGGACTTTGTGAGGCATTATGACTAAGACTCCTCTTACAGGATTTAGGTTACCTATCTAGGCAACCAATCTGATTGTTTTGTGACAATAAAGCCGCATGTGATATTGCTCATAATCCAATACAACATGATCGTACAAAGCATGTCGAGGTGGACAGATTCTTTATTAAGGAGAAGTTGGATGATAAGATAGTGGAATTGCCTAAGATTCAATCAGAAGATCAATTGGACGATATCCTCACCAAAGCTGTAGTCTCAAGTCAAGTGTTCTAAAAATTTTTAGACAAGTTGGGCATGTGTGACATCTATGCACCAACTTGAGGGGGAGGGTTGAGATATTAAGAATGTTTAGATATTAGGAAAGTTGAGATGTGATGTCCCACATCGGATATGGGAGAATGTTCCTAGCGTTATATATGTAGAGGCTCCTCTTAACCAAGTAGACGTGTTTTAAAGCCGTGAGGACCCCTTTGGGTCCAAAGCGGACAATATCTACATGGTTGGGTGTGGGTCGTTACAAATGGTATCAGAGTCAATCCCCGACCCCGGTGTGGGGGTTTGTTTAGCCTCGTAAGGGTTGTTTGTCTGTTTGGCCCTGCAATCCCATGGGACACAACGAGGACGTTGTGTTTGCATGGGGGGATGTTTGTGATGTCCCACATCGAATATGAGAGAATGTTACTGGTGTTATATATGTAGAGGCTCCTCTTAACCAAGTAGATACGTTTTAAAGCCATGAGGACCCCTTTGGGTCCAAAACGGACAATATCTACATGGTTGGATGTGGGTTGTTACATGAAATATTAGGAATGATGAGATATTAGGAATATTGAGATATTATGATATTAGTTGTTCTTTCCTTATATCATTCCTTGTATCATTCTTTCCTATTCTTAAAATGGTGATTACCCTCTATATATACTCTGTACATGAACGAATGAAATAATTAATGAAAAACTACCATTCATCAATTTGAAGAATACTTGCAAGAGTTCATGAGAGAGTAGCAGAAAGCCAAATCTATGCTTGTTTCTTGTTTATATTACACTGCCATTCTTAGCAATCAGACACTCAACTTGTCCAAACAAAAACATTCCAATAATTTTCCCTAGTGCAGTCCGCCATATCTTTTATATACAAATTGCATAAGCAAACATAAAAAATCCCAATGAATGATAATCATGATAGGATAACATGAAAAAGCCGGCCTCTATCTGTAACTCAGATACAACCGTTTCCTGCAGGCTTATTTATTGTTCTTTTCCACAGGCCTTTTCACTATAAATATGAGGGGTTTAGGACAGCCACACCTCAGAAAAGAGAGTTTCCATTTTTGAGGCAAAAAGAAAGAGAAAGAAAGAGAGACAACATGGCTAAGGCAAACAGCAAGTCTCTTAACATGATTTTTATGCTCTCTCTTCTCATCTTGGTTTCCATGGCCGAAAGCAGATTCCTCGGTGGTAAGTCTTACATCACTGCTTAGAATCTCATGGAAAGAATTGAACTCTTTCCCATCATTATTGTTTCACTAACAGTCTACACTACTTTTTGTAGTGCAATACCAGTAGTTTCTATTATTCATCTTAATTCAGTTGTATAAAGAAAACAGAAAAGATCAGTATTCAGCATGTTTTATAAAACACTGACATCTTTTCCTATTGATCTTTGAATGTGCAATTGGGACCGCAGCCAAAAAAGCAACCCCACAATGTGACACAGTCGTAGGTGTGGAAAGTGGAGACACTTGCTCTGACATTGCAGAGAAATTCCAACTGACTACTGAATTCTTCGACTCTATCAACCCCAATCTCAACTGTGATACCCTCTTTGTAGGCCAGTGGGTTTGTGTTGATGGGACTGCCAACTAGGTTGTGAACTACTTCTATCCACGTCTGGAAGAAATAAAGAATGAAGCAGAGAATCAATTATTGAATAAGGAGATGAACTTTATTTAGTTATCTAAATGTATCATTTCATTTCACCACTAGCTATTGGTTTGATCTGTCAATTAGCCACTACTATCTTGTTCTAACCATTTTAATTTGTTAATGCAAAAGAAAGTGTTGTTCTCTCTTCAAGGTCTAGGACAAGAATCCATATTCCCCATGTTGATCATTTTTATTTTCATATATATAAATTTAAACAAGAAAAGGACCAATAGATCTAATCACAGTAGCATAAAAAGGGAAGAACCATGGGAAATCATAGTACACGGTCTAGCATTAGTGACGAAGAGTGAAGCTGGTTTCAGATTAAGGGCGTTTAATGTGACTTTCAAACACCTCACCATTGATCTCGTCCGTCCGAGTAAGTGGATGGCCCAATTTGGCCCTCTCTATTATCCACGCAAAGTTCATCTTCTTGATATTTCACCTAAGTATCTTTCTTTCCCTCTTAATAGCCTTACTGAGTTACCATGAAGGTCCTCAGCTTTCATCTTTCCCACTTGCTGCTACTGCATTGCATGCCCTATGTAAAAGAAAAAGGTGAAACAATCTTAAAAACTAGTTGCAATATGGAAAACTTACGAAATGTGGCATGCATGGTCAAAAATAGCTGTTCTGGAATTGAAGAGACATGGGGTAAAACTAAACAGGACTCTTGCAATTTGGATGAACTGGTGAAGTTTAATATGAAACTTTAGTACGTAGGATATAATTGCAATATAAATCTGTGGAACCACAACCTCCAAGCCTCCAAACTAATAAAAGTACTTTTTATTGAGTTTTAAATGAATTGTGTAAAGAAACAAGTGGTCACCAAAAATGAAAGATGACTCGGCTTTTGGAAATGGAGATGGGGCAGTATCATTTCTGAATTGCCGGCTTCTTGTTAATATTATGTCGGTTTAGAATTATTATGTTTCATCAAATTCCTAAGAATAAAATTTCTTCCCAGAACCATTTGTTAATCACTTAATTTGTCCTTACAAAAACATTCCAATTATCTGTCCTGGTGGAGTGCAGTATCTTCCACAAATTGCATAAAACAAATACAAAATTCCAATGGATGAGAATCACAGTGGAACATATTGGTGAACCAGCCTCTATCTGCAACTCATATACAACTGTTTCCTGTCTCATTTGGTGGTCTCTTCCATGGGTTTTTTTGTTGGAGTAATAGGGTTGAAGGAGGAATACAAACAATTACAACCAAAAATAAAATAAAATTGAGGAGAATTAAGACTATGTATTTTACTATTCCCTCTTTTTCAAATATTACATAATCTCGACTCTGTTCCTTCTCTTGTGTTAGCTCCAAAGTCAAATCTTATTTATCAATGTGCTAAGAGTAGAAGACAATGGCATACTTGCAATAGTTCATTAGAAAGTACCAAAAAGTCTCATACACAAAATGAGTTTTTCAACCACATCGTTATTAAAATTGTTGTTAGTCAAGTTTAGATGATGATTACTCTATTTTGTATGCTTCATATTTTACCAATAAATGAAGCAAATATAGTGCCCCTATAACAATCTACTCTCACCTATATAGTTTGCTCTAAACTTAATGAGCTTTTTTTATTTTAAAATGTAGTTTTATGATTAAGAGAAGTCTATTCATACATAGTATCAAAAATAGTATTAGAAATTTTTTCCCTTATTCAATATGGGATATGATAAAGACGTCATGTTTGTATAGAGAGCGATTATAATATCTTCTATCAAATAAGAAAAAAAGTTTTTAATATTATATATACATGTACACACATTTCTAAGTTAATTCCCACTTATATACTTGGGATGTATTCCTTACGGGTAAGAAGAGAACCGAAGCTTGGATGCTCATTAACTTAGAAAACTTTATAACATGAGACATGGGCATGAAAACCTGGCTTTAGATTTAGTTGGAGTGAAGAAAGAGCAGAGCTATTCGGTTCATTTAGAAGTCGAAGAATACGAAACCAGGAGTGAAATCATCTCATGTGTTATAAGGATGCACTGGTGGAAGACGGGAAACAAGAAGATTTAGTAGTAAAACAGACATGCACTATATCCTTCCCACCAATATGTGATAACTGATAAACACCGCCACCCTGGATGAACATCCAAGCAGGATAGTTTTGTTTCTACTTAAATCAAACTATTTTATGCAGTTATTTACTTTAATTTGACCTTCATTCCAGGGTTGTGAGGTGATAGACTTTGTTAATTAGTGTGGAGATGCTGTGGCTTTCACTCTAGACCTGATTCTTGTTTATATTTCAGTAATGACATCCTTAGCAATCAGATTTCATTTCAAAACCATTCGCACTCGTTTACTCAACTTGTCCAAACAAAAACATTCCAATGATTTTCCCTAGCGTAGTCCGCCTTATATTTATATACAAATTGCAAAAGCAAACATAAGAAATCCCAATGAATGAGAATCATGATAGGATGGATAAATGAAAAAGCCGGCCTCTATCTATAACTCAGATACAACTGTTTCCTGCAGGCT